>NC_072868.1:10187802-10812802 GCF_028858705.1 Grus americana
GGGCAGGGGAGCCCTGAGATGGAGCCGGAGGCGAGGGTCAGGGTGGGCACCGCATGTGGTGATGCCACCCACCAGGAGCGACGCAGCCGGTACCGGAGCCCTGCGATGGGGCCGTCCGGGTTAGCCGGGGGTTATTAGCCATCCCGGGGGAGACACCCTGAGCGGGTTGTTACTCTCGTTGCTGCCAGGGATGGAGGGAGTGGCTGGGGCAGAAGAGAGGGTTTGCAGCCTCGGGGTGGGAGGATGGAGGAGAAATCGCGCTGCGGTGCTGCCCTGGCCCTGCCAGCATCCTCGGCGGCCAGAGCCGGGCATGGGGCAGGGAGTGGGTGCAGGCAGCGTCTCCTGCCTGCTGCTCCCTGAGGGGGCGGAAAGGGCCGACCCCTGAGCCGGTGCCCTGGCCCTCACCGTGGCTGCGCACACCCCAGTGCCTAAACCTGCTCCTTCAGCGCCAGGGCTCCTTCCTCGTCGGTGCCACCCAGCCCCAGGCTCTTGGCCTGATCCTGGATCTTAAAATACAACGAGTCGTCGAAGCAGAGCCGCTCAGGCAGCTGGGCAAGGCAGGGCAGCCGGAGCGCGGCACCGGTGAGCAGCCCGGCAACCAGCGAGCCACCGATGGCCACCGCCAGACCCGCCGCCTGGCACAGCGCCTGCCCGCCTGCACTGTGGTCCCCCCCCAGTCCCCATGCTGCCTCGCTGACATTGCCCCCGGCGGGGGACACCTGGGAGAAGCGGGACCCGGAGGTGTCCTTGGATGCCACCAGGATGGCCACGGTACTGGCCACGGCGCCGAGGATGCCGGGCAAACCGTGGAGGTTGTGGATGCCGCACTGGTCCTGGAGCATGAGCTTCCTCGCGAGGAGCGGGGTGAGGAACCTGAAGCCGAGGACGCATGCCATGGCCGAGAGGCTGCCCAGGGCAAGAGCGGCCACCGGCGGCACAGCCATGTCAGCCACCGCGCCGATGGCCACCCCGCCAGCCAGGCTGCCATTCTGCAGGTGGCTGGGGCTGAGCTTGCCATCCTTGTCCAGCAGGCTGGAGGCCACTACGGTGGTCAGAGTGCTGGCACTCATGGCCAGGAGGGTGTTCAGGATGGCACGATGTTGGGCATCACCCGGTTGGCAGAGGACGGCCACGAAACTTGGCCAGAAAACCCAGAGGATAAGCGTCCCCACGAGGGATAGGAGGTCGGAGCTGGGTGTTGGGGTCTCCTTGGGGTGCACTGGCTGCCGCACTGCCCCAAACAGAGCCTTGGACATGCCGAGGCCAAAATAGCATGAGAAGACGTGGATTGTGATGGTGCCCCCCACATCCAGGATGCCCAGTCGGGTGACGATGGCCCACTCGCTGGCGAAGTAGATGGGGACTTCGCAGGCGGCCACGACGAGGAGCTGGCAGGGGCTGGCCCTCCCCAGGACGGCCCCCACAGAGATGAGCACGGTCACAGCAGCAAACTCGGCAGTGAGGAGGTTGCGGAGGTCCAGATGGACCTGGCCGTGGTGGAAGTGATGGAGCAAGCCCTGTATCACCAGTGCCCATTGCATGGAGAAGTTGAGCAGGAGGAAGTTGTGGGTGAGGGCACTGAGCCCATAGCGGGGCAGGAACGTCAGCAAGAGCCCCAGCCCCACCACCAGCATCACCTGGATGTCCTGGAAGAGGGGGAAGATGCTGTAGAGCTGGTTGGCCACCAAGCTGGCATCCCCTGCCTGCGCCGAGGGCTTGTCGTAGGTGAAGAAGAGGGCAAAGAAGAGGAGCAGGGCGCCCTGGAAGAGCCCCAGGCAGAGGGGCAGGAGACGGCGGGGGCGGGTGGGGGGTGCTGCAGCCATCCTGGGGCAGGCAGGAGGGAACGGTGCTCAGTGGGGCGGCTGGGTGCAGGGCAGCAGCCTGGAAGCACCCGCAGGGTGAGCTCCGCTCACTCCTACCTCAGGATTTTATGGCCATGGTTAATTTTTAACTGAAGATATAGGTTTATGTGCTAGAAGAGGAGGATTTTCCCCCTCCCTTCTTTAAACAAAGTGCCTTTAAATTACCCACATGCTCTTGTTTGGCCACCATAAAAAAATGGACATGAGGGGGGGTATGATTTTGAAGGGAAACAAGAAAAACCTGCCATGAGGCAGAGGGGGAAGAAGGACGATCTGCAAGGAGCCGACCAGGTACACGGGTACCACAGCACGCACCCCCATTTAACCCATCCCCATCTGGGAAGTGGGGACCATGCCACTGAAGCCCCAGGAGCGATGCTGGAAGCTCAGGAACCCCCCCAGCTCCTGGTCTGGCTCTGCTGCATCCCACACAGAGATGCTCCGGCACCACCAACACCCCGCGCTACGGGATGATGCACGTTTTGCTCGGCAACTGCCCGGATTTTGTGAAGCACCATGAAGCTCTGAAATCAAGGCTGAGAAGATCATTTTCTCACAGGTTTGCGTTGGCTTGAATGGTTGGAAATTCATTAACAATTAGCGCGCGAGAAAAACAAAGCCCAGAGCAGCCAAGCAGCTACCCCGAAGTTTCTGGGTTGCTGCTTAGTGTGACATTTTGCCAGTGAATGTCTGGAGAAAAAAAAAAAAAAAAAATATATGAGAACCACAAGAACAAAAGGCAGAAGGGTTGGTAAATATTTGTTCCAGAGAGAAGATATTTTTGTGCTGTCCCTGATCTCAACACCCCTGCCGCGGGCGCTGGCTCTGCGCCGCTCTTCGTCATTGTTACTGGAGGATGAGGCAGGCAAGGGCGCAAAATGGGAAACAATTGTTGAATAATCTGCGCGAGGTTCCTCTGCCAAACCCTCCCCGGCCATTTCTCAACCCAACGATGCTGGAAATGGGGGCAATGTATAGAAGGAGGAGGTGCTTTGAAGGCAGCGCCTTTAGGGGTTGAGGAAGGGTTGTGTTGCGCCCAAGTCATGGCCAACAGCAGCGGAGGGATGGTGAGAGCTGTGGGAGTTTGTGGGATGGGACCTGGGATGCTTTGTCTGCCCATAACGTGTCCCTGCCGCGTGGCCGGCGCTGCTAATGGCAGCAGATGCTCCCATGGGGAACCCTCGCCCAAGGAAATGTGGGGCTGGGGTCCCCGCGGTGCCGTGTGGCTCTCTCCGGTGTCCCCAGGGTGGCTGGGGATGGGGTGGGAGGGCAGGATGGTCTCATTGCTCCTGCCCATCCCCGCACTGGGGCACAGCCCGACCCACTGCCTGCGGCTGGTGCTGGCTCCCACCTCCACCAGCAGCAGGGACGAGGGATGAGGGGATGAAGGCGAAGCTTTCCACTTCTTGCTAGTATAAAAAAGGCAAAGAAAGGCGATTTCGGCCCTGTGACCGCTCACCTGTAACCCTTCGAATGCCACTCCAGCCTGCCAAAGGCATTTTCAAGGGGACAGCCTGGCACAGTGAAACCTCTTTGGTTGATGGTGGGTGAGATAAAACCCCAGGGTCATGCTCGGAGCAGGCAACACTCCTGAAACGGAGGAGCCAGGCTGCTCCTAAAGAGCTGAGGGAAGTGTTTTGGCCCCAGCTGAGCAAGGGAGCGTCATGTGAGCAAGGGCAGGGCTCACCCCGGTGTGCCGGACACCGGAGTGCTCGCTGCTGCACACTCGGTGCTTCACACTCGCTCCGCTCCTGCTGCCCTGCAGTGGCTCAGCCCTCCCCTTCCCACCTCGGTTTGGGGCTTTTTTAAGGTGAGGTTAAATAAAATGCTAAAAGAAAAAGCTTTTGAACAGGTCTTTTAAAAAGCAGAGTGCTTTGAAGATTTCAAGGTTATGGCACCTGCGAGGAAGAGGAGGAAGATGCTGGAGGAGATGCATCCTCCTGGAGCATCTCAGCACTGCCAGATCTGCTGGAGAGGACAAGCAGCATGTTGGGAGGTTTAGGATGTAAAAGCCCCCCTGGATCCGGCTGTCACCTCTGGCAAGGGGCGGAGGCGCTGGGATGCCGGGAGGTTGGGGTGCTCTCACTGGACTCGACTTGCTGGGTCAATAGACGCTGTGCGGGGGCACGCGGGGAAGCGGCAGCGCGGGGTCGGGCTGCTGGCTTCAGTGCTCGGGGACTGGGGAGTTTTGGGAGGTGACGCAGCTCCTTATCTTGTCTCAGTCGGTGGGCGATAGGGAGCTGCAAGCTCAGCGGGAAGTCCTTGGACATGTGCTCTTTTTCCATCTGGAAATCTTGCCCTGGCAGCACTCAGGGATTTGGGATGCTTATCCGGGCTCCCAGAGGGGCAGAAGCCAATGGAGGGGCTCCCCTGCAACCCGCGGCCCCTCGCATCCCTCCTGCCAGCATCCCCGGGTCTGCCGCATCTAACGTGGGCCTGAGCCGTGCCGGCACATGGGCACACGCGGCGCTCCGGGCCAACCACCGCCACGCTCCTTTGCTGAGCCATTGGGTACCACCGTCCCCTCCCCTGGGGAAAAGGCCATCCCATTTAGCCTCCTGGCTTCCCAAACCAGACGAGGTGCAAAGAGCAGTGATGCCCAAACGCTCTCCAGGCCAAAGACCCCGCTGCAGAGAGGGGGGAAATCCCGATGGGGTGCAGATTAAAAAATAACCTTTATGGCACCCATAAAAGAAGGTCGAAGTTTCAAGAGGTCACTGGGAAGGTGAAAGTCCCCCCGGCCCCGGAGCACCCCCGAGGGTGGCGAATGATTAACCCCGCGGTGCAGGGTGTGCCGGCGGGATGCCACAGTCCTTGTGGGGAGGACCCGGTGCGGGGGGTAAGGTCCAGTCCCTCCAGTAACATTTTCCAGGCACAGAGAGTTTTCTTTCGGCACCGAAGGATCCGGGATGGAGGAAGCATCTGGCGAGGGCTGGGGCGGCGGGGAGGGGACCATTGAATTCCACCCCCCACGTCCCCCTTTCACTGTGTGGGCAGTTGTTTTATGGCAGGAGGACTGGGGAACCATTTTAGCATGATCCACGCTGAGACTGCTAGAGGAGTTCCCCACTGAGGGCTGGATACAAAGAAAAGCTGAATTAACCGAGGGTCATATAAGGCAACAGGATCTGACAGATCCGAGCCAATATATGCTGGCAACAGCCAGTCCATGGCACTGTGAGAAAACACTCCTGCAAATTTAACAAATCCCTATGGTCTAGAAAGTCATGTACAAGAAATTACTAATGAAGGGATCTAGTCATATCTGGATTTCCAGACGTTGGTCATGCTCCCACCGCATTTTGCAGGCCATATAAGTACATGGATCTGAATCCCAGGCGCTGGAGACCGGGAGGATTGTTCCGATCGTCTTGTCTGACCTCCTGCGTCAGACGAGGGCTCCCGGCGAGGAGGGGATGCTCAGCCCAGCCAGGCAGTGGCGGCCGGATCCTGCAGCCGTGCTGGGTTGGGGTTGGCCGGAGAAGGTTTGGGAAGGTTGTGGTGGCACTGGGGTGGCTGGGTGCCCTCATGCCGTGGTGATGTGCCGGCACCTGGGGATGGGTGCTGGGGACCCGCGGCCGGGCAGGAGGGAGCGGGAGCTCCGGCTTCATCCCTGCGGGGTCGCGAGCGGATGCCCGGCTGAGGCACCGCACGGTGGGGAGGGACTGCCGACGGCATCCTTGGCCTCGGCATCGCTCTTCTCCCCACCGCCCCCTCCAGCCGCTCTCCTGAGCCCGGAGCGCCCCAAAATTTCCCGTTCCCTAAAGATCCTGCCAGCAAGCTGTGCTGCCCGCAGAGCTACGCCTGGGTCCAGCTCCAGCCCCTCTGTAGGTCCTACATAAACACCCGCCTGGTGTCTAAGTGAGCCAGGAGTGAGCACTGCGAGCGTTTTAAAAGCCCCGGTCCAGCTCTGACCCCAGGAGCCCCAGTGTCGGCTGTCAGGCAGTGGGCAGGGGCCCAGCCCCCCCCCCCCCGCCCCCAGCCCCTCGCAGCCGGGTCCTACCGGGGGAGAGGGGGGGACAAAGCTGAACAGACGTCACAGCGGCATCACGCGGTCCGAGTGGCCTTCTCCATCTTGTTAGCACATTGTGTAACACAACATGTGGAGGCGCTGGGACCGCACACGCATGCACTCCCCGACAGCCCAACCGGGGGGAAAAGAAGGAGAAAAAAAAAAACCCCAAGAAAAAGAAAAAAAAAAAAAGGAAGCAATTTAAGCTTTGAGTCTTTCTCTTTAAAATGTTCTCATGGCTTCATTAGAATTTGCAGCCACAGAGGCTTTGAAGAGCATGGTATAAGGAGTGAAACATCTGGAAAAATTAGGATTAATGAAAACATAATTCCCAAGACTAAAGGAAAGATTAATCCTGCGTTACCACTTGTGTGTTCCACAGCTTTTCCCCAGCTCGTAACGCTGAACTTATTAAATCGCCCTGAGCTGAGTTTTCCTTTTTCTCTCTCCCTCCCCTACGAGCCCAATGGAAGCGTCTGATGCCAAATGTAACGATAACCAACTGTGCCGAGCGGCGCGGGCTCGAGCGCGCTGCCCGCCCCCCCACACCCAGGTGGGCACCCACGGACCGCCAGACCCGTGGGTGGGGGTCCTTGGCTGGGGGTCCCGTGGGGTGGGGGTTCTGCAGGTAGTGGGGAGGCTCTGTGATGGGGTGATGGGTGCTGTACCCTGGCGGGGCTGCACCTGCTCCCACGTGCGCTCCTGAGCAGGATGGGGCCCGATCGGCTTGTGAGATGGGGGGATGCTGGTGAATTAAAGAATAAATAAGGAATAAACCACCCTGCTCTGCTTTCAAATTGCTCGACATGGTTGAGACTGAAGTGGCCTCGAGGTGCTGGCATCTCTGGGTGGCTTTTCTGCAAGCGCAAGGCTTGTCCTGGTGCTGTGCCTTGCCGTGCCGTGCTGTGCTGAGCTGAGCCATTCTGTTCATGCCGTGCTGTGCCGTGCTGTGCTGTGCTGTGCCGTGCCGTGCTGAGCCATTCTGTGCATGCCGTGCCGTGTTGCATGCTGTGCCCGCGCTGGCACCACCCTCTGCTCCAGAGGCAGACGCGTTTTGTTGCCACAGGGCCAGGTTTGAGCAGGGCGCTGGGACACGCCAGCCCCGTGCCAGCTCACCCCGCTGGGCTCGGGGCTGCGGTGCTGGAGAGTACCAGGGGCTCGCACCGGCTGTGCCAACCCCTGCTTGAGCCCCCCGGGCAGGGCTGGCCTGGGGTCTCAGGCTGCCCCGGAGCAGAGCTCGGCTGTGTAGAGGGACCAGCTGGGGAAGATGCTTTTGGGTGACAGACCCTTTGTCCCCGTAAAATATGGCAGAAAATTCCTCTTTATTTGGGGCAGTGATGCCACCAGCAAGCAGCATGCGAGTGCAAGCATTGGTTTGGGGGGGTCACATCAGATGTTTCTCCCCACAGCTTCATTGCTGCTGATGCTAATTTGCAATAACGGATGGAATCAGGGTCGGAGCGTGTCTCTCCATGGATCAAGCAGCAGTGCAGCCCTCTATAGCGTGGTGCTTCTTGAGAGGAATGAAAGAATGCGGATTTCACTGCATTACGTCTTCATCCATCCCATGCCGGGCGCAGGGAGGCCAGGCAGCGCCAGCCCCGCGTCGAGGCCAGCTCTGCCGAGCAGCCCTGCGCAGCTCTCCCGGCAGCTGGAGCCGGCAAACAGCTGCTCCGGCCGGCTGCCGGTGCCGGCCCTGTGCCGCCGCAGCCCCCCGCGGGGACCGGGATGCTCCAGAGGGCTGGAGGAGCTGCACGGGATGGGGATGGGGAGCAGCACCTCAAGTGCTCCCCAGGCCCTCGGGGCAGGAGAACCAGATATGGTCTGCACCCTCTCCTCACCTGCTGTCCCCACTGCAGCCAGGGCTGCAGCTGGCCGGAGCCGGAGGCGTTTGCCCCATGCAGGGGGAAAAGGCTCATTTGCCCCACGCACAGGGCAAAAGGGTTTGTTTGCTCCATGCACAGAGGAAAAGGGCTCATTTGCCCCATGCACGGGGGAAAAGGGTTTGTTTGCCCAACGCACGGGGCAAAGGAGGGGGCAGCGTGCCCTGGCCACCCCCACACACAACAGGAGGCTCCCAGGGGACTCGATGGGACCCCGCTCCCTCCTTCCCACGCTGCCGTCCCGCTCGGTGCTCCCACTTGTTTTCCAGAGAGGAAACCGGCAACCTTGCTATTTTTTTTCCCTATTTTTTTTTCCTTTTTTTTCCCTGTGCATGTGTGGAGCAGCGGGGCCCAGCTGGGGGGCAGCGGCGGCGGTGCCGGGTGCCGGCGGGCGCCAGGTGCCGGCGGGGCGGCGCGGGAGGTGCCCGTCGGCCGCGGGGGGACAATGCCGGCGATGGCCCGCGGTGCTTGCGGCCGTATTGTGTGAGCAAGGAGGAGATGGATGAAGGTCACATCCTGCCACTCTTCCGATGCCCAGCACCAGGAAAAAGCTGTGCTTTGTAAATATAAAAATAAACAATGAACTCTTCCCCCCATTTACCACCTTCCCCCCGCCCCGAAGAAAACAACAACAGCCCTGGCGGTATCGGAGCCACCTGCTCAGGGAAGTGATTTTTCATATAGGCAGGAAATGGGGGGTCTAATTAAATCTGGGGTCAAGAACATAAAGGGAGAACGGAGTTTATTTAGGAGCCCTTGAGCAGGGCCGGAGAGGCGGGAGGGGGATGCTGGGCAGGGCTGCGGGTGCCTCTGTGGGATGATGTTTCGGCAGGGCCGGGGAGGACCCGGGTGTATTTTGGCCCCGGGGCGGGTCGCAGGGCATTGCCTTCCTCCCGCCATCGGGTTGCCACCGGCCCCCTCCTCCTGGTGCCATGGGGGATGGCGGTGGCAGCTCCGTCCTCGCCGGGGCAGGGGTGCGCCGGGGGAGTCCCCGCTGTCCCCATTCCTCACGGGTGGAGAAAGGAGTCCAGGGAGCGTCATGCTCAGACCTACAAGAGTGTCCTCAGCCTTCAGCGAGATCATATGAGGTTCCTGTTTCACAAGACAGAGGATGGCATTTCCATTGTGCTCGCCGGGGATATGTTGCAACGGGGCAGCCGCTTCCATCCTTTGTCCTCCTCCCCACAGAGGAGGAGTCTCAGCCTCTGCCAGGGTGACCCGTCACACCCTGGCCCCCCCCAGCAGCCAAATTCAGCTCCGCTGGCCGCAGCAGCCCTCCCCGACGGGTCCCGGCTGCAGGCATCGCCGGCACCGCCAGCACTCTCTGGCCTCATAGGTGCCTCCTTGCTGCCACCACACTGGGTGCCCTTGGCCGGGGGGGTCCCCACCGGTTGTGGGGACACGCCATGAAGGTGATGTCCCATCTCGAGCCGCTCCCGGCGCTGACCCCGGGGGGCCCAGGCTGCCTCCGCTGCCTGCTGCAGGGCTCCTGCCTAATTTTCACAACCAATTAACAAACGAGGGGCCGACCCCACCAAAGACCAACTGTGGATCCCTGGGCGCTGGCGGCACTCCTGGCTCCCCTGGGATGATGCCATCATCCCGGCCCCACTCTTCTGCCCGCAGCGGGCAGCTGCCAGCTTTTAGGAAGCGCTGCAGAAACGTTCGCCTTTGGGTCAGGCACTCCCAGCCCCGACCCGCTTTCTATTCTCCAACAGGGCCCAATGCACTGAATATAAAGTAACAGCATTGTTACAGAAATTAATTAAAACCCAACAGAAAGGCGAGCAGCAGCTGGAAGGGCTGAATGGGAGCAAGCCCGGCTGGCCGTAACCCTTTGCGGGCAGGTGGTGTGGTGTGCGGGGCCGTGGGGCGGGCAGGGAAGGGAAGGCAGGGCAGGCAGGGAACTGGCATCCTGCATCCCAGCTCTGCTGTCGGTGCCTGTGCGGAAGGGGAGGTGACGGGCTCGAGGCGTCCCAGTGCAGACCATGGGCAGGACCGGGGGCAGACTGCAGGCAGGATGGGGGCAGGCTGCAGGCAGGACAGGGAACGGTTGCCTGTGGGCAAGGAGGGGCTTATAAACCAACGGGATTTTTGCCCGGGCTTTAGGGATGCTGGGGGGTGCCCTGGTCCCCAAGTCCGTGATGAAGGACGGGATGTGCAGCCTGTGGACCACTGAGCCCGGGTGCTGCCCATCCCCATCCCCACCCCACAGCAAGGTGTCAGGCCCCTTCTGCGACCACCGATGGGACGCAGGTGCCACCCACCACACCGGGCGGGTGTCCCCTCCCCGCCACCAGCATCCCACCACCGAGCGGGGTACCAGGGGCAGCGACACGGGGACGAGGACGCGTCCCCAGCCGCGGGCCTCGCTCCAGCTGGGCGCTGTTTTGTAAGGACTCCTGGGCCTCTGCGGCGCAGAGATAAGCCCAAGAATTCACCGTCGGTTCCAAATATCCCGTCCACTTCCTCCCGCCGTCCTCGCCGCCGCTCCAGCCCGCTTGTCTCATTTCCGCAGCAGCGTGCTGGGGAGAGCTTCCTGTTTTCCCCCCGGCCCCGGGGCGGCGGCGGGGGGCTGCGGGGCGCGGGGAGGAAGGGCAGGACAATGGGTGCAGGCAGGGACGGGCAGCTGCCCACCTCCCAGGCTGGGGGTTTGTGCTGGGGGGGTTGGTTCCTCTGTGGCTTGGGATAGGGCTGGGTGGGAGGGGACAGGAGGGTGGCAGTGGGGCTGGCAGGTGGCAGCGGTGGGAATGTGGGTCCTGGGCTGAGCTGAGATTGCGGATGGGGTTTTCTTTCTTTACCTTTTATTATTATTTTTTTCTTTAAGGGTTTTGCTGTAAATCAACCCAAGCTCCCTCTGGAGCATCCTTTCTGCGCTGCAGTGGGTGACACCGGCTGGAGGAGCTGCCCTCCACCTGGGCATCACCCCAGCAAGAGAATGGGGATGGAGCTGGGTACCACCACTCAGCCCAGATGCAGTGGAGCAAAGCCCTGGGTGGGGGCACCCTGCCCTCCCCAGACAGATGAACACCCCTCACCCCCCCCAAGGCACTTTTTAGGATTCCTCCAGTAAAACCCCCCCACCACAATGCCCCCCAGCCACAGCGTGGGAGAGCAGCATCTCCACGGGACTGCCACCTCCCGGGGCTGTGCCGCAGAGCGGGGGCCAGGATGCTGCTCCCCCATCCCAAACCGCAGCCGCAGGAAAAGAGGGATCTGCTTGCAGGCTTTGCTTGCTCTGAGCCCAGCATCCTCCTGCCACAGGTGGGACCAGCCAGCGGGCAGCCCCGCGTCCCCCTGGTTTTGGGGAGGGGAGAAGGCTCTTGCCCCCCGGCTCCTGGGCCGAGTGTGAGTGTTTACTCGCTGCCTTTCTCACCGCTCGCAGCGTGGCAGGAGTTATTCAAAGGCGGGCGGAAGCAAGCACAGCAACTGAAACAACAATGAAAAGGAAACGGAGCTTGAAAAATTCTCCGTTCATAAATCAACTGAACTGCAGGTGATCCCCGGGCAGGAGCGAGCCAAGGAAAAGACACGGCTCGGCACGGCCAGCAACCCGGCGGACCCCAGCCCCGCCCCCCCAGGCAGGGATGAGGGGCACGGCCGGGGTGCCCTGGGGTGGTTCTGGGTGATGCTGGGGTTGGTGCCCATGGCCCTGGGGCTATGTGTCTGGGGCTTTGGGGCAGGTGAGGTGCAGGTAGTGCTGGGTTAATTTTTACTATATATAAGCAAATCTGGGTGAGAGAGGTGAAGCTGTGCCGGGTGGAGCTGCTTTCCGCGGCGGGGCCGGTGTCGCACACGTGTGTACACACACATGCACACGCACACACACCTGCCTGCCTCCCAGGCTGGGGAAACACACAGGAAAGCAGCCAGCCCCGGGAAGGGATGGGGCACAGTCGGTGCCGCAGCCGTGCCACGGCCGTGCCACGGCCCCTCGAGGCTGGCAGAGTGGGGAGAGAGGGCTACTGGGGTGCTCGAGGAGGTGCAGAGCAGGCCCCTGGTTCTCTCTTCACCTCCTCATGCCTGCTTTTTTGGGGTGAAAAGCATCATTTTTGAAGTAGAGGAGCCAAGGGGGTGCGGGTGAGCATGGCTCCAGTCTGTGGCCATGCCCTGGGAGATACTGGGGTTAACGAAAGATGATCCAAGAGCTCTCAGCAGCATTGGGCCATGGCTCCTCACTGGGATCTTGTAAAGGCTTTTTCCTCCTTAGGAAAAGGAGCTGCTGTCTTGAGACGGGCTCCTCGGCGCTGGCAGCATCCCTGTGTGGGCAGGGGGTGGGCATGGGCAGAAAACACCTCCCTCCTCAGCTGGGTCCTGCAGCATATTGCTGCGAGTGAGATGGGGACCAGTTTGGACAAACCCGGGCATCCCCTCCTCGCTGTCCCCTCTCTGCCAGCCCCTGTGAACTGAAACCCAACCTTGTGGATACCAAAAAGGGCCTTGTGCTTTTGGGACCGGTGGATGGTTCCAAGGACCAGGCTGAGCCTTACAGCAGAGGAAAGGATCTGGTCATGGTCCTCGCGCTGGGAAAGCCAGGCAGGATCGCATGTCCCTCTCTGCTGCTATCTGTGTCCCCTTCTGCGATTTCCCTGTCATCTTGTCTTTCGGCAGAGCTAGAAAACTGGGAGACCACCGTAAATAAATCCTGTGTCTTTAAGCCGTTTTGTACAGTACAAGAAAACGCACTCGTTGAATTACAGCTTTTTAATCAAATACATGTAACCATGTCACTTAAAGTGCTCGCGAAAAGCAGGGGGAAAAAAAAAAACCCAACACAATTGGAAGAGCAAGATATTAAAACCAGCTGCTTGCTTACCCCCACCACAGTTAATAGTTTTTGAATGTTCTGAATGAGAGAGAAACCAGAGCCAAGCTCCACTTTCATGTCCATCTTTCTGATCAAGCTCTGTCAGACCGGGGGAGCCGGGCAGCCTGGCACAGCGGCAGGAGACGCAGGGGATGCAGGGGACATGGGAGGGCTGCTCTCGCCTCTCCTGCCGCTCATCCCGTCCTCTCCAGCTTTCTCCCCGCGGCAATGGGGAAGTGGGAGTCCGTGGTCTTCCTGTAGCCAGAGCAGCGCAGCCCAGCTGGGACCCAGCCTGGAGATGCGAGCACAGGTTGCCCAAGCCCTGCAGCAGCAAGGGACGCTGCCCTGGGACATCACTGTCGCGTCGCATCCCCCATCGCAACCCAACTCCACCTCCTGATGCTTCTTCCTGCAAGTTGGCATCGCCGCTGCCGTAGCTCATCCCCCGGCGGGTGCCGAGGCGCTGCAGTGCCCGCAGCATCCCTTCCTCCAAGCGTGCCAGCGCAGTCCCCCGTGCCACATCCCCGAGCCCCGTTCCCTCAGGGCACACATGCCAGGACCACCTCGACGTCTACCTCCGGCCTCGCTGGCCACCGACCCCCACCCAGCACAGCCTGCCAACCACCCCGAGCTGTGCGGTTCCCCCGTAACGTGGACCAACGCTCATTAAGCGTGAGGCAGAGACCACCAAATATGTCAAAACACACTTAAAATTTATTGTTTCATACCATACGTTTGAGTCTCTTGAACGCCGGCCAGTGTTTCTCTCTCTCGGCGATGGGGCCTATCTGCTGTCACCGATGCTTCGTATATATGTATAGCTCACTTGCTTTCTGTCTCCCCCCCTCTTTCTTTAAATGAAAAATACAAACAATTGATGGAAAATGTACATTTGTTCCATATGGGATGGTCGGAGCATGGAGAGGAGCCAGGAGAGTCATTTTTAGGCAGACTCCTCTCTCCAGCGGATGGCTGGACGGCTTCCCAGAACGGCCCCGCGTGGCCTGGCCTGACTCTCCTGACGAGCCTCAGACAGTCTGTGACGCTCCCACGCCGGCGGGGGGGGACGTGATTCAGCTCCCTGCCGGGCTCACCCCCCTGGGGGTTGCTGAGCACGGGAGGAGGGAGAGGTTTCCATCGAGACCCCTGCAATGTCCCAGAAGGGCTGTGCTCAGCTGCATGGCAGGTGATGGGGAGACTTGCTTTGCATGGCAGGTTGAGTTAGGCTGGTTGGGTTGGGTTAGGTAGGCTAGGTTGAGTTGGTTGGGTTATGTTAGGTTGGGATAGGTTGGTTGGGTTGTTTTGGTTAAAGTTGGTTAGGATGGGTTAGGTTGGTTGGGTTGGATTGGTTAGGCTAGGTTGGGTTGCCTTCAGTTGGGTTGGGTTGCCTTCAGTTAGGTTGGCTTATTTTGGGTTGGGTTGGCCGCATTGGGTTATACTGGGTTGTGATGGTTTGGGTTGGGTTAGGTTACATTGTGTTGGCTGTGTTGGGTTAGATTGTTGATTTGGTTGCATTGGTGGTATTGGGTTGTGTTGCATTGAGTTGGGTTGTATTGGGTTGAGTTAGGTGACCTCTGGAGAGCACTTCAAACCTTCCCATGATCCTTTGGTGTCTAAGTGCATCTCAGCGTTGCTGGCTCAGCTCAGAAGAGGAGCACAAAGTGGCTCCGATGGAAGTCTGTGGGGCTCAGCTCAGCTGAGAGCCACTGGGGAGAGCAAGCCCCCAAACTCCCCCATGACTCATGCAATGAGGACCAAGCCTTTATGGTCTGGAGGGGACCCCAGCATGGTGTTGGGTAAGCAGATGGGTGGTGTAGGGCTGGAGGCTGAGGGGCCAGGGGGTGGTGGTGGCCCCAAGGCAGGGGCAGGAATGTGAGGGCTGGTGGTGGCGATGCTGGGAGACCAGAGCCAGAGCTCCACTGGTGATGGAGAGGCTGAACTTCACAGCAAGGGAAATGCTAAAAAAAAAATGGAGTTTCAATCTGTGCAGACTTTCCAGGACACGTTAAGGACTCCTTGCTGGCTTATTTTCTTTTTCTTTCACAAAACCTGTAAGATTTATGATACCATGGCCCCAACTCCCCGCAGGCAGTTGCCCTCCTCTGCCTGCGGCAGCCGGTGGAGCAGTGCTCGGTGTTCCTGCCAGCCCCGGGCAGCCCCGCTGCTGGGAAACTGCTCGGGTGCCGAGCTGGGGAGAGCATCCATCATCACCCCGCGCTTCTCTGCCGCCCAACTGGCCGCTCCGGGCACGGCCGTGGAGGAAATGGTGCCTTTCCTGTCCTGCAAGGAGCGCTGAGATTTTCAAACATTTCCTTTCCCAAACTGGGCTGCAAAACAGAAAGTTGGGGAAGGTTTGGGAATGTTTCTTCAGCTCGGTCAGGAAAGGTTGCGCTGGGAACATTTGAAACCTTTCTTTGCATTTCAGCCTTTTCCCTTTGGTTAACCTCTACAACATATAATGCAGTTACATCTCTAAATGGTTTGCCTCCCTTCTAAAAAAAACTGGAAACTTTTTTTTTTTCCAATGCTCTTTTTCTCGAGTCAGGAAATGTTTTGGAGCCATTTCCCACAAACAGGTTTGGTTTTGATAAATCTTCATTAATTTTTTTTTGGTGGAAGAGAGAAAAAAAAAAATCCCATCAATAGCTGTAGAGCAGCTGCCTGGTGCTGCGGGTGGGGAACCAGCACAGGCAGCATCTTCCCGTTCCCACCAATGTCCCCACTGCAGGGACGTGTGGTGGTGAGCACCCAAAATACACGGACCGAGAAACTCTAATTCCCTGAACTGAGCATCCCAGCCAGGATGACTTTATCGAGGCTGTGCACCCACGGGTGCGTGTCGGCATTCCCTCCCCTCCGGTGTGCTCTGGGCCAGGATGGCTCGGGCTGCCCCGGAGCTGCCGCCGGCCGCCCCCGCAGGTCCCACTCACCCCTGGCTCTGCTGCGGCTTCGGCCTCGGGAGCTCCGTATCACCAGGCCGGGCTGGCTGACACATGCTGTTTTAATATTTGGGTGATGTCATCGAGCACTCTATAACGCCGTAAAAAAACCAGAACGTCTATAAACCTGACCAGCGAACCTCCAGCAGAACACACACGCGCATGGGTGTGCACACGGATACACACATATGGATACACACACATGTGCATGCGCATGGACATGTGCACACACATGGGTGCACATGGATGCACATATGCATGCATGGAGGCACGTGCATGCACACACACGGATGCACACACAGACATGGATGCACATACATATGCACACGTGTATACACACGTGCATGCACATGGCTACACACAGATGCACACGTGGATGCACATGCAGACTCATGCACGTGCTGATATACGAAAAGGGACACACATACATACATACAAGTGTAGAGATGCACACACATGGCTACACACATGTATACACACACTCAGATGCATGCAA
This sequence comes from Grus americana, assembly GCF_028858705.1. Classification (NCBI taxonomy): domain Eukaryota; kingdom Metazoa; phylum Chordata; class Aves; order Gruiformes; family Gruidae; genus Grus; species Grus americana. The sequence goes on from NC_072868.1 coordinate 10,203,802, forward strand.
ACAGATACCCAGGAGTGCACACACACAAATGCACGCGCACATGGATGCACACAGTGATGCATATACACAGTTGCACACATGCTTGCAAACGCACATGTTGATGCACACAAATCCACACATACACGTTTGCACACAGATACATTGGGATGCACACACACATGGTCTCACGTGTTCACATGCATGCGTGCGTGCACACACACACTCTTCATGCCCCCCTGCCCCTCTCCCCAGTGTGCAGCACAGTGATAGCTGTGGTGGGCGGCGCGGGAAGGACAGGGTGGGTGTGCACAGCGCACGTGCTGCCCTGGGGCTGGTGGCACTCACACGTGTCGCGGCATGTGGGCACCTCTGCAGAAGCAGCCCCGCTGTGTGGGGCAGCGAGCCTGGGGGGATCCACTGCCCCACATCCCCAGGGGACACGGAGCAGATGCCACCCGCCTGTAAAGCCCAGGCAGGTCCTGGCGGTGCCTCCCGCTCTCCCTGCAGCCATCCCGGGAAAGCCGGCAGGATGGGCCCGTCAGGTTTTACATATACCTGTCAAATACCTTCTCCATATTTCTGCCGTAACGACCTGCTAAGAGCCCCTCGCTCCTCCTCCCCAGTCCAAAACCATCAGGCCCCGAGCTTTGGAGAGATTAAGTCATAAAAATCGGAAGGGGCTGCGTGGTAACAGCCCCGGCCTGAGCCATAACGGCAGTGAAATCATCCCCAAACTATTTCAGCCCTGTCCATTTCCAGTCCCGCGTCACACCTGAGCCACCGGCACGCAGCGAAATAAAACACTGGCGGATGGTTTCCTGGCCCCAGCACAGCCGTACGGGGATGGGGGCAGGGAAAGGAGGTGATGTTAAAAATAAAAAGGCTCTCCCGGTGCTCGGGGCTGGCCGTCTCTGCCTGGTCCCGGTGGCCGAGCAGTGCAGGATGTGTCCCGGATGGGCAGAGGGACCGCTGAGCACCCATGGGCATGGCTGGAGCAGCCCGACCCGTCCCCAGCTGGGATTTCTGACCGGTGGTTTGCATTAACTGACCTCCAGCTGAGCAAACCCACTCGGCCACACAGCCAAAGCCCAGTGAAACTGGGAGGTACCAGATTTAGCATCAAATCAAACGCAGCTGATTAGCGGCGTGCTTGAAGCTCATCAAGGAGCCAACATCCCTTGCAGCATCTGCCTAGCTCTCTGCTCTCCCAACGGAGACGGACCAGCCCCAGTGCTGACCAGCCCAGTCAAACCCTGGGTCTGGGGAGGGCCAAATCCTGTCCCTGCCACAGCTAAAAAGTGATGCTGCAGCTCCGACACTGCAGGAAGGTGACTGCCGGCTCGGTACCAGCCACACGCTGCCCGCTCAGAGGTGAGGCTGGAGGGACGGCTCCGGTTTGGGACACTTCTTGATTAGTTTAATGTCAAAATGGCGAGTTTAGGTGAGAAAGGCTGTGCGAAGCACTGAGCGATGGGAGGAGGCGGCATCCCCCAGGGTCTGGCACGGGTCCTTCTGCCTGCTGTTATCTGACCCAAACCCGCGCTCCTGTTTTCTTCCTCTCTCCTTTTCCTTCTTCCTCATTTCCCCATGACCTGGGGGCCAGCGAGACGGGGCAGCCGCGCATTGTTCACGACCTCGATTGCAATTAGGCTTTATTATTAATAAAAACACCCAGGGCTGAGTTAGGCAGGAGGGCTGGCAGGGCCCTGCCTGCTTTTGTGTAGAAGCAAGCCAGGGCTTTGCTGGCAAATGCCGCATGATGTTAGAGAGGTGCAGACCTGCGGAGCTGAAATCTGGCGCTGGGTCTCGGTGACCCATGGGTCTCGGTGACCCGGTCTCAGGGACGGGTGGGCACGGCAGGTCCCTGAAAAGCGCCCCAGCACCACTCGGTGCTTTTGCAGTGATGCAGCAGCTGTGGTTGCAACATGATGCATCCCCGGTGCATTTATGGATGGGAGTGATCACCCGTTACCCTGCGGTTTTCAGTCCAGGTACCCACGGTACCTGCGGCAGCATCCTTGGACATGAAGTGAGGAGACCCCCACTCCCCACCCAGCCCCACAGCAGTTACATTTTCAACAGTTTTGCAGTGCAGGTGCTTTGGGAAAGCTCCTGCCATGCCCAGCCACGCTGCTGGTGCTGGTGAGCACCAGAAACTGGGGCACGCTGGACCCAAATTGCTCCAGAGTGAGGAACCGCAGCCAAAAAAACACCCCAAGGATTTCTAGCCATCCTTTGAGATGAGAGGCGAGCTGGCACAGCCTGAGCCATGGGGAAAGAAGGGAATTTCTGCTGCAGAAAAATGACTTAACGTTTCCTCCATGATGTGATCTGCTGCCGGCTTCCCCCGGCACCGTGGGGCAGCTGGGCGAGGGCCGGCGTGCACATCGCTTCTTTGAACCGCGGGAAGTGATTGCATCCTCGCCTGGAAGGTACCTGGAAGCTGGGGGCTGGAAAATAAGTCAGGGCTTTTTTTTCTCCCCCCCCGCCCCCCATCTCCTTCCTCCCAGGCCACTTTGGGGAGCGGAGCGGGATGGAGCCTATAGACGGCTGCTTCCTTTCATAGTCATCGGCGGCGGCACAGGATGCTTCTCATTTTGTGTTGTGTTTGTTTGCTGCGGCGCGGATTCTGGCACCCGCCGGGCGCCCGCCAGCCCTCCCGTGTAGGTAGTGAGGTCATTTTTCCATGTATTCCCCCTTTTTACATACTGTATATGGAAAGACAATGAAGCGTCTTTCTGGCGTTTAATGGGAACACGTCGCCAGCCCCCGAAGTGGTCCCGTTTATTAGCGCTTCACATTAAACAACAACAAAAAAAAGTGAGTCAGGATTTAGTCCTGTTAACACTAATGTGAATTTAATTTAGGAGAAGCTTGAAAATTAATGTCATTTGTTAAATATCCATTTCCCCTAAAAGGCAATTCTTTGCCAACAACAACAACAAAAAACCTCTTCTTCTATTCAATTTTTTTTTTTAAATAGCCTTTTTTGGCGATATCAGCCTGGTTTAAATCACTCGGCGTTCAAGGAACGGATGCCACCGGGGTTTTATGCAACAGATTGTCATTTCTCCTTTTCAAATTGAACAAAAAAATACTGTAAATCATAAAACGATTCACGGGAGGGGGATGAAGCTCCGGCAAACCACCGGCAGCTCCGAGCAGGGTCCAGCCGGGCACGGCAATGGCTCGGCAAGACCCGCCGGCTGCTGGAGCCGGGAAAGAACCGGCGAGGGCTGGGAGGTGGAAGGGCTCTGGCACACGCGGTTTTCTTCCAGCTCCAAGGACTAGAGCGAAGGCACCGGAGCAGCCGGGCTCTATTTTTGGGGGTTTCACAGAAAAACGGGGTGAGCCGTGGGGACCACGCGCTGATGCGCTGGCAAAATAATAACCACACCAAGGCTCGTTTCAAAGGAGGATATCACATGTTTTATTATATTTTAATCTGAGAACAGCTGCTTTTCCTGCAGAGCACATCTCCGGGCGGCACGGCGCGGTGCCGTGGGGTGGCCGCCAGCATCCCATCCCGGTGCCGGCGCTGCCGGTGCCGCCGTCCAGCGCTGAGCCGAGCCGCGCTGACGGAGCCCGAGGTGGCTGACGGGGCGGGCGGGCGGCAGCCTGGAAATTAATACATTTGCCAGGTTGTCAAAACATTAATCAACGGATACAGAAATCTGGAAATGGTTGGGACAACATGTATTTGCGGAAAATATGTGTTCACACAACAAGCACACAAGATGGGAACAATTATATGAAGATGTTTTAATAATTAACCAGTATAAAACAGTTTGCTCTCCATACAGTTCTAGACAATAAAAGTGTTTGCAGTCATATTTTTCTTTTGTACAAAATTCCAGTCAATTGTTCCACAATATTTACATTGTCATTCCCTTTTCACAAAATATCTCCTCCCCCCCTTTTTTTTAAAAATCCAGCTTTGCTACATAAATGCTTTAGATCTCATGGATATCCCTCGATTTATTTTTAAAAAGTCTAATAAAAAAAAAAAGACATTAAATACCATTTTATATATAAAAATGCTTAGTAAAAATATAGTTTTGTTGCCCAATTAAAATATATTGCTGAGAATAGAGTAAAAACTGTCCTAAAGCCCACCCCTAATGGGCACCGACTCTTTAATGGCCCCGGCAAAGTCTTCCGAAAAGTCTTCCCCCCACGCAAGTTCGCCTGCCCTCGGGTTAAATACTGGGGGCAGGTTGCTTCGGCTCGTCCTGGTGGTGGTTGTTTCAGGCAGGATTTACTGGAATTGGCTTAAAAATGCCCCTTCGAGCTGGCGGGAGCTACAGCTTTGCCCTGCCAAGGGCTGGAGCGGGGAGCACGGCAGGCAGGCTAGTGCTTGGGAAAGGCGTCTATCTGTGTTATATAGTTATACGGTATATCAGTGAGTTCAGCATGTTTTTTCTCTTAAAAAAACAAAACAAAACAAAACAAAAACAAAATAAAAAACAAACAAAAGAAAGCGATGCATTTAATGAGATACTCTAAATATTATGGAGCTCGTGGTTAAAGGAGGACGGCTTTTTGTTTTCAGAGGAGAGTCGAGGCTCTCCCGTTGAGAGTGTTGGACGGTGGGGCCAACCTAACCGGTGATGCAGGGGCTATAGTAAACAGCGCTGCTGGCATCGGACAAGGCGGATATCAAGCTGCTCTCCTCGCAGGAGATGCTTCTAGGAGTCACTTTGGACAGGGAGACATGGTAAGGGAGTCCCGAGGCTTCGGGACGAGTCCTGCTCATGTTCAAATACTGGTCAAACTCATTGCGGTCAACGTCTGTCCACAGCTCGGTTTGGTTCAAGTGATCCACGCTCTCCATGTGGTGGGCTTCAGGTGGGGGTGAGAGTTGGCCCAGGTGGGCAGAAAGCCCGTTCTGAGTTCCCGAGCACATCTGGTTGTAGTATATGCTGGAGGGATGGGGAGTCCTCATGGCGTCGGCCAAGTGTGATGGGGTCTGCGCGTAGGGCACCGCCACGTCCCGCCCCATGCACTTCTCCTGGGGAAACTCCATCTGGTGATGGTGGTGGTAGCCGCGAAAGGGCATCATGTTGCAGTCATCCTGCATGTGCGGAGGGAAAAATGCCGGCTCGGTCTGTTCCAAGACATCCAAGGGAGACATCTCAGGAGTTGGCAAGCCATAGTTTTCAATATCCGACCCCATGGAGTGGAGTTCTCTGAAGTGGTTAAGTGGGGGAGGCTGGGGGTGGCCCGGCTGGCTGCCGCCATGGTGACTCATGCTGAAGTTGTCACTGCAGGGCTGGGAAAGGTTATGCAGTAGGATATTGGGTTCCATCCTCTTGATTTTCTTGGCTTGCTTCTTTCTCCTTGGGCGGTACTTGTAGTTGGGGTGATCCTGGAGATGCTGGATCCGCAGCCGCTCTGCCTCTTCCACAAAGGGACGCTTGTCGCTGGCGCTCAGCGCTTTCCATGACTGGCCTGGAAGGTGAAAGCGAAGCTCTGTGACACCGGCTTGGCCACCCAGCACTGGCCAGGGCATGGGGGCACCTGGGGAGAGGGGTGGGCAGGGCTCCCTCAGCCAGTTCGGCACCCGAGCAAGGTCCTGGTGCCGGCACGAGGAGGGGCTGGGGAATGGGAGCCCAAGCAGGGCTGTCCCAGCAGGTTCCAGCTGTGCCCAGCACTTCGGTGCAGTGGGAAAATGGGGGTGCAAAGCCTCAGGGGGGGCTGCAGGAACTCCTCTGCCAGGGCAGGTGATTCTGCCTCCCGCTGCCCCTCAGCACAGCCTGGTCCTCGGGGTGCCTGCTTCCCTGCATCCCACATCCACAGCCCTGCTCTTCTGCAGCCCCAATCACCCATCCCCAAACCCCGCACCGCGCAGCCCTGTATCCTGAATCTTGTGTCCCCGCACCCCGCAGCCCCACGTCTCTGTATCCTGCTGCCCCGTCTGGCCATATCCTGCTTCCCGTAGTCCCGCATCCTGCAACTCCATCTACCCATATCCTGCTTCCCGTGTTCCCATATCCCGCATCCTACAGTCGTGTATCCCGCATCCTGCAGCCCTGTATTCCCATATCCTGCATCCCCGCAGCTGTGTGCCCCACAGCCCTGTATCTCTGAATCTTGCAGCCCTGTTTCCCTGCATCTTGTGTACACATAGCTCCATATCCTCACATCCCACAACCCACAGCCCCATATTCCCACATCCTCTAATACCATACCCCACAGCCCTGTAGCGCTGCACCCCATAGCCCTTGATCCCACCGCCCACGTCCCCGCAGCCCCTCATCCTTGCAGCCTGCAGCCAGCATCCCTTGGTCCCATATCCTTACAGCTTGCACCCCGCAGCCCTCTAACCTTGCAGCCCACAGCCCTGCAGCCCACAGCTCCGTATCCTGCAGCACCCTATCCCTGTATCCTACAGCTCCTCATCCTTGTAACCCAGCTCCTGCAGCCCCATATCCTCACAGCCTGCATCCCGCAGTCCTGTACCCTTGCAGTCTGGCTAGCACAGCCCCGTATCCTTGCATCCCATGTCCCACTGCCTCATCCTTGCAGCCTGCATCCCAGAGCCCTGTACCCTTGCAGTGCACATCCCAATGTCCCATATCCCTTCATCCCACACTCCCAGCCCTGTATCCCTGCATCCAAATACCCTGTACCCCTGCAACCCACATCCCCAGCCCTGTGTCCTTGCATTCTGCTGTCCTGTACCCCTGCAGCCCACATCCCCAGCTGTGTATCCCTGCATCCTGCTGCCCTGGACTCCTGCAGCCCGCATCCCCGGCTCTGTATCCATGCATCCTGCTGCCCTGTACTCTTGCAGCCTGCATCCCCAGCCCAGTAACCCCATATCCCTACATCCCCATCCCTCTATCCCCACATCCTTGCATCCCCAGCTCTGCACCCCCACATTCCTGACTCCTCAGCTCCATACCCCCGGATCCCACAGCTCTGTACTCTTGCAGCCCACATCCCCAGCTCATTACACCCGCATCCCCAGCCCTGCATCCCCACATCCCCACATCCCCGCATCCCCGCATCCCTAGCTCCATACCCCCACATCCCACAGCCCTGCACTCGTGCAGCCCACATCCCCAGCTCCGCACCCCCGCATCCCTAGCTCTGTACCCCCACATCCCACATCCCTGCACTCGTGCAGCCCGCATCCCCAGCTCCGTACCCCCGCATCCCCGCATCCCCAGCCCCGTACCCCCGCAGCCCTCCTCCCGCAGCCCGTCCCGCTCACCCAGCATCTTGCTGAGCACGGCGTTGTGCAGGTCGGGGTTCTGCTGCGCCAGCCGCTTGCGCTCATCCTTCGCCCAGACCATGAAGGCGTTCATGGGCCGGCGGATGCGGGAGTCCTCGCCGGCCTTGCCCTCGGCGCGGCCCGCCGGGGGGCTGTATCCATAGCCCGGCTCGGGGCTGGGCGTGCGGCTGGGGGCCGCGCCGGGGGCCGCGCCGGGGGCCGCGCCGCCGGGGCCGGGGCCGAAGGCGAAGCCGGGCTCGGGGCTGGGCGTGCGGCTGGCGGGGGAGGCGGCTCCCGGGGGGCGCGGGAAGGCGAGCCCGGGCTCAGCGGCCGGCACGGCGGCGGTGACCCATGAACAGTCGCCCCGGGGTTGCGATATCTCCTCTCGGCAGTAGTTAGACTCAGATATATTCATTCCAGCTGGACAGCACTTTGTGTCCGACCCGACCGGGTGCCGGAGAGAGAACCGGGTCCCGCCGCGTCCCACCGGGTCCAGCAGCCGCCGAGCAGCAGCCCCGCCGCTCGCCTCCTTCGCCTGCGCTTCGGGGGGATTTGGGGTCGGCTTGTTTTGTTTTGGTTTCTTTTCTTTTTTTCTCTTTTATTTTTTCCCCCCTTTCCCCCCAAAAAAAAAACTTTTGGGATGATGTTGGGCTGGAAGGGGCAAAATATAGCCGGGCTGGACCAATCAGCGGGGCGGAGGGGAGGAGGACGAGAGGGAGAGGAGGAGGAGGAGGAGATGGAGGAGGAGATGGAGATGGAGATGATGAGGGGGAGGAGGAGGAAGGGGGGCGTCCCGAGGCACCAGCAGGAAGAGCCACCCGGGGAGGGCCGGGCTGAGACCGGTGTGGACGCTGCTGCCCAGTTCCCTTCCTTCCAAGGAAGAGGGTTATTAATTTTTTCTCTTTCTTTTCTTTCTTCTTTTTTTCCTCCTTTTCTTTCTTTTCTTTCTCTTCTTTGCAAGCCCCTTTTCTGGCTACTTGCAATCTGCCCGTGCCTCCCGCAGCCCTGCCGAGCCGACGCAGGAAAGTGTTTAGATTTGCCTGCCAGGCTGCCTGTTTGCAGGCGGACAGGGATGCTTGGGGATTTACGTTTATTTTTTTTATGAATTATTTTGTGTGTGTGTTTTGGCCAGCGTTCCCCATCTGGGGTTGGGAGCAGCCCTGGGGTGAAGGCAGCGGCGAGCCCTCTTCCCCCAGCAATTTTCGATTGGGAATTTCAGAGCCAGCGGGAGAAACGGCGCCTTGCTTTTAAGCACTGTTCACATGAAAAGAAATGCGTTTCCAGCCTGTCAGCCTAGGGACTGTTGAGGAATGGTGGGTTCACCGGCAGCTGGGTGATCGTGACTAAAACCTGCCTCCCGCGCTGTGCTGCTGGGGCTGGCACATCCGTGCCATTGCCGCACGCGCCGTGGGCATGGCAGCATACCCATGGCACGGTGCCATCGGCAGCCGTGGAGAAGCAGCGTGTCCCCTGCTGCCGGGTCACTGCTCCGCTCGCTTGGTTGCCGTCCAGCAGAGATTTGCAGTGCCAAGTGTGAGGCTAGGTGGTCTGAAGGTCCTTCCTGCCATTGGCATGGAGGAGTTATGAACTGCAGGACCCGTTTGGAAGCGAGGAGATCTGCTTGCACGCTGTCCCTGCGCCCTGACACCCCCCAGGCTATGTCGTTGACGTGTGAAAGATGCCCCAGCTCTGGGTAACTGCCTCCAAGCCCCCTTCGGCGGCGGACATGCCTGAGACCCCAGCCTGAAATGTGAACCTCAGCATTAGGAAGACTTGGGGCACCGGGTTGCGCAAGAGCCCAGCTCCCAGCCTCCTCACAGCGGTGGGGTATTGCATGCCATGGTTTCTGTGTGTCTGGAAGTGATTTGAAAAAGCCGATCTGCTGTTAACCCTAAACAAAACAAAGGCCTTAAAAAAAAATTAAAAAAAATCTTGTCTCATTCTTCAATTGCTAGCCAGGAGCTACAGAGGTTTCGGGCTAGATTTCCTTCACGTTCCTGGAGCCTCTCATTAATATTTTGCAAGAGCAAATCAGCACCAGTCCACGGGAGAGCCCGTACGGCTGCAAGAAGCCTCCTCTCTGCTCTTCCCCATCCTGCCCTGGCTGTACAGCTGAGGAAGGTGCTGGAGCATCGCCACGCCAGAGGAGCAGCCGTGTGCCGCTGGCCGGAGCTGAGCCCCCGAGCTGCTGGAGTCTTTGGCTCTTTGCTCCTGCCCTGGGAACAGCAAGGTGGGTGCTAGGGGGGAACTGGGGTGAAGTGAGCAGCCTTCAGGGCAGTCAGACTGGGCAGCCACTGGGAACACCCCAGGCACATCACCCACCGCTGATCCTGGCCCTTCTCCCAGGCTTTGGCCAAGCACGTGGCATTTTCCCCGGCCACATCCACCCTTTAACCTCTCACATGGCCCCAGCAGCATCCCTGGCCTCTGGGTGGGCTCAGAGCTGCCCTGGAGCTGCCCTGGAGCTGGTGCCACTGGTTGGCATTTGGGATGAGGTGGGGATGAGCTACAGCAGGGTGGGAGAGGGGGAAGCTCAGCTTTCCCCAGGCCTGGAAACGGTGCTAAGAGCTGAGGCAAACCCTCCTAGTGGGGGAGGCAGATGCAGAGCCTCATGCCGTTCTCACTTTGTGCAACTGCTCCAAGCCTGGGCCTCCTCCACACAGGATGGCAGTGGGCTTACGATGCTTTCCTTATGCAGGGGAAGACCCCCTGGTCCCGCTGCCTTGGACTCCTGGTGCTGTGAGGGACCCAGCCTCCTGCCTGTGTCTCGCAGCTGCTGCCCACCTTGAAAAGCAACTGGACCAAAAGCGGTCCCCAGCGCCCTTGGGGACATTGCTGCATGGGGACGCCCCGATGGGGACCCAATGGCTCTGGGGTAAAAGCCCAGCTTGCACACAGGGCTGGGAGCAGGGCAGTGCGGGGCAGGGGGTTGGAGTGGTGCTGCTGTCCCTGTTGCACACTCTACCCATGGAGCAAAGCCCAGTGCTTCAACCCCAGAGCACGAGCACGGTGCAAACCCTGCCTCACAGTGCATTTGCTGTCTGTGCCACATTCCAGTGCAAGGATGGGGGGAAAGAGGCAGGGAGGGTGGCGGAGGGGGAAAGGAAGGGCACAGCTGCTGGAGGAGGAGGGATGAGAGCTGCGAAGCAGGGAGAGAGGGGAAAGAGGGCTATGAGGGGGGGATGGAGCAGCATGTAAAGCACCCAAAAATGCCTGAACTGGCTCAGGAGGGGGATGAGGGGGCTGCACTGCCTGCCTGCGTGGGCAATGCCTCACCGCATCTTCCCCGGAGACCGAAAGCACCCTCACCCAGCTGGGGTGTGTGGTGAAGCACACGGGGTCTGTGCCCGGCTCAGTTTTCCCGGAGGGGACACACACAAAACCCCTGCAGCACAACCTCTCCTTTTGCCCCGCTGCCCCGGGGACACGGGTATGTGGCTCTGGGTGCTGGCAACCCCCTGGCCCTGGCTCCTCACCGGCCGCATCTGCAGCGGCGTGCAGGGAGGAAGCACTGGACATCCCTGGGCAGAGATAAGATCGACGCACCAGCTGGGTGACCTCTCCCCATGCCCTCCTTGCCTGGCCTGGTGTCGGGCGAGCTGGACCCCAGCCCAGCACACAACCTCAGGAGTTGTATATTATTTTTTTCTTTTTTTTCCTCTCTGCCCGCCCCCCCCCCAGTTTTATTGGGCTGGCGGCTCACCGCCCCCACCCCGGCCCCCAGTTTCCCTTCCTAGCATCCCGCACAGCCCAGCACCACACCTAGCAGAGGAAGCGTGGCAGGGACGGCAGCCTCCGCTCCCCAGCACAAAGGCATTTTTCCCTCCCTGCCCCCAGCCTGCGCCTCTCACTGCTGGTTATTCCTCCCAGCCAGGTCCAACACAGAGCTCCCACCCACCTAAAAACAGACTCAGCACCACCTGGACCATCCTCAAGGGGTCTCGGGGATCTGGGGGTTTGAGGGGTGATGGTGGGGATGGCAAGAAGTTAAGAGCGAGTGTTGCTGGCTGAGCCTGATGGTTATTTCTGCTGCTGATGGCTGCGGGTAGGTGCAGGAGCCCCAGGCTGGGCTGGGGGCTGTGCAACCAAATTCAAAGGATTTACTCCCAAAATTTGCACCCAGGTTATAGAGGTGGTGGATGGATGCTGGCAAGGCCCCTATGGTGGAGCAGCAGCAAAGCCCTGAGCCGTGATGGGAAAATTGCTTTTTATTCTCATTTTGCAGAGGGTGCAAGGCACAAGGGGAGCAGTCAACGGGGCCGGGGCAGGAGCAGGATCCATCCCCGGACCTGGGTGCAGCCTCCTGTGGTGCCCAGTGCCTTCCTCACTCGCTCACTCCAGCCTCACTTCTAGATGGGTTCATGCCACTAATGAATTAATCACCATGCAATTACTGGTGTGGGGCTGGTGCTGTGGTGTGTCCGATGGGATGAATGAGGTATTTCACAGGAAGAGATTTCATATTAATTACAGCTAACAATATCTTCAGGCCACACTGCATGGGTAACCGGAGTGGTGCGGCCAGGCGAGATGGACATGACCTGCACCTGCTTCTTCATCCCGAAGGAGATGCCCTTTAGCGGGGGTGGCTGAGGGGAGCGGGGGGACCCGCACAGGGCTGCTCAGTGCCACCGTGGGACACCCGGGCTGGCGGCTCCCCCGGCATCCTGAGAGGTGCCCCCACGCCGTCGGGTCCCAGAGGCTCCCCCGGGGCCGGGGCCGCTGCAGCCTTGCTGGAACAAAGGCTTCCCGAAGAAAGGCGCTTCCTGGAGAGAAAAGGACTTGGGGCCGGGGCTGTGTGTGAGTCCTGCCGAGAGGCTGAAGTCATCTGCTGGGAAATGCTCCACGTTTCGCCGGAGCCACCCTTTTTCCAGGGCCCAGCTCAGCGCCCGATTTCCTCGTGGACAAATAGTTCAGTGGGTCAGGCAGAGCTGGCAAGCGCCGAGCGAGCTGGCCGGGGCCGCCGGGCGCCGGCAGATGCGATACGGCATCTGTGTTAGGAGCATCCTGGCAGCAGCCACATGCTTGTGCAAAGGTGACACATCCCCCATGTCCCCACGTGGGGATTGGAATTGTTCCCACCTGAGTCGGGGCGATGGGTGGAGAACGGGTGGTCGCAGTCAGCCCCAGCCCCGGGAAAGGCCGGCTCAGCTGTTTTTTGCTCATTTGCTCTTTTTCTCTGCTTCTTGCTCCATCTGACAAGTGAGGGGCACTGGGGATGCTGTGGAAAGGTGCCCTGGGTCACAGTGGCTCTCTGCCCCTGGAGCGAGCCACTGGGCGCTTGCTGCCTCCCTGCCCCGCTGCCACCCATGCCGGCAGCTCCCCGACGGCCGCAGGGCTGAGCTGGCAGCACTGTGCGGACCGCGCCAGCCAAGCCCGGCCATCAGGCACCTCATCCGAGGAAGCGGAGAAAGTTGTCTTTCTGTTTCAGTTCTTTTCAATAACCAGAGGTCAGTCGTGTTTATACAGGATTATAACTGGAACAACAACAGCAATACCCATTGTGCGAGCAGTGAAACCCACAGCTAACCCGAAAAAGCTGTCGCTCCACACAAGCGCAGCCGCTGCAGCCTCCCGGGCAGCGGCCGGAGCCCTTGGTCCTCACCGGAGCCGTCCTGCCTCCCCTTCCCCTGCCTTTGCCCTGCCACGGCCCCTTCTGGCACAGCCCTGGCTCTCCGGTGATGGTCCCACCAGCTCAGGGTGCTGCACTTCCAGCCACATCACCCCGTGCTTGCCCCCCCCTGCAGCCCCCACGCCCCGAACGTGAGCGAAGCTGCTGCAAATCCCACCCACGGTGCTTACGGCCGGGCTAAGGCCGGGAAAAGGCTTCGGTGCAGCACAGCACACGAGGAGGGCTGAGCGTGCCGGGGTGTGCGGGGCGGGTGTGCTGGGGGCACGCGTGTGCGCGCTGGCTGGAGTCGCTTCCCGGCAGCTGATTGCGGCAGCGGTGGTTGCTTTAACACTCGGTTCCCATCACGGAGAGAGCCCAGGCTTTTAGGAAGGAAAGTCTTACACTTCTACCAACTATTTCAAGACTCCCATAAACACATTTTTGGTTCAGCATTAATGAATTACCTCAATGCGGAGCTACTCATGCCAAATACATGAATACAGAGTGTAGAAAAGCCGCCGAGAAGCAGATTTGGCTGCCATTCAGCTGCTCTGATCGGCACAATTTCTTTTCTCGATTATAGCAAGAAAATGCTCTCTGCCTGTGGCACCGCGTCCTCCCAGGAACAGGCAGCTGGCCGACAGTTGGGCTGTGCAGAGCTTGGGCACGCCGGGGTTATTTGCTGCTTCCATCACTCGAATTGGCAGAAAATGCTGCTCGCTGGTGTCCGCGCAGGAGGTGCAGCCAAGAACCGGGATCCTGCTCTTTCTGCATGCCCAGGCTCGCTGCTCTGGGCTGCCTGACCTCCTCGTGGGTGCTAGGGGAAGGAAAACTGCGATTAAGAGGATTTCTGAGTCTGGCTTTTCTGGGGAGGTGGGTCGGGGCTGCCTGTCTGTGGCCCTGCAGCCACGCGTGCCCACGAGCACCATGGCTGGGTGCAGCTCCACCGTGGCCCCTGTCGTGGTTTTACCCCACATCTCTATACTATCAACACCGTTTCCAGCACAAATCTAAAACATAGCCCCATGCCAGCTACTATGAAGAAAGTTAACTCTCCCAGCTGAAACCAGGACAGCCCCTCTCCGTGGAGCAGTGAACCTCACCCATGGCCTCATCAACCGTGTCCTTTGCTTTCCTCCAACAGCAACAGCCCTGCCACGCTGGGGACTGCCAAGAGACAACGTGCCCCCAGGAAAAGTGCAGCCCCTTTTGCAAAAACCTTTCTCGCCGGGCTCTGCTCTCCAGGTTCCTGACCTCCGTGCCCCACTGGGTGTTTGCTCATCCCTTGCTCTTTGAGCATCATTCGACCGAAAGTACCATGGATAAATGGGTTTGTGCTACGTCACGGATGAGGATGCCACTTTCAAGCAGGGGAGAGCAGGGGAATCAAGGAAGGCAACACAGCGATCACACCTCCACTGCTTTGCGTCGCAGTCCTCAGGAGCTTGTCAGCAAGAGCTGAGCTGGTTATTGCCTCTTTGCTCCCTAAAATGAAACTCCAGCGGCAGGTGAGCAGGGGAGAGAGGGTGGCCAGTGCACCCCTGTGCCCACCGAGCCCATGGCCAGCAGCAGGACCGTCGCCTGTCCTCTCTCTCACCAGGAGGGCTGATGCAGCAGTGCAGGATGTCTCCATCTGGGAAAGGTTTGCTGTTCTCAAGAGCTGCTGTGGCTCCTGACATGTTTTAGCTTAGCGCGAGGCATTACCTCACCGGGCCGCTGCAGATGGCAGATGGCTGCTGGCTGCACCGTGCTCCTCTCTGCTCTCTCCCCTCTCTCCGCTTCATCTGCAGCCCCTGAACCCAGTGCTTTCTGCTCAGGTTTTTCACATGCTGGCTGGTTTGCTCGCAGGATCCTGGGGAGGCGGTTGCCTGCTTTCTGAGCATCACCCCAGCTGGGCCTGGAGGAAGAGGAGCCCTCTGTAGCATCCCTGGAGGAAGGGGAGCCCTTTGCAGCATCCCTGGAGGAAGAAGAGAACCTTTGCAGCATCCCTGGAAGTGACAACCTTCTCCGAAGCTCGCAGCCCATCTCCTTGCACAGGGGTCTGGTGGCCACCTCTGCTTCACCAAGGCTTTCAGCGTCCAGCAGAAATGATGAGGATGTTGCAGAGAGCAACCTCACCTTCATATAGACAGGGAAACTCTCAGTGCCAAACCCAAGTGGAAGAGAGGAGTTTTGGCTCAGAGTGGGGCAGACGTTGCCATGGCTCTGTGCCTCAGTTTCCCCGTGTGCTGTGCAGGGCACAGGGCAACCCAGCCTCTCCTCGGGCCCTTTAGAGACAACAATCTCCCCAGCAAAGGGCAGGATGTATGGGGGTAATTTTGACCGAGTGCTTCTTTCCTGAGAGAGAACAATAATAATAATTACAATAATAATACTAAGAATAAAGGAAAGGCCCTGAGAGCTTTCCCTCCCTGCAAGCAGAGGAAGACTTTTGCTTTTTGGTGCTGTACTGGGGACATTAAGGGAAGGGAAATGGGCATGAATGTGCTGCATTTGCAGCTCAAAACCCCACGAACTGTGACATCCCTCCCCTAAATTGGCCTAAAAATGAGATTTAAAAGCTTGCCACAGACAGCATCTTTTTCTTCACTTTCTGATTTCAGAGCATCCTTTGTGCTGCAGCTCAGAAAAAACGGCAGCGAAATCCCCCAGCAACGGAGCTGGGGCTCGGGGATGCTGCGAGTGGCTGCAAAGATTTCGGAGCAGGGATGCAGGGTGGGAGGAGGAGGATGGCGTGGGCCCCCAGGGATGAAGGCTGCAGCTATGCTGGGGATCGCCACGGCCGGTGGGGTGCAGGGGGCCAGGGGCGGGGAAAGGCTCCAAGGGAAAGGCTTTGTTCGCGGGCCAGCCGGGAGCGTGCGAGGGCCTCCGGGTTCCAGCGTTTCTCCTCCGCTTTGCTCCTGCTGTGTGCGGGAGCCGGGCCAAGGTGGAGCACGGCGGGGTGGAGCGGGTCCCCGAGGAAGGCAGGGGACGGCCGTGCATTTAGCCCTTAAATTGCCTGGGAAAGTGGCTCTATCTTTCCATGTCCCTCCAGGGCTCTTCTCTCACCCAAGCTGAGGCCATTTCCCAGGCTGCTTGCCCCCAACACCTCCACCTCTGCCGTCCTCCTAACAACCCCTCTTGCTTGGCCCGTTCAACCTTGCTCAGATCTGAAAGCGCTCGGGAAGGATACACAAAGGCTCACGACAGAACAACCCTTCGTGGCGTGCTCGAGCTGGAGAAATAATGTTAAAGGCTCTTATCTGATGGAGCCGCAGCCTTGCCAAAGCCTGTTGCTATCAGCTCGGGACACATGTGCTATTGGCAAAGCTTCGGGGACACAATAATACAAACAGTTTTCATTGTCGAGTCAACAATGATGGGAGAAGGAGCCTGGTGCTATTACCGGTATAAAAGGCGCACTGTAGGAAAGCTCAGGACAGGAGGATGCAGTCGGGATCAACAGCGGGGTTTAGCAGATTACAGTTATATTTGTAGTCGGGAAGGAGAAACCTTCCATCCCCAGTGGGCTGGAGCCAGAAGGTTGGAGCCGGGGGGGGGGGGTTTAGGCTGCAAGGAAAAACTCTTAGAGCAGCGCTGGAAGCAGCTGCAGCGAAGTGCTGATGGCAGCGGGTTTGGGCAAGGGCAGGAGGCAGGTTTGCAGCGCGTCAGCCCGAGGTCATGCTCTGCCGGCTCCTGAGAAGTTGCCCGGGAAAAGAACCGGTGGCTGTACATCACTGAGGGGGGCTGCAGGATGAGGGGGGCTGCTGCACTGACAACCTGAGGCATGCGGGATCCCCCTACACCCTCTCACTACAAGGTCTGTGTATTTGAAAAAGCCCACACCGGTGTGTGCGGGGTGGATGGGCGATTCAGCACATGCTGCACCCAGTCTCTGCTGTCATTTGGGCAGAAACAGGGATGATGGGGAGAAGGTCAGTGCCTCCACGAACATGGTTTTGCAGGGGGAAGCATCCTTCCAACAGCCGTGTCACGTCCCCCCACACTGTTCCTCCTCAGCCTTCCTGGGCCCCTGTCAATCTAAACGGGGGATTTTTGGAGAACACATGCTCGCGGGTTGGGTTGGATGTGTGGGTGGGTGAGTGGGATGGGAGGATGAGTGGGATGGGGGCACCGTCCTGCCCAGGACAACAGCCCCTCCAAACCGGTGCCTGCGGGGCTGCCACATGTCCGCAGCTCTGCCTGCCTCAGCCCCGGTGCTGTGCCCCCGGGACCCAGGCAAGGTCCTGGTCTGTGATGCCACACACCGGTGAGGGCACAGGGAGGCTGCTTAAGGGATGAAGGACCCAAAGCAGAAAACGGAGGGTCTCCAGCCACCTGGCTCGCAGAAGGCAGAGAAGGGGTGGTTGGCAGAGGCACGGTGCCATCCTGCACCCTTGGAGGTGGATGGTGGGGTGATGGGGAGCAATGCCTCATCTGTGGCGTGGTGGTGAGGAAGAGGATGCAGGTTTGCCAGCTGTTGTGCATGGTGGCAGGGGGTTAGCAGGCACAAAAGCCCCCGCACCATGGGCGGCTGCAGGAAGCTGGAAAGCTGGGCAGGAGGTCAGGAACTTATCGGCGGCTGTCAGGGGCTGAGCGGGGCCGGGGCAGCCATTCCCACCAGGAGCAATGATGTCAGGTGGTGGCCAGGGCCGGGAGGCAGGAAGCCCGTCGCAGCCAGCGAGTCTGTCCTGCTCGGCCTTCCCCATGTGTTTTCATGAACAATGCATCCCGTCAGGGACACCGCGAGGCTGGCTCTCCTGGACTGAGGATGCCACGAGGCTGGTCCTCCTGCACCACCAGCAGCCCTGCGTGGCTGCCTTGCACCCACGCTGGCATCCTGGCTGCTGCGCCGAGCTGGGTGCTGCTCCCTGTCCGCGTGGGCTGTGGGACGGTGCCGGTGTTGCACCTTTTGCACAGGGATTTGGCGTGTCTGCTGAATCGCTGTGAGGTCTGGAGGGAGAAAAATGTGGCGTGCATTGGCTGCAGCCTGCACCGCTTCTGCACCACTGTGTTGCCATGCCGCTGCCTGCGTAGGCAGGGCTGCCGCTGCCTCTCTAGATGGCATGTCTGGCCCCGGCAAGACTCATCTACAGGGCAGATAGGCTGGCAAGTCCCGGAGAAAGCCCTTGTAGAAAGGATGGCCATGCCAGCTGCTGCCCTGGCCCTCTCCCACTCCCAGCTCAGCTGGGGCAGGGTAAATACCCACCTCGAGCATCCAGCCGTGCCTGCCCAGGTGTCCAAATATTCCATCTGGAAGTGGCAACAGCGATTACTCCAATGTGCCGAGGGAAAGCTCCGGCAGACTGAGGCGCTCAGTGATGCTGTGAGAGGCAGAAGAGCCTCCCTGGGCTGGGGGTCTGCTGGGGTGTGGGGAGTCACGAGCCCTGTCTCTACCCTCCCAGTCCGGGCAGCTGGGGCTTGGGTTTGCCTCCTGGCCCCACGAGCAGCCTTTGTGAACCCGGTGGGCACTCAGAGCAGGCAGGGTGACGGCAGCCAAGAGACGAGCTGTGAACAGGGTGGCTGGGATGGGGCAAGGCGCCTGGCCGCCAACGCCCGGAGGGAGAGGGACTTCCTGAGCACGGCCAGCCGAAGGATGGCCCCAAGGACTCCAGCTCAGTCTCTCCCTCTGCTCCCTCCACCCCTCCCAGCACACCCTTGTTTTCAAAGAGGTGCCTCCACACCGGGGATGTAGTAGGCTGTGTTTGCCAGCGGCTGGCAGCGATGTCCGTGCTGGTGCCGACAGGCCGGCTGGCATGTTTTCCCCCAGGGAGGCTTTAGCAGGAGGCTGTGCATTTCTGGGAATTGTGTCGGGCAGGGAAGGAGGTTATTGTTTGAGTTGCAAGTGTGCAGCGCACTGATGAGATCAGGGCTCGGTGCTCGGCGGTGGGGCAGCTGAGCCGTCTGCAGTGCTGCCGATGGAGCGATAAGCAGGAGAAAGCTCTTATCTGTGATCCCATCTCTGCGGGCAGAGCTGGAGAGCAGAGGGCATGGCAAAACCCTGGTGACCTGGCTCTGCTCGGCCTTCCCGTATGGTTAGCATGGGGCAAGGGGGTGTCCAGGGGGTTTCAAAGGGAGTGATGGAGGCAGTGAGCACACTGCCTTCACCCTCCAGCACACCACGGTGCAGCCGCCTGCCCTGCTGATTTTGGCCGTGCAGACTCTTCCTCCCAGTCCTCGCAGCAGCCCCCTCAGGTACATGAATCCAGACCCGGCCCTGGGAGCTCCAATAGCTTTTAGATCATGGGTGCCCTCACCATGGGGGGAATCTGCCCCAGCTCCCTGAAGCCGTACCAAAGCAGCTTTTGCTCCAGCCATGGATGGAGGTGGCCAAACGCTGCCTGTTCACTGCCTGGCTTTCACCCTCTGCCTCACTGGCAGGCAGCGGGAGGTGTGCTTGCTCCCTTGCAGGCAGGACACAGGTCCTTTTGATCCCAAACTCTGTGGGACACAATATCAGAGCTCTGTTTGCAAAACCGTTGTGAGTAAGGGGGCTGGGCATTGAAAGCCCTTTGCAAGCCTCTGCTATGGGTGAGCTGAGAGGTGCCACATTAGTCCACGAGAAGCTAACCATCCTCCTCCTCCTTGGGAGGATGCCTCCCTCCACGCGCCACGGCTTTTGACACAGAGCAAGTCACGAGAGCCCGAGGAGGACAGACCTGCTGTCTCGGAGGGGCACCGCCATCCGGAGAGCTTCCCTACCACCTTGGTCTGGAGATCGCGCTGGCGAGCAGGGACAGCATAGGAAATGCTACATTGGAAAGCCCTGTGTGAGAGCCCAGGAGCCCCTGCCTTCCCACAGCAGACTTATCAAGGCACCAGTTCAGAGTGGCGCTTTCCATGGGCCAAAAGGGAAGTGCATACACACCAGACTTCTCGGGGTCAAGGATGCTGGGCAAGCAGCGAGCCGAGAGGCTGCAGGGGGCAAGGGAGGGAGCCGGGGCGTGGGGAGGGAGACACAAATAGCAAAATGAATGGCTTGAACTTCCTATGTTTTATGAAGGCAAATGAAAGGAGACAGAGAGGGGGAGAGAAAGGAGACCTGAGCGCTTGCACACGCTCTCACGCACACATGGGTCAGCCCAGACCCCAGAGCCCGTTGGTGGCTGGTGTGGCACGGCAGCCTGCACCCACTTGGCTGGCACGGCTCTGGGCCAGCTGCTTGTCTGGCCCAGCGTCCCCCGAGAACACCTCGCAAAGTGTGACAGGCTGCTGCTTAGCACTTATTCCTCCCCCTGTCATTATTATTTTGAAAAGCAGCCAGTATAATTAAAATCGTTAGGAGGAGGAGATTTAGGGAACATCCAAAGTGTCTCGGAAGAGCATCTGCAAAGCTGGAGGTCCAAACTCCACCCTGGCGCTCGCAATGAGCAGTGCCCAGGGGAATCATCATCTCCTCCACGTCCTCCCTTCCATGCTCCCCGTTTTGCAGGGTGGCAGAGGCTGGGCTACCACACAGGGTGGTCCTGGCCACGTTCCCCTCCACGTCTGCTGCCCGCTGCAGCCAAATCCTGCAGCCCTTCCTGGTGCACGACTTGTCCCAGGAGGGTCAGATGGTAGTGTCCCCAGGCACGGGCTGCTCACCAGCAGCTTCAGGACAGATGAGGTGGGAGGTTGTGGGGAGAGGAGGACACGGAGTCTCTGTGGGCTGCTCTGCCGGAGCGGCACGGATGGAGCCCGCGCTGTCTCCTGGGAGCCATGCTGGTTTTTGTTGTGTTAGGGGATCCTGTGCCATGAGATGAGGTGTGGAGAGGTACTTTGGCTCCTCAGAGGGGAAAACAGGACAGTCTGCAAGACAGAAATGCAAGTCATCATTAGTGGCAATTTCTCCAGGTTTCATAAGTGTTTGGATGGAGGATTTTGGCCTCCAGGGTCAAATGTCCCTGGTGCCAGGGCTGGGAGACTGAGGACATCAGACAATTGCAGCAAGGAGGGGACAAAAGGCAGCACCCCTGCTTCTATTCTGGGACTGGCACAAGTTCGTGGCTGGGGGATTGGTTCCTCTGTCTCCTTCCTCCTCCTCTCCCAAATTTGAGCTGCCCTGGGCTCAGGGAGGAAGAGCAGAATAACCATCCCCAGGGAGGTCAGTGCTGGGAAAGGCTTGACCATCAGTGCAGGAGGATGGCAGCAACGCGCAGAAGCCCCATTGTGGCAGCTGCTGTGCCAGGTGGAGACGGCCGAGAGCCAGAAGCAAACCACCCAGCACAGCCAGGAGTCCTCCACTGCTGCCAAGGCAGGCTCACGAGGGTGAAAAGGAGGGGAGACGCATTAAAACCCCTCCCCAAAATCAGCATTGCTCTGCCAAAACCTATGGCAGCTGTTCCCATCTCCTGGCTGGCGTTCACGGTGCCGGATGAGGGCTTGGGGTCTACCAGCTACCTGCTGTCCATTGTTCCCCAGATGGGATCTCGCTACCAGCTCAGAGCCCAGGGACAGCCAACCTTCCTGTCCCTACGAGCCGTGACCCCAAGGCTGAGATCCTGGAGACCTGGGCACGCTTGAAGTTAGGAGTTGTCTCAGGACAGAGCTTCCCCGCGGGTCTCGTGGTGGGTAGGTGGGCAAGGCTGAGCCCAGGAGGGCCTCTCATCTCTGCCTTCTCCAAAAGTGGAGCAGATTGAGCCTCTGGTGGTTGGGAGCAACAGAAAGGGTGGGGTTTGGTGGCCGGTCTCCAAACAAATGATGGTGATTTGAATCTGCTGGGGATACTGGAAGCACGAAAAGCTTATCTAACTTGATCCAGCCCAAATCAGCCGAGAGTCACTTGGGAAACACTGTAGCCCAGTAGGAAAACCAGGTGAGATTTTGTGAGGTTTTATTTTGCAGCGAACTCTTCTCCCGGCTCTACCAGCTCTGTCTGCTGAGGGCAGTTGCCAGCAAGGCACCGCGCACAGAGACTTTCACGGTGCCTCTTGATGCGCAGGGGTCAGCTAAAGCCCCCTCCCAACCTCTCCCTGAGCCCAGCTCCAGCGACAGACTCGCCCCTGCTCTGTTTTTAGCACATTCAAGTAGCTGCTTTCACAAGAGGTAAAAGAAAGTTCATGGATCCGTTGACAGATCAGCCCAAGCGGGAATTTCTCTGGGAATTCCTGCAATAGCAGGTTGGCTCCCGCGGAGGTGGAGTTTCCTCTGGATCTACCTCCACCCAGGCTTGGGGAGCGCTCCGGCCACCGGCTCCACGCTCGGGGGGCTGGGCTGAGCGACGCCACCACTGCTTCCCAGCCAAGGTCAGCCAGAAACCCTCCCCGCTCTGCAAACGCCTGTCCTGTTAACCCTTGGGAAGAGTGGAGCCGCAGGCTGGCAGGGTTAGGCTGCAGAGCTGGCCTGTGCCCTGCAGGCACGCAGGGGCAGGGGGCATTTTCCTCTCCCACCCAGCAGGCAGCGGATGGGGTGCAGGCGTGAGGATTTCGTGCTGTTATGTTCCTCGGGGACCCGCTGCCAACCAGGCAGGCAGTCATGGGGCCTGGGCGAGGACAGTCCACCACGGCAGGAGGCCGGCGTTGGCAGGGTGACGGGTTTTTCGCTCAGAGGCAGGGAGCAATGGGGTGACGGCGCTCAGCATCGGTGACTGTGCGCTGTGGAATCTGAGACACGTCCCCGGCCATACTTGTGGTCAGGAACCATCTTCGCGTTGCAGTGATACAAACCACATTCACAGTGGCAGCAGTGCCGCTTGAGCATGCCTCTGACGCCAAGGACCGGCGTGACCCGACCCCACACACAGGACAGGCAGCTACCCGCTTCCAAGGACCTCCAGAAGGTCCCCTTGTTCGGACTTGTTTCCTCCTCTCTCGCAGAGGTGGGCCTCTCCAAAATGGCACCCCCTCGCTTCACAGCCAGACCCTGCCAAGGGATGGAGGCTTTCCAGATGCTGCAGAGGCTCCAGACAGCGAGCTGGAGGGAACTCGCGTTCACAAACATGGGGCCAAGCCAAGAAGTTTCAAGGTAGCTCCAAGTGTCATGCCAGGGAGAAGGCCTGGAGCTCAGGTTTGGTCTGGGGCCACCTCTGCCAGTCTGGGGATGAATCGAAACGTGTCTCTCACATCTGGGTAGCAGCTCTTGCTTGAGGGGATCCCAGAGATTTGTCCAACTCAGTGTGAGCTGCCATAAAGTACAGCAAGCTGGCAGCTTTAGGTACATAACAGGCAGTTTGGGGGACAGCAACCCAGGAAAGGTTTAGCACTGATCTGTTCAATACTCCCCACTTTTGTGTGCTGGTAAAGCTAAACTCTCCCCTCAGTGACTCGCTTGCCACAGGACAGAGCAGGGTTAGAGCTGAGCTCAGGGAGCCCTGGTTCCCAACACCTAATTCTGCAGCCGGAGGCCACACAGAGCACATCTCCATGCTTTCGCTTGATCTGTGGCCCCGCCGGGGCAGGACATGGCCGCTCTTTACCAGCACAGTCAGGGCCCTCTCCAAAACATCCGCACTTGGCGAGGGCTGTGAAGCCAGCTGTGCAGGAGGCATCGAAGTTCTCCCCCTGCCAGGAACCAGCTGGAGAGCGCAAGAATATTCAGCAGCGAGTCCCAGGAGCAGACATTGCGCAGCTCCCGGGGGACACGCTGCCCTCGCACAGTCTACGAGTGCCACCTACAGGGGGGCTCCTCGCTCTGGCCTGGGCGCCCCCAAACCATCCGTCCCCCTCTCCACCCTTCTGTTAATTAGTCTCAAGTTCCCAAGGCTGCACCGGCCCGGCTGCACGGCCCAACGTCTCGGTTTAGCCAGGCAGCAGGGCCAGCCGCGGCACTGAGGGCTACCTGCCGCGGGACTACAGCCACGGGAGAGTCCTGCGGTGCTCGATCGCTGCTGGAGCTGCTTCCCCGGCCCCGAGCACCACGGTGCTGCTGACTCACGTCCTCTTTCAGGCGGTGCTGCTGCCCGGGTTGCAGCGGTTCCATCAGGACAGGCTCACCTGGGGCTAGTGCAGCAAAACCCACCTGTGGCAGGGGCTGGGCAGGTTATAAAGGGCAGGGCTCCCCACTCCCACCCAGGCCAGGCTGCGTAGGGGGTGGGGCGGTGCTCGGGCCTCCCTGATGCGGAGCTACCCGGGGTGCAGTGAGCCCTCGAGGGGGATCCCTGAGGGATGGGGCAGCCCCCACCTGGGGAATGTTACGCCAGGCTGAGGGGGAGGCGGCCTGGCTCAGCTGCCGGTGCCGCACAATAACAGGTTGGGACACGCGTGTAGTCTCTGCTGGCTCGGGGAGACCCTGAAATGGCACCGCGGGGGAGACTACGGGAACGAGCGACCACGGGGCTCCCGCGCCGCGCTCCGTTGCGGGGCCGTCAGGGCGGCGGCCTGCGGCTGCTCGGGGGCGGACTACATCTCCCACAGTGCCCCGCGGCGGGGCAGGGCGGGCGCGGGGCACCCTGGGAGTTGTAGTCCCGTCGGTCGGCTGCGCAGCGGGAAGAGGCGGGCGGGCGCCTGGAGGACTACAAGTCCCGTCGTGCTCCGCGCGCCGCCCGCCGGACTGCGGCACCGGGGGCTGTGGTGGGCACCGGGCAGCCGCCGCCAGCCCCCCGCCCCCGTCCGGCCCCCGGGACCGGCCGCCGCGGGGAGCGGCGCGATGGGCGGGGAGGAGGAGATCGTGCGCATCGCCAGGCGGCTGGACAAGATGGTGGCTAAGAAGAGCGCGGTGAGTGGCGGCGGCAGGGCCCCCGCAGCTCGGTTGGGGTGAGGGGGCCTCCCCCTTCCCCTGTTTCTGGTCAAGCAGCCGGGGCCTCCCTCTCTGCAGGGCCTCCGTCTTCGCTGCCGTGCTGCGGGACCCCCCGCTTCTCCCTCAGTGCCCGTTGTGAGGGGGCCTCCCCCTTCCCCAGCCCCCATTTTGGGGGCCTCCCTCTCTATGCAGTCGTTACCGTGGTGGAGCAGAAGCGTCCCCGCCATCAAGGTGGGGTTCTTCCCCCAGAGCTGGTTGCAGTGGGGTGGTCTCCCTCGCCGTGGGACCCCATCTGTCGCAGTGGTATGGGATCCACCCCGTTCCATCCCACTGCCCGTTACTGGAGGTGGGGACGAGGGCTGTTTCCCCCTGTGGTGCTGTGGGAACCCCTCCTCCCCACGCTGTGCCCCCCCACCCCAGGCCTCATGCACCCCCTGTCCCTCAGCTCAGCACCCGGGGGCTCACCCTGTGCTGCCTGCTGGGGCGTTCCCCTCCCGGGGAGCATCCTCAGCCTTCCTCCCCTGTCGTGTTGGGAGCCCTTGGGAAGGGGGATCCTTGCACATCCCCCCCCCCGACACTGGCCTGGGGCTCTGTTTTGCCCTCAGAGAAAACCTGAATGCTTCTGTATTTATCTCCTGCGTCCCCATTCCCCATCCCAAGCAAGCACCGCTTCTGCTCACTCTCACGGAGTGTGGAGGGCTGGCCTTGCTGCTGTCTGCACACTGGGGGTCTCGTAGGGGGGTAATGTAACTGATGTGGCTGGGGGGACAGTAGCAAGTGTTTCCCTGCCTAATGCGATATGTCGGTTGGTGTTTGTACAAGTACAAACAGCATCACGAAGTGCCAAGGCAGCAAGCTGGGTGACAAGGGTTTGTGATGGAGGTAGGTTGTACATCTGTGTTTATGATGGGGGAGAGGGCTGTTGGGGCTGGGAGGGGCTGTGGGGAGCAGGAGGTGATGGGTGAGGAGGGGAAGGAGTTAGGGGAATGTGGTATTTGGGTGATGGGATGCTGGGTGCAGTTGTCACGTGAACTTTTGGATGCTGGACCAGCTCTGCCAGCCATGGATAGGGGTGTAGCTGTTCTAGCAACCCAGAAAAGTGTGTTTGGGCTAACCTGCAGCCTGTGATGTCTGTTCCTGTTGATGGCATGTTTTCAATGCCATTGTTGAAATAGGAAAGGAGCAATTTTGCAGAATTTGCTTCTAAGCTTCATTGAGAAAGAAGCAGCTGCTTAAAAGAGTGATGTGCAATATTTTCTCTTGATTGGTGTTTTATACGGTACTGAACTGTAGTGTATTTATTGTGCATCAGCTAAATTGCAAAGTCTTCCTGCAGGATGGTTGCCTGGAGTACCTGCTTGTTGCTCTAGTTTTTACCTGGATCCCCATTTGCTGCCATTGTGCCAAGTGGTTCTGTTTCTGGTAACAGAGACGGGAATCACCCAGTCATTTTGTATGTTAAGGACTGGATTTAATGAAGTCTGTTTGGCCGTTGGAGCGACGGAAAGGTGTGAAACTGCCTCAGTGGGAAGTTGCTTGTTCTGGGTACAGTAATGTGTGGCTTATGCTGACATGAGCTGCTTGTGTGCACACTGAAAGCTTTGACTCTGCTTTGATCTGGCTTTCTCAGCATCTGTTCTGGAGGGTGGCACCAGCAGCTGGATTGCTTCCTCCAGTGAATCGGAAATGGCCCTTCTGCACAGGGAGGACGGGATCTGAGGACGGGGTCTGTCAGTGCAGGCTGCTTTGCTTCTTCACAATCGTAGGCTCTGTAGGTCTTGTGCTGCAAATGGGCTTGGAGTGGTTGGTGTTTTAAATGAGCCGTTAGATGTGAACACTAGAAGGCCTTGTTTGATAGAAGGGGGATGGGAGGAAAGAGCTAGCTGAATGGAGACAGGCATACTCCAGGCTGTGATCTGCTGAGTGCTGCTGAAGGGAATCTTGGCTAGTGCTTCTGTCCTTGCTATTTCTCTGTCTGACTATCAATTTTATGTATCTACAGATTGCCTAGCCAGATTCTTTTCTAGATCTGGGTTCTGGGAAGCAGAGCTGATGCAAGGAAACTTCATATAATGAGTTTCAAGTGACTGGCTCTTCAGGTTCACTGCTTGATGGCTTTGCTCCTGATATCAGCTCTTGTCCTGAGCAGAGTGGGGTACCAACATGAAAACTAGGAAACAGCATCTTTTAAGTTGCATGCTGTAGAGAGAGACAGGATACTTTTAGCTCTGTCTCTGGGCAATGATTCTGAGCTTTAGGTGGGTGACTGAAGTTCTTGCACCTCTGCTAAACTGTTATTGTGAGCTAATAACATCATTAATCAGGGCCTCCAAAATAGTGAGTCTGATGGTAGGAGTACTGCTGGAAGCAAAGTGGTGTGTTGAGGGGACAGGTGTGATTCAGAGTGTATTTTTCAGATGTTAAAAAGGCTAAGCTTGCCAGGTAAGGATAATAAGCTAATGCTGCAGTTGTACTATACACCAGCAAAGATCTGTAGTGCTCCAGTGCTCTTCAGTTTTGCCCATTCCAATCTCTCAGGTGCCTCCAGATTGTATGATCTATTGTCTGTCCGGAATAGCAGTCCCAGCAGTAATCTTGCTGATGTTTTAGGGAAGACTTGTTGGTGTTTTTCCATTTGAATTCAACTTTCTGAATTTATTCCCAAGCTGTTACATTTCTTTACTAAAAGCTGAGGCACTCATTCCGTTTCTCTTTTCCTCTGCAGGACGGTGCAATGGATTTACTGAAAGAACTGAAAAGTATGCCTATGACTTTGGACTTACTGCAGGTGAGTTGCACAGTTAGGGTAAAAAGCTGAAGTCTGCATATGGATCTATGGATCAGTCCAAAATGTTGTCTAGATAAACTTAATAGACTTCCTTTCACTTCTTGCCTCACTCAAAGTATCAAAATAAACATTAAATCCAGAAAATAGTACTGAACCTGGGTTTTGGACTGGCTGTTAAACAGATCTGGGCCACCATGTGTTGCTTGAAACTTGTGCACAGCTGATGAGGCAAATGTGGGTAACTGCACAAATACTTTCTTAGGTTTCAAAAAGAGGAAAAAACAAAGTAGTAAACAAAGGGCAGTTATGGGAGAAGTTCTTTAAGTCTTTGTAATGGTGATATTCAGGACATTGGGGAGGTGTGAACAGAATTACAATTCTGTGTGAACAGAATTACAGTTCAATCATTCTGCAAGTCCTTGGATACTTCATATCTTGGTCATTGCTGTGACTTTGTCATGCTTATTTCTGATTTCAGTTAGAAACAAATAATGAATCTGTTCTTGAATGGTTCATTTGAATGTTCACTTGCAGTCCACCCGCATTGGGATGTCGGTAAATGCACTGAGAAAGCAGAGCACAGATGAAGAAGTCATATCGCTTGCCAAATCCCTCATCAAATCTTGGAAAAAACTTCTAGGTAAGAAAATCAGCATGTTCCTGTCAGATTCAACTTGCGAAGGAGCTGGCTTCAGCAGGAGGCTGGGCTTCTCAGGAGAACTTATCTATTGATCGACATAGAATATTCCAGCAAATCAGCCTTTACAATTGCACCCTCTGTCTCTCAGGTTTTGTCTCTTACCATGCTTTCCTCTAGATTTAGAGGAAACCCCACAGCTAGGTCTTCCTTGAAAGAGCACTGAAAGCTTCAGGACTATTAACATGTACCTGTCCCTGTCCATATAATAATGAGCAACATTATTTGTAGAAACAATATCTGCACTCTGAACCCTCTGTCACCACTTGTGTGCTATGTGGCATTAATTCAGTGTGTGCTGTCAACCTTGTGCAACAGCTTGGAAAGAGAAGTGCTGGAATGCATTTTGGGTGATGAGTTGGAGAAGGACCTTAGTTTAACACCTTGTAGACAAATTCACATGGACTGTTTCCTGCTGCGGTGGCTTTCATGGTGATGGATGCTGATAAGCAGAAGCTTTTAATTCTGAGAAATCTTAATGCTGATATAGCACAAACAAATGTCAGTATTACAGACGGGGGGATTACAAATATGGTCTTAGTGGTTATCTTGCGATAAAAGAATGAGGTATCTGCAGCGCTGAGATTGAAAGGGCAGCTCTACCTGTGTCCTGCTCCCAAGACCGTGTGTCTCCTGCTCTATGCTAGGGGCAAAGCACCCCAGTGAGAAATTCAAACATTCCTTATTTTTTAAACAAATCTTGTGGGCAGCTGTGTGTAGCAAAGAACAAGTGCTGTTTGAGGCTAAGTGAAATGTGTGTCAGGCTCTAATCTGCACCCCAGGGCTCCCGGTTTCTTGTTAGGCTAAATGAGTGTTAGAAGCACTGTTTTCCTGTCCTGGCTGGGACTGTCACTTCCATGTTAGGGTTGATGAGTATTGGCTAGGCTGAGACACTTTACCTCTGGGTCAAATGTAATGAAGGTCCTCTCCAGGGTTGTGCTTTTGGCTTTCAACAGCGCTTGGGAAACACTAGAAGTTGTATTCCCTGAAGGACTAGTCCGCAGTGGCCCTTCAGGTGGTGTTGGCTGGAAATGCTGCTTTTGGTGGTGCTTTAGAGAACGTGATCCAATCTGTACTCAGCAGCCAGGAAGTCTCTGAAAGAAACTTTTGTGATGAGGCATGCCTTGTGAGGAAGGTTATCTCCTAGGCAGGCAAGGTGATTGCTCTCTAATTTGGTGGGGAAAGCTTTTGTTTGAATTAGTTTCTACTTAGAGGTAAGTAAAAGGTCTGCTAGAAAGCATGGAAACCATTCTTTCTCCTGATTCTTTCTGGAGAATGATAACTTGCCTTAGGCCAACTCTGTGTATTAAGACATTGATTAGCATATGCGGAGTTGTAGCGTAAAGACCAGTTCTGAACCCTATAATATCCATTTCTCTTCTTTCGAATATAGATGCTTCTGAGGAAAAAAGTGAGGAGAAAAAGAAAAGCCTGTCCTTGCCAACATCTTCCTCGAAGGACACTGGTAACTCAAGAGACCAAAGGTAATGTTTCCTTTTAACCAAAGATGATACTGTTACAGAATTTTCTTACAGTACCTTACATTAATTTTTATTTTTAAGTGTCTGAGGAATTTTGCGTAGTCAGATTCCTGGTCAGAAACACCAGGAGTCTAGACTTCTTCAGAGATGATCTGTGTGGTGTTTTTAATAAACTGTAACACAGAAATAAACATCTACCAAATATAGTGGCTTTAATGAGTTTTTTCGTTTTACTCACATCTTATTTCATGTATTGCTACTGTTGGTTGTGTTGTTTTTTTCTGTTAGTAAAACACTTTTTGCATTGCACTTTTATATATTTTTGCTTATTTCTAACTTTGAACTCCTTAGAATGAAGATTATTTTTGGCCTTTGCTATCTGAAGTGATGGATGGGATTGATTCATACATCACTATAGTAAAACTTCCATTTCTTTGTTCCCTTCTTGGCCAGTCCCAGCAGAAGTCCACCCATCTGGCAGGTCTGCTGCATGCTTGCTCCTTGCCATGCCTTGAATGTTACATCCTGTTTCCACCGTCTGTAACTGCAGTTTGCCAAGCCCTTGAGTGGAGGCAGTGATTAAAGGGGAGGGGGCAAATGCGATTTAAAGGGTGTGTGCTTCGTAGGTTTGACCCTTAAGTGATTTAGCCAATTGCCCAAGCTTGCCAGAAGATTTACAGTATTAAGGCTATAGTCCTGCTGGTTTGCAGGCTCTTTTGTGTGTGCAGCCTGTCTCTCTCGGTCACTTTATTGTCACTCTACCCTTCACTTTTCCTTTTTTGCTTGGATCTTTCAAGGCATGACACTTTGGTGTGAGCCCTTTGCAGCTCTACAGAGACCTGCTGAGGGAGAAAGCTGAGCTATGTAACTTTAATTGACTTGCATCCTTGGTTATCTTAATTCCCTAAAATGTGAAAAAGGATTTGTTAAGTATTGCAATGAAAGTACTGGCGAGACTTCACAGCCACAATTGAGTCTTGTAGTGATACGTTGCAACATGGGAGCCAGGGCTGTCTAGATCTTTGTGTATGACATGTCCAGCAGTGGTATGAGGGTAAAAGCAGTAGGATGGAGTCTCCCAGCTGCTGTTTCCTTTTGTGGCATTGAGAGGAGATGAGGGTTGGAGGCCAAAGAGCAGTCAGTGATAGTGGAGAAGGGGTTACTTTGTAAGCTGAGAGAGTTCATCTGAGCCATATCACCCGCCTTATGATGCAAATACCTTCTCTTGGTGATCCTTATACTCCAAAGTGCGGACTGGTACTGCCTTCCCTGAGGTGCAGATGCTGGAAGGATCTTATTGTAGGGCTGGTGAAGGTAGGAGCTGAGTCAGCCATGGCTAAAAGCCTTGTGCATGCTCTTACTGGTCAGGGGAGGTAGGTTTCCCTCCGGGGTAAGGGCAGAAGCCTGTGTGGAAGTACTTGTTGGCTGTTCCTGGCAGGGAAAAGAGAAGGCAAGTATTACTGACTTGGCTGGTACTGCTCAAGCCAGGAAGTAGTATTGCACTTCAAAGAAAAAGGGAAGCTTCTGATTTAACCTTTGGAAAATTCATGCTGGGGAATGTGGAGCCTAGGGGGAAGGAAGTGTGAAGCATTCCCTGGGCGCAGTGGCAGTAGATGCTTAAGGAAAAAAACTAGTTGGGCCTGCTAAGACATCTAGTTTGAAGGGTGAGGCTTGTAGTAATTTTACTTGGAAAAGGATCCTGGCTGTAGGTGGAGAGGCAAAACCCCACTGTCTCCTTGCTTTGACAGATAGTTATTGTGGGGTATGTGGAGTGGAGCTTTCTGGCTTGTGCTGCTAATGCTCCTCTGTGCCTTGATGTGTTGCAGATACTGCAGGGTATTGGTGCTTCTTTCTACATGTATTCAGCCTCCATCTTCTGAATGGCAAAGCATCCCCTTTTTTGTGAAGGATAAACATAAGCAAATGGATTAGCATAGCACAGACCAGCAGAAGTGGCTAGCTCCTGGTGTCAGTCTGAGCCAGGTTCTTTTTACAGGGACAGGAATGCTTATTCTCCAGAGCTGCAAAATAAACTACTAATCTGCCTTGACAAAATATAAGTTATTAGCAGTGAAGAGTCTTTGTTCTTTGAAGCACAGGCTGTGATGAAGGGAGTCTGACTGGTTACTCAGCATGTGATAGCTGGTTCAGATGAGGCTGCTATTGAGGCACCAAAGAGATCAGCTTGTATTCAGCTATTTCAGCCACTTAGTCTGATAGATTTTGGCTAGGCCTTCCTCTTCTGTCAGGGAGAAATACTTGAATAGCTCTTGGCCTGAAACTTGTCTTGCTTTCTGGAACACAGATGTAGAAATCCCTCTGTAGTGACTAGAGAGCCAGCACTGTGAGACCTGATGGCTCTGAGCCAGCCAGTGTGGAGCTGGCACCTGTGAAATTATATGCTGCATTACTGTAATCTAAAGCATATTCTGTTGTGCTGTAGTATTTTAGACCATTAGTGTAGTACACTTTAATGGACTATGTGTAATGTTTCTCTGTCTCTGGCAGCATGAGCTTTTTCTTTTCCAGGATCCTCTAAACTGTCTTTATTAGGAGGTTTTGGATCTGTGGCCTGAATTTAGCTTTTCTGTGGGATTTTCTTCCAGTGCAGCCCTGAGTTCTGCTTGCAGTCCCTGGCTGTTGCTTTGCCACCATTTTGTTCCAGCATAGCCTTTTTTATGTATAAACTTTTCTTGCCTGGATAGATTTACAAGCTCACTCTCCTGTTTAACAGGAACAGTGTGAACCACAAGGATTTCCTGAAGTAAGTCTTCTAGGTGTGTTTGAGGTCTGTTTCCCAACTATTCTAATTATAAACTAACTTCTAAAGCTTAATAAATAACTGTCTGTACAGTCTTTGGAATGGCCGAGAAGTCTGTTTCCTCTTAATTTGCGAGTGATCAGTTGTCATCTCAGGGCATGTATGACATGTATGTGTATGTAGGCGAATGTCTTTACTCATCAGCTAACAGAGGTGGGATAACCATGCATCTTGTGTAGCTTTTCTTCCACCTCCAGAGAATAAACATCTAAATACTTAAGTCAATAGCATTTGTAGATAGAACCTTTCTGAAAATCAAGTATTACGTGTCCAAATACTAGTTAAAAGATCTGTCTTTAAGTCTTGAATGTAGTAAAGGTCAGTGTTGAGAGTTTGCATGCAGTGTTTTGCTCTGGGAAACCTTAGTGTCACTGTTGCTTGCAAAACAAGACAAAAGTTAAAGCTAGAAGAGCTTTCAGGAAAGCTTCTCCTGCCACCCTTTCCCAGGACAGCACAACCTCTGCCCAATCTGTCCCTGACCTGCCTTTCTTTAAGCTCCTCTTTGACAACCTTAAAAAAATCTCAGGATAAGACATTTCCACAGCTGCCCTTGGCAGTCTCTTCTAATTCATAACTCACCTTTACAATTTGAAACTTACTCTCAATCAAAACCTGTCTTGCTAAGACTATTTCTTCATGCTTTTGTCTTTAGCCAGCATGGAGGATTTTTCCTACTGTCTTCCTTTGTAACAAGTTTTTGGGTGTTTCAGGACTTGTCTCCTCAAAGTCTTCCCTGTTGCAAACCACTCCAATTCCTTCAGTCTTTCCTTTTATTGTAGGTATGTTTTCTAGGCTTTTTGCCTTTGTCCTTTGGAAGTCTTTTTTTTCCAAACTCTTTTATGCAACATGATCAGCTGTGATTGAGATGAGTTATTCCGGAGTTGTGTATGCTTTGCTATATACACCCCCCACGTGTGCTGCCTAGGATCTGTGCATAGCTTTTTGAGCACAAAAGTACCTGATGGCAATTTGTACATCCCAGATGGGAGAAGATCATCAAACTGATTATTTGCAAGCAAAGTTGTTTTTTCTTTTTGTAATATGTGCAGTGTAAATACTGTTGAATGTTTTGAGCTGTTTGGGCACAGATCTGTTCCTTAATAGCCTCCTGCAGTGCTGACCAGTAAAACTAGCTCGTAAAAAGTGTTTTTATTTAGTTACTGGTCAAGGAGAAACACAGTAAGCTCACAATATAATCTCCCTCGTAGAGTGCATGTGTTTCATGTGAGCAAGAAATTAATCCTCAGCTGTGGCTACAGCTGAACAATTTGCTGAAGGTGCACTAGTGGACGCTTCTTAAAAGGGCCTGGTGAGGTTTTGAACGGCAGAAATCCAGTAGCCCTAATGATGATCTACTGGCTTTGAGGCACTGCAGGGCCAGACTGGATTTGAACTTAGCAGCAGCATGGTCTCCCAGGATAAGTCCCTGAAGTTGTCTAGTTGTCTGGCTCAGTTTGTGCAGCAGCAGATTCAGAAGGTTTCCAGCTTAGCACTGTTTTTCTTTTTTTTTTTTTTCTGGGGTGACTAATCCCTTCCAGGACAGTGTAGTGGAAGTGCTTGTTCAAAACAGATTTATTTTTGATGGCAAAGAGCTGGCAGTAGTGACCCAGCTTAACAGCAATTGTCAAGCCACTTAGATGTTCAAGGAGATGTTGCTGGTATGGCACAGCTGAAATATCTGGGTTTCTCTGTGGTTTTTTTTTTCCTTCGTCTCTTGCTGCATTAATGTTACCAGGCATTGGCCATAAATACAGTGCATTTTATGGCCCAAATGCCAAAGTTGAAGCAATCTCTGCTGAAAAATTTGCTGTTCTGCTGCTTAGATTTAAGGGGAGGAGGAAGTTCTATAAAATCATCTGGGAATCATAATAGTCCAAATCTTTTACCAGCAGTATGTGCAGGGCTAACTAACTCTACGTGCAGACGTTAAGCTTTATGGGCAAGATGTCTCAACACTGTGGGTGTACACCCAGCTGAACTGCTCAGTGAGGTTACTCCTCCGGCGTGCAAACCTCGCAGCAGTGTGTGCAAGCCCAGCCTGTGTGGTGACTCTTCACCCTGGGTCTCTCCAGCCAGCTCCCCAGCAGATGAGCCAACTGAGTCAGCCACGGCAGGCAGGTGTTCGCATTTCCTTGCCTGTGCCCATGATTGTTTGCAGGTGGAAATGAAGTTACTTTTGTGAGTGAAGCAGTATTTATTAGTCCTGTGCCAGCCTGGCACCTGTGCAAGCTGTGTGTGCTTGTGTAGGGGTGCTGTTCTGTGAGTAATCGAAGAGTGCTGTCCAGATTACAGGAAAAAGGAAAATCCTCTTATGTGTTACACTTTCTGGGTTTTTTTAATATGGGAGCTGAAGGAGCCATTTTCTTTCTTTTTCCTTAGCATGGCAGCTCCTTCTGGAGGGGCTAGTGTAGGCTTCTCTGATTTCTGCCCCAGAAGGCAGCATGCTGCACTCCTTGTCGGCTGCAAGAGCTAGAGCACCTTTTTGTTTAGCTGTTCTCTTTCCTGCTGCTAACATCTTGGTAGTAAAGGATGTGAGATGAGGAACCAGCTCCAGTACCTGCTGAGATTAACCTTAGTGGTGCCTCCTGCTCCTTTTCTACTGAGAGCACTTAGGGACTACGTGTCCTGTGAAGTAACAGAGGAATAAAGTACTGTGCATCTGCAATATGCTACTAGACCGAGAGTCCTGATAGTCTCAGGAAGTCTATTTGGAAGTATATTTGAGTTACTGATGGTGTCCAATGGCTTTGTAACATGTTCACTTGATGCCCAGTGGTGCAGCAGTTGTGATGGTTTCACTGACAGAAGTTGGTTGGCAGGCCTGCTTCACAGATTAAACCCTCCATTTATGAGTTCTCCTGTGGACTCTGACTGTATCTGGGTTGATGGTGTTTGTTGCTGTATTGCGCTATATGTTGATTCGGGCCATGTATCTTTTCACTGTTTTCCTCTAACTGGTTTTGTATTATGATTAAGAGGATGCTTGGCCACATCCCTGCTGATCCTTTCTCTGCTTTCAGTGACCCAGACTGAGACATTCTGACAGGTGATGTTTCTCTTTTAGCTCCAACAAAAGGCAGGAGCCTCCAAAGACTCCGACCACCCCCAAAATCACCACCTTCCCTCCGGCACCTGTCACCTGTGATGCTGTCCGCAACAAATGCAGAGAAATGCTGACAGCAGCTCTACAGGCTGATGGTAAGTGCTGAGGGAAACCCTGCATTGCCTGAAGTGCTTCACAGCTCCTGGTGCATTCTGACAGAGACCTCTGTGTGTAGGTCAGAGACCTCTGTTCCTCTTAATAAACTCTTCCGGAGCAGCCTTGTCAAAGGATTATTGCCATCAGCTCAGTCTAGCTACTGGTCACCCCTCTGACAAACTGGCTGGCATCGCAGCGTTTTTAGACACTTGCACATGGCCGTGGCTTGAGCCAGAGGCATGGCAATGTGTCAGGGGATGGCTGATAAGAACATGGGGTTACATGGGGTCTTCTGCTCTGCAGCCTGGGGT
Source organism: Grus americana (assembly GCF_028858705.1). NCBI lineage: Eukaryota > Metazoa > Chordata > Aves > Gruiformes > Gruidae > Grus > Grus americana. The sequence goes on from NC_072868.1 coordinate 10,239,539, forward strand.
GGTCTGGCCAGAAGTTTCATCTTCAGGTGTGCAGGTATTTGCTTCCCTTTCTAGGTCTCAGTCTTGTCTGATTGCTGTAAAGTGAAGCTGTCATCTCTGCTTACCCTGAGGGCACAAAATGAAGCTGTAACTCAATACGTGGAATTTGTCGGTAATGGTGTTTATGCCAGTCACCATCTGCTCTTAGATTTCCCTGCTTGTGCAGACTGGAGCCCCTTAAATACCACGGTCCTCTGGATCTGGGATGGAATAGATCTCTCTTGCACTCAGGCTGAACCATCTGAAACAGAGGCAACTGCAGGTGCTCAGCATCTCTGAAAGTCAGATTTTAAACATCTCAAGCTGAACATATGCTTGTGTCCAAATTGCAGATCCCTTTGGAAAATTGGGGTCTAAGCACTGCAGAGTTTATTAATTTGGAGCCAAGGAACGTAAATGGGAGATGGAGAAGTTCACAAAGTCTTTATTTCTACCCTTCCTATGTGCGCGCATGTGTTTATATATTCTGCAGTAAATACTTTGTGTAACTCTTAGAAAAAACCTTTCCGTATGAAGTCTTGGAAATAGTCCCCTTGAGTCTGTCACTAAGCTCATCCCTGTTCCCTGCTTTATAACATTGGTTACCATACCCAGTGTCCAAATTCATAGCAATTATTTCACTCTATGTGATGCTGTTTAATTGGCAAGAAGAAGCGTGTGAAACAAGAGGGAAGGGGCAGAGTCCTGAGCTGAGAAGAGAAATGAAAGCTTGACTGATGCTGCATGCTTTCAGGCCCTGCCAGATTGTTGGTCTGAGTAGAGCTGCTTCTCATAGACACCGATATCTGATGAGACTCCTGCCTATATATGTTTGATTTCAACTATACCAAGAATATATTGGAAAACTAAGTTTTGGGGACCAGGTTCTTGTTAGCTTTGTCTAGTGCAGCCCATCTCCTAGAGAGGTAGAGGGCATAGACTGGCTGGATTGGTCTATTTTCATCACTGCCCTTTTCAAAAGGGTCAAAGGGTAGCTAGAGCAGAGGCCAAGATGCCATTTGATGGAAACAGCATGTAAATTAAAATAGCAAATTATCTAGACTTGTATCTCAGAAATATTGAGCCTGGGGACCCCGTGCCTTGTTGGAAGTCATTGACCTCATGTTTCTCTTGTCTTACAGACGACTATGTTGCCATTGGTGCTGACTGTGAGCACATAGCAGCCCAGATTGAAGAATATATCCTTACTGTATGGGGCTTCTTCAAGGGCGTGCATGTGTCCAGGCCATGAAATTAATGTGCTCGGGGGAAAAATGGGACAGTCTTTTTTACATAAATGTTCTGCTGTAACTCTGCTTGTCAGGGCTCTGGGTCTGGTTCCAGCTCTGCTTGGCTGGGTCCTAGGTCACTAATGAACCACCAGTGTGGTGTTGGGAGCTCAGCGCAGAACCCATGCTGGTATGATGGACATGGTTATTTCCTTCCTGTTTGCACCATAACAGATTGTAACCCCCAGTTTGTCCTCATAAAAATGCTATTTCCTGCTCTCAGCTCTGCTTCCAAATACAGGCAACTTCCCTGTGCCTCCCTGTTGAGGAGAGCGTGCTGATGTAGACAAAAGGATGGAGTGATGAGGATCAAGTTGCATGTAGATTTGAGATAAGCCAGGAGTTTGCTTGGTTTTAGGGTTGTGGGGTAGGAGGTGCAGCTGGGCTCTCTTAGTGGAGGGTTTTGTGGCTGCCTTGCTGAGAGAAAGAGCAGGTTGAAGAACCTGAGCATAACTGAAAATAAAGATATTTTTTTTTAGCACAGTGAAAAAGCCAGAACTGAAAGCCCCTGAACTCTGGAATTGTATAAGCCTGCTCTCAAATGCAGCATTAACCTCCCAGAGCAGACACTGCTGTTGGGTCCCAGCACACTTATCTGTGACCTGGCAGTGAGTAACACTCCCTGCTTTCATGAGTGGTATAGAAAGTGCTTGGATGCCTCTGGGTTGATTGCAGACTCCTTGACTACCATGTACGCATATACCAGGATGTCAAGAACACGGACATGAAATACAAAAACCGAGTGAGGAGCCGTATCTCGAATCTGAAGGACTCCAAAAATCCTGAGCTGAAAAAGAACGTGCTGTGTGGGGTGATTACCCCTGAGCAGATCGCGGTGATGACCTCGGAGGTGAGGAAGCCTGAGGAGCAGGGTTTGCTTCTGACAGAGGATGTGTCATTTTGTTTAGCTTGAAGCAGGGGGCTGGTCTCCTGCCTGGGTTGCAGATTTCTCAGCTGATGCTGTGAGAATGCATGGGGAGCAAGCTGGCAATGGAGTTTGCAATGCAGAGAGTAGTCTGTTGGGACTTCAGATCATCGTGGGGGCCTTGGTATGAACCAGAAACCAGGAATGAAAGGCTCTTTGTCTCAATACCCATCTGTTAGGCCATCCTGTCTTGTTGATTCTTTCCACTGTACTGGGTGTGGTGGTAAAACTGGACAGATGTGATTTTATTGCTTTTTTGAAAGGAAATGGCCAGTAACGAGCTGAAAGAGATCAGGAAAGCCATGACGAAAGAAGCAATTCGGGAGCATCAGATGGCCAAGACAGGAGGGACGCAGACTGACCTCTTCACCTGTGGGAAATGCAAGAAGAAGAACTGCACCTACACCCAGGTTAGTCTTCCTGCTCCTACAGTCTCCACACCGGTGACCTCTGCACAGGACATGATCTGTCAGAGTCACGAGCTCTTACTGGTCCGTGCCAGGCCCTGCAGCATGGCACAAATTTTGTCACTGGTGGAGAGAACCCTTTTGTACACTCAAGGCTCTCTAAAAGGTGCTGCTTTTGCACAATGATTTTGCACACATCTTTCCTTGGAGCTTGTGTAACTATTTTTAGCTCATTTGTACAAGAGCGGGGGTTGTGCAGCACCAAGGAAGCTTTCAAAAGTACAACAGTGCTGCTTGCAGCACAGCTCGGGGGAGCTGCACATTGAAAGCAGGTGCTGGGAATGTGGAGATTCAGACAAGAAAGGAGTGGGTAGTGTAGATGAGAGAGACTGCAGAAACCAAGACAGGCATGTTGATGGTATTGAAAGTGCAAATTAAGAATGTAGATAAGCTGCAGCTGGACAAACCCCAACTTATTTAAAATCAAACATGAAACAGGTGAAGCTCAAGGAGTAAATGAAGCAGTGATGTGAGCAGGCAGAGGGGATTTTTCTCCTCAGTGGACAGCTGCTGGAAGCCTTGTGCATTACTGGTGCTTTTTAGTTCCCATGTTCACACCAGGCATCTGGAGATAAACACGCCTTTGCTGTGAGTCAGTGTTTTAGAATGTGCAGATACCCAAAAATGCACCAGCAACCACGCAATTGCTACTGAGTGGGTGCGCACAGACTGCATGTGCAAGTGCTGAGTGAAACTCCTTCATATGCTTGGACTTGATGTGCAAACGCAGATGAGAGCCAGGCAGCTGATCGGGGATTTTCCTTTGGCTCAGCAGCAGCCTTGCATCCTGCAGGCTGGCTCAGGCGAGAGGCCTCGCTGTGTGAGTGGTCCCTAAGTCAGCTGGAAGCGCTGCCTGGGCTGTCTCACTCGCCTCAGCAGCACATGGGACTCTTGTCTCCACCTGTAGTGGACTGGAGTCTGCCTGGAATTGGGACAGGTGATGACAGTGTCTTCTAAAATAGAAATATCAGAAAGGTTTTCTGTATTTTCATTAGTTTTCCAGTGAAATCACTGTTTGGTGACTGAGATGTTGTAAGTGACAAGTACATGAACTGGCATTTATGAAAGCATTCGAAGCCAGGCAGTAATGTCGTGTGAGAATTACAGAATTTAGCTATCCAGCGTGTTTGCAAAACATGCTTGATTTGCATCATGCAAATACTGTGACTCTTGCACATTGGGTAATTACACATGTAGATCACCATAATTACCCCTTGACATAGTTCTGTTGTCTGACTTGCACAGGGAGTGCCAGTATTTTCAGTGTAGATCTGCTTTGTGGTATTCAAATGCCATGAAAATCTGATTTTTAGCAAAGTATGTGTTTCTGGCAAGAGTCAGTTAGAGGCAGCAGTCACATCTGGGTTAAATATCAGAGTTCCTTAATGGCTCAAATACAAAACAGACTGGAAATGTGCAGAACCTGTTAACCCAGAGCACGTTCCTGTGAGGCCAGGATGTAGGACTGGTCTGTAAAAGGGAATGGCTTGAGTGCTTTTTTTATGTGTTGCTGTGGAGCACGTGCTTGATGGGCTGAGGGTTTTGTAGTCTCACCAGCAGCTGTGTCCCTTCCTGGGGGACAGTACGGGAGGGACTGGCAGTGGGTATGTCCACCTCTGGAGCCACCCACAAGGAATGGGCAGCAGAGGGGGTGAGGAGGGAAATCTGCTGCCCCAAACATGCCACTCTGGTAGCATCAAGCTAGAGAGGGGTCATGAGATGTGTGTAGAGGTGTAATCTGTGTGTAAAACAACCAGACTATTTTACAGGGAAGCTCCTGTTGCCCTCCCAAGTCTCGGTCTCTTGTTGATTTCTGAGTGTGACCCTAGCATGAATCCCCAGTCGCCAGAGGGACAAGGGGATCCCTGTGGCCCCCCATGGAGCCATGTGCAATGCTTGGCTCTCATTTCCCTCATTTCCTCCCCCAGGTGCAGACCCGCAGCTCCGATGAGCCCATGACCACCTTCGTCGTGTGCAACGAGTGTGGGAATCGCTGGAAGGTAGCACACCAAGGATATTACTGGCACTGAGGGGTGTTAGGGTAGCTGCACCAACGATGCTGCAGATGCTTAGCTGCTGCCCTCAGAGGTGCTTGCCAAATGCTGACTGGCTCTAGCAAGTGATCTTTCCTCCCAGCACAGAGGCAAGAGCTCCTGGGTTCATCCCATCTCTGCAGACCAGCTGGGGTCAAGTCTCACTTTCGCATTCCCTGCCTCCCTCCTCACATTCCCTCTTCTGCCATGACCAACTTCACAGTGCTTTCCATGCTCCCTCTGTCCCCTGAGAGATGGTGGTGACGACATTCAGCATTTTAAAACTGCTCTTTTATACTGCACAGAGAGCTCGGGGGTGAGCAGGAATCTCCCGGTCGATGGTGAGCAGAAATGGCGCTGCCACCAAGTGCCAAAGAGCCAGAGCCGAGAGATTCAAACAGGAGCTCTGTTTGGCCCCTGCCCCAGGGGCTGAGCCCTGCCTCTGCAGAATCCCCCAGCCCTTGCCAGCTTCAGAAACAAGACCATCACCTGGATCCCTGTCTTCTTCTAGGCAGCACACGCATGACCCACAACTCCCCTTGGCAGTGAGGTTTTTCTAATCGGGGTTTAAACTCCCTTCTCTTGCAGTTCTGCTGATATGTGCCATGGCCCGAGAGCGGCAGCCAAACGCAGATCAGAGCGCAACCTCCATACGCCAGCTCCCACGGCAATTGTGTATTGTGTCCCAAGTGAGTTTGCATTGTCATGCGTTGAGAGAGCAGCTGTGCGGAGGCCTGCCTCTCTGCTCAGGCCTCAGTGGAGAGCCACAGTTGTGGGCTGACAGGTTGGCAGGAGAGCTCACTAAACACACTTAGTCGTTATTTTCTCATCTAAGCGAGTATGGTCACTTTTTCTTCAAAACTAATATTAAACATTTTTGTCAGTTTCTGACTTTTATTCGAACTGGGTGCATGTAGTACTTTGTTTTTTGTGGCGTGGAACTGCATGGGAGCTTGACACACGGTCAGTGTCTGGATGATGAGGACTGGACACTGCCTGGAATACCAGAAACCAAGAAGCCACTTGTAGGTACACCCTCAGGGCACAAAGGCTTGTTCCTTGTCAACTCACAAAACCAAAAACACTGGGCCAAGTCCTGGAGTGGCTGGGTGGGCAGTACTGGTGGTCTTCTTCTGGCTGAGCAGAGCTGTTGATGGAACACAGCTTTTGGGGCACAAATCAGATGTTGCATTCTACCTTGCCAGCATTTGTTTGCTTTGCATGGTGATGCATACTTTGTCATCTCAGGGCTTTAAATGCCAACAGCACAGGTTGCTGAAAGATGAGATCGAGAATGTGCTGCCCAGGCTGTAATGGAGTTAAAGCAGGGTGATGCCAGCCACAAAAAAAAAAAAAAAAAAAAAAAAAACCCCACCAAAAAACCAAACCAACAAACCCAAACTATTGATTTGAGGGAGCAGGACAGGGAGGAAGGTGGCTAGGCCCAGGTGAGGTTGGTGTTTCCTAGTGCTCCATTGCTCTCTGGAAGGAGAGCTGTGTAGCCAGGAGCTCCCTCAGGCTCAAGCTGGGAGCAGGGATGGTCAGGGCAGTCACTGAGGGTTCAACAGCCTGTTGCTATTCCTGCTGCCCAAGACCGCCTGCTCCCCATAGCCATCACACAGGGAATGTGGGAACAGTTCATCTGGATACAGGGAGAAGCCATGAATAAAGGAGCTGGAGGGAATCCGCTGGCCAGTGGGAGTGTTTAAATGGAGTCCCAGGCACCTTCCTGCTTGTGTATGCTCTGCTCTTAGCTTGATGGCTGAAAGGCAGCCTGAATTTTCAGAGGGACTGGCTGGAGAGTCTTGGGAGGAGGGGGAAATGCTGCGAATACAGACCATTTTCCAGAGGCTTGGACCTGGAAGAGGTAGGGATTACAGGTATCAGTGGGAGCTGTTAGCACTTCGCTCTAAAAACAGATGAGGTTTGAAGTGAGCTTGGAGCTACAGCAAAAGAAGCAAGTATGACTCTCGGTGGGACCTGTAGGATCAGGCTCTTTCTGGGAGGTAATGAACCTGGTGGGGAAATTCTGTCTGATGCTTAAAATCCCTCTTCTCTTCCTGGCCTTTAACTGGGGTGATGCAGCATTTGGGGGACCCTGCTTAGGAGCAGTCCTCTGCACTGACAGCAGTGCAGGAGCTTTTGCAGTCACATCTCCTATGGCATTCCTTGCCCCTTCCAAAGTGAAAAACAAGTATTTCCACTGGCTTTTCAGCATGCCAGACAGCAGACATTCAACAGAGACCTTGGAGATGTTTGGGAGAGGAGTAAGCAGCCACATGAAAGCAATGGAAAACGTGCTCGCAGCCCCTTTGAGGGCTGTGCTCCTCTGGAAGCAGGGATCCCAACAGGATCCTTTGCTTGGGGCTTTCACTTTATGGGGTGCAGCCAAGTCTCCCAAGAAGGAAAAGACTCAAAGATGCTGACAACTGGTTTAAGCCTCATGAGCCTTGCAGCGAAAGGGATTATTCAAGCCAGGCGTGGGAGGGAACAGTGTCCTTGCAGTAATGCTTAAAAAAGCTTTAGGATCTGAAACCCAAGCTGGCCACGGCACTGTGGCTCGTGCGCTGTGAACAGGAGCCAGCTCATTACCGGTTGCTGTTGCCTTTCTCTTGTGTTACTGTAAGGAGGGGAGTTGAGCTCGGGTCCAGTTTGCTGACAGTCCTGAACTGGGTATGGGGAATCACAGCAGGAGGAGCCCCTCAAACGGAGGAAGAAGTACCGTGTCCACAGCAGCATTTTCTGAGATAACACTAAGGAGAGCCAGCGAGGGGAATGCCACTGGATAAAGAGGTGTCTCTGAAGTGAAGATTTGCTTGTAAGGTGCTTAAAAGTGCTAGGGGTGGGAGCAAGAGACACATGAAGTTAACTGGTGGCAACAGGGTCTTCCCTGGGCTGAGACCTCAGGGGTGCATGGAGAGGGTCCAACCCCCTGCCATGGTCCTGAACAGTTTCAGGGATGCTCAACCTCCAAACCCAGAGCTGGGGCCACATTTTGAGAATGAGATATTTCCTTTGCTTACAGAACAAACCATGCACCCACAACTGAAACCTCCCCAGCACAGGGGGAGGATGCTGCAGGGCTGTAATGGTGCAGACTTGGCACTTGTGGGGGAAAACCTGCCAATAACCAAATAACAACAACACTGACATTCCTGAACAAATGAATTATCTCTGCTCTCTCTCAAAAATACATTTTCTTGAACTGTATTTCCAGCTTGGCAAACAAAACTAAATTTACTGACATGAATTTCCACACAGTTGTGCCACTAGGAAGGAAGGAAACAAAACAACAACAACAAAAAAACAGGGTTTTTTTTGTTGTTGTTGTTTAAAAAAGTATCTTCAATAAAAAGAACCAGTGCTTTTTCTTTTTTGTTTGAAAGGGATGGAGAGAGAAGGAGAGAAAGGGGCAGATAAATAGGAAACCCCAGGTGGTTCTGGGTGAGGAAAAGCAAAGACAGGCGTTGCTCTTCTGCAGCAGGGCTGAGCGGGGCGGCAGGACCCCGGTGTTGGCTTTGCTTCAGCACAGAGGGCAGGGGCTGCCAGCAGAAACTTAATTCTGGGTGCTGGGGCTCCAGTAAACCATTGCTCATGCCGTACAAAACTACCCGGCTATGGTGTATTTTCCCTGTGATGTTTCCCATTCTGCGGGGAGCCCTGCCCGGCTGCTGTTCCTGAGGGCAGACCCTGGGCTTCTCCCTGCTGGCAGGGCAGGCGTGGGCCAGTCAGGAGCCTTCACTCTCAGCGGTCCTGGTGCCTGTGGGCTGCTGCAGGAGGGCAAATAACACCTGCATGGCCTGCACGCATGTTTTCCCCTTCCCTGAGGTCCATGAACTGAGGAGGCAGGATGCTCTGGGTTTGGGGTGTCACGGGGCTGACACATGTGATGGGGATGGGTGGAGGGGGTGGCTGTAGGGCAGCCCCTGCCCACCCTACAAGCACATCCCCATGGCCCCATGGTCCCTTCCGGCCCCTCGGGCAGCTTCAGAGATGGGGAAGCTCCGTCCGGCCTGACTGCCCCTCGGATCCACCAGGAATGCAAACGGGCTGCAGCGCTGCCCCCCCACCCTGGGGGCCACTTCAAACAGATGGAGCGATGTAAACCTGGCAAGTTTTTTTTTTTTTATGTACAGACACATTTCTTAAACCCCAGTCTCACCCCTTGAGTCCCCCAGTAAAAGCCAACAAAAGAAGCATTTAAAATAAAAAGTAAAAAAAAACCCAAAACAAAAAACCCCCAACAATTGACCTCCCCCCACCCCAAAAAAAAACCCCCAACCCAGTCCCCAACTGGGTCTCAGGTGGGAAACGGGGATGTGCCACGTTCCCAAGTGTGGTGGAAAGGGGATAAAGTGACCTCTTCAAAACGGGGTGCAGGTGGAGCCGGGGAGGGGAGCTGGGCCCCGGCACTCTCCCACGCGCTTCCCCGGCTCGCTCCGGCCAGCGGCGGGGACGGGGCAGGGGTTCAGTAGTACGAGCCGGCCCGGGCTGCGCTGCCGCAGCAGCGCCAGCCCCGGGGACAGTCCTGGAGGGTGGCCCAGACACCGGGGTGATGGTTCATAGGTAAAAAGCTAAAAACTTGTGGGGGCGGGGGCTGGCAGGGAGGGCGACAGAGGGGAGGAGGCACCAAGCCCCCCCCCGGCCGCCATGTCCCCACCGGCGTCCCCGCAGCCGGCGGGCGCCCTTAGGACTCCGAGGAGGAGCGGGAGACACTCTGGAGCAGCGATTTGTATATGGCAGAGTTCAGGAAGCGAGGGTAGGAGTCTCTGTGCATGAGCGTGTAGATCTGGAGCTGCGCGTCATCGAAGGTGTGCGAGGATGGCTCCTGCATCTTCCGATTGATGACCTCCCGCACCCGCGAGTCCAGGCTCACCTGGGTGGCAGGGAGAGAAATGGAGGGGGGCATTGAGGGACCCCCAGTGACAAGCCCCCGTCCCCAGCACCCACCCCTGCACCAGCTCTCACAGGGTAATTGCGTATCAACACGGCAAGTGGCCGGATGTGGGGAGACCGTGGTGTGCTCCACCCCAGAGTGTATTTATACCAGAGCCAGGGGGTTTTGGAGAGCTGCAGGGAGGTCTCTGGGTGCCCCCCATGTCCCCATGTCGGGCACAGAGAGGTGGGCTGGGGTGCTCCCACCCCGGGTGCCCCCGCTCTGGGGATGCTGAGAGCTGGGCTGCAGCATCTCCTCAGCCCGCTGGTGCCCTCGTGAGGTTTTGGCCCCGCAGCACAACCCGGCCTCTGGTCCTGCTGCCGGCTGCGTCTGGGGGGGTCTTGGGAGGCCTTGGGGGGCCGGGGACGCCCTCCCCACCGCCGTACACAAGCATGAAGCAAACCCGTTACACCGCCAAACCCATGCCCAACCACGCTCCCCATCCCCAAAGTGCTGTAGGACTGCAGCGGAGCTGGGACACGGCCCTCTCCCTGAGGGACAACCCCCCCAGCCCCAGTTCAGCCTCAGCCAAGCCCAGGGGTTCTGCCCCGTACCTCCTTGGGCGAGAGGATGGAGATGTAGTCCTCGTAGATCATCCTGGCCTTCTCGTCGATGGTGTGCTTGTTGCACTCGTTTTTGAGCTCCTCACACGCTAGCCAGAAGAGCATGTTCTCCTCGCTGTACTCAGTCCGCAAGAACTCCCGGAAGACGTTGCGACCCGCCGGGCTCTTCATCAGCTTGTCGAAGGACTGTGCCCAGCCCCGCACCTCCTCCGGCGTGGGTTTGGTGCTGCCAGGTCCCGGCAAGGGAGGCAAAGGGACAGCGTTACGGCCAGCCGGGGAGGGCTGCGGGCTCCCTGCCATGTCCCTCCCCACATGGCTCAGCCGTCCTCATCTCCAGTCCTGTCCCGGAGGGACTGTGCCCAACCACATCCCCGTGCTCACGCCAAGGCTGTTCCTGCTCAGGCTCCGGTTATCACAGAGGCTTTTGGAGGATGCTTATGGGGTCTGTCCCAGCTCCACTCAGCTGGGCTGGAGCGCGCGCTTGCTATCAGCTGCATTTCCCAAGCTGAGATGTATTTTGGTGCTGGCATTGCACAAACCCAAAAGGGAACAAAATCCCTTCCCTTGCAGGGCAACAGCTCTGAGCCACCCCAGCTGAGGAGAGACCAAAGTGGGTCCATCATCCCTCACAGCTGGGGAAGGAAGGGAGGCTGCTCCCCAGCAAATAAATACTGCCTGCTAAAGCAGGGCAGGAGCAATCATTATCAGTGGCTAATTAGTCTGACCCCCAACCCTGCTGTGCCAGGCACTGCACAGAGTACCCACAGCTGGGCTGTGGATGAGGGGCGTTGCACCCATCCCCCAGAGTAGGGTGCCTGCAGGATGAGGCTCTGCCCTTGGGACACAGCCTGAAAGCTCCTGAGGTCCTTGTGTGCCTCAGTTTCCCTTTGCAAGGGGCCCAAGGGCCAGAATCGCAGAGGGCTCCGAGCTCCCCATTTCTTGGTGGGAACCGGGGACACGCTGCTGGAAGCAGCACAGAGACCGCCCCTGTCCTGGTGCCCCGATCCTGCTTCCTGTATTGCACCAGCGGGCAGGATGCAGGGTTGGGTGCCATGGAGGGTGGCAGTGGGTGCCGTGCTGTGCTGTGCCATGCTGTGCCGGTCGCCCCACCCGTCCCCGCAGCACTGCCCCGCACTCACCACGCTTCACAGTTTGGGATGGTCTCCAGTTTGGTCTCCCGGGACGCCCTCCACGCTCGCTCCCGGTCCTCGTTCCTAACGGGGAGACAGAAAGGTAGTCAGGGGGTTGGGGATGCACCCAGACCCCCACCTTGACCCCCTGACCAGTCCTGGCCACGAAATCTCCTCCGTGGGCACTAGCACACCCCCACCTGGCTCCTCCCCAGCACCCTGCCCGCCCCGGCGGCACCCCGGCTCCCTTGTGCAATTTTGCTGTCATCGTGGAAGGGTGTTTCCTGTGCTTGGGCACTGCCCCGGCCCCGCTCCACCACCCAGGACGTGTGCCAGGGTCGAGCCGCAGCCGGAGCGGCCACAGGGCCGGGCAGCAGCAGCCGGGCAAGATCAGTGCTGGCTCAGACCATGGCAAAGCCGTCGTGGACCAACACGAATAAACACCCATACATAAGTAAATGGAGGGGGGCTGCAGGGCCCAGGGCTGTGGGCGTCGGGGCTCAGCACCATGGTGTGCCTGGCCCCTGCACCCAGTTATCACCGTCTCCAGCCAGTGACAGCCCTGGCTCACCCAGGAAACTGCTGGCCAGGGTAGATGGAGAAACGTGAACGGCCAGACCCTGCACCCCTGACACATCCCAGCACCGGTCCAGCCTGGAGGCCGAGCGCAGGATTGCAGTGCCAGGGCGCGGGGGTGCCAGGGTCCCTTGTGACCCCCCCCCCCATCCCATGCCCCCAGGGGTGCCGGCGATGCAAGGGGACAGCGGCCTCCAGCCAACTTCCCCCAGGCCCTTGAATTTCGGTGCCCGGCACTGACCACAGTGCTTCCTGCTTGCGACACGGTTCCTTGCCGCTCGCACAGGATTAAAAGTGCAAACTTCTCCCCCAGCAGCATGGGCGGCCGGGGTGGGCGAAGCTGCGGGCACGTCCCTGCTCATGCCGCCCCTGGGGCTCGCCGCCTGGCATGCCTGAGCCCCAAAATGGTCGGCACAGGTCGCTGCTTGTTCTGGGGGCGGGGTACAGCAGGGATTTCTCTCCCAGCTCTGCTCACAGGCTCTTGCAGAGACAGAGGGACACCGGGAAGGGTCACCCCCGCACCCAGCCGAATGTCACTCTCCGGGAGGGAGATGATCGTTCAGGGCAGGCTGCGAGGGGAGCCGCTCGCCGCACTCACTGCCTTGCAAACGTGAGGAAACGAGATGGGATCAGGTGCCCCAAGGACACAGCGGGGTTTGCACAGGGCTGACATCAGTGCTGGGGATGCACCACGGGTTTGCACGATGCTGAGCTCCAGGGTTTGCTGCTCCTCCACGCTTGGCGCTGTCGGTGGCCATAAAGCCCAAAGCTGCTGCAAAGCCCGGCGCCATCAGCAACCTCAGAGCAGACTAATGCTGAGGATGCAGAAGAGCAGATGGGCTGTTCAAAATCCGCGTTATCCAGAGAATAAGAAGCTGGGGATCCTCGGAGAGGGCGGGAGATGCAGCCGCAGGCAAGCGGCTGGTTACGCCCTCGGCTTTGGGCAGTGCTGGGAGGCTAGGGCCAGACTCTACACCCACTGCTCCAAGGCAGAGCTGCCCGGGAGGGCTCCCGCAGATGAGGGTCATCCACCTCGGGCCGGGCACTGCAGCTGTGAGAAGGCAGCCATGACGCTGGGCAGAGACACCCAGCTCTCCTCCTGCCCTGCCCTGCCTGAAACAGGCAGCAAATGCCTCCTGCCTGCACAGCACTGTGTCCGGGGGTCCCACTGCCTGGCCTCATCACCCTGCCCGGGTGCAGCCGGGTGCCCAGGGAGGGCGGCTTGGGGAGGCGGAGGTCGGGCAGCTCGGCGGAGCACCGTGCTGTGCCGCTGGTGCTGCCTGCAGCTTTCCCTGCGCAGCCCAGCCAGGGACGTCCAGCCCCAGGAGCCGTTAGTGCAGCGCAAGAGCGGGGTTCCTGGTGCCGCGCTCTGCTCTGTATATTTTAAAAGATTTGGCCGACGGGCAGGAGTCACGGTGCACCAAGACTCAGCTCGGGCTCCCAAGCTCAGTAGGCTCCGTGCAGAGGAGAGCAATGCGCCACGGCACCGCTGATGCCCATCTGCTCCAAAACATCCTATGGGCCATTTCTAACCACGGCCCCCACGCGGCTTTGGAACCCCAACCCAATGCAAGCACACGAGCAGCCCAGAGGCTCGGCTCGGTGAGCGGGGCTGGCTCCATCCCAGCTGCCCTCCTGCACCCACTGCCCGCGGTGCCGCGTGGGTGCCGGGACCTGCACCGAAGGGCTGTGGAGCACCCTGGGGTGGGGGCTGCCACAGGAGCCCGTCTCCCTCAAAGCCAGGTGCCTGCTTGGGCAGCAGCCATGTCCAAGTGCTTGGTGCTGCACGAAGCACGGAGGACCAGCAACGTGTGGGTGACCGCCGCATCTCCCCTCCTTACGGGACCCTTGAACATCGGACGGTGAGGCAGGCGGGTGATGCTCACCGGCCCTGCGGGAGCCTTGGGCTGGGGCGGGCGGTGGGACGTACCATGAGCAACTGCAGCAGCAGCACCAGCAGAAGCAGCAGGCGTTGGGGCGGTGGTTGCTGGCGGGTTGCACCGTTGTCGGAGAAGTCTCATGCCGGGACATCGGAAGGGGTGTCTCTGCGGACGCGGGTCCTGCGTACTGGAAGGCAGGAAGGCAGGGAGCGAGTGAGCGAGCTGCCAATGGTTATCCCCCGCCACGTGCAAGCACCCGGAGGTAAACAAGGGACCTCTGAGCAGTGACTTGCTGGGATTTAGTTTTGGCTCCCACTTGCCACCCCGGCCACCAGCCAGCCCCGAGACGGTCACCACCTCACCTGCGTCCCAGCCTCATACACGGTGGACGGGGTTGGGTCGTGCTTTGGGGGCTCTTCTGCTGCTCTCCGCTCCTCCCAGCCCGTGGGTGAGCCGTGCCGCCGAGACCCCCCGGCTAGCGTCCCTGCTGCCTCCTGGATGGAGCCTGCGGGGAGGGAGAGGAGCAGCACCATGTCACCTTCGCAGAGGGACCCCCTGGCTTCGAGTGGCTCTGGGGGGGCTGCTCCATGCTGGGGGGGAAGCCCTTTGCAGGCAGCAGGCTGGGGCACGGCAGGCAAACAGAAAGGGTGCAAGAAAAGGAAGTGAGAAGGAAAGGGGGAAGGCGGACATGGCGGCAGATGCTCTGCCAGCCCCACGCTTCGCCTGGGACTCCCTCCCACACTTTGTCGGTGGTGCTGAGCCCCGCAGGCAGCAGTGGGGCTGGGCAGGGTGTGGGGCTCAGCACCAGTCTCGTGCACCCCTGGCCGTGCCGCGTGCCGTGGGGAAGCGCGGCCGGACCCCCCCCTGCACATTTGGGCCTGGGATGGGGAAGTCGGAGCCGCTCCACGGCATCATGTGAGGAAGGAAACGGGGTGGAGGGGGTAGTTTTCACAGCTCCCAGCATGAAACCAAAACTCGCCCCGTACCAAGCATGGGTCGAGTCCAGCGCTCTGCACTGCTGCTGCAGAATGGTCCCCATGCCCGCAGGCCTGCCTGTCCCTGCCTGCCTGCCTGCACCACCGGCCCAGCCTGGAGCCAGGATGCTCCTGGGCAGGAATGGTGCTGGGTGCCAGGGCTCAGTGCCCACCTCTGTGCGGGGTGGTGGTCAGGATGCGATCACGGCCGGCTCTGCCTCCCTGAGGGCGGTGGGCAGCAATCACGGTCCTTCCTCTGCCGGAAAGAAGGAACGGGAGTGGGGGGCAGTGGGCTGGGGGAGCCCCCGGCTGCCTCAGCCCCAGCATCCCTGTCTCGAGCTGCCCCAGGTCTCATCACCTGGGGACCGAGTCCTGCGCAGACTCAGTGAGGGGGATGGAGCTGGGGTGCGGGTCCCAGCTGAGGACAGAGCTGTCCCCAGGTCCCCCCCTGAGCCCACGGCTGCCCCCGTGGGAGCAGTCCCCCCATCTCCACCATGGCCATCGCCCGGCAGTGCTTCCCATGAGCTCCTCGCCTGGGCCCTTGCAAACCCTCCCGCTGGCTCCCATAGCTCCCGCAGGAACGAAAAAGGAGAGAGTCTGTGTTTTGCTCCCAATTGTCCCTATTTATAGCCCCGAGTGCTGGCAGGACGGCTGTGACCTTGTCACCCGGCTCCACAGCAGGCTCCGCTCCCTCTCACACCGCGCTGCCTTCAGGTCCATTTAACCCATCTCTTTTCTCCCTTGCCTTTGCTTCCCCTCGACCGACCGCCTTCCAGTGGCCGCTCTTCCCCTGCCCACCCACGGCGACATCCCGCTGCCGAGCCCGCTCGCCCCGCGGTGCCACGGCCACGCTGCCATGCCCGGCACTGCTGGGGGGCTGCGGCCCCATGGTGCGGGGGGAGCCAGGCTTGGGGCACGGCTCCCAGCGGGGCTGCGGCACTAATTACAGCAACCGGTGACAGGGCTGTGGGAACCCGGCGGGCAGGAGGAAAACCTGAAGGCTGGGAAAACCCTGCTTCCTCCCAGCTCGCCCTGAAGCAAAGGCAGCGCGGCTCTGCCGCGGCCCCGGGGTGCGGAGCAGGCAGATGAGGGGTGGCCAAGGGACGGGGACACAGGGACAGAGCGTGGCATTGCTCCAGGGGGACTGCCAGGCACTTCGCTTCTGCAGCTGGTGCTCGACCTTGGGCAGAACAGACCCGCAAGCGGCTGAGCCGAAACACCCCGGAGATGCAGCAGGATGGAGCAGCATCCCCCAGCAAAGAGCACTCAGCACCCGGCCAGGAGGCAGGATCAGCTCGCTGCCCATCCCGGGTGCTGCGGCACCCACCCAGGGACACCTCGGCTGCATGGGCTGCACCGACGGGGATGGGGAGAAGGGAGGTGTGGGGCTGCAAAGGCCCCGCTGGCCCGTGGCACCGAAAGGCAACGCTGCTGTGCTCCGGATTGGCACCGAAAGGCAATGCCGGCGTGCTCTGGATTTGCAGGGCCTGGTTTCCCAGCTCCATGCACCCCTTAACGCCGTCGTAGCACCCCACCCCACCACGCCGTCGGGGGCCGCGTGCCGCGCGGCTCTTTCCGGCTGCCCCAGGGCCGGGCACCGGTGCGGGGCTGCCAGGGCTGGCGGATAAGGAAGTCCTGGCAGGCAGCGGAGCCTATGAGCACTGGAGGGGAGGCGAGGGTGCGCATGCGAGGCTGCGAAAAGAGGAAGGCTGACAAAAAGGGGACGTTTCCCCAGCAGAGAGAAGAGATGCCCCGAAAGCCGCCCTTGCCTGAACTCCACGAGCTCCCCGCGAGCCTTTGCCATCGCTGCCCTTCGCCATCGCTGCCCGGTGCCTGGCGGCTGCAGCATCTGGCCTGGGAGTCCCTGGGCACCGGGCGTCCCTGGGCCGTGCCAGCTCACATGCCTGTGACGTCCCTGCCGAGCTCAGCGCCGCCCCGTCCTCTCCCCAAACAGAGAGGGGAGCCCCCATGCAACCAGACGAGATGAGCGCTCCCCAAAATGGCTTTCGAAGGGAAACCTCCCCTTCCATCAGGCTGCTCCTTGCTGGGCCGCTGGGTCATCCTTGCCCCACACAGCCACACGCGAAGCGCCCTGTGCCCTGCTCGTCCTGGGCAAAGCAGTTACCAAAATCGCCGTGTCCCAGCTGCTGCGGGAGCTGTGGCATCGGTGTGCCCGCACGGGCAAAGCCGAGGCGATGGCAGACATTAGCCACAGGGATGACACCCCTCCATGCACCCCACTTTCCCCAAGTGCCCCGGCTGGGGATGATGCCCTGAGCAGCGTGGCATCCCCCCCCCCTCGGCCCCCCCTGCCTCTGCCAAGTGGGGCACAAACCAGCGCCCACACCAGTGTGGGGAGCACCCCCCGCACAGCCTGCGCCGAGCCCCCCGTGTGCCCACCCGACCCCATCTGCGGCTGGCGGGACGACCTGGGGGAGCGGGGAGCCGCCATGGGCACATCCGTACCTGCAGCCTGGCCATCGCGGCGGCGGCGGCGGGTGCCGGCCAGGGTGACCCCGGCCGGCTCAAGGGGTGCGCAGCATTGCCAGAACCGCTGGGTCTGAGGTCAGGGAGGTGGGAGAGAAAAGAGAGAAAGAGAAAAGAAAAGCAGCCGAACACATCCTCTCACAGGAAAGGGAGTGGTAAGGGAAGTGGCAAACTCAACTGAAGAGTTCAGACCTTTTTTGGGAAAGCCCCGGCAGGGCCCGGCTGCTCTCCTCGTCGCTCCGCGCGGGGCCGGCACCCCGACGGGGCAGGAGCGGGGCAGAGCGAGCCCCACCGGCGGCAGAGCCAGGGCATCCTCCTGCTTCCCACCCCTCAGCCGGGTCCAGCGGCCGCTGCAGGCGCGAGAGTGGCCGAGCTGGGGCTCCCCGGCTGGGATGGGCACCGGCCACGGCGCCGGCTGCAGCTGGGCATCTCGGAGGTCGCCTGGGCACACCACTGCTGCACAGCCCTGCGGCCAGCACGGCTTCCCTGAGGAGTGACGGGCAGGATACATCCCCGAGGTGGGCACAGGGCGGTCCCCAGCACCCAGCCGAGGCCGCTTTGAAGGGACGGTGCTTTCTGCCATACTGTGCCCCGGGTGTCCCCAGGGCTCCGGCGCTGCCCATGGGGCGAGGACGCCAGCGGCGAGGTGGGCAGCGAGGGAAGGGGGCCGGTGCCCGAGGGTGGGCTGAGTCAGAGCCTCCCGCCGTGCCTCCCAGCAGCATCATCGTCCCTGCGACGCGGGGATGTGCCAGCCTGCCTGCCGCGTGGAGCGAAGCCCGGCTCCCTCGGCCAAGAGTGACTCATAAACAAAGTTGTTTGGTTTTTTTCCTCTTCAGAAAAAAAAAAGAAAGACGAGAGAGAGAAATCAGACGCCCAACCTCCGTTTCCTTGATTAAATTTGCCCTCGGCACCGCTGCGGGCGGAGGGGGCTCTGGCCCCGGCACTACACCAGCGGCCAAAACCCGTCTGTGGTCTGTGCCGGCGGCTGCCCCCTCGCTCACACCGGCTCGCCGCAGGTGGAAAAGGGAGAAAAGGGGGGGAAGAGGGAGGGATGGAGGGAGGGATGCCGGCAATCCTGCACACTCCCCTGGGGCCGCGGGGCTGGGCCAGGCACCCGGCTGCGGCACGCGCCCGTTATCAGCCCGGCCCAGCGCCGCACTGGGCACAGCCGCTTCCCTCGCCTGCCCCGGGGATGCCGAGCTGTCATCTCCTCCATTCCCAACACCGCGTAACCCGGCACCCCCACACCAACGTGGTGGCAGTGCTGCCGTCCCCTACCCCACCCCGTCTGGACAGAAACCTCTCTGTCACCCAAAAGTCACCCTCTGCTTCGGCAGCCCCTTTTTCTGCTGGTGCCCACACACCATTGCTGCCGTCCTCACAGGTGCCCAGCACCGCTCTGCTTCTCCAGTCACCTGAACCTCATCATTTTCCAGATGGTTTTCCAGGATTCCCTTTGCCGCTGCCGAGCAGGGCCAGCTCCGAGAGCCGGGTGCTGCTGGGACGTGGCTGCGCTCCCAAGGGGCAGCCCCCAGCACCCCCAGCTCGCCGGCCGCAGGGCACCCTCTGGCACTGAGGGTATTTTTATTCTCCGGACGCCTCCAGCCCCAGTAGGAGCTCTCTGCCCCAGGAGGGACCTTCCCTTCGTATTTTATGGGTCAAAACTGGGAGGGCAGCCTTGCTGCTCATCACAGACACCCCTGGGGATCGCTCGGTGGGGACGATACACAAACCCCCCCCCGGTGCCACCGCAGACACCTGGCCAAGCTGCCAGCACAGGTGACACCCACCACCTGCCAGCATGCCTTGGTGAGGATCCAGCCCCTCTGCGTGCCTCAGAGGAACTCCAAAATGCCCATCACCTGAGAGACCAGCCATGCTGGATCGGTGCAAGCAGAGCTCGGCAGCCCCAGCTGCCTGCACACCGCTGCTGGATTCTCCAGTGTCTTATAAGGGCTCAGCCCAGCCTGCAGCTTCCCCGCCTCCTCCCTGCCTTTCTCCTGGGAGGGACCCGGCACCTCCGACCTCTGCCAAATTTGGCTGAAACCAGCCACCGAGTGCACCCAGACGTGGGCCAGCTCCGCAGGCAGCCCCAGCGGATGGTGGGGGGCTGGCACCCCCCCGGGGTCCCCTCTCCTGGGGTTACCCCACGGGCAGGCACCGCTGCCAAGCCCCACAGCTGCCGCCCGCCCCCGCAGCCTGCCCCAGCCACCTGCCAGCGGCACAGGAAGTTTTAGGAGCTATTTTTAGAGCCAGCTTTCCCCCCTCCTCTTTAGCAATCTATTAGAAAAAGACTAAAGAGGTGAGGCTCGAGCCCTGCCACTCTGCAGGGACGACCCTGCTGCCACCGGCACGGGAGCACCAGAGCTCCTGGGCACCAGCCGGGTCAGGCTCACCCGGTTGCGTCAGGATGAGGGGGTGGCGATGTTCGTGTGGCTGCACCCCAGCCACCTCCCCGCCGCCCTGCCGAGCACGTGTTGCCGATAACGCCGGCAGATGTGCCCGCGCACGTGGTGGAGGAGGTGGCGGCGAGCAGATGCCTTTGGGGGAGCTCCTCTGCCCGGCAGTGATTTTTCTGCCATCTCCTGAGACTGGAAAGGCAGGTCCTGGCGATGGGAACCAGGAGAAGTTGCAGTGAGTCCCTACACTTCCTCAGTTCTTTGCACCGCAAGGACCGACAGCCCCATGAGCACCTCTCCTGCTGGGATGAGGATGATGCCGGGGTCCTTCTCCAGACCAGCCATTTCCTCTGCTCCCTGCCTCTCTCCTCACCTGTAGCCGGGGTGCATTTCTGCACCGAGCATCCTCCAAGCCAAATCCCACCGTGAGCCCTCCCAAAAGGACCACATGAACCTCTCCAGCACCTGCTGGAAAGAGGCGAGTGGACCCGCGGCTCTGTCCTGGCATGGCCACCATGGCCGAGATGGCCACCGCAGGCTGCCAGTCAGCACGACGGGTGCAGCGCTGCTGGCACCCGCCCCTCCGGCCCCAGCTCTTGCACTGAAATGGAGTTAATTATTTCATAGCATAAAAATAGCACCCGCGACAATCAGCTGGGTGATTTAATAAGGCAAGCCCTGACAATTATGTTTCTATTAGTAGAGGTATCACGGCGTTGTTAAGGCAGACTCCTATTAAGCATTTGGTAATGATCCATGCAAAAGGAGAAGAAAGATCATGGTAATCAATACTCAGCAGGGGCTAAACTGCACGGACGGAGCTCTGCAGCTGATGGGAGGGAAGAGAAGTGGAAAGGGAGGGATACAGCATCGGTGTGGCCGGGGTGAGAGCTGAGCTGGGTGGGTGGCAGGGTGCTCCTCGTCCACAGGGTGCTGCCAGTCCAGGACCCACTCGTCCCTATGCCAGCGCACGCCAGGACGGGCAGCACCGTGTGCCCTCAGGGACTGTGGGGCACAGGAAGGGGCATTAGTGGTAATTTGGGGTATAGAGATGCTAGGAGGACCGAGGATAAGAAGACCAAGAATTTCCCTTTCCAAGGAAATGAAGAACCAGACAGAGAATCAACCCCAGATCGAGATGAAAAGGAGGGACCCTGCATCACAGGGAAACGCTGGATCAAAGGGGTCACTTACTGCGACTCCAAGCACTCCTCAATGCGGCCGACGGGTGATTTTCTCCCCAGCCCCAGCACCAGACCAAACCCCACCGGCTGCATTCGGAGACCCACACCAGCACGGAGCTGCCAGCGAGCACAGGGAGGAGGTTTGGGAGCCTGCGCTGGCACAGGCGGGAGGTGGGTCCGGCCGCGCCGAGGACAGGTCTGGCCCTGCTCTCCAGCCACGCTCCCTGCCCAAAGCGTGGCCCCGCACGGCATTGATGTGGTCAGGGCAGGGCTGAGCCCGGCAGCCGGCTCTACCAGTGGTGGGACCGGCTGGGCTGGGGCTACACCAGCAGGATGGCTGGGGACAAGGGGGACCACCACCCAAATGCTGGCCCCTGGGGACATTTGCCCACCGCGGTTTATTCACCTGGGCAGCTGTGGCCCCCCTGCCTGCACGCTGCCAGCCCTGACAGATGCCTTTTGGGATCTGGCTTCAGGTAGATGTTGTGCCTTGCCGGTGAGCACCCAGGCTGGGACATCCTCCCAGCCCCGGATCCAATGCCACCACAGGGCCTGGGACCAGAGCTTGCAGAGCCCAGCTTTCGCTTGTACCAACAAGAAAACTTCCTCCCACATCAGACTTTAGTCCTACATTAAAACAGCGAAGGACTGAGGAAGGAGTCCCTCAGGACCTGCAAGCAAATACCCACGGCAAGGGGGATTTGGTGACCTGATGCCCTGTCCCAGCTCCAGAGCATCCCAAAGGACATATGTGATCCCTGTGCCACGGTCACCGCAGCCGCAGCGGCGCCAGGGCAGCAGTGATGCTCTGCCCTGCCCTAGCCGCGACAAGCAACGGGGAGCTCTGCGAGCAACTCCCGTCCTCTGAGACCAGCCGCGCCAGTTATTTAAAACCCAGCCAAAGGGGAAGAAAGACGGTGGGGTTCAGTTCTGTCATCCCCGGGGAGGAGCTGGCAGCACCGGGAGGAAGGAAGCGCTGTCACCCTGCGTGGCCCCTGTGCCACAGAGGCGGCCCCTGGCCCCGGGGCAGTGCCAGGCAGCCGCAGCCACTGCATCCTGCTCCGGCCGGGCACGCTGCTGCCAGACGGGCTGTGGGAGACAGCCGGGGCAGCAGGAGCCTGGTCATGGGTCGGTGCCCATCGCAGGTATTCTGGGCTCAGATCGCAGTAGTGGCCCTCGCTGGGGATCTCAGTGAGACCCCTGATGTGCCAGGCCACGGCGATGCCCTTTGCTGAGCCCCCGGGATGCTGCAGGGCTCGGCTGTACCGTCAGAGGACACAGCAGCTCGCCTGCCACTACATGGCAATACATTTCCCCCAGCCCCAAATCCCCTGTGCGAGCTCTCTCATGGTGAAACATGCACCGAACTTGCAGGCGGCATCTTTCCTTGTTTTTTTCTTGTTTTTCAAGGCTAGCTTGAAGCTTTCCCTTCCTTTTCCGGGGTTCCTGCCCGCTAAGGCCAATATGTACCTGTTTGCTCTTCTCCTGCCCTTTGCACTGAAACGCTGCTTGGGCATTTACCTTCTGTCGGAGGAAACTACTTCAGCCTCAGCTGAGTTCGTGCCTGCAGGAGGGGGAGCAATGGGAAAACCCAAACCCTTAGCTCCAAACCCCTTTGCTGGCTCCCTAACCCGCTCAATACCGAGCCAGCAGTAAATCCACCTCTGGGAGCGAGCTGTCAGCGTACCCACAGCCTGTCCCCTGTGCCCGGCACCACGGCCAGACACGGGGACATCGGGGGCTCCGCTCCCCCTGTGCCCGTCCTGTTGCTGCCCCGGAGCCTCCGCAGCACTTCTGCCTCTGGAGTGGGCAAGTGCTGACAAGCCAGTCTGGAGCGTGGCAAAGCTGGGCCCCCAAACCCAGCGGATCTTCACAGTCTGAGCAAAAAGCCCTCAAAAGGTCAACTGAGGTTGTTTCCAAGCAGTTAGAGAACTGGAAGGGCAGCTTGTTATAAAACTCTACCATACATTTCCCTGCTGTTAGGAAACCCCCTTTTTTCCATGTCTAAGGTGAATGTTAAACCTGAACCCCAAAGGACTTTATTGCTGTTTTTGTTGCTGTTGCTGCTCCACCCTCCCCCCGGTTAAATCTCTGCTTCCATGAAACGGCCAAAGGCAGAAGGTTTTGCAGGACGGGTGAGAGGCAGAGCACTCCACGCCTCTCCCGGTAAAGTCAGCTGGGAGCAGCCGAGCTCCCGCAGACCCGGAGGAGCCGATGGGGTGGGCTGGGGGGCATCACCCTCTGTGCCCACCCCAGGGGCCGGGGAGAAGGGAAGTCACAGGCAGGAGGTCCTTGTCACTGGTCCACCCCAAAGAAGGAACCCAGTGGATTTCAAGCCAAAAAAAATAGAAGTAAAATAATACTCTGTGCTCCCAGACCATGCTTTCGCAGAAAGGCACAGGTCAATCAAAACTCCGGGGCTGCTGCCTTGTTTTACATGGTGCTCTAGATCCAGCAACAGCCAGAATTTTGCCTTCACTATGGTTTTACCCCAAAGCCACCAGTTCCCATGTCCTTGGGTCCCAGGCAGCAGCCGGGCAGGCTGGGGGGCTATGCAGGGGACTCACCCCACAGCTCGTGGGCCGGCACAGCCACAGCTCGGCCCCAGCAAGGCACTGGGCTGGCAGCTCCTGCAGCACGTACACAGCAGCGTTTAAGGCATCCAAACCCTGGGAAAAGTTACGGGTGTCCTGAAACTCGTGGGCGCGTTGGGGAGAGCTGGCCGGAGGAATTATTTGCCACAAACAATGCCACGACTCAACGCTGCTGTTGCACGACTGCGGCAATAAGGACTTGGGATATTCTGCAGGTCACTGTCTCTGTGCTACATGGGGCAACCCATGGCAAAGTAGCCGGGGAAAGAAATGGGCTGGCCAAGCCCAGTACTGATGGAAACGAGCTGCAAGAGGTGCGTGTGGCACTGGGTGCAGGACGGTATGAAAAGGGAGACGCTTGCAGGGCTGGATGCCCGTTCCCTGAGCAGGGGCAGTGATGGCCACTGCAGAGCAGCTTCCCGGTCTGCGACGAGGTTGCTGGAGTCCCCGCGAGCCGGTGAGTTCAGTTTCTTCCCCTCTTACACCACAGAAGATGTCGGATACTCTTCCCCCATCCTGTCCTCCTCACGGGCAAAAACCACGTTGTAACATATTGGGGGATGAAAATAACCGGTGATAAGGTCCAGAATCTTTTCCTCCCTCCAAATTAAGAGGTAGCTATGAAATAATGTATATAAACCACTGGCTTTAGATCCACTGCCCTCTGAAGAGCTTTTGTAATGGAAATGCATAGAGAGATGTGCAGAGACAAATAAGGAACTGAGTAATAGGAAGTCTCGGCGAGGGCTGTGGGCACCGGCTCACCCGGAAGCTGCTGTTATTCCAGGCAAGAGCCCAAAGCACCGAACCCTGAGAGCGCGTGGCACGGCGGCATGAAGGTGGTGATGCCTGCCAGCCCCGCTCTGCCGTGGCTGCTCTGCTTGTGGGGTGCTCAGGCAGGGCTGGGGGTTTGGTGCAAGAAACCGGCCCAAGGAGCAGGAGGAGCTGGAAGGGAAAGGCAGAACACCCCACGGGATGGCTTAGGAGCAGCACCAGCACTGAGCGTGGCTCTTACCTCCTCTTGAGCTAGCTTTCCAAAATAATTTTATCCAGAGGATAAAAATTTGGATAAAAAGAGGAAAAGCCCCGGCAGCTTGAGCTCATGCTCTGCAGAGGTTGAGGAGCAACACGGCGGCTGCTTTGCCACTCCAGACCTGTTGCTCAGAGGGAAGAGCCCTGAGCACTGAGCTCACCCGCCCCCTCTGCACGAGCTCAGTTGAAACTCAGGATGCTGTAGCCCAAGTCCAGCCTAAAAGTGAGACGACAACCAAAGATAAGCCAAGCCGTGAGAGGATGCACTTCAGGAGGTGGCAGAGATGTGCTCCTCCCGCACCTCAGGCAGACTCAGCATTAATTACTCTGCGAAGGTATTTTTCTCCCTTACCCTCTCTGGGTTTCAGTTGCATTATCTGATTATCTGCCTTCGGTTCCTTCTTTTTTTTAATAACAATATCAAAATGGGTACCCGCACCCTGATTGAGATATATTCATGTCACTAAATTCCTGCTTCTACACTATAATCTTATGAGGTGGAGTTTGTTTAATTGCTGAAGAACACGACTGTATTTTGATTAGCGGCTTGAGTCATTTGTGGGGAAGGGCTGACGCGGAGGAGCTAAAATCCTTGTAGGGAAATCTGATGTGGCGCTCTCCCTTGGGAGATATTCTGAAATATGTGCCCACTGGGGTGACCCGTTTTCCCAAAGAAAACGGTATCCACCAGGCCAGCAAATGCCATGGGCTCCGCTCATCCAGCATGACACGGGACGAGCGTCTCTATCGACGGGGATGGTGGAGACGCATCCAGAGGGGAATGAACTCCCCTCACAGCAGGGAAATCCCTCCCACTCACTTAACACTTTTTGTTTAGTTTCTTAAATAAGGCCATGGATCCGCGCCAGAGCAGCCTCATGGAAGTGGCGGGGAGAGGGAGCTTCCCGGGGGAACCTCTCTGTGTCCAAAAGACGCACCGTGATCCACACGCGGAGCAGCTCCGGTGGCTGCACCTGGCCCTCTCCATCCCTTGGCCGCAGGGACGCGGTGCCGAGCTGTGGCAACCCGCGATGCTGCCCACGTGATGGGCTCGTGTTGGGCGACAGTTGGATGTCACATCCCTAGGGGCGAGAGCCGCGTCCCGGACACCACCGAGCCAGGTCCCCCTACTCGACCCTTTGGCCTTGCCGCTGCTGGAGGACCCATCAGGGACCAGAGCCCGCAGTCACCCTGACCTCAGCCAACCTCCCTGTGCCCCGGCACTCCCCGCTGCCCCGGCTGGCCAGGTCAGAGCTCCTGATCGCTGCTGCTCTCCGCAACAAGGCATGGCACCCCTCTGCATCAGGGGCACGGGGAGCTGCACGGGGAGCCTGCCTGGCCGAGCCCGTGCGTGGATGCTCCAGCGCTGCCCTGGCACCCACCTGTGGGCGCAGAGGCCAGCAGCCCTGGGCCAGGGAGACCTCCGGGGGGGGATCCTCCCTGCAAGCTCCCCCCCTGGGCTGGGCAAACCCCGGTGCAGCCGGCCCTGCGGCTGGAGGGTCCTCCCCTCCTTCCCCCTCCATCCTCCTCCTCCTCGCAGGAGCCCTGCCCTCCCCCGGGGTGATGCGGCGGGGAGGGCTCCCTCCCTGCTCGGTGTTCGGGGTCCCCCCCAACCCCGCCGGCCGGTCCCCACGGAGCATCCCCCCCCGCCCAGCCCTCGCACATGGGGCTGGTGACAGGCAGCAGCCAGACACACGGACGCGCGCACACACACACACACACACACAGCCCGACCTCTCCATCAGCCCCGGCGCTCCGCGGTGCTTGGTGCGTGTCCGGAGCGGGGGGGGAAGCGTGCAAAAGGGAGGATGCACGGGGCGGGGGGCGCATGCAGAGGGGAGCGTGCAAAGGGGGGCGGGGGGAGCGTGCAAAGCGGGGTCCGCCCGGGCGGCCGGGGGAGCGGGGTCCGCCCGCAGCCGGCGGGGAGGGAGGCTGGGCTGGGCACAGGGCGAGGGAGGGGGCGATGGGCCCGCGTGTGTACCCCCCCACCCCCCCCCCCCCAGCCCCACGGCATCCCGCGGGTGGCGGCGGCCCCGGGCCGGGGCGCGGGGTACTCACGGGCCGGGCATCCGCGCCGCCGCCGCGCAGCGCCGTCCGCGGCCGCCGCTGCCCCGCTGCCCCCCCGGCCGCCGCCTTTGCGCTGCCTCCGGGCTCGGCACCGGAGGGAGAGGGAGAGGCAGCGGGAGCGGAGCGGAGCGGAGCGGCTGCACTGCGCACGCGTCCCCCGGCCCCTGCGATTGACTTCCTAAAGCAATTGCAGCTTTGGCACTTCCTCACGTCAAAACACACACACACACACACGCGCGCACACACACACACAGGCACGCACACTCAGCGCCCAGCACCAGCACCCAGTATGGGCACCCTGCACCAGCACCCTGCACCAGCACCTCCTACATGAACCCAGCACCAGGCACCCAGTACTGGCACGCTGCACCAGCACCCAGTATGGGCACCCAGCACTGGCACCCTGCGGCAGCACCTATTACATGCACCCAGCACCACTACCATGCACCCAATACTGGCACCCTGCAGCAGGACCCAGTGTGAGCACTTTACACCCAGTACTGGCACCCTACACCAGCACCATGCACCCAATACTGGCACCGTGCATCAGCACATTGTACCAGCACCCTGCACCCAAGACTGGCACCCTCCATCAGCACCCAGTACCCAGTTCTGGCACCCTGCACCAGCACTGGAGGTCCCTTCTGCCCCTGCAGGATCCTTGCCCATGCCTGGAGCACGGAGCAGGGCTGCCTGTGGAGCTGCCCCCAGGACCGCTTCCCGGCCAAGAGTTGCTGCCGAGGAGCAGCTTTCCCTAAATCAGTGGTTTCTCTGCCTTTTTTTTTTTTTTTCCTCTCTCCAAAAGGGGGGATTATGCATCGCTAAAAATAAAGGGTGATAAAACTTTGGGAGAGAAAGGAGGCATAAAAATTTCATGATCTTGCCAGCCAGGGAAATTATCCCACTTTATTATTTAAAACCTCATTAAAAACCATTTCCCTGGGAGAGACAATGATCAAACCACCATCTATTTCAATCCTCAAGACGTGCACTCTGCTACGTAGGGAACGCATTTAAAATAGGCCCCTACATGTGACTGCTCAGCTGAAAACACCAACCCTGACCCCCGCCCATGCGAGCAGCATCTCCACGCTGAGCCTCCCTGCCTCTGTGCACGGGGACCGCACAGCACCCGCTGCGCCTCCTGCCATTTCAACCTGCTCTTTTCCGATACTCCGGATTTTCCTCTTCTTACCCATCCAGCTCACTCCAGTGGGAGCTACAAAGCATTCGCCCAGGGAGGATCTGCCCAAGGACCTGTGAGGACGAAGCAAGGTCCCTCCTCCGATTGCAACTTTTCCAAATCTTCGGAGCAGCTCCAGTGCAGAGCCGTGGCTGCCAGGCTGCTCCCTCCTGCTGTGTGACCGGGCTGCCAGCCCTCCGATTTGCTTTAGTGGTTCATTTAACTGGAAGCTCACGAGTACCCATAAAGGCTCTCACATCTTCAGGAACTGCTTTGTAGTATGTGTTTGGGATTTTTAGAAATCCCCATGAACATTTGGGCTTGTGATTCTCAAGCCAGTCTGACCCTTCGGATGGTGAGAAGACCATGATTTTTTGGTTTAAAAGACATCGCCTTTTTAAAAAGAAAGCGTGGACTGGGAGAAAGATGTTTGGAGCTCCCAAATCACCTGCAAAGTAGTGCTGTCAATGAATAGCCAAACTCACAGGAGTTTGTGCTCACAGTGCCACAGCTCGGCCTAGACACCTCCTCTGTAAATACACACGCAGTGGGGAGGGAAACGCATCTTTTCTAGCAATTGCAAATCTCTGATAAATAGCCAGGAGCACCGCTCCAATTCACCTTTGACTTCTTTGGAAAGCTGCTTTCCCCCACTGCCAGCCTGGGATGTGAAGTAGGAGCTCCTGGGAAGGGCAGGCAGCCTCCTGCCCACGCTCAGAGACACCAACGAAGGACGCGGCAGCCTCCCTTGATCCGTTTCTGTGCTAAATGGTGACAGTCGGTGGCAGCGGCGCTGCCTGGAGACCCCCCCACCCCGCCTCCACCCTGTGCCCGTCCCGCAGCAGCCTCTCCGGCTGCTCCCCAAGCTATTAACGCATCCCCAGGCTCTCCCACCCAAATCCTTCCCAGCCTATGCCGTTTCCAGCGAGTTTCCAGCCCCGGCTCCCGCCTGCAGTAGCGGGGTCCGCCCGAAGGTGCCGCCCGACTCCGCCGGGAGAGCGGCGGGTGCCGAGCCGGGGCCCCCCGGCCCCGGCTCGGCACCCGCCGCTCTCCCGGCGAGGAGAAGGAGGTTGTGCAGAGCGGCTGGGCAGGGAGCGGAGACTTCGCTGCCTCTTGCAGAGAAGCTTCAACACAGGAGGACTCGGGCAGCCGGGGCACCATCCTGTTAGGTGCTGATGCTGCATCCGTTTGGTAGCCGATAGGCGTTTCCGAAGGGAGAACGCGTGCCCTCAGGGCCTTCGATGGGCGTTTTGTCTAATTTTCTGCTGGTGTTGCCATAAGATGGTAGTGGGTGAGCAGAGGTGACCTCTGCCTGGAGGGCATGGGCTGTGGGGAACTGCCTGTGTAGCACAAAGCAAACACCTGCAAAGCTTGTTTTCCTCCTCAAGGAGAAGAACTCCAGTAACTCCAGGCAGGGTGCTAGGGAGCAGGAAGCCTCTTTTGATGAATATCTGAGAGGAGTCAGCCTGTGTCAGGACCGAGATGCAGCAAGGCTCCCGATGGGTCTGCAAAGCACCATTTGATGGAGAAATCCTGTCAACAGTTGCTCAATACCCATCTCAAAGCACTCTGCAGTATCAGCCTCGCTGGAGAGGCAGAGTGGGCTGATCCCTCCAAGGGTGTTTCCAGCTCGTCTGCTCCTTGAGAGGCTGGCAGGTGATGAAACTGGACGTATGAAGGCTGCTGAGATGTTTTGCTTTAGAAAAGCCTCTTTTCTCCCACCAGTAACCTTGTCCTTTTAAAGCTTTCCAAGCAGCAGAGGGTAGTTTGACTGGAGGAATCAAAAAAAGACACACCTGGGACCGGAGCCCTGAGGAAGGAACAGTGCTTGAGCTACTACAGCCCAAGTGGGAGTTACAGGAGAAGCAACTCAGCTGTCACCCCACAGGAAGTGCTTGTCAGAGCTGAGATTGTAAAGGTCATGTTCATCCTGTCCCTGAATATGCATCTCCTGTCTGCTGAGGGCAGCCCAAGGACACGGTGAGGCGATGCTCACCTCACAGGTCATCTGTGCAAAGAGCTGGCATGTGTGGGTGCAGGAGGCAGAGCTGCCCTGGAGACCAGCCCTGCTCTGGGGTGTAAATCCATCCTGTGTGTCTCAGCCACAGAGCCGTCTTTGCAGAATACCTGGTTTGAGCTGTGCAGTCCCATCACAGCTAATTTATTCCCCTTTGAGAAATACCTCGGCACCCTTTAGAGCCTTTTTTTGCTCTTTTAAGGTCCCAGAGCTTCCCAGGGAATGTCAGAGCCACATTTCCCACACTGATCTCCACCTTAGTTATCAGGTGTGCTACAAACCTGCATACCTCCGTGGCTCCCTGTGACTGCTCACATGCTGACTTAAGAGTCATTCCGGTTGGGGTCACGTTTTTCCCACAGGGCCTGAGGCATTAAGATTGTCTCTCCTGTACTCAAGCTTGAAGATAAAGCAACAACTTGAAGTTCTGGAGCATGGCTCTCCACAAGTTGTAGATAGAGCAAAGTTTAAAAGGAGATTTTGCACTACCAGGAGCAACACAACTATGAATTCTATCACATTTAGGGGGAAAAGGGTCGATTATTTTGATTTCCTAATGTACCAGAGCTTATGCAATCACATTATATATCAGCGCACTCATATTCTTCCAAATTCTTCTCTTTAAAAACTTTTTAACCCTTTGGCCATTTGTATCCAAAACTGACAGAGGTATAGAGCTCAGTTCCTGCATTTACAAAGAGCCGGGTAAAGAATGACCCTGCCAGGGCTGCAACTGTGAGAAACGCCAACACATGCTGTTAGACCTTATTAGACACTAGAGAATCCACACGGATCTGACATTTGATTGATGCGCAAACCGTGGGAAAAGCTTCAGTCAGAATTTGTGCCCTCTCAGGCACCCAGGTCGGTTGGTCCCCCAAGAGACGCCAGCCTGCTGAAAGCCAGACTCTGCAAATTCTGCAGCTCACAGAGCTGTTTGTTTGCTTTTTAGTGCCAAGCTGGGGGGGCAGGCAGGGAGAAGTAGCTTAGCAGAAGTTAAAAGGGCTAGTGCTGGCATTTGAGGATGGGGCAAAGAGCAGCGCAGGCGCTGCAGCCCCAAAGCCTGCCTTTCGTAGCGTAGAGATGTCCTCCTTGATGGAATCGCTGCAAACTGTCAGCTCTGCTGCCAGTGGTACAAGCTGTCAGGGCCCTTGGGTGCACTAATCCGTATTACCACTACGGTTTTCATCTGAGCCTCTCGGTGATCTGTAGACTTTCTCTCAAACTCTCATTGCTGTTTGAGAGATGGCTGAACAGTTGTTATGAAGTATGTCAGAAAGAAGTTGGAAGTGGTGACAATAAGGACAAAACTGAGGTGGCTGGACTCTTCCTTTTACTCTTTTGGCTGAAATCAAAGCAGGCAGAGGAGATCTGGACAGCTGTGCCCTTTCCTTGACCACGAGATGGACAGTGGAAAAAGTTGGACCAAATCCAGTCTGATCCAACCTATGTCTGCTGTGATAGTTCAAAAGCATCTCTGACTTTTTAAAATATAGGAGGAGTTGAAAGACACTTTGGAAACCTTCCACCTGTAAAAATGAGAACAGTTTGGTCTGGTCTCCGTACAAAAGTCCACAGGCAGATGGAACAGCTCCTGCTGGTATGTTGGAGAACTAGTGGAAAGTCTCTGCTCTTTGTCTGCAGGGGGAAGGTGATGTAGATGATTAGACATGGCAAGAGTGTATTTGAGGGGAAGGTTTGAGAAGTCAAGGTCAAAAGAAAATACTTTACACAAGAGTGGAAGGTAAAGATATTCTTGGTTGCATAATCTAGCCTGAGAACTATATTCTCTGATTTTTATTCTACTTGCATGAAAAGCATCTCTCCATCACTTCCTCATCTCTAAGCTATTTGGTAGACACCTTTCATTAGAAATCTGCTCTGTTGAATAGCAAAGTAATGAATCTTTGTGCTTTCCATTTCCTCCATCTGAACTGGAAAGTATTTTTCTCACATGATCTCAGTCTTGAGCAGTAATAACAAAACCACAACTTCTGTCGCAGTTATTTATTTGCAGGTTGGATTCCTCTGTGGACACATCTAAACACAAGTGTGCATGACCTGCTGGCTACAAGGCGGCAGACAAAGAAAATGATGGTTATGCCTGTGAACAAATATCATTCTGGTATTTCTGTTTTAACATAGCAAGGTCCAGGACTCATTGTCAGGAAAACCTGCTCATGACTTTGGGGTTTCTCACTTATATGCTAAGCTGACGACAACTTCTATATGCAGAATAACAGTTTTTGTATGTGGTTTTTGGTTTAACACCATACAATCCCTATTTCTAATTGATCAGGTGATACTGAAATGGGTACAGCTTTGATTACGGCCCGATTTATGTGCGTGCAATTCCAGAGCAAAGACAATCAAGTTGCAGGATTTACATCAGTAAGATCCTGGGCTAACTTGTGTGGCCAGCCTGCCTGTTCCTCTGGCTCTTCCACACTGCAAGCACTGAAGGCCCATCTACTGCAGCTGAAGCTGTTGCACATGTTGGAAAACAATTTATTCCCAGTCCCCTGTGCCAATCCATCAGCTGTCTTGAATTATTCTAAAGAGTTCCTCAAAGTTCCAGGGTCTTCTAATAAATATTCCATCTCTTTCATCTTCCAGTATTGCCTTTATGTGACTCCTCTAACACAAAAGCTGTGTGAGATGATGGGGTAAGGGAGAGTAGGGTGCTGTGCGCTGAGGAACCATTGGCTCAGATGCTAGTTGCCAAGTTACATTTGTTGGTGGTAGATTCACCTCAGTCCAGGGGCATAAAGACAAAAAGTAGGAATACAGATGTTTTCTCACTTTTGCCGCCTCTTTCTGTAATGGATGTGGGAAAGAGGGAAGGTATTATTTGATTTCCCTGCACTCTTAAGGTGTTTTCCATTACAGAAGCGTCACAAATAAGAACCTCATCCCTGCCTTAAAATGCTCAGTCCAGTGTGGGAGGCACTGTTTCTGAAGGGAAAGGGTTTATTTTTTCTCAGTCTTGAACCAATCTATCTCACCTATCCCTGCTGTGGCTGCTGGAGGAGGAGAGGATGGCTGGCAGGCTTGTGTGTGAGGATTCATTTCCTCCAGGTGACTGAAGAGCCATCAGATAGCACCAGGGTTCAGCTGCCACGAGCCCAAACTGCATTTGAACCGGAGGCCCCATATGAAATGCCTGCAGCCCTGGGTGTCTTGGGGGGGCACCCCTGCCCTGCTGCTTGTAGCAAAACCCCCATCTGCTTCCCCGGCTGGAAATGGGTGTTAGGAGAGGTCTGAGCCTGTCTGGTCCGAGCCCCGCTGGAGCAGAGATTACTTTCTGTTTTCCAAGACCTGTGCTGCGGACAGACTTAAAAATATCCCCAGAACAAATTGACTGAGGCGTCCTCTTTCTGACACGCTCCTGAATGAGATGAAGGGAGCCATTTGCTCCTTCCCCTGCCCCTTTTCTTGGTGACAGAGATATAGGCCATGCAGCTCTTCCTCTGTTTTGGCGAAGGGAGGGGCAGTTTCCTGTTTTTGTACAGAAATTAGATCGATCCAGGATGCCTTTGTGTCGCTGCTGGTCCTGATGCGCGCAGAGGACTAACAGCGTACGTGGGCTCTGTGGCTTTTGCTGCAGCTTTCCTGCTTGCTGCTAGCACCAAGCCTTTGACCCTCCCTGTGCTGCACCATGGCTAGAGCCTCAGGGTTGAGATGTAGGGAGGGCCACCCCTCTGACCGGCACGGGAGGTTCCCAAGCACCATTAAAAAGCCTTTCCTGCAAAAACAGGGTCTGCTTTTCCAGTGGCCCATTCCAGGGTGTTTGCAGGTTCCCAGCGCAGCAGTGCAGCTCCATCCCGCTCCAGCCATGGGACTGCCCGTCCAAGACCAGGGCTGTATCTGGCATTAACATCCCAGGAATCTGCTCCAGGCAGGCAGGAATAAAGTGGAGAGACATGTTTACAACTGCAAGGGGGAGTAGGGGGGAGAGCAGGCAGGGGAGCAGACACAGCCCAGTGTAACAGTCTCACGGTCTGGCTGTTGCTGTCAAGGAATTGGTGTTGAATAAGGAGAAAGGGACAGCAAGCAGCAAATTGGCTTTGCTCAGTGCTTTGGCCACAATTACTAAGGAGGGAACTGGGCAAAGGTAATGTATAACTAAGTTGGCTGATAGCAGAGTTCTGTCCAGAGCAGGAATGTGTTGTATGCTGTCATGCTATAATTAGCAACATTTTGTTATAGTGCTTTTCCTTTCCTTGAAGGATCCCAAAAAGCTGCACAAAATGCACTTGTTACAGTTGCCAGGGACAGAGGCGCCGCATCTGCGGTGCCCTGATCCTGCACAGTGGAACGGCCGGGGGCTGGCAGAGGGACCAGGGTGAGGCTTTTCCTCCAAAGACACCCAGGTGGGAGACACTGGGTCCCTCTACCTGGGGTGACCTGTGAAATGGGTGATTTCGCCTGTGAGAAAGCTGGAGCAGGGCGAGGTGAAGTGGCTTTCTAAGGTCACCAAGTGAGTCATGGGTAAAGCTAGGAATAGAAGTCAGCAGTCAGGCTCCCAGCTGCTGTACCTATGGTTATTTCTATTTATGCTCTTCATTTCTCTTGCCCATGGTTTACTGAGTGCATTCCAAGAGTAACTTGCCTGCCAAACTTCCTCTCCTTTAAAACCAGAAATGGACAGATAAGATAGTAGAAGAAATCAGTTTAACTGCTGGTATGTGCACAAACATACCTGAACCCTGTCCAAGTTATCAGCTTTTTTTTTTTTTAATGCTCTTTCGGGGCAGGAGAAAAGCCTCCAGTCTCAAAGTGCCTATGGCAGTTTTCTGGCAGGATATCAGATGATTTATTTCCTTTGCCTGTGGTCAAAAGAAGAAAAAAATTAAAAAAGCAAAAAATAAAGAAGGCAATCATGTTAGACATAGCAAAACCCGGTCAAGTGACTCCAATATAAATC
The DNA here is from genome assembly GCF_028858705.1 of Grus americana. Lineage (NCBI taxonomy): Eukaryota > Metazoa > Chordata > Aves > Gruiformes > Gruidae > Grus > Grus americana. Next base: position 10,274,220 of record NC_072868.1, read on the forward strand.
CCATGAAGGCAATGGGAGAACTGTGGCTCTGGGAATTAGAAGTTTAGACTGTAAACCAAAATAAAACCGAAACCCCATATAAATGCTGCATTCTCCCCCAGTAAATTTTCCCAGAATGCCTCATCTACCTCTCAGTGAAGGCCTTGAGAGTTTCTTCCATCAACATTAGTTGTAAATCAGATTGGGGTCCAAGGCCACAGTATCTGAAAAGCCCTAAACCAGGGGGTAGGGATTTGGCTTCTCATTATTCTAGGGGTGAGCAGAATTAGACTGCTGTGTCAAGTGGTGTTCCAAGAAAGGTATTAAAAGGTTAATTCAGGTAGCAGAACTGACATGAAGTCAGAGCGTTACATCAAACAGAACCATGGCAGCGGCAAGAATGACCAGAAATGCAATGCAGTATCTGCCAGTCTGCTCTCTGAAAGCGGGCTCTGGAGGTGGAGACAGGCTTGCCTACTTTGTGACATGTCTAAATTCACCCAAACTGCTCTTTGTCGTGGATCAGTGGATGGGCTGCCTTTGTACCCTTGCATCCCAGCACAGTATCCCATCACTTCTTCACAGTACTTGACTGACTCTGCCTCACTCTCCTTTCTCCTCTGTTTTCTTCTTTTTGTGTTTCACCCTTTATTTCATATTCTATTTGAAATGCTTTTATTGCAGACTTGTTTTATGGTTCTTTTCATCCCCCGACTCGAGAGGTGATCTGCTGTGTAAGGCATGCAGAGGCTACTGCTGCTGGCACGAGTCCCCTGGAAGAGCAGAGAGGTGCCGGGGTCACTAGGCTGCCGTCTGAGCCTCGGGATGCAGCTGTGAGCTTTGCTCTCTGTGATCTGCACCGTGGAAGAAAGGAGCTGCCTGATCTTTGACCAGGAGGGATTCAGCACTGTGTGGTTTTCTGTGTTTCTTCTGTTCTCTACTTTGCTGGATTCTTCCCAACCTTCTCTGGGATCTTTGCAGAGGGATCAGACTGGAATAATGTTGGTTTGGTTCCCAGATAACTTGTATACACAGGCTATCCATTTCTATGAGGCAACTTTTGCAGAGTGTCCCAGGCACAAAAGCTGACCTCTCCTCTTTGCCCTCGCGGTGATTCCCTGAGGTTAGAGCTGATGAGTAGAGTACAACCGAGCTTTCCCTCCTCCTGCCAGTCCTGGCTCTGCACGCTGGAGTTCCAGGTCCTTTCACGGAAATGAACATTTACTTTAAGAACTAAAATAAACAAAAATAAATCTCCTAACAAAATAAGATCAATAAAAACATAGCCAAGTGCTTTGTTTTGCTTAGAAGATGCATCTTTGTGCATATCCACTTGTGTGGTGCCAAGTTTTGGAAATCAGCAAAGGCTGACATTGTTTACTGCAAATTAAAGACCCTCTGGAGACACTCTGTCTTGCTTTCCAGTGTAGCCTTGGGCTGGGGGATGGAGGCAGTTGGACAGTAGCATAGAAGAAACCCTGTTTCAGTGTTGCTAACTATAGCATTAATTTCAGAGTCATAAATAACTTCAGTACCATGGTTACAGCACTAGCCAAGTATGATATCATTTGGTTTGGGATTAGGGAAAAATACCTTACTTGAGGCTGTGGGTTCTAAAATAAGCAACTTTTCCAAAATGGGTTTTCTCCCAGAGACCTCACAGAGAAACTCCAGCCTGTAGCTGTAAATTAAAAGGATTACTTTGGTAAAACTGACTGGATGAGAAGTGTCAGCAGGTAAAACAGCTCAGAGGATAGATTCTTCTAAGTTCCTTGGTGAATGACAGCCTGGCACTCTGTCAGTTTTCTTAGAAAACAGCACCTTCCGTGAATGGGAGCAAGCATAGTCTTTTCCAACCCGTGTTCTGTATTATGGAGACTTGGAGAAGCATAGGTCCCTTCAGAAATCAGATGCCACTAATAGCCATTAGAAAGATGGATTGAGAGATCAGCACTGACAGTTCCCATGGCTGCATGGACAACGTTATAGTCACTGCGCAAGCAAATGACAGCTAGCATGCATCCATTGGTCCAGTCAAACAAACAACTGTGATATTTGTATTGCAGAATTTACACACAATTACATGCACATATGATTCTGCAGGACCTTGGGAGCAACAGTGAAAGGCTGTTGTGACAGATATCCTGAATACGTGTTACATATAGTAACAGCGCTGTTACGGACTACAACAAGAACCTCAAATGGGACAAGAGTCTCATGTCAGGAGGCATAACAAGAGAAAATTTTATGGAGAGACAGAGACTTTAAACACTGCAAAAATGGTCATAGGTTGATGATACAGGAAATCTGGCTCTAGGGCTCCTGGATACAAAATGCTAGACCACACAACCCAAAGCACTGATCCCATTCAAAATTGTTCAAAAAGTTATGACATTAAGTCTGTATTGGTAGGCTTTATGCCAGATTAGATATTGTCTTTCTTCCTGCTGCCAGCATAAAGTCAGCATAAATGCTGTATTATGTACTCTGGCTAATTCAACAGAAACGTAATTGTGTGCCCAGGCATGATCTGGATTGAATTTGTCCTGCTAAATGATCCAATAGTGCTCAAACCTGGTATAAAGGACCATAGAATTGTGGTACAAACTTCTATTTCAAATGTCATGTCTTCTCTAATGTAAGGCAAGAGAATTTTGCCACATGCAAACATCTATGATAAACGTTGAAATGTTTTCCCTCAGTTTCATGTCATTTCACAGCACAGATTAGAGGGTACCCCCCATTAAAAGCAGCGGAGAAACCTGAACACATGGAGAAAAAGGAAATGCATTTTTTATTTCTGCTCTTCCTGGTTCAAATCATATAGAGAACATCTGAAAATTGACATTTCAGGATAGGCTGAACAAGTGTGATTGATAACACTGCATTCATTAGCCCTGCCTCTCCCTGCTACAGCCTGATCCCTGCTGAGAGATCCTCTGGTTGTTGACTTACCCCCAGCCCCTCATAGCAGTCTAAAATTTCAAGGTGATTGTGGGCTTCTGCAGCTCTGAGCAGCCTGAAGACCCTGGCCTCTTTCTTTTTTGCTCTTTGTCTATGCTAGGCTTGGCTTCTTTGAAGTAACTGTTATCCATCATGAAGATGTGGGAGGCCACCATGGTTTTCATTTTCTCAGCAGTGGGCTCAGCAAATACCAGATATCTTGCCCTCTCTTGGGCTGTGTTAAATGGAGGGATGCTTTTGGTTTGGGAATAGTCCTCTCTGTGTGTGAATCTCTTTTTGGTTTGGGAGTAGTCCTTTGTGTGTGTGAATCTCTCTGTCTTGAAGTCATCTTTATTTCAGCTGTGAATTGCAAAGCAACCTAAAAGGGAAAAAAGAGGAAGAAGACAGGAGAATTATATTTGTGTATGAGGACAGAAGTTTCTTGATGTCCTGGGTTTTGGCTGGGGTAGAGTTAATTTTCACAAGAAGCTGGGAGGGGACAGAGCCAGGACAGCTGACCCAAACTAGCCAAAGGGGTATTCCATACCATATGACTCATGCTCAGTATATAAAGGGGGCTGGCTGGGAAGGAGGAGTCACTGCTCAGGGATGACTGGGCATCAAGTTTGGGTGGTGAGCAAACTGCATTGTGTATCACCCGCTTTGTATGTTCTTTTATTAGTGGTGGTGTTATTTTCCTCTTCCTTTGCTGTCCTAGTAAACTGTCCTTATCTCAACCCACGAGTTTTACCTTTTTCTTCCAATTCTCCTCCCCATCCCACTGGGGGGGGGGTGGGGAGGAGTGAGTGAGTGGCCGCATGGTGCTCAGCTGCTGGCTGGGGCTGAACCACAACACTTGAGTTATTTGGTGTACTTTACATGGAAAAATATAAGGGCCATGTGGCCAAGGGAGTGGCTAGAAGAGATCTCACTGACATTAGTACTAATTTACGGTAACGATAGTTTCTTTAGCATGGCCAGGGAATAGAAAACTGCTTTCAGGCACAGAAGATATGCAGCTTGCTTGTGGCTTTGATGCCGACCTGTCCTTTAACCCTAGAAAACTCTGTCATTTCGCATACTATGCCTGTTTTCTCCACCTTGATTGCAGATCATCTGTTCGCTGCCTAATAATACAGTACCCTGACCTACACTGGGATTTCTACCACCGCATAAGGCATCACTCCTACAATGACCCAGTCTTATTTTATCAGGGTTTTTTAGAGCTTCGCTGTTTTGTTCAAATCCTCTGCTGTCAGGGAAAAGAGTCAGGTCTGGTCCACCTTAGAGCTTTTGCAGGTAGTTGATCTGCAATATGCCAAACAGCCTACTGTGTATTTGGGATGGGGCCTGGATAGTCCAAGGAGCCCTCTCTTCTGCAAGGAGAAACCATCTGCCAGAGCTGTGCGTGCATCTCTACTTGGAAGCTCCTGGAAGCTGTTCTCAAGTGTAATTTAGAAATATGCAGACAATTACATATCACTGCTGTTGTACTAAGACTGCCAACTGCGGGGTCAGGTTGTCCCCTTTATTTTCCAGTAATTACTATTTTTAGTTCAGGTTTCATTCAAGTGTAATGTTTTTAGATGAGCCCAAAGGTCCTCTGGCTCTGCTCTGTACCGCTTCACAGAAGACAGATGGGGCATTACAGACACAGTGTACTTAGTCCCTGCCACTTCATGAGATTCAAAGTTCAATTCAGTTGATTAAAGAACGACGTTTTCAAGTTCTGAGAAAAGCTGTCTCTGGATGGAAGCAGAATACCTGCAGCAGAAAAACAACTTAACAGGGAATAATTTCACTTGCACAGTAAAACAGGAAGATTGTAAATGTTCAGGGATCACAGGGAAAGTCTGCCATGACTTATGTTTTGTTTTAGTAGCTCAGGCCACGTCAGCTTGTAAAGTGCATCTTGAGAGATTCATGGCTCTCCTCAATTCCAAGGCAGTCTGTAACCTAAACCAACCCAAAATCTAAGGAAGGAACTAGGCGGCCAGGCACTGGCCAGAGTAAGCGCAGCTCCACTGAGGATCTGGAGCAACCCCAGTTCACATCAGTGGGGAAGCTGGGCCAGGCAGCAGCGTTCCTGGAACTGCAGTTCAATCTCAGTCCAAACACCGAGGTCACCAGTGGCCATCCCAGCTGCAGCGTGAGCTGAGGGCATGAGTCAAAGCCACAAAAGGCTGCCACGACCTTGCCAAGTATAAAAAGCACAAAGATTCTAGATACCGAAGGTACAAGCCACTAGACATCAAATACTTGGGCGATCAAGAAATCCCAATACATCTGTTGTTCAGAAAGCATCATATATATTCTAACCTTCCACATACATTAACTAATTCATACTTATAAAAGGCCTGGGAAGATCCCAAGTAGCACATTCGTCATTTTACTGAGGCCACAAAGGGTAATTAGCTGACTAAAGATTGCAAACATCAGCACCCATATTAAAACTGGGATTCAGAGAGTTCTTACACTCACCACTTGCTGCTGCTGACGTGTACCTGTAGCACGCACGGCAGCTGGGGAGCACTGGCCAGAATCCTGATGTTAAGAAACCACAGCTCTCAAATAAAGGACTGCCACACAAACACAGGGTCTCACATTTAGGATGTCATCACGACAGAGAAGTCCAGACAGGCAGGATTAGATCAACAACTTCTGAAAACAGTCTGTGTAAAATAGAAACTACTGTTGAATTTAGCTTGTTGCTACCGAAACAGGTTCCTTGGAGTCATAGCAGTATTCTAGAATAAAACCTTAAGTCTAGCTCCTGGTTTCAACCCTCAGTGTAAAACATAGCTGACTGCAGATTAATACAAGATGGCCAATGGCTGCAGGTGAAGATTACACTAAAGGTGGATTAAACACAGATATTATGGCTGAAATGTGGCAAGGTGCCTGCTGGAACTGAAAGACCCAGGGAGAATGAGTGCAAACCTATGGACGAATGAACTATGGGAGCTGAGATTGTTTTTCACCAAGCCGTGTGAACCAAACCTGTCCAGTTTCACACGAAGGGCAGCCCGAGGCATACTCGTTTCGTTCTCAGAAAGTGGAATTTGTGCATAAATATGTGACAGCCTGTGGTAACCATAAACTATTCTTATCACAGGAAATGCAGTTGGTCAGGAGCGACAAATGCATTTGGTCCCCACAGCGCTAACAATCCTTTGACTTTGTCTATGCTATGCAGATCCTTGGGTTTATTTCATTGACAATGTTCTTAATAACAAAAGAGATTGAATAAATTGGTTTGACTTTAAGCAGACAAGCCAACAAGACACAAAGAATAACATGTTCAGAGCAGAGGGATATGGTGGAGTATAAGCAGTCTGCCTTTGCCTCAGCTGGGTTCTCCTTAGATTGATTTGTACCCTGATGAACATGACTAGCAGGAAGGTAAATGGATTTAATTTACATATTAATACAAAAGAAGAAAGTTTAGGGTGTTTGGAGGGTTTATAACACACAATGAAAGGTGGGTGGCAGTTTAAGTGAGACTAAAAGAATTTAATTGAGTGTAAAGGAGGTTAAATTTCTGCCAAAGCTCAGTTTCAGGAGCTGCCAGAAGATGCCAACTTACCTCGATTTAGGATCCATCAAAGTAGTATTAGAGTTTGGCCTTAAGCATTGAGTAAGCAGCTTTCTGTGCCTGTGGGAGGGAGCGGTATCCTAACAATAGTAAGAATGGTGCATGGTGCATGCAAATTACTCTGAATACATTTGCTCTTCACAGTGGATTTTAGATGAGGATGGAAAGGAAATTAATTTCTTTTTGAAATAAAGCCCAAGATGTTTGTAGTTATTAAGATCAGTAAGTGATTTAAGTGAAAAAATAGTTCTTGTGCATTCAATAAAACCTTTGCTGTGCTATATCTCAGAAAATTTATTTTGTAACAGAAATAGTGAATTTGGGGGTTTCTATGTTAATGATAATTGTATTAAAAAAACCCCCAAACCCAACACCAACAACAAAAAGCTAGGAAAAAGATTTTGACTGCAGAGAGAAATAATTTGAATTCCAGGGAAAAAAAAGAAAATAAAATAAGAAAACCAGTTAGAAAACTGCTTTAAAGAGGGGGTTTGGAAGTAGATTTAAAAGAAAGGCTGCTAAAGACAGAAAATGTCTTTCTGCAAATGAGGAATCCTTTTATTTGTACTGCTCTTACAACACAACGCAGGAAATCACACAGGATGCTGCTGACGAGGAGGAGGAAGTGGTTTTAAGGATGACATTGGACTCTGCAAGTGGGATGTCAGACATATCTAAGCATATGTCTTTCTACCAGCTTAATATACCATGAACTGCTTTTGCTTTCTCTGCCTCTGCTGCCAGCGGATCCACTAGGATGAACAACTCGGGCAGCTCTATTTGAAGCCTCTGTGGCTCATGACTATACACGGCCAAACTGTCTCATCATCTCTTGCTTCAGGGTGTTGTTGTTACAAAACCTGTTCAGGAACTGAAACTTTTGAAGTCTTACCAAGCTGTCTGGTGAAGGCCCCACCTACTCCGAGTCCTGTTTGACTCACGACACATCATGTGGGAAGCAGGCAATGCATGAGAAGGCCTTATTATAGAAATGGGGCAAAGTACTTGACTTTTGCAGAACTCAAGCCTGCCTTTGCCATTTTTAAGTGATTACAGTAAACAAGATAATCCATGTTTACTGAGATCCTTGGCGTGTTATTTTCCTTTCACTCTTGATGTGGTATACAGGTTCAAAGGCACCAGCACAATACCTCTCTGCAAGAGAAGCTGCATGAAGCAGTTTCTAAGAAGACTGCATGTGCCTAGCCTTGCGCGATTGCTGCGATAGTGTGTGCGTCTACTGTAACTGCAAATGGAAACAGTTTCAGTTCTAGCTAGGCATTTGCTCCAGTTTTGAATACACTTAGAAGTAACTGTGCACATAAATAATGCATATGGATGCGCCTAAAGGATTTGTGTACACATTTGTGTGTGTGTGTGTATATATATATTTGTGTGTATGTATATATATACAAGGCATATTTTCAGTGAAGGTGCCTGTGTATTTCTGCATGGAGTCTATGTCCATGCTTCTTTTACTGTATAGGAAATGTAGCTCAGATTATTTTCGGCTAATCTATATAGCTTTTAAGCAGTTACATTCAGGTCAGTAGCCACGCAAAGCTGAAATACCTTCAATTTCTGTCAGTGTCCTTAAATAAAACCAAATTCAGAGTATACTAGTTATTCATAAGGGTCACTCATAAATGGTTCGGTAAAACATCATATTGGTGAGCCTGTAACAAAATGCAAGCTTTCACCTCCGTGCTGTTTGTTACTTGTGAACAGAAATTCAGGAGCCTGACTCCACAGTACTTAATTTAATCAGAGCCAGTGCAGATCTAGCTGCCTGATCATGTGTCTTAACTCTCCAAATGCAGTAATGTATCAATGCTGTCAACTCCTGCTACAAAATTGAAATACATTTTCCTGCTAAGTGTCACCTAAGCATCAGAGGTGAGTCTCAGAGGGGAAAACCCCCACTCAGCTGTGTGGCTCACAAAGTCCCTTGCTTCAGTGGCATCTGCCCTACCTGTCCTCGTGCACGTGAAATGTGCTGTGTGCCTTTGTCTTCCTTGCAAAACTTGGCTTCATTTTCTGACTTCTTTAGTGAAGCAAGAAACAGCTTTTTCAGCACTAAGAAAATATTATGGACAAGACAAATAGGAATAAATATAGTCATGTTTTAAATTTGCAATTTATAAAATACAACTCAATTTCAAACCTGTTGAAAAAAAAGTACTCTTGCCTAATATACAAGGTCCACCTGCAGTTTGGCTTTTTAGTTTCAAGGTTTCTCTTTGCTGATGGAAGTGGCCTTTGTGTGGGTTAAAGCTCTATAAATGGTTGCACATTGAGGTTTAGTGCTTATCTAGTTTCTCAAGAGGAGGTCAGCCCCTGGTCTTAGTGTGGTTCAAGGTAAAACAACATTGGTTTTCACGATGGTAGAAATGACACAAGTCCTTGTTCTACATCACTCTAAAAGTTATCAAAGAGCCCTGCAGCAGGAAGAGTTGGGGCTAAGGTTATCCCCACAGATGCCTTTCCTGAGCTAGATCCGTTCCCTGGGCAGAAGAGTGGAGAGCAAGGATTACTTCAGTGCACTGTACTCCCAGCTGGAAAACAATTTTGCACTTGAAGAAAAGATGGATTTCCCCCTAAACACTGTATCACATTTCCTAGGCTAGTGCGAAGTACTTCCCAAGACAGTCTGGATTGCTGCTGCTTTGGTGTGGATGCAGCCACTAAAGTTTGATCTGAACATGGCTCCCAGTGTGAGCATCGTGGCTGTCTTGGCTCCCACAGCTGGCTTTCCACCTGGGGGAAGTCTCAGGGTGAAAACTTCTGTGAGGCCCCGGGGTATTGCCTGGGTGGGTGGAGGTCCCATGGCCGCCTCACAATCTGGCCCTGCACGAGGCTTGATTTTTGGAAGAGCTCAGCTGCCGTCTTCATGCTGGCTTTAGCAGCCATGCTTTGAAAACAGCTCAGCTCTTTAGAGACTGAACTGTCGAAAATCTGGTCAGCTGTGTAACAAAAGGAGCTGCCACACAATAATTCATAGTCATTTGATCTCTAAGAAAAGCCACTTAGCAGACCTGGACAAGGCCTGAAGCTGATAAGGAAAGAACTCATTAAACTGATAGAATTAGAGATCTCTTTTAGCCTTCTCCTCGGCCTGTCATTTGCCACCTGTCACTCACTCTGTTGTTTCTGTAACTCAGAACAGTAGGTTTTGAGAGCAGAGATTGTGTCTTCCTACATCTTCTGCTTAAGGTTCTTTTAACATTACGTAATTACCAATAATACAAAGGGAATAGGGTATGAGAGCTGCAGAAATCCATTTTTTGTGATGTTGCTCTTGACAGCAAAAAGCCCTTTATATCTCAAGAATCCTTTATAGTAAGTACCTCTCCTAAATAAAACATGTAAGACTCAAAAAAACCCAAACCTACCCCCAAACTAGCAAAGCTCCCTAGAAAACCTCTGTAACTAACACATTGCTGGAGCCGACAACAGGCAAGCTCACAGGCCTGTCTGTTGACTCAGACGATGCAAACTCTGCTTGAGAACAACCCCAACGGAAGGCATTTGGGTTCAAACACCACGAGTCAGATTTCTTATGGACACTGAAGAAACAGGTCTGACATATAATTTTTTTAATTATTTTTTTTCCCCATGAGGCCCTGGGAGAAATCACAGACTGAGGAACACAGCCTGGTTCAAAATCGTTGGGGAATTGCCTTTTGAATCCCCATACCCCACAGTTCAGTGTCCTGGGAAAAGGCATCATGGGGAGGGACCTCTCCCTGCTGCCCACGTTGGGCTGAAACGCTGCATAACTGCAGAGGCTGTTGCCCACCATTTTGTAGGCAATACATTTATGTAAACAGAGGCAAAAAGGAAGCTCCTTTCTGGGGACAAGACCTGTCTCCCTGTTAGCGGCGTACCCGGACCATGGCACAGCAGCACCATGCAACACCGCTCCTCACCACGCCTACCCACCCCAGCGTGGCAGCTCTCACTGAGATCCGTGTCAGCCGTGGCCTGCTGTGGCTGCCCACACCTTGCCTTCCCCACCCCCCCGCCCCAGATTTGGGGTTTCCTTTGAGGTCTAGACACTGTAACAGCACTAGCACCTTCCTGGCTGGCCCACCGCAGCACTCGGTGGAGCAGGGCAAGGGCTGCCCCCGGCCCCAAAGGGGTTATTTTCTGTCAGGGTTTTCTCTCCTCTCCCCTCCTCACTCCCCCACTCCCCTCCGTTGCTTCAGGGCACTGCAAGGCGGGCCCAGGGCCTCGGGGAGGGTAGCGCGCTGGACCGGGCGGCCTCTGCGCCCAACACCGTGGCCTCTGTCCCGCCAGCCGGTTCCCCAAGGCCGGCTGGGGGTGTCGGCCCCCCCCGTCCCCGACGGCCGCTCTTACCCGTCCCCCTTCCCGCCTGCGCGACCCGCCGCGGCCTCCTCCCGCCGCCTGTGTACGGGCGCTGCCATGGCTACGGCGCTGCTAGGCAACGCGGCCACGTGACAGCGGCCGGGCCCCCGGAGGGAGCGGGACGCCGACAGACGGAGGGGCGTGGCTGAGAGGGCGTGGTTATACGGAGAGGGCGTGGCTGAGTGGGGCGTGGCTCAGCGTTGCTAAGGGGGCGGTTGCTAAGGGTGTGGTGGAAATGGCGGCCGTGCGGGGGGAGATGGTGGTGGGTGTCGAGGCAAGGCCTGGGCTGACTTTCTGTGGTGCCTGGTCAGCTGGCCTTCCCTGCTGGCCCTTGGGCTGGTTCTTTGAGCTCCCCTAGAGCCTTTATCATGATCCTGATGATAATAACAATAATGATCATTTTGGGCCTGGGCATGGCAGGCTGCTCCTCAGTGCTGTGCAGGCCCTAGTGTGGTGGCTCTGCTCTTGTTGGGCCTCTTTTGGCACTGTGCGGCAATAATATTTCACAATTATCATTACTTTCATGGGCAAACTCATTTGAATTTTTCTTCTCTATTGCTCTCTCCGCTGCCTTCTCATTGCCAGCAGAGATATGAGCCACTTTGTATGATTTAATTCACAGGAACTGGAGGTTTTTAGCGAGGTTTCCACTAGCAGCTCCCACTTGCAGGCCTGGCCTGTGTCTAGTATTGACTCTGTGTCCCAGCCATGAGATATTTGTATTAAGAGGCGCTGGAGCAGGGTGTGTCAGGCAGTTTGTGTCCCTTTGGGCAGTTCACAGCCATCTTGTTTTTCCTTCACATGTTCTAGTTGAAAGCAAAAGGCTTGTCTAGCAGAAGAATTAAGGTTTTTTTATGTGAAGTGCTTTTTTATATAAGGAAAAGGCATGCAGTGAAATCTCAGTAAACAGGTACTGAAGCATGCTGCTTCGTGTGCCTGGGTTTTGTGGGGTTTTTTTTCTTAGGAAGACAAATACTTTCAGGAACTCTGTTTTTATTTCCCAGCTTCTTTCATTTCTTTTGGCTGGACATCATCAGCCAAATCGGTATAATAAAACCATGAAAGAAAGCAAACGTACAACAACCCGTTTTACCTGACCAGATGTAAAATTGCACTCATTAAAGAAGCACATTTAGGCATAAAATGTAGCTCAAAAAAACTCTTTAAGAGCTTCCACTAGGGAAAAAGATTGCTTTGACCTTCAGAGATTGACGCAATATGCAATGTTTATTAATAGTTTTAGCAAGAAAGTATCTATATGGGGGATGTCTTTCCTTTTATTTGGCTGATTTTAAGAGTGCCCTTACCATTTCCTAACTTTCCTGCTGAATAGGGTTGATGAAAAACTCCCCTGCTCTTAGGTTAATGACTTGCCCGCTGCCTCATACTAATGTCCATCAAAAGATTTCTCTGCTCCTCTGGTGATGAAAGTAGCACGGTAAATGGTGCAAGACCCTGGGCTTAATCCCATTCACGGTGTTTCCAGAAAAGGGAGGCAGCTGCGAGGCGCTCAGTAGCGGTTCTAGGTATGAGAAACGCTCTCTGAAGCATAAGGGATTTTCTTGCACTGGGCGTTGCTCAAGTTATTAAAGAAAAAAAGGACCCCACAGGCAAACAGCATACTGTGGGGTCATTTTTAGGATAGAAGAATGCTGGGAGCCTAAGGCTGAGTGAGTCCTGAGGAAGAGTTTGACCCCCAGGTCCTGCTCCCACCCCCAAATATCCATCGAACCTCTGGCAGGGTTTTTATCACTTCCCACATGCGTTGCTTCGAGCTGCTGCCGTCCCCAGCGGCAGTGGTGCTGCTGCCTGAGTTGGACATGAGATGTGATGCTGGATCATTAAGAATTCACAGCACTTGTGCAGCGTGATGGGGCAGCGAAGTGCGAGGTGTGTCACAGCCGCTGCAAACGGTGGCAATGAGCCATCTGTGCTGTGTCGTGGCGCGTTTAATGGTTGTCTGACTCGCGCACGAAACAAAAATGCAGCCTGAAGTCGGGGAACATGCCACAGATTCTGCTGTGAAGCGTGTTTTCTGGTACGGGGCTTGGGCAGGCACCTTTCTGAAGCATCCCTTTGTTTCTCCTTGGGAGATGCTTCCTGCCCTTTAGGAGGTTTTCTATAATCAAGATTTTCAAGATCTGCTTTGGTGTTTTTGCTCACAGTGTGTCATGGGTGTAATTACTCATGCTGAGGGTCTTCCATTGAACACCACAGCTCAAAACCATCATCAGCAATACAAGCCTGTCTCTTTGCTGTGGACATGACTTTCAAGTGTAAAGAGTTTTTCCACCTGAAGCAAAGATTACTTGAATTTTACCAAGCCACCCATTTCTTTTTATTGACAAGACCAGACTGTGAGGAATAAAGCTGGCAGAAGAATGCCACTCTCAGGTCTTAACACTCACATTTAGCCGAGCCAGGGCCTGGTAAGAGTTTGTGGTGTGACTTTTCGCAGGCAGTTGGAGCAGGAATTTGTTTTTCCCCTTCCCCAGCAGCCTCTCCTCCAGCCCAAGCGAGCTTGCCAGCAGAGGGAGCGCAGCACATGGGCTCACAAAAATAGGAGCTTGCTAAAAATCCCAAACAAACCCAAACAATTAGCAGAATGATTATGGTCTTTAGCAGAATAAACAGAATAGTCAGAAGTCAGAAGCGTTTCCCCGGCAATGAAATCCAGCTGCAGGCTGGATGGGGAACAGGCATTGCATCTGGCAGCAATCCTGTTCCTCTGGTGGGGAAGTCCCCATGGCGAGGGTGTCCCCTGTCCCTTTTTTCACCCTCCTTGGTAGATCCACCTCTGTAATTCCCCATCAGAGCACAACAGTTTTTGATAAACCAGAACGAAGCTTCCTCTCCCACGGTGCAGCATGAGAGCAAGCGAAGGGCACGAGTACAGACGATGGGCAGGGTGATGGTCTCAGAGCTGCTGCGGTGTCGTGCTTGCTCATGTGGTATCACATTTGCTCATGCTCTGGCCATGCTTCAGTTTTTGGCCAGAAGCTGGGAAGTTTGGGGCTTGCATGTGAGCAGTGCAGTTCCTGCAGACGGTGGGCTATGCTCAGCATGGGAAGGTGGAAGTTAAACTGGCTGTCTGGAAGAGGATGATAAATAAAGGCTAACGGGAACTGAAGGTCTCCCCTGGGACTTTATCATCTGTGGTTTATGCTACGAATGGGCTTTTCCAAAGGCTTGGGCTAGCGATCCCCTTGGGAACCTGCCTCGCTTGCAGCGTCCTCCTCGTGTCTGGGCATGGGGGGACTGGCAGGGCTACTCTGGCTTGCAGAGCTGAGGACCCCTCTCCCTGCTTCCTGCTCAGACGGAGACCCCCTGGACCCAGCTGCTTGGCCTTGTTAGCAGCCTGCCGGTCGTCCTGCCGCAATTAATGTAGGGGCAGCAGAGCACATAGGATGTACAGCTGTTCGCTCGGGGGGCAGCAGCAGCTTGTCCCGCTGAAAACATTTAGCTCTGGGACTTGCTGCTCTCTGCCTGCACTCGCTGAGGTTAAAGGCAGCGGAATGATTTCTCCCGTATCCCTGCCAGCATCTGGGCCCTCTCCATCAAAGTCAGTGCTTGTGCAGTGTCTTCAGACAGGACAAACTGCACATCCAGACTCTTATCCCTCACCCAGAAGGAGGGGGGAGTTTTGGTGGCCTCACTTCAGCACAGCTGTGTTGTAGCTGGGATCTGAATCTGGCACCAAACTGCTTTTATAGCAGGTTGATCATTAGGAGGAGTTCAGTGTTTGCAGGGTATTTCCATGAGAGCCCTGCAGCCCTTAAAATCCATCGTACTGCTTTCATTGTGGATTAAAAAATGTAGTATCCAGCCAAGCTTTAGTAGTTTAGTTTTTAACTGGGATTTAAGCATTTTAAATCCTTTCAAAGCTGTAAGTAAGAATCATAATTTAAAGTCTTGCAGACAGATGTCATGGGAAAAATATGAAGACTATTTAAAAGGCAGCCGGCCTGCCTGTCCGTCTATCTATCACCTTCTAATCTGCCTGACATATGCAATTGCCTTTCTCTTTCAAAACACTACACGGCCTGGTCTGCACAGGCGCGTGCGGAGTGACCTGAGCTTCCCTGGAGTCCTGCACGCTGCCTGCCAGCTGCAGCCCAGCGTGAGCTGATGCTCAGCCTTGCAGCAGAGGAGCCTGTACCTGCCTACACCTGGCCATGCAGGGTACAACCCATGAAGCAAACACCTGCAGATTTGGTGGAGGAATTTAACCATCCAAGGCACTCTTCCCTCTGAAGTTAGAGGAGAAGGGAAGACATTTAACTTACCACCGGATAGAGTTTCTTCCCTACTTGTCTGGGGGTGAGCGTGACATTTGCAGAAACTGAAGTGCCCTTTGGAAACAAGCAACATAGGATGATATTTTGCTTTTTTAGGTGACTCGATTGTATTTTGCCCCCCCCTCCCCCTCACATTGTAGAGAATTAAATGATGCTCAGCCAAGTAAGTCTCTTACTTGGTCAAGCCTTTCCAGCTGTCCTTCGCTGGCCGGGGAGCAGTTGCCTTGTATGGGAGCCACGGCTTCCATAGAAACCGGCTCACTGCCTTGCAGATGTTTTTGGGGGAGGCAGGAGGAATCGGCAGCTTGGGCTGACACACACACACACATCTAATTCTGGCATTACAGAGGAGGTCAAAGGCAACGGACGACATGGGATGGTACATCTGACTTCTGAGGCTGGAGTTAAACGAGTGAAAAAAATACAGTGCGATTACTTGTCTAAAAAAGTTTGGGAAAAATTATTTTTAAGGGAATTTTGTAGATAAATGAACTGAACCTAATTCAGATGGTCTTAAGAAAACCATCTTGGGGCTGACTGCTGAAATGCCCTTCGTGTCAGTGGTGGTTTGAAAGAGAACCTGAGTTTATTTGGTGAATTTAATGAGGGGCTGTGGGGGTCTGAGCGAGAAACGGCATTACAGAAATTCCCAAGGCTCTGTCACCGCGAGCTGCCATGGCGGGAGGAGCATTTCCAGTAACTAGTCCGGTGTCTTTCTGCAATGAGAGATGAAAGTGCCATTTGCCTTTAGCTTATCAAAAAGGTTTGATTGTGGTGCCTGAGTAACGTTGCACAGGAGTAGGTAGCTCTGTAGCATGGTAGAGAAGGACTTCGTAAGGACCAACATCTGGATGCGAAACGCAATTAAGTTCATATTAGAAATAAAGCAAACATTTTGAGTAGCAACAGATTTAACCACTGGAGCACTCTGCGAAGGGGAGCGGAGGGTTTCTTCACCTCTGATAATTCTGAGTTACGGCTGACCGCCTTTCTGGAGGTGCTTTTATCCATCACAAGTTCCTGGGCTCAGCACAAAAATAACTCTGAAGGGGGAACCCGCTGAGAAAATGTAGCAGTTTCTTTGGTCTTAAGGTCTCTGAAAGGTTGAAAAGGGCAAGATAAACTGTAAACTTGCCTTCTGTTACTGAGATTATCGAAAAGAAAATAGTGATTACTGTCACGGCTTTGCTACTGACTCCCTGCTGTGCTTTTTTGCTGACTATGCCGTAGTTGCAGCCCATCCTTGGGGTGTTGGGAGGGTTAATCGGTGTTTGCAGAGCACTCTGGGTGAATGCTTTGGTGAGGAGGGAGGGCATCGTTTATTACTGCAGAGATTGGAAACTCCCTGATGTGATTATAACGTGTAGTGATGGAGGCTATTTTTATT
Organism: Grus americana; assembly: GCF_028858705.1. Classification (NCBI taxonomy): domain Eukaryota; kingdom Metazoa; phylum Chordata; class Aves; order Gruiformes; family Gruidae; genus Grus; species Grus americana. Next base: position 10,290,790 of record NC_072868.1, read on the forward strand.
GTATGTTGTGAATATTTCCTTGTATGGAATCACAGGGAGCTTGCTCGTGACTTGTAGCTCTGTTGAAAGCTCTAGCAATGAAGTTCCCGATGTCTTTGGCGCTCCTTAGCCAGTGCTGTATGCAGCAGTGTTAATTAGCCTTGGGGGCCAATGCATAATAGTGATGAGATAACGAGTAACTGAAAATGCAAGAATTCCTGCGAGACCTCTGGCTTCTGCTCTTTGCAAGGGCAGAGGACAGTATCATAATCTCCTCTGCCTCTTAGTACCTGGTGTCTTGCGCCTGGAGTGAGTGATCCCCATCCAGGTGGGAGGGAACTCTTATTTCTTGTTAGCGATCCAGATTGCTGCTCAGCAAATCCCCTCACCATTGGAGCCACAGATATGTAGCTGTTAACGGGTTGAAATGGCATTAAAGAGGAAGTCAACCTTTTGCACAGTTTCCTCTTGGAAAGTGAGTGTTACTTCTAATTATAGCGATTGCAATTTTTCAAATGCTCTCCCAGGGACCAGAATGCCGGGGGTGGGGAGAGACGGCTGGAAATGCAGACGTATTCCTCCTCTCCATTGATTCATGTTAGTTATCTGAAATGGGAGCACAGACAAACAATCTGCTACTATACCAGCTTGGACATTCTCCCCACACTAGCCCTGGTGTTGAGCGTGACTGTGTCCCCAGTAGACATCGGCCTTGATTGCAGAAACAGCTCTCCAAAGTTGTGGTTGCTTTTAAGAGAACCTCAGATGGTCTCTTCTTCTCTTCTTCCTCCAGTGCTTCGATGCTCTGGCTTCCTTTTGAGGTGATGGGTTAGAACTGTGTTGCCAGCGATCTTGTCCCAAAGCCAGACCCTCCTGCAGAAGAGCCATCGTCCATGGATGAGTTGAGCCTGCCACCTTCTGGTCGGACTCTCTGGGACTAACCACAGCTTGGGGCACAAAGCCTGGGGTCAGAATGCTTGGGTGCGATGCCCAAAGCAGCATGCACACCCATCTTCCTACCCCTGCCTGGAGGGGGAGAAGAGATGGCTCTTCCAGGTCCTGGAGATCAGCGAGGACGTGCTGGAGGAGGAGACCAAGAGGTCTCAGTCTCTCCATCAGCTCTGCTCCATGTGGTGTTTCTGTTCCTGGACAAGTGGCGATGGAGTTGCTGTGTCGCTTCACAGCAGCCTGTTTCAGCACTGCTCTGAGGTCCCTCTTGCCCCCTCACCCTGACCCCAGCGCTGGAGCCACCGATCACTTCACTGTCCTGGGATTTTTCCTTGTGGCTCCCCTGTGGGGTGCAAGCGTTGGGTTCCCCCTGTTTTGCAGAGGAAGGACTGAAGCTCAGCTGTGTCCCCTTTGAAGTGCTTGAGTTCCATGTCTAATGGTTCGAGGACCTGGATTTCCTGTGTGGCCAATGGAGAAGACACAGACATCTTCTGAAGAGGGCCCAAATCACGCTCTGGAGGCGAGGCAGGGCTGTGGCTGTGGTCTGCCTCTGAGCCTTGCCCGGAGCATGCCCTGGGTTTGGGTACCTGTTGTCCCCCTTGGTGGCTACCAGCTAGGCTGTGGTCGGAGGCTCGTTTGCCATGGGAGTTTACAGAGCTGTGTCCCTCCTGCGCTGTGTCTGGGTAATCTCATTGCAGCTACACTCAAATACCATCTCTATGGTGATGACTCAGAGGCATGCATCCCTACTCTGGGCTCTCCTCTCCCTGTCCAAATTCATATCTCAGAGGAGCTCTCTGACATCTCGTGAATGTCTCACCACCCGCTCAAGCACAACATGGCAAATCAGAGCTTTTAACCTCTCCTTCTCAGCTCGGTGTTTCCCTGAGCTCAGCAACACCAGGGCGCTGCTCCTCTGCCAGAATCTGAGTGCTGTCTTCATCTCCTGCCTCCTCCTCTGTCTTCATATCCTGGCCACCTCAAGGGCTTGCGTAACCTTGCTAAGCCTTCCCTAAAGCTAAAACTCCCTCCTGCTCTTTCATCACATCCCCCTCCCCTTGCTGCAATATCCCTTTTTTTGGCCACAGCAAACTCACTTTGGGCCAGCTTGCATCCACTCGGATGCTGCTTCAGGCATTGCTTTCCCACCTCTCCTGCCTCACCCCTTTGGGCTGCCCTCATGCCCGCAGCCACCCACTGCTTCCCCTCGCTTCCCACCAGTGCCCGTGGGCTGTGCCAGCTGCCGGGGCTGCAGCCCTGCTCAGCCCTTGTGTCTCGGTGCCACTCAAGTGTATCCTCCTGTTAGTTGCTCATTTTATTTCTTAATTGTAAGCTTTTGGGGTCAGAGGCAGCTTTCTTTGCTCCTCTTCTCACCATCCCTAGACAATCAGGCTGCTGGCGTTTGAGCCAAGGTCCCATTAACTAGCACAAATGGGAAAACATCTTGCTTGTGAGTAGGGAGGAGGCTGGTGGCTTGACAGGGCAATGTATTTCCCCAGAGTCTTGTCTGGGACTTGGCTCAAAGGCTGCCTGGATGTGCCTGGTGGTACCTGGTCGGCAGGCAGGGAGATACGAGGCTGTCCCAGGCTGCTGGCAGCAGCGTGCTCTATCCCTGCCAGCCCACTGTGCTGCCCGGCCTTGGGATGGACCAGCAAATGGATGGGATTTCCAGTGCAAATAAACAGCCCTGGCCCCAGGCAGACAGGACGAGGCATCTTTTTCTTAGAGCTGCAGGAGTGCAGCTACCCCAGAGGCTAAATAAGCTGCTAAATGGGGACTGGCAGTGGGAGACTGCTTCAGGGGAGCAGGCAGGGAGTAGAGCTTTTGTCTGTGAACTGAGCGAGCTGGGAAGATGCCTTCTGGCCCAGGGTCTGTGCTGTCAACAGGGGCATTAAAGAAATGATGGAGGGCCCGGAGCTGGCTGGACTCCTGGGTCTGGTCCCCACGGTGGGTGGTGAGGAGGTTGTTTCTACCAACATGACATGTGCTGCAGAACAGCTCTGAACCGGCCTCGAGGCAGCTCATTGCAAAGGGGACACCACGGAATCAGGGCAGAGTTGCTGCGGTATCCCAGAAAGGTGTCGGCAGAGCCCGTCTTTGTGATTTCCCTGCCAGCTGAATGTACTCATTTAGGCAGCAGCAGAAAGCTGTGATGGGCCTGCTGAGATCTGCAGAGCCTGTGTTCAAAAGCAAAGGCAGTTCTCTTTCCATTAATTTATTGATGCTGGGCTCCAGCCTCATCTCTGCTCACACAGAAGGATGAAAGCGGCTCCTTGTTCTCTTCTGGCAGGAGTGAGGCAGGTGTGTGTCAACAGGAGTTTTATGTTGAAAGTGAAGAGCTTACTGCTATAGCAGCTCATCCTCGGCTCCCCCATGCCGGTGCTGATGTGCATCCCTGTGTGCCGATGTTCGCAGCTGCTCTCCGAGCCCCCGGGCTGTGCCGTGTGCCTCATTGCAGCTCTTGCAAGAGCTGCCCTTCCCAGATGAGCAATCCAGATGAAGGATGGTTTCAGTGTGGCCATGGAAGAGGCATGTCTACACCTCTTGCTGTGGTCCTTTCAGTTTTCTCCTGGGGGAAGGTTCAGTTCAGGAAGGTCTTACTAATTTCTCTGAGATTTAAGGGTGGAAACAGTAACTCAAGCTTACCACTGCCTAGCTGTGCTCTTTCTTCATTCCCCAGATCCTCTCAGCTGGGATTTCTCCACTTCTGCTCTGTCTTCAGTGGGTTTCAGCTATGGCACAGCAAAAGCAGCATCAGGTGTTTGTTTTTCCTGGGAATTTGTCCTATGGCTATGGCCTGTCTGGGGATAAAAATAGCTGCTGGGTCCTGGGCAGTTTGCTGTGCAGCACATAACACAGCACAGTTGCTGGGAGACACAAATCACTGATGGAATCCCATTTTCAGAGAACTTGACTTCAGGCCACGTGATGGCACCCTAGAAGTCAGTAAAAATGCTGGACAGGAAATCCCTGTACGTTCCCAAATCCCTGTAACGTTCCTGCAGAACTGCTCTGGAGGGATGCTGTGGGTCTGCCCATCTCCAGCTGGGGAAAGGTACCATGTGTGGCCAGGCACCGGCGTGGGGGACCTGGCTGATCAGCACCAGGCCAACTCAAACAAGCCCAAGGCAGTTTGGATGGGGCTTTCTTGGCTATCTGATGGTCTGCGAAGCATCTTTAGTGATTACCTGAATCAACAAGGTCTTCTCTACTAAAGAGGCCCCAAAGCTCTCCTTTACTCTCTTAGGTAAAAGAAATAGGCTAATGGGCTCTCATTTCTGTCCCTGCCTGTCAAAGCTCTTCCCTTTCCTGAGAAAACAGTAGGAAAGCTTCTGCTAATGTTCTCCAACTTCCTAATGCACAAATTGCTGCAGGATATTACTTAGCATTAGCACCTCATTCACAGATGTGAGCACTAAGTAAGAAATATTCATCAGTCACAAGAGCCAGTTCTGCTGCTCAGAATATTAGAGTGAGTCAAAGATGACCTGGCTTTTCTGACACATAACACATATAATAATAAAAAAAGCAAGGTTCCTTGTTAAGCGTTACATTATCTTCCAGGAAAGTGGCCTGCAGCCTGCAGGCAGCGGCTCTCTCATGCTTTATATGAAGGCAAAGCAACACGAGGGAAGAAACCAGCTTGCTCCAGAACAGCTCCTGCTGCTCCCTGTGCTCTCCCCCTTGTAGGGCAATTTGTGGTGGCCAGAGCCTGTTCATAGGGAAGGACAGGGCTGGATGCAGAGAACTTCTTGTCTTCATGTTGCTGGACTCCTGAGGAAACAAGGAAGATCTTTCAAAGCCAGGAGCCACACCAAACATGAACGAGGGCTGTGAAACAGCTCAGGCGGAGATGCTGGGTGCAGGAAGACAGGCAAATGCTGCCCAGCAATGGGGAGGTGAGTGCGGTCTGTCCATCCCCATGCACCTTCCAGCCAACGCCATGGGCACACGCTGCTTGGAGAAGAAACCAGACCTGGGAGGGGGTCAGGAAGGTGCTGGCAGGGAGGCCAGACCAAAGGAGGTTCCTGAGGTGCTCAGCACGGGAAATCAGCTCTGCTGTGCTGGGGAAGCCAGGGCTCAGCCCTCGCTGAGTTCACCCTGCCAAAAAAAAGAAGGTCTTGCTGTTTCCACTGAAATTAATCCTTATGGGAATCCGCTCTCTGATGCAACACTCTGCAGGAGATTTCTTTTTCCCATCACTCTGCTTATTTCAGCTCGAAAAATAAACAGAGGCAAAAAAGCAATAGGCAGTAAAAATATCTAGGAGCTGCTCGAAGAGTTAAGAGTTTGCCATCTGTCCGTGGGGAATGCGCCACGCTGGGTAATGCAGAATGCTGACTCAGCTGCCATAGTTCAGTGATGAGAGCGGAGGGAAAGACTAAACAGTGCTGCCTCGTATTTTGGCTTGGAATTACATTAGAAATAACAAACATCTGAGCTCTAATTCTCAACTGACAATATCTCTAAATGGAAGGGAATGTATGGGATGGGAACCAGCAACGAATGGCCAAAAGGAGTAAGCAGCTACTGCTGCGAGTGGAGGGTGTATGGTGGGGTGGCACGGCTGGAGAGGGCAGGGGAGGGGGCTGCCGGGGGGCTGGGGGGTCTCAGCTTATGGAATGGGGACCAAAGGAGCCTGCTGGAACATGTGTCCCCCTAAGGACGATGTGGATTGCAAGGTGGAGGAGGAAGAGGAGGAAGACTGTTTTGGTGCTTCACTGCTCCGTATCGGGAGCAGACCTGAATTATAGGCTCCAGCTTGAATTAGGGCCCAAAAAGCGCTTTGTGTCCAGAGTGCTTGGCCTGATGCTCCTGCTTGAGCTGGTCCACTGCCTGCATCAGGAGAGGGCCGGTGTCTTGGGACTTCGGACAAGCCCTTGTGCAGCCCATGGCTGTGATAGTCTCCTGGGTTTGCACTGCAGCTCCAGGGTTGGCCTGGGGCTTTGGTGTTGCTTTTCTTGCAACTGTACCTTTGCTGCTTTGGTGCTGGGTCTCCCCCACCTTCCCCAACCCAACACAGATCCTCTGGTGATGAAGTCTGCATTTCAGAGAGCTTTTGGAACTCTTCATCTTGGGAACAGGAGAGTAGAGATGATTGAAGAGCAGGTTTCCTCATTCAGTGGCTGAACTAAAAATATTCAGGGGAAAAATCATTTGGGGTTGAGCTGAGATCTAGAATATTTGCTGTGTTTTGGGCTTTTGAGACAAAATGGAGAAGAACAGTTCAGTTCACTGTAATTCACAGCAGCTCCCGGCTCCCCAAAGGAAGCGTCTTGTTCCACTTGGAGGGTGATGTTGTCCTTTTTTCTACCTCTTTCTGTTAAATGGACACATCTTTTTTAATTAAGAAAGATAATTTCAGTATAAATATGTTTCAATGCCATGCTTGACCATTTCCAAAATAAGACGTTCATTTTAATGCTACTGGGGCTGAACCTTCCATCACGGGTTGGGTGAGGGTCAGCCCTGCTCCTGGATGGTGCTGCTGCGTGGACCTGCAAGACACAGGGTCCTCCCATCCCAAATGCCGTGTGCAAGGGATGAAGTGCTAGAAATGTCACGTTTTTGTCCTTATTGCTTCAACAACCCATGTGTGCTGGTTGAGACAGCTCCATTTTGCCCTGGCCACAAAATGCCTTGTTGTCTCAGCTAGAGCAAGCCAGAGGTTTGTGGTGAAGGGACTGATGCTTGGGAACTAAACATAAAAGGTGCAACTTTCCCAGTTGCTTTTCCTGTGCTCTTTTCACCTTTCCAATTTGCTTTTTTTCCCCATCTTGGTCATCTGTAGGGCTAGAGACTTCAATATTTTGCTTTAAGGCTCTAGAAAAGAGACATCTTTTGCTCAGAGAGCTGGATGAAGACATGTGGCTCAGTTAGCATTCGTGGGACAGCATCATCACATGCCGCTAATGCCTCCTGCTCCCCAGCTTCTGCATGCCACTCTGGGGCCACCCTTTGGGAAGCACAGGGTGCTTGGGTCAGTCCCAGCCTCTGGAAATCGGTGGCATTGGGCCGGGTGATGCTGAGATGGCTGGTGCTGAGCCAGGTTTCCAGTGCCTTCTTGCATGTTTCTGCCTGGTGTGTGGCCTCTTGGATGACAAGAGGATTTTGCCATTTTTGAAGGGAAGCTGGAGGCTCTGGGAGCATCCGTGCTGGCTGGGGATGTCAGCCCAGCTTCTCTGCAGTGCTTCTGGGAGTCTGCAGGAGGCAACATGCTTCCATTGCATAAACCTGGAGTCAACTGCTATGGCTCAGCCTTGGCTCCTCTCTGGTAGGATGGAAAGGTGAGGAGCATGCAATTGGAAAGGCTCCCTTTTGGTGTGCTGAAGAAGCCACATGAGCCAGCTGAACACCTCCAGGAGCTGGTGGCTGCTGGCCTGCGAGGCTGGGCAACCTCGTGCCTGTCACCAGCCCCACGCCTAACTGGTATGGGAGCACTGCTCTGCCTCACAGGCCCAGGAGGAATAGCTGCCCATGGCCATGGGACCTGACTCAGCCTCTCTGTTGCTTTTTCTTCTAGGGGTTGTTCCTCTGAAAGCTGTTTGTGGTTCTTCTTCTCCATCTCCCTCCCTTCTCTAGGGTTCATCCTTCATCCCCTGCAGACCATCTCTGGTCCTGCTTTGAACCTGCCAGATCAGAGAGGCACCATGAGGAACCCCCAGAGGTTTGATGTGTGAGACCAGAGAAGGCAGCATCCAATGTCGCCCCCATGTGAGATCTGATTGCCCAGGGAGGAAGGAAGAGAGAAGTTCTGTAGGTGTTTGTTGGCTTCAGGATGGTTAAAAAACAAATCCATGCACTTGGTGTGCTCAGGGTGGGCACATCTGGGTCCCAGCGGTGTGCTGGGCAGTGTGACCTGCAACTCCGCCAGCAGTAAATGCGGAGGCAGGGCAGGCTCACCTCCATCTCCTCCTCCTTCCTGACTGTAATTTCCTGCAGTGAAGCAAACCATTGCTTCGATGGAAATAAATGCATAGCAAGCGCATCTTTAATCTGAAACCTGATTTATCCTTGGGAGTATTGAGAATGGGTCCCTGGGACATCTGTCTTGTCATGGGAACCCGTTCAGACACAAACACAGGCCAGGTATTGCCTCCTAAATATGGCTCCATTCACCAAGTGATGGATTCCTAATGAAATGAACTCGATGAGGCAGGCAGTAGAGCACGCTGGAGATAATAGCCTGAGTGAAAGAACTAGCCATGTATAGGAATTTTAATTAAACCTGACAAAGCCTGAGAGGAAGAGAGGAGAGATTGAGGTCAGCTGGCATAAAGATGCTGGACAAGCTGAATTTGGTGAATACTGTTGACCTGTCACAGTTTAGGAGGACTTGCATGTCTCTGGGTGCATGGGCTGGGGACAGGGGGATGGGTCCTTCCACCGTGCCAGGTCAAAAGAGATGCCAAAGTGAGCTGTAATCATCCTGTGCTTTGTACAAATTCATTACACCTTCCTTAGAAGTATATTAGCACCGGGCAGCTCTGCGCTGTTTCTGGCAGCACCAGGAGGATGGGCTGTGAAGGGAAACGCTGGCCGGAGGATGGACTGTGCTGCTGCAGGATTTCGTGCCACCTCCTCGTGGTGCAGAGGGAGCTGATCCATCCTCTGCAGCCTCCAACACTGTGGTGCCAGGCGTGTTTTGGGACCCTCTGCCCTTCGCTGTGTACCCAGCTCATGCTCCTGGGGAAAGGCAGGGCCATGCAGGACCTGGGAGCAGCCCTGGCACCCGGCGCCTTATTGCTGCACAGAGCTTCGGTAGGATTGACCTTAAAACAAGAAGAGCTGCTGTCTTTGCACCAAACCTTTACGAGCTGGAGCTCAGAGGCCGGCTCCACTGTCAGCATGGGCAGCTAACCTGGGCCAGGAGCAGTGCTGGGTAGGCGGCACAAGCTCGGCAGCTGGCTGCAGCCTCAGCAAGCTGGGAATAAACCAGGAAAGGGCTGTCAGAGCTCCCGGCCCATGCACAGCGCCTGGCCGCTTTGCTGAGCTCTCTGGGGCATTTGACACACGAGTCGAGCCAGCTTTAACTCCCCTTTGGGCTATTAATGCAAACCAGCAAGGCATCGGTGATACATTTTAGTTTAGCTAAAAAAGCCTTCAGAGCGATGCTGAATAAGTATTAAAAGACCATTTAATTTTTTTTTTTTTTCTTTTGCAAACACAAGGAAAATTCAAACCAGCTGTCAGGGCTGGTGATTTAGAGCCAATTGCAGCAGCCTCTGGGGTTTCCCTCGCACACTGTGTCTGCCTGGAGTGAGAGGCTGGGGTGAACCAGGTAATTTGGGCTGTGTCCTGGTGGTGTTGCACGTGGGGGGCTGCTGGCAGGAGGCTCTGCTTTCCCCGTCCTGCACTGAAGCCCTCTGTGATGTGCAGTGAGCATCATGCTAGATGTTTTACCTGCCTGGGGTGAGGATGGGTCCCTGCCCAAACAGGGGAGCTGAGGGAACAGAGCCGAAGAAAGCAGGAGAGATGCTGGAAAGGTGCTTTTACCACACAGATCCTGCTAGCAGCAAGATACATCCCCAGGCATCGCTCACCTCACCTGGATGCCCAGCATCTTTTTTCGGCTCTGCCATTTCCCTGCCCCAGCAGACCTAAACCCTCCATCTCTTCCCTTGCCCTGAGAAAACCTGCTTTGATATCCTGGCCCAGGGACCTGCGGTTACTTCCCAGCCCTGTGTGTGTGGCTTTGGGGCTCCTTTCCTGGCTGTTTAACCCCGCTGTGAGGAGCATCGCTCCCACATCTGCCATGGCCAACAGAGCCAGGAGACCCAGCCCTGCCTGGCCCTGGATCTGGTCACCTGGTACTTACCTGGTTTCTTCACACCTTTTGATGCTCCCTGTCCAGCGACTCATGGTGACACATGTCTCACTAGTCCTGAAACACATTTTTTTCCCTAAGTGCAAGTTCTGTCCAGAGTAATTGCTTCTTTATTGCAGCTATTGTATTACACAAAATAATAAAACTCCATTAATTATGCACAAAATGAGAGCAGTGGAGGCTGGGAAGAGGATGCGCATTGAACAACTGCAATATCCCATGTAGGATGCCACGTTTCGCTGCCACTAGCACTGCCCACAGGAAGGGTCAAGGCTCAGCATTCTGCAGACCACCCGTGGGGCTCTTCTGGTGCCTCCAGCCCTCCCCATGCCTCTGCCTGGCGTTGAGCGGCACGTGCAGACAAGGGCACGTCCCTGGCGCGTGTGCCAGACCCCATCTTCACATGCCTGGAGCACTCTTGAAATAATTGTGTCCAAACATTTTGACTAAGGCCTTTGCTGTCCCCTCCCTGCTAGCATCTTGGCTCTGCGGTATCCCTGGAAAATGCTGGCTGTTGCTGTGGGACAGGCTCTCCTGCCTGCTCCGCCAGGCGCCGGTTGGTTCAAATTAACTTTGCAAGCAATGCTCTGTCTCATTTTCTTCTCACTCCAACAACCTCCGGGCTGCTCAGCGCCTGTGTGGCCTGTTCCCCTCTGTGCCTTTGGGACAGATATAATGAAAATCGTTCTGGGTTGAAAATCACAGCCTGGGAGACTGGGTTTCTCCTCTTCTCACCAGGAACCTGGCTGGAGAGCCCAAGCGGCTGAGCGGAGGAAACTGGTTTTGGGGACCAGGCAGGGATGGGGAGTAGGGCTGGGTTCAGGGCTTTGGGAAGCACTGTGGCTGGGAACGGGAGATCCCCTGCAAAGCCGTGCAAGACCTGAGCTTTTCTTTTCTGCAAACCATGAGCATGGGCTAGATATGGCAGCCGGAGAGGCCAGGGTGCAAGTAAAGACTTGAAATCCCCTTTGTGCCAGAGCAGACTGCAACCACCTTCAGAAATTGTCTGGCAAACTGTCTGCGTAGGACAAACCGTGGTGTAGAGCACAGGCTGGGGGGTTCCAATGCATCTCAGGTACCTGCAGGGATTTTAGGAAGAGCTGGGACATTCCTGGGAAGCCTTGATCAATGAGCGCCACACACGCTGCTTGGTGGTCCTGCAGCCCACGGGTACCAGCCTGCTAATTACCCATCCCTGCATCCCCACATCCCCAGCCCTAGCTTGCAGCAACGTGACTGTGAGAGCAGGTTCACCAAGGAGATCTATCAGCTGGAAAACCAGCAAAAATCCTCAGTCTGCAAGGCTGTGGCTGACCCTCGGGAGGGCAGTGGAGGCTCGTATGGTCCATTTGGGCAGCTCTGTCATGAACGTCCTCTGCGGCACTGCAGGCACGGGTGGACACAGGACTGTATTTACATTTCACATTGTTTTGCACACACTGTGAAATTAATGGTCCTGAAAATGAGGGCTAGTTTTGCTAGAGAAGAGCTGAATGTCAGCCTGGCAGAGCCTGGCCTCCTTTCCTAGGTTTGGTGGAAGCGACAAGGTGGGGTTAACAAAGCCAAAATGCTCCATGCTCCAGTTTAGCAAGGAAGAACCAAACGGGCTGTGCCGGCTCCGAGCTACATGCCCAGCCTCCAGGCAATCCCATCCGTGCACAGGCTCATGCGTGGCCTCGGCCAGCTTTGCCACAGGACACGTCCCACTGCCCCACCGGGCTCTGCAGCCTCCCGGCACGGTCTCCCTGCGGCTTTAGGAGGAGAGCATCGGTTGGGAGCACAGCAGTTCTCTTGACTAATGCAGAGAGCGGAGATACCAAAAAACTAGAGCTGATCTGCTAAGTGCTTTGGCAGTGCCCAGCGTATCCGCTGTACTCAACCCCCTGCGGGCATCTGGCTGCCTTTCCCAGGGGAGTGGGTGCAACTGCGCTTCGAGGAGAGGAAGGAGAGCAGGAGGGTGGAAAGGATGCTGCTCTCTCCAAAGCTGGCTCAGGAGCAGGCAGGGAGGATTTCTTTCTGAAATGTTGGCACGAGTTGCAGGGGAAGTCACTCAGAGAGGAGAGGCTGGCTTATTTCTAGATTTCTCCTGGGTTTAGGTAGCTCGTGTTTATTGGCGACCACTCAGGAGAGTGCGTTCATAACAACTGCGCTCTGCAAAGAGCGGAGCGTGGAGAATTAACCAGTGTGTGTCCTCTGCGATGGCTCTCAAGGGGAAGAAATCCACTGTCAAGCACAGCCCAAAGTCCAGAGGAGCAAAGTGATTTCACTCCTGCATTTTCATCTCCTTTCTATCATCTATGGACTGGAAGCACCCATGATGAACTTGTCAGTGATGAGCTTCGGGAACAATTACTTCTGCATGCTTTTCTTTTAAAAAAAATCCAAAACTTCTCTTTCAATTTGCTGGGTCAGCACTTTGGGTGCTGTTGGTTATTTCCATTTATGCTTTTCTCCTCATTAAATCCTGCCCTCTGCGGAAATGCGTGAGCTGAGGAACTTTGACACACTCGGTCCCTGCCAGGGCCCTGCCACCAAGTCTGCTTGTGATTGATTACTGCGTGAAAGGGTCTGCAGATGCTGTGGTTACATATAACAACAGGGAGCTGGTTTCTGTGGTCCAGGAAGATGCTATCTGCCTGGGATTTGCCTTGGATAAAGCTGCCCCAAGGCCTCCCCTTCGAGTTGCACAACCAGCTGAGGCCACCCCAGATTTGGCTGTTTCTTTACATAAGCACTAAATGGAAGCAAACATTTTAGCAAGCCCCTTTGGACACGCTGCTTGAAGAAAAACTGGGCAGGAAAGCCAAAATGCATGTTGGCTGCCTAAATGCTGGGAGGTTGGCTTTGGTCCGTGCTCTGCGGGGAGCCCCTCCGGACGACAGACTTCTCCTGGCTGAATAGTGTTTGAATTGATGGAGCCATTGAAAAAACTGAGCCACAGCGATGGTGATCTCTGGACCCTCGACAAGGGGAGCTCTGGATGGACCAGGACATGAAGCTGTGCTCGTGGCATGGTTAAACCTTGGGTTGTCCTCCATCAGACCCTGGGGCAGCGGTCGCTTGCTGGGCTGAGCTGGGTGGGCTTTGCCGTTTGCCCTTGCTCTAGGCAAGGCAGAGCTACTGCCCACCAGCCTCCTCAGGGCTGTATCCATCAGTATCTGCCCTCTCCATTTTTAAGTCTTTTCTTCTTTGTGGGATGTGGTCGAGATACAGATTTTCAGCCTGGGGCCTCTTATTTATATACAGATTGTTTGGGCAGGAGCTTCCCAGAAGGACGGAGCCCATCTGCCCCCTCCGAAACACACAAATACATGAAAAAACTGTTGCTACGTTGGAGTGTAAACCAACCCTGCTCAAATGTGTTGTGAAATCAGGTAGATCAAGTCTTGCTTGCCATAAACAGCCGGTATCTGCTGCAAGAAACTTTCTTTTTCAATTTGCGGTACCTGGACAAAGCAATCTGCCGGGATTTGGTGAGATACGATGCCCATCCATCAGCCGTTGTCGCCCTTCTCAGAGTCAAGCTTTATCCCAGGGAATCAAACCGGCCTAATGTAAAAGTATTAGGTCTGGAGTCTCAGCTGTAGAGGAGAAAGCGGAGCTGTCACATAAGCCGCAATTAGTGCATTTATCTACTTTATTTTCCTGTTGTTTCCCAATCTCCTTTTGCCTGTCTGCTCTTAATACACTTTATTAAACCTGCACCAAATGTTGATTAAAGAAGCAGAAATCCCAGGTGTTTGTTATCTAACACTGCTGTGAGATGCATTCTTCAAACGCCTTGTGTAAATTTTAGTTTTTAGGGGTTTTCTCCCCCTTCCAAGTACCTTCATACCAGAGAAATGGCTTTTTAACAGGGGGTTAGTGGGTGATCCTTCTGATTTGCTTTCTCATTTCCTTGGCTTCACCGGAGGGGTGACAGGTTGTGTCTTTGCAGTCAGCTCTGCTGTCTCGGAGAAGCATTTACCCCGCTTCGCCAAGTGCTCCAGAACCTCTTTAAGAAAAATGCTGCAAAAGAGAGAGATATATTCTTATTAGTCTTGCAAGAGAAATCACAGCAATCAATCCCAGCGCTAGACTAACTCCTTCCCTTTGTAGTTTGGATGTTTAGAAGTAATTTGGGGAGTAATCACTGCGAACAGTAGCGTGGAAGTAAATGCCTGCAATAAAACATTGCGGGGGTGACTGTTATCCTAATGATATTTCCAACAAACATTACTGAAATATGTTTTCTTCTCTAAAAATGGCAACAGAGTTTTAACGTTCTTAGTGCTAACATGAAAATGGAGTAAAAATTAGCCAGGTTGGTTCTGAGACGATTTTTCTTTATTATTGCAAGGGTGAGGTGGGCTCCCCCCTTCCTACTGCCCTGCCTATCCAGGAGTGTGGCATTATTCTCTGCTTCACAATCTGCTCATGTTTTATTTCATGTTATGAAGCCCCTTTCCATTAAACCAATATAAATAATTGCTATATACTTTCACAGAGTAAATGTGAATGTTGCGAGCTGGCAATAGCATTACAGGAAAAAGCTGCTGGCCTGATCCCAATGGCCTTTTCTCCTTTTTTCCAGATGGGTTCTTCTCTTATTCTTTGTGAATAATTTATCCAGGCATGCCTGGAAATGTTCTCTAAAGAAATTACGACTGTCTTAAAACATCTATACCAGTGCTGCCTGGAGGTGCTGGGGAACGACTCGGTGAGTAATTCCTTTTGCCCTGCCAGCTAAGTGCTTTTCTCTCCCTGTGTGAGCAAGCCCGTGGTGCCGGGATGCGCTGGGGTTTCGGGAGAGGAGCTTGGGAGGGTCGGGAGCTCGAGGTGGGCAGTGATGGTGTGGGCAAAGCGTGCAGTCCATCCAGCCATCATCTAACTGCGACACAGGAGGGTGGCTGAGTTGTGCAGGGATCCAGTTCGGCGTTGGGCAAATCCTTCAGCACCTGCTAGATGTGACGGGGGGGTGTGTGTCTGGGTTGGTGTCTCTATCTAGGCCATTTTGTAGAGATTTCCAGGGAAAACCTTTCCTATAGATGAACATTTCCAGGGTAATTCAGTTACATTTGTAAAATTTGCCCTGGGAAAGCAGTGCAACTTCAGCCTCTGCATCTCTGGACTGAAATAAATCTGCTTGCTGCAGTTCGGCTGAGTATATAGAGCATCAGAGCCAAGTGTAGGGGCTGCAGGTGGGCCTGCCCCTGCCTTCTTTTGATGGATGGGTGCATTTTAGGTGCCGCTGTTTGCAGATGGAGCCCATGGTGGCCAAGTCTTGCCAGCCAATTGCTTCCTGTTATTCAGCATTTGCAAACCGCAGTGGAATGGATGGAGGAGCAGTGCCAACCGTTGCTCTTGTGATCGTGTATCTCCATCTGGCCAAACCTGCCAAGAGGGATTTGAGGCCAGAAGAAAAAACTCACCATGTTCATAATCAAAGCATCCAAAAGCCCAGGATGTCGTGAGCTATGGGGAACACAAGGGGGGGAAATTTGGGGGAGGCTTCAGACGTTTGCTGTGCCTGGTGCTCCTGCTAGGAACGCAGCCAAGTTTCATCCTCCATCAGAGGCACAGCAAAGCCCTACAAAGCTACATGGCGAACACCTAGAATTAAACGCTGTGTGAAATGAAGGATGGGGTGTTGTTCAGCCCTCGTCGGTCCCTACGGAAGGGTGGGCTGCTGTCATTAGTGTGTTAGCAGGACTCTGCCGCTCCCTAAGAGGAGCTGGCTGTTCGCTTGGTGGCTCATAGCAGCTACCGGTGTTCAGGGCTGCTCTTTTCATTGCATGCCGCTGTCAGATGCAAAGCTATTAAGGCAGGTGATTGAATGCGATGCCTCTCTGCTGATCCTCCGCTGCTTCCCTGAGCCAGGGCTGACGTTATCCTCTTTGGATATTCATAGCGCTGTCGCTAAGAGCCGGCTTGGAAATCCTTCCGGACAAAGGTGTCGGCAGCCGTCTGCTGCCTTCTGCAGCCCTTTCGGCACCCAGGCTCCTGCGCTGAGCTCCTCGGCACGAGGGGCCACAGGCTTTTGCTCGTCAGCCGGTGGACAGTCACGGTTTGACCCTGGGCAGGTGGTGACGGTATGTGGTGAGCAGGATGCGTCCCAGTGCGTCAGCCTGCTCCGCATGCGGCTCAGGCTCCCTCCGGCTCCACGCAGATGCTGATGTCTTCCTGGCAGCGGTGATGGATGTCGGGCAGGCAGGGGTCCCCGGGCTGTACCTCTGGGGATAATTCCTCACTTCCCACTGGCTGTGAACACCGCTTCCCAATGGGTCAAATAATTTTGCTTTTTCTCTGCAATTTGCCTAATTTTCAATGGAAGCATCCCCCCATGAAGTGGTGCTGAGGGAGCCCGAGTGACACCACCCTTCTTATTTGGCATGGGGTAGCCAAGGACAGAAGAGGAGACCTAAAAGCGGGCAGGTTATTTTCCAAATGTACCAGGAAAACAAAAAAAAAATAGTTTTTAAAGCATTTTTACTAGGTGTTTGGTTTGCAGCCAAGAGCCTAATGCATCACTGAGTTTAGCTCTGTCTGTTCTGCAGTGCAGTTGCCCAAGAAATCAATGGCCTGACATACTTTCCTTTGCTAGAAAACACACTTTTTGCTTGAGTGGGTGTGAAAAACGAGAGCTTGCCAAAACCCGCGCAGCGCCGAGGGAAGGCTCTCCTGCTGAGTCTGGCATCAAAAGGAGTCACAGGACAAAGACTTTGCTCTGCTACTTCTGTTCTGCTTGCCCGGGCCATGGGACTCTGAATACTGACCGGAGGGCAATTTAATAAAAGGAAATGTCTTCTATTCTCTGGCTAAAAATAACCTTTTTCTAGTGCAAGACCACCTGAACTTGCAGTCCAAGCTGATTTTCTGGCTTTCTCTGTCCATTGCATTTGTTCGTAAAGCAACAGAAAAATCCTGCTGCAGCATCTGGGCAGTGTGCATTAATTTCTGTGTGGACAGCACGGCTTCGTTAGGGTGTGTTTGGTCTGGCCGTGCGACAAGGAACGTCTCTGCCCCTTTACAGACTCCTCTGGGAAGAGGTGTCTAATCCTTCCCGCTTCCTCGGTGAATCCCAGCCTTGCTGGGAAAGCCGAAGCATCAATATAACTCCTGACCTCACAGCAGTATCCCTCGGTCGGCCAATTGTTTAATACTTGGAGAACAGCCACTGTAAAAAAATAACAGAACAAAAGTCACAAAAACAACCTCTGTATTACCCTCTTCCCTGCCCATGTTTTGGCACGTGGGGATGATTCCCAGCAGTGCCCAGGCAAACCTGCTGGAAGCAACAGCCGCTGGCCCCGGGGGCTGTCTGCCGCCACGGGGATGAAGTGATGGTCTCTCCCCAGACGAAGGTGATTTTTTTAAAGCTTTTCTGTAGAGTGAAATGCCTCTGCATGGTTGTCTACTGCAAGCACAGATTTTGGGAAATGGTGACTTTCCTGCAGGGGGAACTCCCCAGGATCTGGGTCTGGGGGTTGCTCTGCTGTTGTCAGCCCTCTGCCATTGCAGCGTAGCCGTAACCTCGGCTTGCAGGATCGCTGCTACCGCTGGCATCGCCTGTTCCCCCAGGCTCCCTCCTGCAAGGTCTTCTGACTCAGAGCCCGTCTCCTGACAAGTTTATTGTTTTTTCCAGAGCCTTTCCAGCGCTACCGAGGCGAAGGCTTTCATTTCCCTAAAAGCAGCCGTGGGAGGGAGAAGCAAGGAGCAGTTAATGCCCACAGCAGTGAGTGAGCCATGCGGCTGGACTGGCTTCAGCGTGGGGCTCGTGCGGGACCACCAGCCCCCTGCGTCCCACATCCCTGGTCCTGCCGCAGCCGAGCGGCAAGCATGAAAAATCATGGGAATACACCCTGCTGCCGTTCCTGGAGGGGCTCGCTTGTGTTTCCAGCTCTGCTGGGGAGAGGCTGGATAACTGGGGAATGAGTTGGGTGCTTTGGTGGTGGCTTCGTTCACGGCAGAGCCGGTGCAAGACCCCGGTGCCTGCTGGGGTCTGCCCAGAGCGGGGGCACGAGGAGTGTGTGCAGCGCCCAGGGCGGGGGGGATAGGAAAGCCCTGAGGATTTTGTCACGTCTATGGAAGTCTTATCCGTATCCTGGGCACAGGGTGCTGTCAGCTCATCAGAGGGATGTGCAGGCTCGCAGATGCTCATTTTCTGGATTGATTGATGGCTCCCGGCTCCACAGCCCCCAGGAGAAGGAGAGGTGAGCACCCTGGGTGCCCTGCCACCTCCGCTGTGCTCGATGGCAGCTGCTTCTGGCCTGGAAAAAGCACACACTCCACCTTGAGATTCACTTTGCCACCTCTCAGAGGTACCTGATGTCCCGTCTCCTGCCCAGCTGCGAGCTTGTTTTCCTCCTGCAGGTCTGGCCGGCTGCTGGGCAGAGCTGGTGCGCTCTGCCCCTCCCCAGCACCCCGACCCTCTCGTGGCAGCGCATCTCGGGGACCCACCGCTCGCCTTTCGGAAAGATGCCGAGGTCGTTAATCCACTTTATGGATTAAAAGATTGAAAATGTTTGGAGCTTCAGAAGCCAGGGCCCAAACCTCTGCTGCCCCAGCACTCAGCACCGTTCCTTCAAAGTCGCTGTCAATTTACAATATCAGGCCGAAAATGTGGCAACCTTAGAGGGAAAAAAAAAAAAGTGCATCTGGGAAAAGAGAAAAAAAAAAGGTGTTTGCTCTTTTGCCACATTGTAATTGGAGTGTGAAGTGGTGCAATGAGCAGAGTGCTCGTAAATGAGCGCTGCGCCCGTGGAAGGGGAGGCTGATGACAGGAGTGCTGGCAGGACTGTCATCTTTGGGACCGGGGTAACAGATCATCTGCTTCAACAGCAGGGTAGAGGGGGACAGTGGGACTCTGGGGAGGAGTGAAACCAAATAAAACCCCAGGAGAAAGGAAAGCTGGTAGCTAAAAACCGGAGCCACCCCTTTCTTCCGTGCCCAGAGCCCCCGAAGCAAACCTTTAATCATCCTAGAAGGGAAGCAGTCGCATGGTGGCAGGAGGACCCTGGCTTCCCTGCCCATGGCCAGGGTTTACACAGTGATTGAGATCTCAGCTGGCAAAGAAATTCGCTCAGCAGATTGCAGGGGAAAAGAGCAGGGAAAGACACTTGAGCGCTGCCTTGTGAAACCTGTGAGCTCCGTCTTGCGCTGGACGGCTGCGCGTGGGAGACAGCAGCTCTCAATTTGAGCTGAATATTTTCCAAGTATCCAAAGGATTCGGGGAGTCGATTTTCATTCCTGGGAAGGCTCCGGTTGCCCAGGCTGTCCTGCAGTCCCAGCCTGCTCTCGGCAGGTGCCTGCTGCCCAGGGGCTGGGAAGATACTTTCCAAAATTTAACTGCAGCAGAGGGGTTGTGCTCCAGGTAATTCCCACTCCCAGAGCCCCACGGGGCTTTTGGAGGATGCTTAACCCTTTCAGGGAAAAAAGTCACTCCCAGTGCTATAGCAATGGTGTAAGGTTGGGTTCAGCTATTTGCCTGGAGCAGTGAAGTCCAAGGGAGCTGCTGTTTGAGCTGGCTTGCTGTCCCCAAAGGATCCCAGGTCCCTTTTCCTGCAGGGTGCCAGGTAGAGATGCTGGGTGCGAGCTGACCCCAAGCCTCTGCCCTGAAGTGTACAACCGCTGAGCTAGAGCCTGGCTTGCTGTGTGCGAGACACATCGGGAAAACATCCAGGGCACAGCGCGCAGGGGGACAGTTTGAGGAGCAGCTTTGAAGCTTAGCACAGGCATTTACTGTTCTGCAAAGCTGCTATAGTTTTCCTTTCCTCTGCAAATAAGTGCAGAATCAAATGGTTTGCATTCAGCTCTTGGCTGCACAGATAGCCAGCTGCTGAATGCAAATCATTGCTCAGCCCAGCTTCCCTCTGCTCTGTCCAGGTGACCATGACCTGAAGAACCTGAAATCCTGCTCTTGTCCTCCCCTGAGACATGCTGGATGTGCAGATGGGAGTTTTCTAAATGCTTTTGTAGTAGCTGAGCTAATGCAAAATGGTGTTTTTACTTTGCCCTTCACATGCCTCCCCTTGCCCTTGTCACTCCAGTTCGTCCTGCCCCTTGCACTGGTCCTGCTCCATCACTCACCTTCTCCTGCCCTGCAAGCAGGGGAGGCTGCGGACCTGGCCGTGGTTTGAAGACAATGATGGAAGAAATGCCTGCTTTGAACAGCTCTGCCAGAGTGGTGAGTGCTCCAGTGAATTCAGCTCATTACAGCGTGTTGTCACAAATTTCTGCTGCCCCTTTATCAGACCATCATCCTAAACAGATCACCCTTCAGCTGCCATCAGACGCCACCTCGTACCTCTGCAGTCGAAGGCTTGGGTAGCTGCAGCCTGACTCACACTGTGTGGGAGAAAGTAATTATTTCAGCCATGGCAAATTGGACCAGTAATAACCTTTCTCACAGTAACAGCAATGATGCTCCTTTAAAAATATATTTTAATTGATTTTGGATAATAAGTTGGGCTTATCAGGGAGCGGGGAATGGAGGCATGAGGAATGGATGGATGGATGGGGAATAGTGGAGCGGAAAGGAGAGATGGCCGTTGTGTCCCATGGAGAGGGTGCAGGCTTTCCTTCCTCCTCCTCCTTCTCCTCCTCCTCCTCCCTCTGCCAGTTTTTTCGGCAGCTTCCTCTCGGTTCCCTGCCCGCACCCTGGTGTGATGCAGAGCCGTTTTGCCATCCTCAAGAAGGAACAATTGCGCTTTCCCCAGAAGTGTTTTCCTGTGAGCCAGCGAAGCATGTTTGATGGAAAGCGAGCTGGATCCGGAACTAGTGACCTCCTCTGCGAGGCTTTGTTAGTCCTCAGGGCTTGCAGAAGAGATGTACGGGAGTTTTAACGTGAGATTGCTATGTGCCACTGCAGCATTTCAAGTGCCTCTGCTTGCAGTGCAGGGAGATGCCTCTGTTCCTGTCTCTTGCTGGGAAGAAAATGCAACAATGCTCTCTAGAGGCAGAAGAAGTCAAGAAGAGGTTTGTTTTCCTCGCTCTGCCTTTCACCATGACCTCACTGCTCTTCGCAGCCATTTATTTCCCACAGAAATAACAATTTTTGGGCATTTTAGCCTCTTGAGTTGTAGCTTGGGTGGTTTGCTTCCCCCTCCCTCCCTGCAGGACAAGCCGATATAATTATTGTGGGTGCTCAGAGGAGGGCTGGGAGTAGCGTGGAGTATTTTGGGTCAGGATGGGGAGTATTTCGGGTCAGGATGGAGCTCTGGGATGAGACGGCTGAGTGAGGTGATGGAGGAAGGGGAAGGGGCTGGTGGGGGCATGCTGCAGCATGTTCCAGCATCACTCTGGGGCAGGGAAAGTCTTTGGGGCTTGTGGTGGGATCTTGGAAGGAGAAGATCTTCTAAGGACTAATTAACCCCAGGCCTCAGGTGGGGGCAGATGCAGCTGTGGGGCTGCACTGGGAAGGTGGAGCCGCAGGAGCCCAATCAGGCACCAGCTGCCCCTTAATAAAAGTCAGATGGGGCACAGAAGCTGGTTTTGGAGAGTGTGGATTTCTTCTCCTGGGCAGAGTAGGGAGCAGCTTTGGTACTGACTCACCTAGGATATATTTTGGGGTGTGAAGAAGGGACTGGAGCTCTGATCACCAGAGGGGTTTTCAGGGCAATGTGGGGCTGAGCCCAGGGAGGTGCTGGAGGAGCTCCTGGGATGCTTTAGCCAAGGCTGAGGGAGACTTTTGTGGGGCAGCTCAGAAGGAGCTGGTCCAGGTGCAGCTCCTGAGGTGGGGACTGGTGGTAGGGACGTGCTGAAGCTGTGGAGATGTCCTACAGTGTGTGGAGCCTGAGTCTGCAAGAATTGGAAAAAATGGGAGCCCCAGTGCCTGGCTCAGCAGTTACAGAGCCCATCCTCTGCTTGTCCAGAGACCCCAGGTGAGATCTGTGTCCAGCTGTGTTGGCTGCTGTATGTACAAAGTGTTTGTGTCCTCTGCCTGTGACCTCCCAAGGGGAAGGCGGTTAAAAGCTGATGCTGTGCCTTGTGCAGGAGGGTGTTCAGAGGTGATGTACAGGGCCAAGATGGGAATCCAGGTGAGATTTTTGGGGTCCTAATCCCTGGACTACTTCTTCTGGGAAGCTTCTTCATGCAGACAGTTGACCGAACAGAGCTCAGCCCATGGGGTCATGGTCAGTGGGGTCCCTTTGCTTATGCAAAAAGACTGGCTGAGTCCCACAGCAGGCAGGACCTGTGCCCCAGCTCCTACCCAGAGCTGGGTAGGAATGCAAAGCCCAGACCACTTCTGGCCATCAAAAAAAAAAAAGTCCAAATGAAATAATTCCTTTTACTATTTTGGCCAGTTTCCAGTTCACTTAATTGCATTCTGCCAATCCACCCTGCAATCCCATATGTTGTTGTTTATTTTATTAGCTCATATTGCATATCTTTCAGTAACAACTGCCCTATGAATAGCCTAGCCTGCCGAATTAATTGTGCTGGTGAAAGGCTCAGGTTAATGTATAAAATGTACTTGCGTCCCCTGAATAAAGGAAACAAAGCAAATTATATTACTAAGCTGAACCGGGCAAATCTTGTGTCCCCAAATGACCAGGAAGATGTGTAAAGAATTGACTGGACAAATCGTTTAGAAAGGCGCAGGAGAATACGTAGACTGAGCGCGCTTGGCACAAAAATCCGACGTCTGCTGCCTGGAGAAGCGCACGGGATGGCTGGTCCAGGTGGTGAGGGTGTGCTGGGCTCCGGGGTCCGCGTGAGGCTGGGGAGGAGCACGGCCACCATGGCTGTGCTGTGCAGAGCCCTGGGTTACATTCCTGCGTGGAATTGCAGCCTGCTCGCTCATGAGAGCATTTCCACTGACACAATGTGCCTCTGAGCAAGCTGGGTTGCAGAGCAGATGAGCCTGAGTCCTCATGTTCAAAAAATGTGGTTTAGTTCAGCCCTGTGAAGACACCTCTGTTGCTTAATCCCCTTCAATGGGGAGAGCAGGAGCAAGGAACTGGGGGCTGAAGTCACCGGTTTGAGGTTTTGCCATCAAAAGGACTTTGGGACCTGGGTGGGCACCAGGTATCTGAAGTACTTGTGGGTTTTTGACCTGTGTCAAGGGTCTGGCTGAGAAGTGGGAGAGCTTAGGGTTGAACCTTGCACTCCTTTGTCTGGTGGGTGGGTGAGGATAATCCCCCAGGGAAATGTCGGTGGGTATCTGTACAGAACCTGGGGCACCACAGCCCTGGTGCAGGTGGGTCTCATTAACAAGATAATGCAGATAATTGCAGTGGCAGTGAATAGCTCCTCCTGGCTGGCTGAAAGCTGGAAAAAACAGGGCAGGTGAGAGTTTCGCAGAACTTACATTTTCACACTATCCTAATCCATTTAATGCCCATGGTAAATGTGATGATTGGGGTTGTGAGGAAGTGGGCTGGGTACACACAGCTGCATCTTTTCTCATTGGCTTGTGCTCCTGGGATTAATGATACCTAATACCATTGAACAGCAGATGATACATTGCTTTAATTTCCTTTTATTCCTATAAATCAGGAACTTTTGTGCAGTTACAGCCCTGTGTTGCAGGAGTGATGCAAAGTCCGTGATGTCTCACGGAGGTGTCCCTGAGTCTGGAAAGTGCATCGGGAACCAGAGGATTGGGTGATGCTGAGCCTTGCTGGGGGTCTGTGCCACCCCAAGGATGGGGCTAAAGCAGCAGTGATTTAGTGGCATTTGGGATGTCAGTGTCTCTTTGCTTGGGGGACAAGGAACCAAAGCTCAACTGGATTTCCTGGTGCAGGTTCAAATCTAGCTGGTGGCAGTTCTGAATAGTGCTGGGTTGGGGCTTCATCAGAAAAATACATGTATGCTGTCCTTCTGGGCAGCTGGGCTGGTAGTACTTTTATGCTTTTTTATTCCTGCTAACTTTTCTATTGGAAAGCAAGTCTGTATTTTATGTCTCCCGTTATTTAGGATGCTTGATGCATCTGGCCACCTCTTCTAGCTTTTGCTATGTGCAGTCTGCAAGTTGAGGTGGGATGCATGGGGCTTCACGCTTCCTCCGCCGTGCTCTGGTCTTCTGAGACTGGTAACCACGCTGGGGGGTTACATGTGCAGACTGCAGATATGCATGGAAGGGCAGTTTGTGTTAAATTTCACCAGATTAAAGCATTTTGCTTTGGAAACCCTTGCTCTGGTTTAATTTTATGGGGTCCTGTGCTCTGTTAAACTCGGTTGCTATGACATGGTTAGGGGAGCTCACTGCCTTTGAAACTAGAAGGGATCACTCTGATTATTTAATCTGACCTCCCATGAGACATAAAGCTTTCCCCCATCATTGCCCCAAGCCCGCATTTCTGTCTGAGCTCTTCCATACATTGCACCTTAATTTCAAGGCTGAGTGATGCATGATGGCAAACCCCCTGAAAGTCCTTGCTAAGTTTGGAAATTACCTTTGCAATTAAAAACTGTGTCTGGTTTGTAGCTCCAGTTCAGTTTCCAGCACTGGAACCGCATTATGACTTTCCCTGCTGCATTAAAGAGATCTCTTATCAGGGGAGCGCCAGACAGGGCTGTCCGAGAACGCCAGACTGGTTAGAGGGAGACAAATGGATGGTCTGGGCTAGTAAATGGGATTCACAGGCTGCTTAGGGAAGGGGGCAGGTAAGGATGGATGCGAAGGGAGCATACGAAATAATGGAGGCCTGATGCAGGAGCTTTTCTCCTATTTCGTGGATCTCAGCTCAAGTTGATGATGCTGGACATTGCAAACGTCCTGGACCCAAATGGGCCATGATGGCCCAGCCAAATCTTGCTTGCTTATGATTGCTTTGCTTTCCCTCTGCATTTTCCCCACCTTGTTAGTATTGTTACGTGGCTGGATAACTAGTGTCTTGTCTTATCTCTGGGAATCAAGGTGCTGAGGCCACTGGTGTCTGTCTTGGCCCGGTGTGGGCCTTTTGATTTCCAGTTTGCTGGAAACCACCCCATTTGCTTTCCAGGGCCAGGTGAGGGCTGCCAGGATGCTGCAGAGCCTTGAGGATGGGGGATGCTGAGACTGGAGGTGATGATCTGCTTTCCCACCTGCTAATGACAAGGGCAGTGGTGGACATGAGGAGCAGAGACTTGTTCCCAGGGAGGTGCCTGGGGTGTAGAAGTGCAGAATACTAAAATGATGGGGAAATCTGAACCCATGTGGGACTGGAGTGCTGTCCTACCCATGAGCCTGGAGCTGTGCTGCCAGTCTGGCGGCACCATGCTGCACCCGCATGTGCCAACCACGGAGACAGCAGTGCTGGATGGGCTGGAGGTCCAAGGATGGAGGTAGCGCTACAGACAGGTCCCTTCTCCTTCAATCACCTGCATGCAGGAGCAGATTCCATTCACCCTGGGGAGCCTGGGTGTTGCCTTCTCTGACCCTCATTAAATCTCTTCACTCTCTGCTCTCTTGTTCCCTCCTTTGCCTTGCTGTGCTTTCAGGGCACAAGAGCTTGCCTCAGCAGCATCGTGCACTGCTGACCCCTCCTGTCCCTCGAGGCTGACGTGCGTGCACTGCCTACGATATGAACGTTCTGCATGCAGACTCATAATTTGGTATTAAGTCTTACTTAACTGAAACTCTCTGCGTGCGGGAGTTTGTGGCTCTATGGAGCATGCTTTGCATTTCAATGGTGAGAAAATGGTGTATCCAAAGGGATGCCGGGGTTTTCCATCAGATAGTGAGTACCATCTGTTATCTACTGCCTGTAACTTGATTTGATGCACTGTGCTGTCAGCTGTTTAAATCTGATTAGCCCGAGTGTTCCTTCCTCTCCTCAGTGATTTGCCATGTTCTTAATGTGATGCCCACTAATGACAAGGGAAGAGGCTAAACCAAGTTGTTTTCCCATCGACTAAATGGCAGCTCGCATTGCTCTTAAACAGTGATCAGAAGAGGGAATGTCCTTCATGGAGGCTGCTGGACGGAGTCAATTAATTCTGACTGCGAAGAGCAGGATACATGTGGGAGTTCAACATGCACTCGCACCATCCCAAGAGGAGATGATCTGCTCTCTGACTGCTGTTAGTCCTGGCGAGGGGAACTTGGAGCTCAAAGGACACATGGTCTGGGGCAAGATGACATTGGGGGTCACTGCAGACCCATTGATCTCCTGTATTTCTGGTTAGCACCATCCACCTTCATAGCTCAACTTGCAAGGGGAAGATGTGTCTTTGGGGATGTGTTTTGCGTGATTCCCTGGGTATGGAGCTGGTTCGCTCTCCCTGTGTGTCACCGTGGAGCTGAGGATGTGGGACTGCGGGGCTCAGGGCCTCTTATTCCCAAGCCACGCTTTGCCTGGTGACTTGCAAATGTTCTTACAACTGTCGGAGGGATTTCACAGCATGTCAATGCAGCAAAAAGCAAAGCAAGCCTGAGTCTCCTCCCCGGCTTGCAGAGTGTGTTATTGGTTACGTCTCTGCAAACTGGGATGGGAAATGCAAGTCAGATCTCCCCTCTGCTGTAAGCAGTGCTCGTAGTGTGCATGCAGAGTGCAGGTGTCTAGACAAGGGGAAACATGGCAGAGGCTTAGAGATGATGCAAAAAAGACTCCTTTAGCCAAGTGCAAATGCCTGCCCTTGTGCTCCATGGGAAGCAGCCTAAGCAGGTTTTCTCTTTCTTAATTTTATTTTTCATTCTTGGTGTGTGTTTTGCTCCAGGATTTACTACACAGAGCCCTTCAGACTGTTTCCACAGGGCTTATTTAATATCTTGACCCTCTGGCAGGTCTTCCTTGGCCTATATGTTTAGCTGGTGTTTTTCCACACTGCAATTTGGTATTAAATTTTACTGTGAGCCCTTGAGTGCTTTTGTGGAAGGATCTCACTGTATGATCTGTTCACTATGATAATCATAACCCTGTGCTAATTACTTGCATCAGATAACTGTGCTTGGCTCTAAAGCAGTTCTCCTTCTCTTTATTCCTTTCTCTCTCTTCCAGTTCCTCCTCCCTTCCATGCAGCATCCCTGTTCTGTGTTCTGATCATGAATGCCACTGAAGAGTTGCTCCTTCCTAGAATATCCTGAGTAAATTGTTTGGAAAGCAATCCTGCATATTACACATCCCATAATGATCCCTGATTAAAACTTGTAACGGTCCCTTGTGCCGAGTGGTCTGCTGCAGACCGAGATGGCATTTTCCATAATTGATGTCCCACAGAAGGAGGTGACTTAATGCTGCTGAAGTCATTTGTTTTCCACAAGTCTCCCAAAGTTAATGAGACCAATTATTCCAAAGAGCTTAGACTTTAATATTGCCAATGTATCATCTCCAGTTGAGCTCATCCCCACGTGTGAGGCAGGGTGATGCATGGGGCGATGGCGGTGGCCTGGAGCAGCCCCTCGGAGCCCCAACCTCAGCTATCATCTCAATGCAAGGTGCCGCATGGACGTGGAGCAAAGCCAGGACAGTCCCTGCTCGAGGGAATTTGCAGTCCTAAAGTTTCTCTGACACAATCCAGGACAAACTTGCTGTATAACCGGACTCAGATTCTCACATTGTAAATAAATGCAAAAGGCTTTTGAAGAGCAAGCCTACAGAAGTGGAGTAACGTCATGCTTGCGTGTTCCTCTGCTTCCATCTGCTCAAGAGCGTTTTTTCCTCTCTGTATTTCCCAGCTCTGAGCATGCTTGCCCAGCCAACTGGCTGGGGATCCAGTACTGATGTTGATGTATTTTCCTTCATGGAAGAGGCTGAAGATTAAAGACTTGTAACCTTTACACCCAAGCCTTCCCTAGGGCTCCATTTGTACTCAAATCCTTTCCTCCCAGTTTCTGTGAGCTGATTTCTGTGAGCTGTAACTTAATCAGGATGTTAATTTTAACCTTTTCTTGAAGGATTATCTTCCCCCCTGCTTAACTCCCAGAAATGCTGACAACCCACGGGCATTCCCTGTGACCTAATGTTTTACTCCCTTCAAACTTTTCTGTGTCTTCACAGTTCTGCAGTGTGTTTTGTTTCTAATGGTGCCAACTCAAATCCTGGTGCTCATTGAATAACTTTTCCATATGCTGGAATTAATTGTTAGTAGGCATCTATCAGCTGGAAACTTTGCATGTGGCAGCTGCTAACTGCTGGTGGAGCATATCTCCTGTAGCATCGTGTCACTGCGTTGGGGAAAGATGGGCGACTTGCTAGGTAGCAGTGTGTGGAAGGATGCAGGTAGTGATTCGCCCCTGTGAAAACATGCTTTACTCGCTGCGCGTACCTATTTCTGGGAGAAGGGTAGGAGGAATGGGCTTGAGTCTCTCAGGGCTTTGCTGGGATATTGGGAAGTCGACAGGACAAGCGGTAGAAGGGAAGAACTGCCAAGGCAGAGCCTGCACCGCTTTCCAGGCACTGCTGCTGTGACTCATGGGATTAGATCACAGCTTTGCCTAAGCAACAGCTTTTGTAGGTTTTGTTCTTCTCGTCTAGATGACTCGTTCGTTTCCCAGCGGGGTTTTTTTTGGGAGTTTGCATCTCTGCTCTTTCTCTGAGAGGTTTTTCAATGTCGCCATGATGTCCTTCTCCTGTGATGCTGGAGCAGCCTGGTGTCACCCAGGGCAAGGGCAGAGCTGTCCCACCAAGGCAACGTGCAGAGCACAAGGTTTTCCTGGTATTCGGTATGGCGAGGACGGGGTCCCCCAAGAGAAGTTGCACAAGTGCTTTGCTTGAAGAAATACTCCGGATGAGAGCTGCTGATAGCTTGTAGTCTTTCTGAATTACTTTTCCTTTCGTGGGCTTTTTATAACCAGTAAGAGCAGAGTAAGTATCAGCCTCCCGGTGCCATTGGTGGCTTCTCTTTAGCAAGGAGTACTGCTGCTGCCACGGAGTAACGTTTCAGTATGGCAACAGCATGGTTCAAAACAGTAATAAAGAATACAACCGTTGCTTGCATGGATGAATGCAGAAAATGATGTGAAATGGCAAGAAACTCATTAATCTGGAAACACACTTTGCTTTCTCAGCACCCACTTAGGTCCTCTGACACATGGCATTTCTTATGCTGAGTTTCAAAGGAAGTGAAGGCTGCAAAAAGCAGGTCGTCTACCACGGAAGGAAAAACTGTGTCTCTAGAGATGTAAGTCCATGTTTGCTTTTTGCTGTGGAAAGGATGAGTTTGCCCACGGGGCTGTGGGAGCATCCCTTCGTGTCTCTCCCTGGGCGGGCGGCCCGTGCTGCTGAGGGTGGGCATGGATGTGCAGCCCAAATCCGGCCGTTCCTCCTTGTCACCATTGCAGGGTGCTTACTGCTGAAATGAGTAAAAACCATCTGCCTGCCAGTTTTCCTGGTGGAAACTGTTTAAGAACAATGCTATAAGAAAAATGCAGTTACATGGAAGTGATGCATTCAAATGGGTGCTCTCCTTTTTTTCCATTAGCTATTGCTGTCTTGTTAAGCACCAGTTACTAATTAGCCTTCATGTCTCATTAAAATCATAGTGTTTTTTTACCTACTGAAATTTTGTAAATAGCCTTTATTCTGGTTTTTAATGCACGTTGATTGAAGTATTTATTGGATGCCACTTATGCAGCTCTGTGCCTGCGTTCGTTTTCTTAAGACATTTACTAAACCACTGCTTAGAATTACTCCAACCCATCTGGCATATTAAGTGTTTGTGCAGAGTGTACCCGACTTTCCCATCCACTTCCTCAATTAATATTAAATATTCAGGGGAATTGAGTTTTTTTCCTCCTTGCCATCTGATCTTTCTACCATCTATAACAGTGTATTTGGGTAGAAATGTGGCTCTAGCAGTGGAGCGTTAGCTCACAGGCTGGGAGGTGGGTACCGGAGGAGAAATGGAGGTGCCCGGCTCTGCACAGCAGCAGAGATTTCAGCAGGCAGATGGCTCCAGTAATGGGTATCTTCAAAGCCAAGGATATCAAAGTCAAAAGATATTATTCCACCCTATTCTGGCATAGCAGGGAAGGGTCTCCTGGAGGCAGGGATTTAAATCCGCCCTGCTAGCTGTGTCAGCTCTGAAAGCTGTTCTGCATCCCCACGGAGGAGTGAGGATGTAAAGGATTAGAAATGAGCTCCACTGACAGAGCTTTGTGGGGAAGCACTTGTACAAAACCTGTCTGCATTAGGCATGACAGCGATGTGATTCTACTTCTGTAGTCACCCTCACAAACAAAAATGAGAACAGAACATGTCACTTGCCTGGTGATTATCCAAAGCAGGCTAAACCCTGTGCCAGCAGCGAAATCGGGACTAACAATGAAGTTAAGTGGCAGTAAAATATTCACTGTGGGGTTGAGGGCAGAAGGTAGTTATTAGCTCTGAAGAGGATCTCTTGTAATAAAGAGGGGATCTGGCTTTATAGCTCTTCCTGGCAGGTAAGAAAAGGTGTTTCTTGGACTGTCCCAGCCATAAATCTGTCCACCTAGAGACAGAAATAAGATACTGAAGCATAGGATTTACAGCAATTCTTACTCCAGGATGTTGTACTGGGTGTTTCAAGCAGTCTTTATAGCATCATTGTGGCTGGCTTGTAATGCTGATAAGAAAACCTTGCTGTATATATTACCCTTTCCACAAGAAGAAAAGAAGCAAGTGTTTATGGAAGGCAAAAGCACGTGGTGCTTTTTCCCCTTGGAGGAGCCTGTGATCCCACACGTGCGCTGCTGTGCAAGCTCACAGGGTGACGTGTGTCTGTGCCCACAGGGGACAGGGCTGCCGCTTGTGCCGGGGAATTGGCATAGCCTCCTGCTGCCAGATCGGGGGATGCCGAAGGTGTGAAGGCTGTGCTGAAATGGGGGTTCATGCTGGAAGCACCCCTCTGATAGCTGGTGGAGGTTGGCAGATGCGGGCTGTGGTCTGTGTGTGTGTGCTGTGGTGCAGCTGGGATGCCCTGCCTGCAGCTGCTGGGAGCTCCTGCCCATGCTGGAAATGTTTTGCTGGCCATCTGGCTTTGAATGGCATCTGATCGGGGTGCTGGAAATACCTTCTGACCCAGAGTTGGGTGCTGGTGGGCTGAGCCAGCGGTGCTGGGGTAATGGCGCTGTGCTGTAAACATGATGCTTTTGGCTTGGGTTGTGAAATATTCCCCATCCCTCCCAGCAGCCAGACCACACAAAGCGAGCGTTTCGGCAAGAATCTGCATCCCTGGTCCGGGATGCTGCTGATGCAGCTCTGGTGGGCAGGGATGGCACCGCTGCCGTCGCCCGCAGCGAGCGATGCTGGAAGACATCCACCACAGAGGCAGCGTGTCCTGAGTTATGCACGGCAAAGCTGCTGAGCACCAGCTCGGGGAAAGCAAAGAGCCTGCAATGCGTAGACCGAACTGCCTTTGTGTTAAGCAAAAGGGAGATTGCTCCTTCTAATGACTGTCGCTCTGCGAAAAGCAAAAGCTGTTCGCGGATGTATTGTGTGCATTTTCCTAACGAACCATCTGCTCAAAATCCTTTTCCTAGGGATTAGTGATGACCCAGCCTGGCCAAACTAGTAATGTCAGCGTTTAAGCTCTGACTTGGTTTAGTCCAGCCTGAATACCTGGGAGGGGGAGCAGGCGTTTGCAAACAAACCCTCCCCTTTGTGTGACTGATACGGGGATGCTCCTGGGGGAATTTACTCATTTCCCCAGCCCATGGGAACTGTTGCTTTGCTCCCAGAAAGCTTGAGCAGCTGCATAAAAGGAAAGTCTCAAACTCAGCCTGTGTTTGTAGAGTCTGAAGAGGGTTTTCAGGAGGCGGCTGGTGTTTGGGCCCCGATGCCCCATTGGAGGTGGTGATGCCCAGGACCGGGTCTGAACAGGGTGCAGGGATGACCATGCTCTTCAGCTCAGCCAGTGGCTTATGAAACTATTGGCAGTTTATTCTAATGAGAGAATTATGCAAACACTAAGCAAAATTGGCATTTGAGTACTTTGTAGAAAGTACTTATTTTGCCAGTTCTTAGAGAGAAAGATCTTAGAGGAAACAGCGAAGAATAAAACAAATCAAAATAATTAAAGCAAATATTCCATTACATTGCAAATGAGTCTGCAGCCTGGACCAAAGCACTTTTAATTGGATTCTGAAGTCCCAGGATGTGCTTGGCGTGGAGCAGCTGGGGAACCTCTTTCCTTTCATTAACTTTGCCTGAATACAGTGGGAAAAGAGGGAAGGGAGTGCATGGTGCTGGAGGGAGGAGGTGGAGGTGAGGAAGAAGAGAGCAAAGCACCTGGAAGCAGCGAGCAATCCTGGTGGAGTGGCAGTTGCTGACAGTTCCTCCTTGCCGAGATGCACTGCTGTGGTTTGGGCAGTAACTGTTCCTGCTGATCGCATCTCCCTGCTCTGCTCCATCGCTTCCCTGAGCACCCAGGGCAATTCTTAGCTCCTTTCTCATCTTAGTTTGCCATCCCCTAGGAAAAAGATGCTGCAAACTATTCATGTACCTTTTGCTTATGGTAACTTGGGTCATTTTGGTGCTGCTGAGCGACCCTCCTTGCCTGCTTTGCTGTCTGCAGGGGCCAGGCTGGTAGGCATGGAAGGGATGCTGAGCTGCTGGGGAGAGGAGCGGGCTTTGCAGGCTGCCTTTTTGCACTTGATGGGTCTTCTGAAGTACTAGGCTGTATTTCTACCCGCTATGTGATGGCAAGAGCAGCTTTTGTGATTTCCAGCTTTCTGTGCCCGAGGCATGCAGAAATAAGTCCAGGTTCCCCAGCAGTGCTGTGGCCATAATCCTCCAGACCTGTCTTTTGCTAATGGGCACATCAAGAAGAGGCGAAGACTGTCAAAGCTGTCAGGTTTTTTTCAGGAGCTGCTCAGTGCAAACACAGATTCTTGAATATTGTGGGTGGTTTTGTTTCAGACAGCCTGTGACGTCTCGGTTTCTGTGACTTCTTAACAAATTTCTCTCCTCCTGGGAAAGGAATAGAGTTGAACCAGCCCTCATCATCATCCCAGGGTGGCTGACCTGAGATGCTGCTGTGGGAGTGGAGAGGCTGAGCTGAAGTCGTGGGCTTACCATGTACTCAGGCCAGATATTCCCCGAGTGCCTGGATGGGAAAATAATTTCCTCTAGTCCTTCTCCAGCCATATGCTTTTAATCTTGAATTTCAGAGCTCCTGAGCTGCCAGATTACTTTTTTTTCACAGCTTGCACTGATTCAGCCTGAAGAACTGTTTTTTGGCTCCTTTGGAGTATTTACAACCTGA
Organism: Grus americana; assembly: GCF_028858705.1. Classification (NCBI taxonomy): domain Eukaryota; kingdom Metazoa; phylum Chordata; class Aves; order Gruiformes; family Gruidae; genus Grus; species Grus americana. The sequence goes on from NC_072868.1 coordinate 10,323,632, forward strand.
TGCTGACCTGGCTGTCAGCCCTGCTCCTGCACCAGCCCTGCAGAAATCTCCCTCCTCCCTTGGGGCTGAGGGTGGGAAATGACACAAAAGATCTGGGTGCTTCTGTCCCAGCCAACACAATCCTGACACCTTTATAGCTTTTTATCCCTAAATGAATATAAACTTTTCTGAGGGCAGTTGCTGTGTGCACAGAGATGCTGTGGGAAACAGTAAAGCAAAGAAATAGAAAAATATGGTCTTGGTGGGCTGACCCTGGTGCGGGGCTGGGCAATGATGGGGGACCATGCTGGGACTGAGCCACTGGGATCTGGTGAAGAAGGGAAACAACTGCTGCTGGTGACCCACGAGGTCCCTGAGCTGGACCCTGCGAGCCCTTGACTTCTGCCATTCATCTCAATGGTGAATGCTTTTCTTAGCCTCAAAGTCATCTTGGTGCTATTTCTGGAGATCATTAGGAGCGCCTGGAGTTTGGCTTTGTCTCTCAGACAGCTTGATTGAGGGAAACAGAGGGGAGACGGGGTGGGACAGAGTCACGCATGGGCACAGGTGCATGCTTATCAGTGTAAACACAGTGTATAAAATTTATGTTGATCCAAACAAGGCCATAGAAATGCAAATCAGCTGTCTCCTGCCTCATTAGCGTGCTTCAAAACCTGCCTGTGCTGAGCAGCGGGAGCAACATCTCCCCTGGGTTGTGCAGGGGATGTGCATGGTGCTGCGGTCCCAGCGTGTGACAGGGATGAGCCTCCACGGCTTGTTTTGGGGCAAACCTTAGATTCTGGTCAAGATTTTACTTTGCAGTGGAGTCAGGGCTAGTATGATGTCAGTGACAGTGTTACTGCGTGTGTGGGAAATTCCTGCTGGAAAAAGACCCTGCTCGTGTCTCCAGGGATGCATCTGCCTGGGAGGGGAGCGCTGAACCCATTTAGTGCCGTGCTCCTCCGTGCTTGGTTCCCGTGTATTCTTCTCATGGCATTTTGTTTGCTGAAAATAATATGAAAAAGGAGGAGGAGGAATGTAACCCCCAAACTCTCTGCTGTCCAAATGGGATCTCTGCGTTTTGATCCTCGTTTTGGGGGTGGCTGGTCTCTGCAGCTCCCTTCCCACCGCTTCCCTTTCCAAGTCTCCAGGGATGTGACATCCCGGTTTTTGGAGAGCCTGAGCAGCGTTTCCTCCGTTGCAGCCTGCCTGGTGCAAACCGCATTCGCGCTGCCCAGCCCAGCCGTGTTTGGCTGGTATTCATAAACAAAGCAATGCAGAGCTACCGTGCAACTGCAGAGTCCTATGGAAATTCTGCTTTTTCTTCCCAAAATAGCAGGAGACAGTGTTTAGCACTAATAATGCCTTCTGCAATGGGAGCGACTGACAACAGCATCTCCTGGTGAGAGATACAAGTGCCATATTTCAGACAAAAGAAGACATTTCCATTCCTTCAAGAACTGCAACCTGTATTTTGCAAGTTAAATTGCTCCAATCTGATTGAAATCCACCCGGCGACGAGCTTGTTATTTAGTGACACACTGCTCCAAATTACACACCTGATACTTTTGATATTTCTAAATGACTTACGTATTAGAAATTAATACTTGAGAAGGGCAAACACTCAGCGTGCTGACAGCCTGAGAGTTCACTGCCACCCCCTTCAATAATTAAGAATTTCGCAGAATAGCAGGAAGGGGGAGCACAAGAAAGCCTGGAGCGATGCATTACCCTCCCTGAAGGTTCAAGGCTGGGAGGACCCAGGGGAGTGTGCACAGAGGAAAACCACTTTTTTGATTTTTGTAGCGTGGGTGGCGGGTGAGCATGGGGCTGGCAGCGGGCGTGGAGGCGGCGGAGAGCCCTCCTCCATCTGCACTGGATAGCAGCCTGGGGGTCTCTTCCCAGATTTTGCCGGCAATGTGTCTCCCCAAACTTGCCAAGGCAACAGAAGGGAAAATTAATCACGAGGAAGGCTGGAAAGCAGGAACAAGCAGCTCATTGTGTATTGGGTTCATCAGTACAATTTTCTAAACTGAATTTTAACTGCTTCCATTACTTTTTTCTCTCTACTGCCATTCAGAGTAGATATACCACAAGGCAGGGATTGCAGCCCATCCCCGTGTCCCCACCTCTGTCGAGCAGGATCCTGCCTGGAAGCAGCTGCAAGCCCCTAATTCCCATCTTGTCCCCTCTTTAGCTGCTGGTTTCTGGTGCAACCAGCCCTCCTGCGAGCATCACCTCTGCGGAGCTGCCGTGAGCAGGTTGCGAAGGGAGGTTCGTCTTTGTACCCCACTTATGTCCCTTTGCTTCCAGGTGCTTGTGTGGCCCCCCTGGATCCTCCTGGCTGCACTCCTGGCCTGGAGAGCACCCAATGCAGAGGGACAAATCCCCGCTTATGGGTAGCAATAAATGTGTTGTCACTCCACACTCTTTTGCAAGAGCAGTGATCGTGTCAAGACATAGCAACCCAAATTGCTGGCGGGTTTTTGGGTGGAGAGGAAGTCATCTCCTCCCTTGCTGTTCCCACTTGGAAAACTGCGCATGGGGATATTGCCAGCTTGCAGGTCCCCACACCCCACCGTGGCTTCGATCAAGGCTGGGTGCAGGTGGGTTTGCTCCTGACGTGCTTTATCACCTCCTCGAGCTGCTCCTTGCAAGCACAGCAGTTAAAATGTGCCTTTCAGTGAGAAATGCCAGAAGGAAATTGAAATGTTTTTCCTCTTTTCTAATCAAAGTTGAGTGTTTTTCACCCAAATGTGTGCCTGTGATCTGGAGTTTTGAGAAACTACAGAATAACTCAGTGCTCAGCAGATGCCTGGGAGCGCTCAATGCAGCGATCCACCTTGCCTGTACTGCTGAAGCCTCATGAGATCACTGAAAACAGGCCAGGAAGGGATCCACCCTCCTTTCATTTCCTTTATTTAACTTACTTATTGTGTGGGAACTTCACCCTCGTTTTCTGTATCATCACTATCTGACTTCCTGCTCCAGAGTGTGGCTGCTTGGAGCCATCGATGGGCAAACAGTGGGAGGTTGCAAGTCTGCTCATTGCAGCGCAATAAAACAGCCCATCTGGACTTGCCCAGTGTATTGATTTCTGCAGCAACTGCACCAGGAGACGCCTGCAAGAGAAAGGACCGTGCCGCTGGAGAGGAGCTGCAGGTACGTGTGGGGCTGGAGGTGGTGATCCAAACTAGAAGGTTGCACGGTCGCAGGCAGGAGATATGCTGGGTGTTCCACGTGGACCTGTCTTCCCTGGTGGGCTCAGTCATTGCTATTAAAATGAGATTTAGCATATCTCTCTCCTCCTGTAGTTTTATGTGAGATGCGCAAGACAAATCTGGAACAGTTGGCAACTCTCTGAGGGGACCTGCCATTGAGAAAACCCAGTTTTGAACGAGACATGCGCATGACAGCTGCCTGTCTTTGAGTTTTATACAGCTGCTCATCAACTTAATGGCAATAAATGAACTTCCAGGTGGACTTAATGGTGTCTCTGGGATGTCCCTGTGCTTGGGAGCTGCTTGGGTAGCCGGGTTTAGCTCTTCTTTTTTTTCCTTCTTGGTGTTCAGACTTTTAAAATAGCCTCTGTTTGCCCTGCAGCTCCAAGGCTGGATGGGTTAGAAGTGCAATACGGTCCCTGAGCTTTGCAGTGCAACTGTTATAGCTCAGCCATAAAGGGAGAAAAAATATATCTAACTAGCAAATGCACCAGCCGTAGCTGTATATAAAACCTTCACCGAACGTCACCATACATAAGCCCTGCCCTGGTTTAAACACGTTTACCTGCAGCCCCCATCCCATCTGGGCTCAAGCTACATCTCACAGCAGCATCCCTTCAGAAATACAGGCTGGTTACACCTGTGGGAGCACGGAGAGCCCTGCGTGGGACAGGACTCCCCCAGCTCGGTGGGTTTTTTGGAGGGGGCACCTCTCCGTGGGCTGCCCTATGTGCTGGACATCGTGTTGGGGTGTGAGGCCGGAGGGGCAGCAGCCCAGCGCCGCTTGCCGTGGCTCTCGATGTGCCGAGCACGGCCGTGCCTTGTGATGCCTGTCGGGAGGAGCAGACGGCAGCTGGAGCGCTGAGCAAAAACACAGCTCCGGCAGGTTGACTCATGCCTGGTGGTGTTACTTGCCATGTGTTATAATCACCGAGAAATGCTTTGCCTGTGGTATCATTTTCTTTAAATATATCATTAGAGAAAATGACAGCCCAAATTGTGGGAGGATGCTAATGGCTCTGGAGTGGCAGACAGATTGCAGAAAATAGTTCCCTGCAAACACGTCGCAGGTGGGAGCCCGTAGAGGAAGAAAGGAGATGGGCTGGGCATGTGGTGCAATGATGGGGCATGACCACTAGCCTGGCACCAGGACAGTCCTCCTCCCTCCCGCGGCCTTGGGAAACCCTTCCCTGCCTCTCTGCTGCTTTTCTGGGGGAGTTTGGAGGGAGTGTGTGGCCCCCTGCCACCCCTAACAGAATGTCTGAGGAGGAAAACCTTCCTCCTCCTCCATCAGAAAGGCCTTGTGGTCCCCAGGGCCACTGAGATGAAGCTCCCGGTGTGCAGCGTACCACCAAGACCCCTTCCACCTCTTGTGCGAGCTGCACTGTCTCCCTTTTTTTAATTGCATAAAGAATACCAAAGAACAAAGTGCGTGTTGAACTTTGCAACTCTCATAGTTTGTTGTTTTTATCACTCCTCTGTTCTCAAAGCCTTATATTTCTGCTGTATCTCTGTAAGAAACAATAAAAAAGAATGACCTTTAATTTCTACGCAGCAGCCTGCAGTTCCCGAGGATGCTACACAAACACCATGTGTCCTGGTGGATAAAGGTCTTCGGCTGTGTACTTCAAAGATATCATTCTTAAACCCTCTTGGACTTTAATTTTTATTGAAGTTCTTCCTCTCCAAGAGCAATTAACAATGAGAGTTGCTCTCACATTGGGACAGTTAATTGCCCAGCTCACGTGTTGCTCAGATCAAATGTGGAGCCCTGCAATGCCCTTTACATCAGAAGCGCGGTGTGGAGATGTCCTGGTTCTGGCTAGGATAGAGTTAATTTTCCCAAGGAGCCAGGCTGGCCGGGGGCTATTCCATACCTTGTGAAGTCATCATGCTCACCGCAAAAGGGGGCTAGTCGGGGAGGGGCGGGCTCGGCATGGCTCTGGGACAGGCTGAGCGTCTGGTGGTCGTGGGATCGGTAAATTGCTTTCTGTTATCACCCGTTGTGAATATCTGTTATCAGTCCTGTTACTGTTGTTTCGCTCTCCCTTGCTGTCCCTGTAACCGGTCCTTACCCCAACCCACAAAATCTTTGCCTCTGTTTTCCCATTCTCCTCCCCATCCCGTGGCGGGGATCATCCAGCGGCCGCATGGTGCTCAGCCTGGGGCTGAACCACATTGGGAGAGGAGGGCTCTCTTGAAGGAAGAGCCCTGTGGAAATGGTGCTTCTTCAACTAAACCTGCAGCCTCAAGCCTGCCTGGAGGTGAGGACAGCTGGACCCTGCGTTATAGGGAGTGTCACCGCCCTGTCCCTGGCTCCCCAGGGGGCACGGGGACACGCTGGTGGGATCCAGTGGTGGGACCAAGAGAAAACGTGGTGCTGAGAGAGGAGAAGGTGGTGGTGGGGAGATGGTGGCTGTGTGCGGCACAGATCACAGCCAACCAGTCTGAGCATCCTGGCCTCTTCCAACCATCCCTTTATCTGCTTAAAGTGGGAAACTGCTTTCTGCTCCTGTATCTCCAAGTGCTCTGGGCAGAGTATTTCATTGCTGCGTTGTAGGCTGGGAGCAGAGAGGGATGGGAGGTAGAGCAATACACCTACCCAGGAGGTATTTAAGGGGTTTAGCTTTAGTTTCTTTAATTATTTCTTTGCATATTCACATTTCTGAGAATGTGACATCGCTTCTGGCACCAGTCTGGTGCAAAGGGCAGATTTATGCCTCTGCTGAGGGGGATGCAGCCGTGCCTTCCCCAGACGTGCCTGGTTCTTGGGTAGGAATATTTATAACTCCCTGGCCAGCCTGCACCGTGTCCTTGCTTTCAATGGTGCTACGGGGGTTTCCAGCTCTCCAGTGAAGAGGGGGACCCGCCGCGCCGCCTCCAGTGCAGCAGATGGAGAGAAAAGGGATTTATTTACTATAAGTGAGCTGGGAACATCCCCAAACGCTCCCCTCTGCCAGCAGCAGCAGTTGGGAAGGGAAAGCACTTAAAAATTATGGAATTTGTTGACTGTCATTAATGTTTTGTCTCCTCCATGACTGCTGTGTGGAAATGTTGTTTCTAGCTAGAGGTGCTCCCAGACAGGGAGTTTCCGATGGGATAAATCAGATCCTATTCCTGATGTGGGACCCTGAGGAGACACCATGGCCATTTTCTCAGCTTTCAGTTGTTTCTTCCTTCAAACTTGGCTTAATGAAATTAACTTGCTTTAAAAAGGGTTTTCTTCTGAAGCCAGTAGGAATTTAAATGAAACGGCACTGAGTTGTTCTGGTTTGTATGGGAGGGATGGATTCATCACAAGGAAAGTGTTTTCTTTTCAAGGGCTGATAAACAGCCTGTATTGTGAATAACTTCACACATTCAAGTAAGGCATGACCATCTGAGAGGTTTTTTTAACATGGATCTGTGAATTAAATAACACTTCTGTAAAGCTACAAAAATAAATTACAAACCAATGTGAATCTCATGTTCCTACTCAGATAGTGAGAAAGTCACTGGGTGTTTGTTGAAAAAATTGAAAGGCAAAAAGGGTCAGTTGTGTGCATCAGGTGACAAATGAACAGGGAGGAAGGATCAGTCAGTCCCACCTGTGTGGAGTTCCTTGTGGCTCTTCTGAGTTGATGAACCTGGAAATAATTATAATAAATGTGAAAAGCTGGTGCTGGGAAGGAGATGGGTTAGGTGGCCTGAGGAAACCTTCCATCCCTAGAGACTTAGCTCACTGCACAGGTACGTTGTGGCTCCGGTATGAGAAGTGCGAGTATGTAAGAGCTACCTTTGCCTGAGCTATTTTTACGTTCATTGGCTTATGACTCTAATTCTACCTTAATTTTCCTTTGGCAATTCTTCATGCTTGGCATTTGATGTAGCAGGCGTGAGATGCTCTTTGATGCAATTACAGCTATGAAGCAGGAGCGGGCTGGAATACCTGATTTAAATTCCAAGCCTACTGCAAGACAGATGAAAGCAGTCACTTGGATAGCTGCCGGCTCCCAAGTTTTGTCTCTGCTATCGGTGTAGGATCTCAGATTTGCTCCTTGACTGGGTGACACTGCCATGCTCCCAGCTCCAGACTGCCTTGGGGTTTGGGTTGGTTTTTTTGTTTGTTTGGGGTTTTTTTTAAGTGTTTTTGCTACTTAAGGACAATTGAAAAGCATTAAGCGCTGTCTCTGAGTGAGGGACAGCTGGGTTGATGAAGTGGGTGTTCTTTTGCTGTTGGGCAAGTGTCAGTTGTGTCAGCTAGTGAAGCTACATGGAGGTCACTTCATTAGCTACCTGAGGGCAGGAGAAAGCCAGAAAGCTAGATGGGGTATGAAGTTGGTTAGGTCTGCTCTGAAGCTGAAAGGAAAATCTTTAACAGGGGATGTTTGGTGGACAATTGCCTCCATGTCCACTGCTCCTGGAGGAAATAATTTATAATTGAAATACGATTTTCAGCTAAACTAATGATGGACTGATTATAGCCTTCTGTCTGGCTTTCCCTGCTTATTTCATCCTTCACCTCTTTAAAAGGTCAGTAAACAAGCTAAGTGATTTACTCGCACTCCTTCCTGGGTGCTCTGTGCACACCAACTCTCTTGCTTGGTCTACGAGTGCTCTCCAACCTTCCTCCTCCAGCTTCTGCTGGATTCAGCTCCTGGCAGGACCAGATGTGCTTCTGGAAACCTTCAGCATCTCAGCTGCTGCCGATGTCTCACCATAGTATCATAGTACATCTCCTTTCACTAAATGTATAGCTAGAGCTTATCCACATGGTTGTCGAGAAAACTGGAGATAGAAGAGGTGGATAACAATAGAAAAAGCCTTTTGCAGGTGGTATGTAGAAGTTCTGCCCTGAAGTCCAGCAATCTGGCCAGCATTAACCACACCTCCCATGAGTACCTGACACATACGTGATATCACTCCTGCTGAGATGCCCGCATGGTGCAGGGAAACGAAAATGTGAAGTAATTACTGTTTAAAGCATTGCAAGAACATGTGCCTGAGATACAAATAAGGATGTCACAAAACACATAGTAGAGAGACACCGAAATGAAGTTGCCTCTCAAGGTTTTTCTCAAGTCTCGCCTGTTTTTCTAATGTCTCAAACTTCACAAGAGTTTAAGGCAGCAGCTGAATGTATTTTGCTGAAGCCAGCAGGACTGTGGGGGTCCCTGAGATCGTCCCGGGGTGACCCACACCTCGAGCCAGAGGTGCTGCCTTACAGGGGAATTCCCCCTCCGAGGGGAATGCGCCTGCTGTTTTTCTCTGATCGCTCTTATTTCATGTTGCCCTGAAAAACAAATCAATGAATCCACAAAATGACTCACCGAAGTGAGGGCAGGTCAAATTACATGTTATCGTATGCCTTGCTGAGATGTTTTGAATTAACAGAATTAGCTAATTGGGCAAGCTCTCTGCTCTGTCCTGCAATTACCAGCTCCAGGTGCTGGCAGGTGGGAGCAGTCTGCAGGATACGTCCTGCTCCGAGTCCAGAGGAGTCTTGGAAGTGACAAGAAGAGACTCCCAGCAGACATTAATGTCTGTGCAGGTCACGAGGAGTCCTTGTTTAAAAAAGGCAAAGCACAAAAAACCCCAGCCGCCCTGGCTTACATCTGCACGGAGGAGAGCAGATATTCAATTAAGGTTCTAATCTCTATGTGCAATTACCGTGGCGAAAGCAAACTGCCTGGTTATCTGTAAGTGTTGATAACTTGTCTTGCACCTCGCAGGCAAATTGCCAGATCCGGGGAAATTGTAAAAGCTGACGTGTCAGGTCCCTGGCTGCGAGCGTGAGCCGTGCTGTCCTGAGCTCCGCTTTAATCACACGCTGGGACTGCTGCCTGTGCCGTGGCTTCGCCCGGGGGCCCCTCTGGATGCCTCCAAGTGGAGTGAGTCCCCATCAAAGCGCGTGGTTTCTGTGCGGAGGAAGGCAGGGCTGTCCGGCACAGACACGGGATGGAGGGATGAGCATGGTGGAGCCTCCTGGACCTGCTGCGTCTCGCTGTGTGCCTCTGGCTTGGGTCAGTCTGGACATCAGGGTGAATTGAGGGCAGAGGAGTGTTGTGGGATACGGCAGGAATGAGCGGAAGGAATTAGTTGTGCTTCTGTAGGAGCCACATCTGAGACACAGCAGAGCTTTCTGCGACAGGGCTTGAACGAAGAGGGCATCTCCCTTCACATCACAATGTGAAATTTCCTTCGTGAATGGTTGCGTCTGCCCTGAGCGAAGCCTTGAGCCTCACTGAAGCCTGGGGAAGGGGTTGGGGAGAGGGGAGGAGGGTGGGAGGGGAGGAGGAGGAGGGTGGTCCGTGGGGCTCGTGGCTGTCCGTGCTGCCAGACTCTCCCCAGCACTGCGGAGGGAGGAGGCTGTGCAGGTAATTCAGTGTTTCATCTGTCCTGCAGTGGTTTCCTCTGCGCTATCCCCTGTGCCAATGGCTGGTGCTAGGATGTAACTCGTCCCGGTACGGCTCTGTTGTGGCAGCTCCCAGCCTCTGATGAGAACCTCGGGCTGCGGAGGTGCAAATTAGGAGCTATTTATAGAAAGCTGTTCCCCTGCTCAGATGCATGGGGAATTGCTGCACGTTGATGGCATTTCTGAGGAGGGTGGGAACAAAGCTTGAGGGGACCACAAAAAGGTGGGAGTCACTGAGGCCATTGTCTTTCATGGAGAGAGTTACTCCATGAGACCATCAAAGGATGAAGAAAAGTCCCACTGAGGTCCTGGTGACGAGCTGCAAGCACAAGAAAGCTCTTGAATCTCACTGGATCAATGAGCAACTTCTCCCGTTTCCTTCTTACCCATGAATAGGAGGTGAAACCTCCTCTGCCCTCTGTCCTGGCTGAGCAAGGCTGTGATGCAGCTTGGATGGGGGCTTGCTGGAGCTCCCAGCCCTGCAAGCACATCCAGTCCAGGCAATTTATCATTATTATTATAACGACTGAAAAACAAGCGGGTAAAACTCCCCAGGAAGGAGATTTGCCTCTTCGGCAACAGGCAGAGAAGGGATTAGCCTCGTTTGTCTGTTCTGCTGCTTGTCTCTGGCGACGGAGACAGGGTTGGAAGAACTGCTGTGCTTTGTGGGGAGGCTCTTTGGGAGAAAGACAGCTGGAAAAATTTCCCCTAGATGGACAGGGTCCTGCTTTCGACCCTCTGGACTTACTCCTGGTTTGGCAGCGCTGGAGGGATGGATCCTGCCTGAGCAGGACTGCATCCTGCAGTGTGGTGCTGGACCACAGGGCAGCCCTGGGAGCCAGGTGGGTGCTTGTAAAAATGGGTCTGTGCTCTTCTGCACTGGCCTCTTCCATAAACCAGCTGGTGATGGGGAACTTCTGCTGTTCCAGATTGTATGTAACAAAATATTCCTATTTTAATACAGAAGCTTTTTCCCAATTGCTCTTTGCTGAAGAAAGTGGTTTCCTCCCACTCCAGGGTGACTATAACATACCATGAGTTGCTATAAAAACAAGTTATGTTCTTTGGCAAATCACTTCTCCCGTGTCCTTGTCCCACCTGCAGCAGCTCTGCAAGCGAGCATGGGTCTGGGGAGAAAAGCAAGACATCAGCCAGACAGTCCTACATGGAGAGAGGTGCAATGCCAGAGCAGTGAGAAACAAAAATGTACCTTTTTTTCACGATACATCCCTGTTTGCATACAGCGGTGAAGAGCTGACAAAGTGGGCAGAGTGGGAAGCAGGGTGAGAGCGGGCTGGTGAGCTCCTCTGCCGAGCATCACCAGCAGCCCGACCTGGGGGAGTTATTCCTGACATATTTCTGGGCTTTCATTCAATTTGCAAATTAATTTTACCGTTCTCAATTGCATGAAGTGACTCTGGCATGTACCTGTGACTGAGACCGGAGTAACGTCCAGATACTGAGGGAATTGCAATGAAATTGTGAAATCCCTTAAGCTTATTAGTGAGTAATGGTGTCGGCTTTCAGTGTGGCAGAGTTGGAGAAGCAGTAGCATTTTAATTTTCCTAAAAGGTCCATGTAACACAATGCCTGGCTTGCTTAGTACAGTACGAATGACAGATAAATCCTTGCCAAGGAAAGCTTAAAGTTGTTTTCCAACAAATTGACTTTTTTCTTCATTATTGCTTAGGCTCTTATCTCTGAATCCAGGCTAAGGGATGCTAAACGTGAAATATTTGAAACATTAAAAGTTGCGAGAAGCAGTCAGAAGTGGTCCCAGGATATGAGGTGCGGACAGTCGTGTGTGTCTGCAGGAGTTTTACGGTAATCGGGGGAGAAATCAGCTGAAATAAACTTTATTGGTGCATTGCCACATGGCCTTCCCATGGAAGCCATGTTATGAATCAAAAGAGCAATGAAAATTTCAATGTCCCCTCCAGGTCCTGTAAAATGACAACAAACTCTTTGGGTCTCACTATCCCAGGCTGCAAAGTGCATTTCTCTTGCTTAGCTATCACAGCTATAGCAATGCTCCTGCCACAGAGTTTGGATCATTTTGGGATTGGGTTGGAGACTTTGTGGTGAGAGTCACACGCGTCCCAGTGGTCCTTCTCCAGTTTTGAGCAATTTCCATTTCTGTGGGTTAGCTGGAAAGATCGCAGCTTACCAGCTCTGCCTTCATCTGATGCATTTGTGATCTGAGCCAGCACAGGGTGAGCTGCAAATTTCACCAGTACGTGAAAGATTCAGATTTTCCTTTGGCAAAACCTCAGGAGCTCGAGCTCAGCGTTCGATTTCTGTGAACGCTCCTGCCAGGAACAGAAAGGCCAAGTGGAAATTGCAGCATGGGAGGTATTCACTCTCCCACGTGCTTTCACCTGAGCTTCATGAGTCAGGGACTTGCCTTTCAAACCACAATAATAACCAAATAGAGTAAATACAGGTAGTTAAGAAACATTAGGGTTTGGCGACTACCAGCAATAGCCTCATTTTTCTGGTTTATTAGAAGGATAGAGAGGATGTAATTGGGAGCGCTGCTCCTGCCTCTCCCCTGCGGTGCCTTTCACTTGGTGGATTATTAAACAATTCAAGGAGACCATGCACAAGCTATTTGTTTTCCTCTGTTTTTTCCACTCTATTTTGTTTAATTTTTTATTTTTTTTTTTTACATGAGCCTTTGGGAACATAATGCTTAAAACTGTTATTAAGGAGCCATTGACCATACATGCCCTGCAGATTTTTCTGATAAAAGCTGCTGCCTATTGCTTTAGAGAGAGGAAGATTAAATACAGGCCAGCTGAAAATATATTCCTGGGAAGAGCAGGTGAAGTTGCTAAAGAAAAGACCTTTGGTCTGCAGTGACGTCCTTTGTCACTGGCATGATCGCTCGAGGTCTGCAGGGAGACCTGCGTGGAGAGCTGTGGCTTCATAGATGGCTCTTGTCTGCAGAAAGTGGAATTAGATGAGAACATCGTGGCCTCAAAGCTTTCTAAATAACTCAGCGCACGTCCTGTGCCATGTTGTGTGAGGACTCATGTCATGTTTGCCCTGGGGAAAGGGTGATAAATGGGAGACCTTTTTCCAGAGGAGGGTGTTGAGGCAGATGCCAGCAGGGTGATGGGGATGAAGGTGACTGCAGATGGATTAGGGGTAGAAGAGTGGTTAACTCTCAGCTTAACAGGAAAGAGGTGTGACATGGTGACCTGGGAACAAGGATTTTGCAGCATTGTCCATGTAGCAGAGATGTCCTGTTTCCACCTCTTTGCTGGCTTTTAGGTAGCTTGGCTTTCCTCCTTGAATGTGCCCAACCCAAATTTTGTGATACTGATGGGCAACTGAATACCATACTACTGGATGCTGTCCTACCGTGGAAGAGACAGGCTTGCATCGCACCTCCCAACCTCGGTGGCATTGATCTACTGACTGTCTGTGCACAGACACCCTCTCCGTGTTGCAGAACTCTGTGGATGGAGCCCATAGCGTGTTGTGAGCACTGAGAGCACATTTTCATGTCAGCCCAGAGCTGGTTGTTTAGCCCATGCATTTAAAATGAGCTGCTGCCAGTTTTAGTTCAAGGGCATTACCATTTGCACATCTTAACAGATTGAAATCCTGCCTGATCCGTGTGTTGAGTTTCTGCGGATGGAGTGATCTGTGCAACCAAATGGGCTGAGATGCGCTACCCAATCATTTTAAGAATGTAACAAGAGCTGCATAAAAAAGCTCTGCCGCTCTTCCAGAGGGTTGCTGGATGCGATTCACCAAAGCCTGAAGTTGTTATTTTCCTCTCTGGTTGTAAATTGTTCTGAGTGACAGTGTATGAAAGACACTACATCAAACTAAGTGGAATCAGATAGATAACAGGCCTTCCTGGGGAGCTGAAATTACTTGGCATTTGACTCTATGGCTCTCGAAACTCATGAGGCATCTTGCGTGTCCTGGGTACCAGCTCACCTGCTATGCCTCAGTGCTAATCCAGCCCTGTCCCTTGGGCTGGGTATATCCGGGGCAGTGTAATTGAAATGCCGTTACTTTTGGGGTGGTGATATTCCCTCAGTGCCACAGCTGGATGTGGGGTGCCCTTTTTCCCCCTCCTGTGGATGGGCTGACAGTGCCTGGCACTGGAGTATGGAGAATACAGTATTTCTGGGGAGAAGATGCGCAGATGCTACTCGGATAAGCACCGGTGTGAAAAGCAGTGCTAGTCCTGGCTCTGAAGTTGTCGTCCACTGTGGTGGGAGGGAGATCATTAACTCTGATTAGAACATTTGTGATTCCAGCGAGGCCTTTCATTTCTACCCTGGCTTCTGTTCTGCATATTTGATGCCATTCTCTAACGAGAGAGTGCAAATGTTAAGATGTTAGAATAATATTGCCCCAAGGTTCATACACTAATGACAAGAATTATCACCGTCTGAGTAGTTCAGGACTTAACAAAAGGTACAAAACAATTAAGCCGTGATTAACAGTCAAGTGTTTCTGTAATTACAGAGCTAGGTTTTGTGATTCTGTTTACTGGCTTTTCTAAAACAGAAGAAATCCAGTTGCAGAGACTGGTTTACTTAAAAAAACCCACCGGTGATACACGGGAAAGTGGGGATGGTGCTGTTGGCTCCTGAGAAGACCCAGCCCTGCCTTATAGTGTAGCACCCGGGGCTCCCAGCAGGATGGGGAGCCTCATTAATGCACGTTGATGAGATGATTTGGTGCCGTTAGGTGACAGATTGTGTTGCAGTGCCAGGGACTACTAAATTGAAAGAAAAGCATTAAAAGATGCTTTTTCCGATGCCCTATATGGCAGGGCCTTGTAATCTCCCTGCTACCCAGCTCTTCTTGAGGCAGGATCTACCCCTCAGTACCCTTAAACGTAAAAGGATGAATTGTTTTTGCATGGGAAAACATCTCATTGAATAGAAGAGAATGTAACTTCACTTTTTACTTACAAAGACTTCCGAAAGCAGTTTTCAGAATTACATAAGAGTGAGGGAATTAGATTAGGGTAGCAGGATAGAGAAATTAAAAGGTTTAGACAAAAAGCATGATTTTCTGTGAAGAGGGCGGAAGCGGCGTTGGAGGTCGGTTCTGCACGGTGCTGGGTGCCCTTTGCTGCCTGTGCAGCTGGGAGGTGCTGCAACGTAAACGTACCGGAGGGCTAGATCTGTTGCATCCGTTTAACTCGTCAATCTATAAAGATCTGTCAAACATATGGAAGAGGAAGCTGGGATAAATTACAAACGGTTTAATTATTGGGTACTGCCATAAATATTTCTGCTAACCTCCTGGGGATTAAAAAAGGTCTTGTTTTCTCTCTTGCCAGCAACGAGATAAAAGGCTGAACAGATTTTCCTAAGGCTGAAGCTCCAGCTCCGCTGGGTTGTGTCCAGGGACCGGCAAGTCCCATGGGACAAAGGGAAATTCGGCAGCTTGGCGGAGCTGTATCACTCCTGAGTCTCGCCTAAAAGCTCCCGAGGTCATTGGTAGGTTATTTATAAGCAATCAGAAATCAGGAGTGATTTGTTATTACTGAGAGATGCTAATTCAGATTCTAGAGGGGATTCATTAGCTGAAATGGTTTTGCTGTGTGCGAGTTGATAACAGCCTTCTGGGTGCAATGCTTCTGGCTTCAGAGGGTGTCTGATGGCTTTGGGAGGAGGAAGGAGCCCAAAATAGAAGCAGTCTCGTACCAATGGTTATTTGACTCCTTGTTGCCATTTTTTTTCCCTAGATATCTTACTGTGTGGTCAACGATCTCAGCTCATCCTGGGATCTCCCAGATGGCCCTCGAGATGGGAATCCTCTCCCCAAAGGGGATGTTCTCTTTTCATAGCCTAACCCTTTTCACACCATATTTTTTCCCCGGTGTCACCGCAGGGCTGTGGAGAACTGCTTGCAGGAGACAGCACCACCAGTTAGGAACCAACTCTTATTTGTTTGGAACAGCGCAAGACAAGGACAGAAAAATACATAAAGTAATAAAATACATAGGCAGCATGGCTACAAATCATTTTGTTCCTCTTGGCAGAGGAGTTAACTATTGAAGAAAATTGGGCAATTGGTGTTGCTGCTAGCTCTACAGTGCTTTTGGACGGACAAGGTGGCAGAGCTAATTTTCAACCCTGCTGGGATGGAGAGAGCTGTAAATTACAAAGGGTGGAAAAATGCCACAATAGAGAGATGAATAGAGGGGAAAGAATTGGTTTCTTCCCTTGAAAGATTTCTAGTGATATGAGAGAGACCTAGTTCTGAGCTAAAAAAGGACCAACCGTCTTACTTGTATTTCACAAGTGCTCGCTTACTGTTGGCACAAATAAAGTAGGCACCCTTATTGCTGATATACACTTGAGAAAGGAGAAAAAAAACCTTCTGCCTTTATTTTCCCCCTTCCAGTTCCTTCCCGGTGTAGCTGGTTTCACTGAATCCTCCGTAGGATCAGCTCATTAATCAGCCTCTGCTGCTCTTTCTGTAGGTCATTTGCAGAAAGCCTCAAGGAGGAGCAAGGTGGATATAAAATGGGGCTGTCAGGGGACAGCAGAGCAGAGGAGACATCATCTCCTGTGGAGCTGGGACCTGCCAGGGAGTCTCAGCTTTGCCTGCCGTGTCTGGGATGTTTGCAGCATTTCTCTCCCTTGCTGATTCCCTTGTGTCTAATAATAGGGTTGAGCTTCCATTTGGTGGTGGATATTAGTGGAGGCTTCCTCCTCTATCCAAATGCCTTGCCAAACGCCAAATGTGTTGCCTTTGCTTAATGTTTGCCAGGCTCTTTAGGAGATGAATTAGCTCAACACAGATATAATTATTCCAGCAGGATGATCGCTTCTGTGAGGCTCCGACTGAAATTTCCCTGATGCAAGGATTGTGGGGAGAGGGCATGGGGCAGGAGTATGAAGGTGACAGCCCATCATAGTAATGAGCCTCACAATGTTGAGGGAAGAGTTCAACATTCCAGTTTGGCTGGTGGAGGGTGGATCTGATTTATTCCGATGGCTTTTGGCCCATGAACATCCTCTGATGTAAGCCCAGCTGGAAAGACAGATACCTGGGGACTTCTGCAGCAGAAATAATTTCCCAGGCTCAAGATGCTGTGCAAGCTGAAGCAGTGTTTGCTACTCTGAAGCCTTCACTGCCCCATTTCCAGGTGATTGTTCCCAGTCCTGTGCCAATCCTGGATTATGGCTTGGGGAGGGGGTGTGTGTGCTGAAAGGGAGTGGATCCATCTTGGACATTACTAACAGAAAAGTTCACTCACTTTGGTAGAACTAGAGTATTTGTTTTGTAAGTCATCTGGTCTGGTTTTAGAAACATAAAATGTTCATGAATGTCATCTCTCTTGATGACTTGTTTTAGTGTTGAATTATCTTGAATGTGAATAAAACTTTGGTCCGTGTCTGGTCTGACGGTGCCAGTATTCAAATTGAAGGTCTGAAAGGCTTTGCTGGGCTGTACTTGCATGGAAGGAAAAAGTGCTGCAAAACAGGTTCATACATTTCCTTTTTGTGCTGTGAGTAATTGCAGTTGTGGTTTGTGCCCTGCTGTGCTGTTTCCACCCCCTAAACCAGAGGATGTCCCAGGAGCTGCTGGTGGGAGGCTGGCAACCCCGGGGGCTGGCAATCCCCCCTTGGGGCAGTGAGACTTTGATGGAGGTGGGAATCACAGGGAAAATGTGTCCCCTAGGGACCCTTTCCTCCAGGAGCATCAGGAATGAAAAGCTGGGTGGGAATGGAAAGCTCTTAAAGTAATAATAATAAAAAAATAAGCTAAGCCATCCATCAGGCAGTCACCACCTACCAGCACACGGTGCAGCCTGAGGAGATGCTCTGGTTTACCCCAGTGGCTTGAGCACGGCAGCAGCCAAGGGCATTTCTTTTAACCCCCCAGCACTTAGTTTCTTTCTTTCTTTCTTCTGCAGTGAGCTGAGCTATTTACTGAGAAAATAAAATGTAATGTTTAAAAATATAACAGAATGGGTGTGCTTTAAAGCAGGCGGTGGGAAATGCGAGAGGCGGCTCTGAAGTGCCGGGCTCTGAGCGCCTGGAGTACGTACCCCTCCGGTGCAGCGCCCGGCTGCTGCGGGCTGGCCCGCTCCTCAGGACACGGCTGTGGTTATTGCCGGAGGGGAGTAAAAGGTTTCTGTTTATCTTTGGGTTTGCTGTTTCAAAAGGAAGACAGAATAAATACCTGTCAACAAAGCTTTTACCTCTCTGCCGCTGTGCAATGCAGAGACCATTTGTGATTAATAAAGAGTGACCTCAGCTCCAGAGAAGTCGGAATTAAAGTAATGCGAATAATGGATTTTTCTCCTGCCTTTATGGGTGGCTCCAGAAGGATCAAGCGCTAATTTCATTTGGGGTTCATTTACAAAGACAGTTTTTTCTTAAGTTTAGGTTGTGGGGTTTTTTTCTTCTGTAATGTGAAAGCATAACCTCAGCAAGGAGACGGCTTCCAAAAGCCACCATCTTCTGTCCATTACAAACCCTACTGATGCAGAAAACACTCGTCTGATTTTGGCAGGGTATTTGGGACACATGCTGGAAGGATGTTGCTTTACACATCTTGATATTTATTTTCTTGAATGTGAGTTTAATAGACCATTGATGTGAGGAGTGGTGGGCATTGCGCATCCCTGGCGTGGCAGGTCCCGTGAGGACTGGAGGTTTGTGAGACACTGCTCTCCGTTCCTTTGGAGTAACCACCAGCATCCCTGAGTTATTTCAACACCTTTTCCTCCAAAATGCTGCACAGCCAAGCCCTGCACTTGGAGAGTGCTTTGGCAGCAGCACGACCTACACGTTTTATGCCATCAGCTCCTCACAAAAGATAAAAGCCAGAAGGCAGAATGTGATTTGGGGTTTGATCCATATTTATGTTGGGCCTTCAAGTTGCTTTGGAGCATGATAATTCTTCCTTCTGGATTTCTGGGTCCAAACCTTCAACCATTAATGTCAGCTTGCACTGTAGGATTAACAAGTATACTGGAAACAATTTTGTTGCAGGCAAGTTATTAAAGATTGAATGATGGCAGAAGATGCCTTGAAAGCAGTGTGAATAGTTTAATATAGATATAAATATTAAAGTGTCAAGAGAAAGTATGTAAGAAAGACAATCCCTGAATGGTATAAGGAGTAATAGGTATATATTACATTTCAATAAATTCACTTTAAAGGATTCTGCCCAATTTAATTCAGACCTTACAGTTAGGTATGTGGGGAAATAATTGCTACCAGTCATCAAAAAGAAAACTGGGGCTTTTTTTCACTTTTTGCCTCTGAGTTTTTAAAAGTAACTTGGGAGCTGTGGATGCTGAACACGAGGGAATGGCAGGTGGGTTTTGAAGGTGTAGGGATGCTGTCGGGGCTGCGCAGATGTGATCTTGATTCCTGCGGCACAGCGCAGGTGTTCAGGGCTGTGCACTGGACGGGCTGCTGCACCAAGCACGCGAGTTTTACCCTACCCGTACGCTCAAATTTTGGCTGTTTTGGAGATGTAGCCCTACCTAGTAAATAACTAGCTATTAAATTGTGCAATTTGCTGTTCCTTTGAGGGGTGGATGGGGGTGAAGGATGTTGAAGTGAAAGAAGAAGGTCTCAGGAGGAGACTGGAAGGATGGAGGGATGGGAGCAAGGGGATTTTATTGCGTCCAAGCCCTACAGCAGGGAAGAGTTTTGCTATAAGTGCATCACTTCCCAAACCAGCACTTCAAGTGCAGATCCCTGAAGTCTGAAGCTGGGCACTTAAAAAACAGTGAATTGCAGAGTACCCGAGCTCTTCTAAAAGGGCCATTTCTAACATCAATTTTAAAAGTAAATCTAATTGAGGTCAGAGAAATAAAATATCTAAAGATGGGCAACAGCTCTACGGATCGAACAGCCTTACTCTGTGCATCTCCTGGTCCAGACCCACCGCTCCTGCAGAGCTCAGGGTACCCAGATATGGCACACGCTTGGGTGAGGCTCGCTCTTTACTGGTGGAGGCTTTATCTGACCATTTTCAAAACTAAACTGGTTTTTGCTTTGTGTTTAGCAATCTGAAATTTTCCTGGTCTCCTGCATAAAGCAGCAAACATTTATTCATTCCTGGGTTTTGACCTAATTACTGGCCGTAAATATTCAATTTCTGCAAGGGAGCAGAGAAGAGATGATAAAGCAGAAGCCCCAATCAAATGACACAGATGTGAAACAGCCTTTAATTGATTTGCTTTTGTCAGACATAATTAAGTCCCACATTTCATTGCAGTCCTTGGCTCACGTTCAGATCTCAAAAAGTCTTTGGTGATAAGGAGTATTTTGGCTTCAAATGAGACTGATGGGTTCTTGCAGGAGGGAGGGACGGGAGCTTGCACAGGAGGCATGGCATTTTATGTTGTATTGGCTGAAAGTAAAGCCATGAGGCACAGCCAAAACCCAGCTTTTTGATTGCAATGAAGTGCCAAGATGTCACTCCTCCTTCTGTGCGTCTTGCTTGTGTATTCCTTCCACTGCTGTGAGAATCAGTTGCTTCGCAGTTTGTCAGCTCTGGGTGGGCTCAACTGCCCACCCTATCTGGCACAGCTTGAATGTATTTGCTTAAGTACATCCTTAAATCTCACCTATATATTTTTTTCCCAGATAAGGATGGACTTCAACACATATCCAAGTGCTTCAACACATATCATTGAACTGGGCCCCGTGCTGTGTCCACGAAGCCCATGCCAGCACACCCGTTATGTTTTGCTGGGAACAGTGTCAGGAATTTAGATTCCTTTATGCTGCTCATTGTCCTCTAGAAATAAGCAGCGCCTTTTCCCTGACATATGAAAGAAAAAGAAACGATTTTGCAGTATAATGAAGGAGCTGGGTCAATGGCTTGAGTGGCAAAACCCAAACCAGTCCATATTATATTCTATTAGCTGTGGAGTAGGGTCCTGCTGGAGCTGCCTAGGAAGGGAGGTGGTGAGTCTGTATGGGGAGTATTTGGGACATCTTTGTTAAGAGGCTGAAGATATCCAGGGAGCTTTAGATATGAAGGCTTCTGTAAGGTTTTCATAACTCCTGGCAAAGGAGAAGGACATGAAAACCTTCCTTTGCCTTGCTCTCTTTCTCTCTATTGTGTTATTTAATCTCACCTTCGCTCAGTGGAATTCTTATGTGCTGAAAGGAAATGAAATCTCTGCTGTGTTATTATTGCTCTCTGCTTAGATAAATAACATCGTGCTGAATTCAGGGTATTGCATGCTGGCTTTTACCTTCCAGATGCGCTGTTCTGGGGAAGTGTGGCTCTAACGGGTGGGAAGCGCTTGGAGGTGTTGCAGAAAAATCTTTAAATCCTCACCTTTGGAGCTGTAGCCTTTAATAAGTAAACAAAGCTACAGGGTGTTTTTGGTGAGAAGGACTCCAGGAGTTGTCGCCTACCTGGAATACCACAGCAATAGCTGAGTTTGGATTCAGTGGGGTTTTAACAGAGATACTTTGTCTTGCTTTAGCTTGATGAGATGAAAAAGCCCTTTTCCAAAGGAAATATGGTTTGAATCTCCAATTCACTGACAGTGGCGATGCTTTGACATGCAGAGACTTTGGGTTTCACACAGCCCAAGGAATGACTTTGTTGCTCTGAAAGCAGATATATCCCTAGCTGCGGTATGAAATGTTCTCATGGGACAGTCCCCCTTCCCCCAAAATGCAACAGAGAGTGCCAACATGAGCCTCAGCTTCCCAATGCATTGATTTAGGGTTGACGCTCATAGTCCAGCAAGTCTGGGAGACCTCTGATATATGGGAGGAAGGACAGGAGATTTGGGGAGAGCCTTCCACGTGCTGAAGATTAGGAGAGAGCTCAGCCTGCAGCATGGATGGTTGCCCTAAAACTGAGCCTAGAAGAACTTGAGGATGGAGAGGGAGGTTGGTTTGGTGTTTGATTGTTGTGAGTGGCTGTGGACTCTGCCTGCTGGTGACCAGCGCTGTGATGGCCACATGCCCTCTACAGAGGTCATGAAGGAGGCTTGACATGGTAACCATCAGCAGCTGTGGTGCAGTTTTTCAATTGACTGCTGTGTCTGGACCATTTCTATTTCAGGATATCATCCTCCTGGGGTCCTGCTAAGATCTGAGAGCAGATTCAGATGACAAACTCTCCCCATGATCTCTGTTTCAACCTTGCCCTGAGGGTTGGCTGCCAACACTCAGGTCTTTTGCAGGTGCTTTGAAACATGCTGAGAGGTTGGTTGTGTGCATTGACTCATCTCTTGCTCCAGAGGGCTGTTTCATGCTCTTTTGAGACTTCTTTGCTGCTTTTAAGTTGTCCGCAATCTCCAGACTGGTTAGGACCTCAAGAAAGTGTGGAAAAGGATGAATCTAATTCACTTTTTCATTAATTGAAAGAAATTTCAATTCACTTTTTCATTAATTGAAGAAAAAAGAATTTATCCTTCGGAGAGAGAATGTTATTTTTCAACTGAGAATTTCCTTATTCAGATTAAATTTCTGTCCAGGATGGGGTGGGGGAAATAGACGTGGCTTAAGACAGGCAGACAGGTGCAGAAACCTAGAGAGACCCAACTCCTGTAAATAAATGCTTGCTCAGAAATGTGATGGGAAATGCTGAGAAGCTGAAAATTTGGGAATCACCCTCCTGGGAAGGGAGATTGCCATCCACAAGAGCAGGGATTGCTTTTGCTCATAGCTCTGTGAGATCTCTTTCTTCATGCTGGAGGAGTGAGGAATGAGGGTGGATGAGTCCGTTACCTAATGAACTCCAGGGAGGTGGGAGAGGGGTCCTTTGTCCTTCACCTGAGGAAATGCTGCACCATGGAGTGGGGTGGGCTCTGCTCTTCCAGCTGGTGATCTGCAGAAAGAAAACCGCTGTCATTGCAAGGGGCACTGAAGCTGACTTCTGCTGGAAGTCCTGTGCAGCCAGTAATTAAAACACTGTGTGGGTTTCTCGTACTGATAGCTAATAATTTTCTAACACAAAAGGTGTTTTGATCAAACCCCAAGCCTATTCTGGACCTGGTCGCTGGACAGGAATTTTGTGGTTGCCTAGGAACCAGTGATCAGAGCCTGATTACATCCAATATGGGCTGACAAAGGGCATTTTCATCAGTATCATCGTTGTTTATGGCCATACGGTCCTAGGCAGCTTCCAAAGGGCTGACTCTCCAGAGCTGGGGAAAATTGTGCTTGGAATTATCTGGAAGCTAAAATATGAGCAGAAAAGGATGAATGAACATTGGGATTTTTTAGGTAAAGATCATCATGTGGACAAGCCCCTGGATTTTGTCATAAAGAGATGTTGGCTTTGCCTCAAGGATCTCCCTGATTCAGGAGCCAAGTCAGAGCAGATATGAAAAAAAGAAAAAAGAAAAAGGAACCAGATAGCAAATGATGTTTATCAGAAATTATGAAGCTTAGCCAAATGATGAGGGACAATTATTAAAAGAGCTTGAAATCTGTGGCTATCAAGAGTAAGGACAAAAGACTTTAAATATCTTTAAACAGAAAAACAATAAAAAAATAAAAATGGTGCCGGCTGGTGGGTTCATCACTGGATGACATGGTTCAATCAGTGCAATAATATCTGGTCAGTATTTCTTTGTGGCATTTGGAAAGACAAAATGATGTGCTTTATCTCCCTAATGGGAGATAAAATCTTTCCCATTCCATCTCTAATCAGCAGGGTAGTAAATTATATCTGTGTTGTCAGGGGGTACACTTAGAAATCAGTGTCCATATAACTTGTGTTTGAGAGTCTCAGAAGAGCTGGCTCAGAAGATTGGGGTCTGCAGATGTTCATTTTTAATCAACAATAGAAAAGCTGGGAAAGGGCTAGTTTTTATTTTGAAAAGACTGTCATTATATCCCAGATAACTACAAGCTAGTAATCCTGGACAAAATAGTGGTATAGGTGAAAGGGAATTCAGATGATGAAGAATTAAAGGCTAGGAATAAAACTATTTGGTTTATGAAACATAGGTCTTTAGAAGAAGTCTGAATTCATTAGCTTAGTCATGGTTATTAGGTAGCTCTAATACGCCTAACGTTTTGCAAAGTGTTTGGCATAGTTTCATGCAGCATTTGGATTAAGCCACTGGAGGAGACACACTGAAAGGGTGGTGGGAGCAGGTAAGTGGCAGGGCTGGGGGATCGTTACCCCGTGGTGGGAGCTTTGCTGGGAGATCGGCAGTGATGGAGGCTTGGCTTGTGCCTCCATCAGGTCCAGCACTGGCCTTTTCAGGATGTAAAGCCTCTTGCTGCGCTATTTGTTATAGCATTGAGCTTTTTCTTTTTTCTTCCTAGGATGCAGTAATCTGTAAAAATGGGTGAGGGTGTGATCCAACTGAAAGGAACATTTTTTAAAAGAAAATAAAACAAAATAAAAATAATAGTATAGTCTACCCAAGTGGCTGTACTCTATCCAAGAAGGCACTTGGATAAGTTCTCAGCACTTGACTTAACCAATGTGTTAACAAATGCATGGGTATGATAGGATCTGTGTCCAAGGTACCTTCTTTACAGTGCCCTGAGTAGCACTGCAGACAGCATCTTCCAAAGCCAAGAAACAGGATCTTCACCTTTCTGTCTTCTCAAAGGTTCTGAGGGCTCCATGTAGACAAGAGGATCAGCTGAAGCTGTCAGAAGGCAGATCAGGAGGTCAGGTCAGGAGATCTTTGGACTTGAATCAGAGCTGGGAAACCACTGCCTGGAGTGAGACAGGTTCAGAGGAATGAGGTGTTTGTCTTTGCTTTACATCTCACCATCTCTTTTCTGGCACCTCAAGGACAGTGTTTGTGCATTGAAAGAAATGAGTTGCTGGAGCAGCCCTGCCCAGCCAGCCTGGTGGCTCTCTGGGGACTGAGACACTTTAATCCACTGACTGGAATGAAGTCCTCTGTCTCCTCAGCCAGGGCTGTGCTGGGCAGCCTGGGCTTTGCCACGGGGGTTGCTTCCTCCTCTCCCCCAGCCCTGTTGTGCTGATGGTCCTTGCAGCACTCCTCTCGTGCACACACGCGATTAACCAAACCTGAAGTTACTCTGCATGGGGTTGCTTTGACTCTGCAAAGGCAAACTCAGTCCTGGTTTAGAGCTGTACCTCCCTGTGCAATTCCGCCTTCTCCAAGGACTGCTCCTAGCTGTGGGCTATTGGAAGCAGGGAGCGATGCTGGCCAAGCCTCACTTTTCCTCCCAGCATCACCCTGGCTATTAGCAATAACCCACAAGCAAGCCATGAAGCCCAGAGAGAAACACAAATTCACTCCAAAAGAGGACCCGAGCTATTCATTCTTCTTGTGTTCCTACTTCGTTTCTAACATTCACTTGAAAGGACACAATGCTGCTGTGAAGGATGTGCCAGCAGAGCCAACAAGCACAGGCAGAGCCTCTCGGAGTTGCTAGGTGACTGCTGCCCTCAGGGCATGATCCCCCAATACCGCCTGCTCCCAGGATGAGTAATGCATCTCGTTTGCATCCATTGGACAAAAATGCTGTCACTTGGGTCTTGCTGGTTGAGTCATTCCCGCTGGGAGCAATGGGTTATGTGGGTGGCCAAGAGAGGCTCCTGCCACCCCGGAGGTGCTCAGCCCCCAGAGCAAACCTCTCCCACTGGGCTGGGGTTGACCTCAGGGAGCATCCTGGTCACCTGCCACTCCATGGTCCCATGCCAAAGAGCTGCTCTCAGCACACAAGCACAGCAATAGCAACAAAAAGGTGTGCCCGTTGACCAATGCTCTTTGGCTAACAATCAAAGATCTTGTCTGAATTTTTTTGAACTGTCCCTAGAGGGTAGAGAAGCCTTTCATATCCCAACTGTAAAGAACAAGATATGGGCGGAAGGTGAAATGACCATTTCAAGGTGCAGCCAGGACTGTGATGCAGGCATTGACCCCTTTGGGTGTGCAAGCAAATGCTTGTGACATGTCTGTGGACTTCCAAGGTTTTAGATTAATTTCTTGAGTTAAAGACGGTTATAGTATAACATGAAAAAGTTGTTCGGCTTATCTTCCTTCTGGTTTCACATGTAAGACATGATTTCAGGTTAAATGCTGTTTTGGCAGTGGCTCAGTGATGTTAGGGGCGAATCGATGAACAAGACTGTTAAGATCACTCCTTCCAAGAGGACAAAATGGTGATATTTTAGTCCATGGTAGCCAATGATTTTAATCCTTGAGTGCTGTCTCTTAAGAAGATATTATAAAGTACAGGGAAACTTGTTTTAGTGTCATTCCCTGGCCAAGTCGAAGAAATTGTAACCCGTTGTGTTTTCAAGCTGTTCCTACTCAGTTCTGGCATCAGAGAGGTGAAGTGGTGGCTGCAACCAAAGTGGTGGGATACAGCTCCCAGCACTTGTTACACAGTGGCAGCCATCCATGGGCCACACCGTGGCAGATGCTGCACAGACACAAACTGAACAGCGGTTTGTACCTCGAAGAGTTTGCAATTAAAGCTGAAGGGAGAGGAGTGGGAGAGTGAGGAATCAATGGCAAAATATGAGCCATTATTTTCAGCAAAGGTATTGGACATGCTCGTATCCAGCTGGGTTTGGGAAGCTTTTATCTAGAATATAGAGTAAACACACACTAAGAGGTGAAGGAAAAACTTTTTCCACCAAGATTTCATTATTGGAGAAAAGCTGCTGCAGATGAGCTGGGAAATATGGTCTGGGAGCAGAGTGCGGGCAGCAAAGCAAGAACTGTCCTGTAGCAGGGCTTGGGGGTGGGGGTTTCTTTCACAAAACATCAGGAGGTTTTGGAAGCCCTCGGTGAGCTGTGGATGTGATCTGCACAAAGGGCACAGACTCACGCAGCTAACAAGCTCCAGGGCAGCTCATCTGCCTTTGATTTCAGGCTTTTCTCCAAGCAGGGATGGTAAATTGTAGGCAAAAATAATTCCTGTCAAGGATCTAATGATGCTTCAAGTTTCTGCAACCTTTCAGATAAACAGGGTGGAACAGTGCAGTGAATTTTGTAAGAAATCTCTAAAAATGTGCAGTGAACATAATGAAGTAAAATTGATCTGTTGTTTTCTCTCAGGAAACAAATACTGCATGAGGATGCAAAAAGAAGACAGGCCAGAAAAATACAGCTGTACTCTCAAAATGGGTCAGTCATCGGGACAGCAGCTGTCCTCAGACATTAATGTTTTGACATAAAAGAAAAGAAAAGAAAAATTAGGAGCCGTATTTATGCAGCTGCACATTAACATCTAAGGATTAAATCCTCCAAACAGCCCATCTAAATATTCAGCCCAAAGCCACATAAATGCATGATCTGAAGAACAACCTTGAGACATGTGCACTTGCCTTGCTGAAAGACAGGAATTTGGAAAAGAGAGCATGAGTCTATGATTCAGAGCTGAGCGAGAGTCACTTTACACATAAAAGGCAAAACCAGGAGTTAACTGGGAAAAAAGACAGGTAGCACATTTCAAGCGCATAATGCCCTTGAGGGGACAGATAGCAAACTGAATGAAGGCAGCAGCTGCTCAGCTGGGTTGGGAAAAGCTCAGAGATGTCCCTCAGCAGGGCTGCGAGTAATGCGTGATCCCAGGAGAAATGATCTTGGGCATCTTCATCTCTGCCTGAATCCCTCGGTAGAGTCCCAGGTAAATCAGTACAACAGCCCTCTGGGGTAAGTGAGCTCCCAGGGCAGCAGGTCAGAGCTTATGGATGGGACCAGGGCCATCAGTGGGTACATCCCAGGGTCCCTAAATGGGTTCAAGACAACATGGGTCGGGAACGGGTCTTTGTTTTCTCCTCTGTGGCCTGTGCAAAGGCACCGGGTGGTGTTGGGTTCTGCCCTTGCAAAATTTCAGGGGAGCTCCAAGGTTTGGACCGAATCAGCTTCTTACTGCAGGCTTAGGGATGTCCAAACGGGTGAGCCTGACCCAGCGAGAGGGCTGGCAGTTGTGCATGGCTGATGTTACTGACATACACCCAGGGGCTTATCTGGACCCTGACATGCCTGAGGGTTTTGCTGTGCCTGCGGGGTTGCCGTCTTTCATCCCAGATGTGACAGTCTGCCATAGCAGGGAACAGGCTTCATGGGGTGTCTGCAGAGAGCTGCACCCTTCTGAAGATGCTGCTTGGAGGCAGGAAGGGCACAGCTCCTGCTCCCAGCACTGATCCACAGCCGGAGGAGTGACCTGGGAACTGAGAAGCGTGGTTTCCTAAATGACTTCCGAAAGGCTTTCCGGTGCTTTTTAAATATACCCCGTCATCCAGGGCTGTGACGAAGCAGAGATCTGGTTGGTGCTTTGCTGCGCCCAGGGTGGAGGCTCAGCAGTGGCAAGGGGATTGCTGAGGATGGAGAAGGTCCTTGTGTCGTTTTGGGGTGGGAGAAAGAGGATGGTGCTGGCAGACCCACGCAGAGAGATTGGGGGAATGCTCCTGCCCAAAGTAATGACGGACTGCGCGCAGGTTAGAAGATGGATGAACGCAGACTTGCAGGGGGAAGAGGCTGGAAGTCACTGCTGTGCGCGTAGATGGTGGTGCTAGCAGGGCTCACGTTTATAGCGGCGCGTGTTTACTGCCGGCTTCTGCAGCTGCCATAAACCATTTCCGCACTCCCGAATTCACGGCTGGCTCTCGAGAGCCCTTCGCTGCACCGCGTGGGCACGGGCGTGCTCTGAGAACAGGCAAGTGCCAGCCCCGCTTCTCAGGGGCTGAAAGAGCAGAGCTCTCCCCTGGCATTGGAGGGCTTCACGTGCCTCATCGAACTCCCTTGTCAGATTTTGCTGTGACTTGTTGTTAAGGAGCAAAAAACCCAACAGCTTCCCAGCTAACTAGGAAATGATTTTTCAACACTCTCCTTGAGGACAGCAGCTGCACCTGGTATTTCTTAGAATGAAAGCAAATGTTTTTCTTTCTTTCTTTGTTTCTTCCTTTTTTCCTAGAAATTAATTTTCAATCACGCCATCTGGTTGCCAGAGGTGACATTTTCTGCAGCTGAGGTAGTTGATGTCACGGGAGGATGCCGTGGAGGACTCTGAGCATTTCTGTTTCAGATTTCTTTTGTTTATTTTCCATCAAGGTCACTGTGTCACTTAACCAGGGTTTGACTCTTACTTTAGCTGGAGCTTTCAAGAAAATGTTAGTGCCATCATTTCTTTCTGGGAAAAATGCTGTGCAAGGTTGACAGAAACTGCAGGAAAATTTGGGTGAAATTCATCTAGAATTGAGCTAGGGATTAAAAGGGGATATGAAAGTTTGCTTTGAATTTGTGGTCTTTGTTTGTTCTGTTTAGATCCTCGTGATGATGTGCTTTCAGGGAAATCAGTGCACATCAACTGAACTAAATCCTCAGGGAAAGGAAAATAAAAGGAACTAAAATCTTTACAAAAATGTTCATCATGCAAAACTTTTAAGCTTGGTACATTTCCATGCTGGAAATAAAGGCATCCTACGGACCCCTAAACTACCAGGTGTTACTATTAGTTTTATGTGGAACTTCCTTAGAAGAGGATGTATGGAATTTGTGCAGGCAAAGCAATGAGGCATGCAGGGAGAAAACCATCCCCTGTGCAAATCCATCAGATCCAGCAGGATGGATGGAAACGTGCGTGCATTTCTTCTCCACGTGCCCACTGGTGGGCACAATCTTTGCATGCTCAGATGAGTGTGTTGCAGCCCCCAATTCCCAATTTACACCCAGTGTTGCAGATATAATACACGGAAACTGGGGTGTTGTGGAGCCACTAGCCAGTTTGCTGGTGTCCACTTCCATGGTTTCCTGGATGTTTGGGTCTTGGTCTGCATGGTGAGTGGGGCAGGACTGAAGGTGTCAAACTCTTCCCTTGAAATACTGAAGATTATTGTTTCCCCTTCAGCTACTGAAGTTTGGCAACACTTGCAAATGTCATTGCCTGTCAGGAATATCTTCTGCGTTTCCCATCCCCTGGAGTGGAGGCTGCCTATCAAGTGTTTCTTCTTCACAGTTTAATGCTTCTGGTAAAACGACTGATTTGATTTTTACATTTTGTCTGCACAGAATTAGCACATATCACATGCTTGAGCTGCCAGTTAAAGGAAAAGCCAAGGAATGGTCACGGGAATAAAACAAGTTATCCCTCCTGGGGCTACTTCAGCAGACCAAGCCTAGAAGGCAAAAGGCATTTAGTCCGTGGGATCCCGTGAATGTTTGCAGGCGAGGGTGCCACCACATCAGCCACGCCGTGCCTGCCCTTGGTGGCAGCTGGTGGGTATCAACTGGCATGGAAATGGGGAGGATGAGGTGGTGGCTGCACATCTGGATGGGTCCAGGACTGACCAGCTGTGTGCTGTGGCTGGCTGGAGATGGGAGCTGAGCAGGGGCTTGTGCAGGCATCTGGGTTCCCCTGCAGTGGTGGGGTGCTGGAAAAGGGTGGTGGAGCATTTATGTCTCTCAGGGAACGCTGGCAACAGCAAGGGATTTTGCTGATATTTAGTGATGACATATCAATGTCTCCTTTTTATTTTTATCTGATAAAAGTGGTCTCTCTCACAGGCAGAGATCTCAGCTGAAACATTTACATGCAGAATTAACTCAAGCACTGAAAGCAAAAAAACGACCCAGAGAGGTGCACCTGTAGCACTGATAACCTTTGTTATGCAAGCAATGTTCAAGCTTCAAGGGAAGACCATCAAGATGATTTGCCAGGGAGACTTGCAAATCAGTATGACTCCCATAAACTGCTGCTGATGCATGCCTTGGAAAGGAAAAAGACACCTCTTCTTGCTTTAGACAGGGTCATTTACTGCGCTACCTTATGTTTGCAGAGGGATGCACTAGAAGTTAGTTAGATGCTGAGCACAAGTCTCCTCTTCCAACACAGCTGCTTCCCACAATGTTCACTCCAACACCTGCAGACTTGCAAGGGGACATGCAGTGTCTGTCACACACCAGGAATGGCAAAGCAAGGTCAGGAAAATGCAGCCTTGGGGCTTTGCAAGTGCTGCAAGAAGGTCAGCTCAAGGAAAGCTTAGATCCTTCTAACCTTCCATGAGAGAAATATTCCTATTTTTTTTTCAGGTGTCCTCGCTCCATCCTAGGTGTAAAAAAGCCCATGTATATTTTCAGGGATTGAAAAAGCTGACTAGACAGTGAGAACAAAGCCATATGCTACATGTCATCATTTATATCCTACACTTTCTAAATCCCCCACCAAGATCACAGTATTTTTCTCACTTATGAATTTTATGGAAGGAAAATAAAAGCCTAATAGAAGGCAGAATGAACTCCATGTTTTCTGCTTCAGCATCACCTGCTGGTTCCAATGGGATTTGCAAACCCCTGAAAGAGCTCAGGAGGTGTTGGGTAGGAGGTGCAAAGTAGCCCATTTTGCAGGCTTTGGGATTTCTAATGGGATGCGTGGGTGCTGTTCAGTAATGGCTCACTACCTGAAGGCTTAAATGAAGAAAACAAGGGCAAGAAGGACAGTAATAAGGCAGGCTTGTTAAATAATTTAAATTTTACTGTCGTACTCTGAGATTCACAATGAGGCGGCAATAAAAGGCATCCTTGGGCAACATTTAACAACCACCTTGGTGACTGTGGCACTGAACTGCTTTAGTAGCTACTTTAAAGTTAGTAGAAGCAACTCCAAGTATATTGTAAAATCTAATCCATCTTGTCTGAAAGATCAAAGTCCTCAGGAAAGCACAAATCCAAACCTCCAAAAGTATAATTGCCCCTGAGCTCCAGGAGCAATATTAAAAATGCTGTTTCCCTTCTTTTTCCCCTTTCTCTTTCCTCAGCCCTCATTCAGATTTTCATGAAACCAACTGATAGCGCGAGATGATGCCCCAGCTTGTAGGGTGATCTCATACAAAGATAAGATCTCAACTGAGCTTTATAATTTTTGGGCAGGGTTTGGTTTTATTTATTTCAAGAACAGCTGGGAGATTTATTTTGCTGTCAAGTCTGTCCTCTCATATGGATTGACCCTCAATGCAGAACAGGGACTTAATATGTCTGCACCAGACCTCAGCCATGGGGAAACCTTGGGAAGAACTTGTAGGAACATCTTCCTGGAACAGCCAGTGTTGGTGAAATACTGATATATGAGCATGCAGTGAAAGCTCAGGCAGCACATGGTGGCTGTTCAGAAGTCATGGGACAGAGGGTGTTGGGGCAAGGAGGAAATATTGTCCCAGGATTGTCCTGACCTGTGCAGCATTTTTATTATGTTAGAACTAGAAACCTTCAATCACACATCAGGGGTGGTAGCTGGAAGCATTCAACTTATATAGTTATTATAAAAAAATAAGAGAGATGTGGCAAAGGTCTCCCAAAGTGTCCTCAGAAATGAATTCAGTGAGATCCCAGAGGAATTAGATGTCTAAGACTGTTTTTAAGTTCTCCAAGGCAGTTCTGTCACTACTTTGTCACTCCAAAATGTGGAGGTTTGGTGCTCAGATGTCTAGATGAGACCTGAGGAAGGAATAGGTTTCCTGTCCCACAGAGTATGCCGAATGATTAGAAAACATCCCTTACTTACTGGATTGAATCTAAGACACTTCTGGGTAGTGCAAAAACCCCCAAGTTAATAGTAAGATTTCACAAAAGCATGTGAGATTTCCTAGTTTCATGTGTCAAAGCTGTTCTACACTTTGATGTTGCTGAGATCTGAGCAACATGGTATCTGGGCATGTCCATGGTCTCAGAAAGCCTTAGCACTTGCGGATGCTATCAGAATTTCTGAGCAATCTGAGATGATTTCCAGGGGAAATCTGATATGGTTTGTATTAGAGATGGACTGTTTGGAGCAGAGCAGACAAACATGCCTTGAGAGGTTGTGGTGTGAACCGAGCAGGGGATGTGATAAATGGGAAGGAGACTGAGGATCCTCATGGCTGTGCTGGTGCTGGCGAGGGGACGGGTAGGAAAGCCATCAGAGGTGGGTGCCCTCGTCAATCCAGCTCCCTGGTGGGATGCTGCTTTCGGATGACGGCGCCCTCAATTTGGATAGCTCTCACAACTGCAGCTCCTCTGGCATGACAACAGCACTTTGCAAGGCTGAGACATTTTTACCTCTCTGGGATGCTCCTTTACTCTCACCTCCTGCATTTTATCCCCAGGCTCCTGGTATCTCTCCCCCTCCATCCATCTCATAAATGAGTTTGCAGAGTTTGCAGCGCTGTCTGGGGTTCTGCAGGAGAAGCACGGTTTAAAAAGTCAATCCTTATTTCTGTGATTAGTGTAGCTGGCAGATCCTGCCTCTGGCACTGAGCTCATGCTGCTCTGGGAGATGGACTCAACCCGACACTGCCTCAGTGAAGGTGATGGAGGGTGCAAGTCTGGAAAAAGCAGAAGATATGAAGCAAAATGGTCTTGAGGGCAATGTGGGGGAAGTAATGAGAGGTTCAGAAACTGGGAATGAGCTGGGGTCAGGCCTGGCAGGAGCATCTCCCTGTGAAGGAGAGGATAAGGTGCTGAAGTGCAGCTATACCCCACCAACAGCCCCAAATTTGTTCCTTTTGTGGGTTGAGTGGGTGAGGGATAAAAGGCTGTGTGGGGGTAGGGGTGGTGTGGAGAGTGAGGGGCATGTGGAAGCAGAGAAGCCCTGGTGGGACCAAGCAACTTCAAGGTAAGGCTTTGGCTTGGGGCAAGGTGGGAGAGGTTCTTGCTGGAGGTTAAATACTATTTTTGTAGGGGAATGGTACAATGTTGTAGGGGAATGGGAGGGAAAGCTGAGCAGCCCAGGGTGCTGGATAGCCCCTCTCATGGTCTCCAGTGCACCTCTGCACACTCGATGCATGCGTGCCCATGGTCCTGTGGGCAGGCATGGCTGGACATAGTCACTGGTATCTCTGTGGCACAAATTTAGAACTGTTTTCCTATTCTGTCAAACCTTCAGGCCGTGGTTTTTGGCTCCTGTGAAGCAGCACAGCTTTGCTGGAACCAACTTATCCCAGCAGGGCTGTTGACTCTCAATCCCACATAAAATTATGGGGAGCTGGAGTGTATGTACAGTACTTCTGGCATGGCTTTTTGCATGACATCTTCAGAGTAAGCATGACAGCCGCATAAATAGCATATGTGAGGAGACATTACATATCTGCTGGTTGTTGCATATTATTTACATACATATCCCCTACCTAGCTGATGGTTCTTCCTAATTATAGATTCGTTAAAGACTGCAGTCTTTTCAAGGCAGATATTCAAGCCTTTGGAAAACTGATGGGAATGTTTTTCCCTCTACAGTTGCTTGAAATTTTCAGTAAACATCTATTGTTTTCTTTCGCTAGAAAATAGAGCAAGGGAAGGCTTCTGAGACTGCATTTAGGTGGGTTAAAACTGAAAAAACACCTGCCCAAAAGCAAGTATTCAGGCATCAGCTGCTATTGATCCAAATAACAGCAAGATCTTGAGTGGCATCTCTTTGGGGAAAGCAAGCTCAGAGGGAAGCAAACAGCAAATGGACGCTGAATATCTTGGTACTAGACTTTTTTGCAGCAAATTTGTTGCTCTCAAAGCTGTTCGCTATGTAAAATGACTGCAGTACAGAGGTGATAAGCAGATCCTTACTTTGAAAGACTTCTGTGAAAATCACCATCTGAGCACAGAGATGTTTTCTTCCCTAAGGGATAAGAGGTTAAAATGCTGGGATGGAGCTTGCAGGATCTGATTTCAGCATTGCTTCTGTTTCTTACTGACTACCTGTGTAAATCATGCAACCATCATTTCCTTTCCCTAAATCAGAGACCCTTCTTCTCTCAGCATCTGGGCTATGGGGACCTCCAAATAGTGAGGCGTGGATGCTGGGTACCCACTCCCAAAATGATGGGTAAAAAATCAATGTCCTGGGTGAGGAGACAGCAGGGGCAAGGAGGGTTTCTGTCTTGCGAGAATGGAAGAATTTGCTCACTTTAAGGTCGATGGGTTTGAGATGCAAAGAGGAATATGACTGTAAAAAATAATATAATGTTGCAGAGAGGATTGTTAATGGCCTCATCCACAATCACCCGAAATGATCAGTCCCTGGAAAATTGCAAATAATGATGGCAAACAATAAAATATCAGTGAAGTGGGTAGCATCATGTACTCTCTTTTTCCTGTTAGAACTTGAGGGATTTTGCTCTAAATGAATTTTTGGTGAAAGCAGGATCCACTCTAATTATTTGTAAATAGTAAGGATCAGGCTCACCACCGCACCTGGTTCTTCAAAATGCAGGCGGCTCCTGGCATTAAGTGCCTCTGGTTATTCTCCTTACCATGGGCCCTTGTAGCTTAATGGGGTATGGGACCTCTGGTCTTGGTGGCTGCTGTCCTTTGGACATGACCAAAGGGCAAGGTGTGCTGGAAACATAGGAGACACTGGAATAGGACTGAAGCAACTCTTCTTGTGAAGTTGTGCTCAGGTTTTGGGAGCTAAATGGCTCTTTCTTCTCCTATTGCGTGGTCCCAGGGAATGTAGCGGGAGCTGATGTATTTATTGGCATGGTAACTCCATGGCTTTGGGAGCTGGAGAGCAAATGGAGTGAAAAAAATGGGTAGAAGAGATTTCCTTTGTATTTGTACTTGCCATGGGCATGAGTTATACTTGTTTCACTGTCCTGCTATTTTAGAGAGAGGAATCAATTGACCCCAACTCTGTTAGCTAGGTGTCCCTGAGGATCAGCTGTCTCTTGCATGAAATTGTTTTATTGTATAATATGCCTGTTCCTGTGGATCAGTTCCTTGCTTGTAGCCTCAGGAATGGGCAGGGAGGTACCCAGCAGCAGTGTTGGGTTTTCAGGGTACAGAGGGAAGTAGGCACTGACCCCACGGCTCTGGCACAGCAAGCATCGAGAGCAGGCAGGTGGAGCTGCCTTTCAGGGCCTGGGGGTGGGTGAGCTCAGCTGCCTTGAGCTCTGCTGGCTTGAGCTAAAGGCTGTATGCAAGTGACTGGGCTTATATTTACGGCTAGGGCCAAGAGTAGATGGGATGTACTAGGATCAGTCACCTGTGATATGGACTGGATCCTCACCATCACCCTGCCACGTGCATCCTGAGATCTTGTCTCAAATGCGCTCTTCCTGAGAAGTTCAGTGATC
This sequence comes from Grus americana, assembly GCF_028858705.1. Lineage (NCBI taxonomy): Eukaryota > Metazoa > Chordata > Aves > Gruiformes > Gruidae > Grus > Grus americana. The sequence goes on from NC_072868.1 coordinate 10,359,200, forward strand.
TTGGAGAGGAAAAAGGGATTTCGAAACAGGTGGGGACATCCTGCTGACCCCATTCCCCTCAGTTGGTCTGGGTTTTAAGGAGTGTCCCAATCCAAGCTGAAGTCAGCAGGAATCTTTTTTCCACAATGTGTTTGTTCCCAGGCCCCTGTTTGCTCCTTGAGAAAGTTATTTCTTTTTTCTTTCTTTGTTCTGACTCTTAGCATTGCTAAAAAAGGGTCTGCAGAGACTTCTGCCATCTGTAAAAGGAGTCTGATGGAGAAAATACAGAAATTACAAGGAATATTATTGCAAATATTGAAGAAGCTGATGTCCCTCTTCTTCGTAGGTCTTATTTCTCATTCTTTGAATGAGTCCATCAGCGATGGAGGGCAGATAATCCACTTCTGGAATATCTCTCACTTTGCATTGTTACATGATTTATAACATTGCACAAGGAACAGAATTTGTCACTGCTGTCTCTGCGAAGGACAACTGAATCCCCTTGTAGAGGGGTAGAAGTGTTTTTTGGGGCTCAAGAGACATTTTTTTTAATTTGGCTATGACTTCTCATTGATTTCTTCCTGCTAGTTTCTCTGATGCTCTAGTTGTTGGCCATAGATCAGTGATATTATGTAAATCAGTCAGTGTTCATATACTGAACCCAACATCTCTGGCTCTTTCTTCTGGAGCTGGGGCAGGGCTAAGCAGTGATTTCCCCATGCTCTTCCATAGCTTGACCATCCTAGACATCATTTTCCATGTCTGTTTTGCAGGTTTTCCAGCTCTAGAAAGGTGCTCTTGCTTTAATTTCTCTAGCTGTAATGCAGTTTCTCTCTCTTTTTTTTTTTTTTTTTCTCCCCACTGAACCCCAATACCCTTAGTGTTTAATGGTTGCTGGAAGATGCAGTGACTGCTGGTGCTGCTCTGCCTGCTGAGCTGCAGACAGTTAATTTCCCTGCTCAGCACCCACCCAGCGAAGGGAGCAGCGATGCTCAAGGACCTCCCAGTGCTCACTGGTAACGCTGGCCTTGGGGAGGCCTTGGCTAGCCCAAGCCACTGCTAGGCTTTCCTTGACTTGTACAGATGCTTAGCAAAACCAAAAAGCTGGGAGAGAGGGAACAGAGAGCTCAGGGAAGCACTTGTAAAGCCAAGGCTGAAGAGGGTGAAATGGAGAACCAGAGGGAATGCTCCGAGGATGCAATTCTTGCTGGAGAGGGGAAGCTGGGGGGTTCTGAGCAACCAAAAGCTGACTATTGAAAAGTGTGAACAGTTGATCAGGAAAACAAGACATTCTGTGCTTTTTTGCATAAATTTTCAACAGCAAATAACAAATCTACCTGCGTGTCACATCTGTTTTTCATCCTACCAAACAGCATGAGCTATGATACTTGAATGAATGGGCTCACTGATGGTAATGCACTGCCAGTACCACCAGTTTTGATGGGTGGAGGATGTGTGTATTAAATAGAGATGTTTTCAGTGTTTATGGTGTGGACAGTGGTGGGAGAAATGAGGCTGTGTGTCTCCCTGTATGTGCCTGTTCTTGGTTGCTGAATTTATTTAAGTATGATCATTAACATCCAAAGAACAAATTTCACCCACCACCAGCGGCTGTGGTGCAAATTTAGCTAATTAGCCTTTGGCACGGGGTTGGTAGGTGCCAGTCATTCCAGGAGTGACAGCTGCATTTTTGAACCTTTGTTTTCCAGCCTTTCCAGCACACTCCATGTCCCCTCCCCAGCCTTCCTCCCTCTCCTCTCCAGCCCAGGCTCTTGTTCCCTGCATGAGAAATGATTTCACATCTTGCAAAATTAATTCTCTGCTCATGATGGCCTTGATTAAACAGATTGGCAAACTGTGCTAAAGGTGGCAAAACAGCTCTGACATGCAGACAGCTTCACCTCCCGAAAGGAAAGGCAAAAAACCTGTGGGCTGATGCTATTATGAAATGAAGGTGGCTGTGGGCTGTTTTCTGCAAAAGCAGCAAAAATTTTCCACATTTAGGAACAGTGTCTGTAACGTTAACCTGGTTGAAACAGCTGTAGATGTAATTATTGGCACTTGAACTAGATTAGCTTGAAATAGATAAGGTTTGTTCATCCACAACTGGGTGGACTGTACTGATGCTCCAGGAGTTTGGAGATAGATATGCTATAGGTATGTGGGGAAAGCCCAGGGTCCTGCCTCTGCCAGGATATATCCATTAACCAAGCAGAGAACAAGCATGCTTGGGTCCCAGCTGTGGTTCTTTATAATATAAGCCTCTGAAAATTTGCAAAAAAACCCCTGAATATGCACAAAGCTCATTTTCAGACAATTTTGGGTTTTTATGGATATTCTAATCATTTACCCAATTAAAAAACTTCTGTGTATTTTTGGTTTGAATCTTATTTTGTGTATATTCAATGGAAAGTGGGGTTGAGAAAAAAAGTATTTGCACCATGAATGTGTTCGACTTGTATGTTGATGCTCTGGACACTTTCATGTAAATCCAGCATCTGTTCATGGCGTGTCATCTGCTGCCTTCATGCATGCTTTCCAGGCAATCATCACTGGGAAGAAGGGTTGCATTTTTGACTTGTTCTTTTTTGGCTTTGTTTGCCTTGCTGTCTGCATAGAAACCTTCAAGCAGAAGAGTCAATCTGTTTTTCTAAGAAAAAGGCTGGGACAAGTCCTTTTGGGTCATGCAGATGAAACCTTGGTGGCCTTCCTTCTCAGCCTTTGTGCATAGACCCCAATGGACACGGTGAAGACTTCTGTTAAGGAAGAAAGCTGGCAAGTCTCCTGCTCTTGAGATGACTGTCTGTCCTCCTCCTATTCCAGGGATCCCGAGAAGACCAGAAGGTAAGATACCATGAGATGTTCTGGAAGAACAGATCTCTTCATGGTTGAATGAGGATTGAGGTCAAATCATGTGGAACAGTGGGCTTGGGACATGAACATCCTGGGCTTTTTCCTGTGCAAAAGGACAGGGCTGAACAGTGTGAAGATGCTAGATGGATGGAGGAGGAGAAATTTTGGAAGAGTTCCCAAAGAGTTTGGAAGAGAGGAAAACAAAACATGTCTTGGCTGTCAGTAGTTCAAGGTGGCTATCCTGATCCTTTTTAGAGCAGTCATTCCAAAACACTAGGCTTTGAGTTCAGATGAGCACCGCAACAAGATAAATAGGTGAACATGCTGTATTTGCTGCACTGAGTTAACATAAAATGAGTATGTGAAGGGCTAAGTGCATTTATTGGGGTGGGAGCCAGCAGAGAGGAGCAGAGCTGAATTTGCAAACACTCTTTTCCCGTAGACTCCAGGGCTGTCCAGCTGGGCTTTCTCACACTGATTTACTGCTGTCCTTCCTTCAGCCTTTGAAAATCAATCCATTAACAATTAAAGTAATGTCTAGTCTAGTATTTATTTCACACTCTCTCCTTAATGGACTGACCAAAAAAAACTTCTTCAAGCACTAGGACTGTTGTATTTCACAAGAGGGCTGTATCTCTGGGTCATGTTTTTTCCCTTGTTCCCTATTAGAGCAGAGACCTGCTCTTATGGAAACATTCAGGAAAATTACCATGCATTACCATACCATCACATTTCTTGTCAAGAAGGTGCAGCTTCTGTGCTAAATATCCCCAGACATCCGTTAAAGCCGAAAGGGCTAGCCCTGAGTGTGTCTGCTGGGTGGAAGCAGCTCTGCATTGGGCTGTCTGTGGGCTCCGTAAGAAAAGCAGCATTTGCTGTCCAAGAGTCCATTTTCCTTTTCTCCATCTCCTGGGCAATAGCAATGTGCCCTGAGTTGAATCTGAGCCATGTGTCTCTGCTTGTGTCCCCAACACAAACCGTTGGGAAATGGCTTCTTCAGGGAAAGACTATAGATGGCCAGAGGCATCAGACCATGAGGGTCTAGATCTCAGCTGTCAATGTGCCCCTGTTCTGGGATCAAGCTGGGGATGGACCCCAAAGACCTCTTTGCACCCTGTTTGAGGGGTGGCATACCTGGGGGGCTCTGCGGCTCTCGGGCACTGAGTCTATCTGAGTCAATGTCCCATGGCTAGATTGGGGAGGGCAGGGACCTGTGGGGTCTGCATGGATCACTCCACCCTAAGGTAATGAATTTACCGCTGCAGCTTCTTAAAAGAAATGTGCTACTCTGTAACTCTGATTCTAAGTGCAGGATGTTTTGGGATACAAAAATGATCTATAGCGAATGCCACCAGAAGAATACTAAAGAATAACATTTTGTCCCCCCTCAGTTCTCAGTCCTCCTTGTATTTTTGCCAGTTTCTAGGTCAAATTCCCCATTCTGCTTCTCCTGCGCTAGCACAGCGTTCAGGTTGCACAATTGCAGAGGAGGGAGGAATTCGCTTCCCGAAGCCGTATCTACCCGTGCCCCGATCCTTCCCTTCCCTTCTTCCCAGCGCATCTGGGTGGGAGCCCGCCCCAGGTAGGCTGCGGGTCCCCCCCGCAGCTGGGGGCTGCGGCAGGGCTTGGGGAGGGGGGGGCCGGGGCTGGACCGCCCCTCCCCGCTCCGGGGGTGGGACGGCGGCAGCTCGGAGCGCCTGCGGGAGCGGGGGGAGGACGCTGCCCTTGGGCTCGCAGGTGTGGGCTCGCTTTCCGTTTGGTGCGTTTGGTTATTTATTATTCGCGCCCCCCCCCCCTTTTTCTTGTTTCCCCCCCCCCCGCTTTTCTCTTACGCAGTGGGAGAAGCCAGGCAGCCGGGGCTGGCTCTGCCCAGCCGCCGTCCGTCCTCCCTCCCTCTCCCCCATCCCTCCCTTTTCGTTAAAAACGTGGGCTCCGGGGTGCAGCACCCTGCGCTGGCAGCATCCCTGCCTGCGAGGAGAAGCCCCTTCCCTCCCCCTCCACCGACTGCCTCTGAAGCGGAGCCTCCGGCCGTGCCCGCAGCCCGGCTTTGTTCCCCCCTCAGCCCGGGGTGCCTGGATGCGGCCGCGGGGAGCGCAGCCTCGCCCGGAGCCGCGGGGCAGGGAGCCGCGCTAGAGGGGAAACCCGCACGCAGGTAAGCAGCCAGCGGGGGCTTATTTTCAACTTTAGGCTTTTCCTGCCGTTTTACCGCTGCTGCAGCGGGGCTGGATCGGGGCTGGGGCCGGGGCCGGGGGAGAGGTCATGCTCCAGCGGCGGGACGAACCCCCCGTCCCGGTGGGAGGCTGCGACGGCTCTCGGGGGGACACGGGGAGGGAGAGGTCTGGGGGCACAAAGCTGCGTGTGGGGACTCACCGACCCGGCAGGGCTGGGAGAGGCAGGTAAGAGCATCCAAGGCTTGGGAGGGATGGCGTTGTGCAGCCCGCATGTCCCCTGCGCTGGCAGTGTGGAGATATGCGTGAGCTCCCTGTGCGCTCAGGATGCACCAACCTCTCAGGATTGCATTCCGTTAAAATGCTCTTGGGGAGGTTTGGGTGGGGGGGCTGTGCTCTCCTCGGCAATAAGTCATCCTTCTCCCCCAGCTTTTCTCACACACATGCTTTGCTACGGTCCCGTGGTACCCAACTGATCAGCAGATCTTAAAACTGTCTCTTTGGTGCCCCAGGTCCTTGGCACAGACTGGTGTTTCAGGATGGACCCGCTCTTCCCTGCCCATATTTTGGAAGACCCTGACCTGAGAAAGCTGCTGAACGACTCCTCCATGCTGAACCTGAGCTTTCTCCCCAGTAACTGGTTCAACAACGGCACGGGGGACAGCTTCCTACCGCTGAGCATCAAGATCACCATTGTGGTTGTCTACTCCATTGTGTGCATTGTGGGGCTGGTGGGCAACTGCTCTGTCATGTATGTGATCGTCAGGTAGGACACGCAGGCAGCACGCCAGGGAGGCTGTGGGGAGGGCTGTGAGCAGGGCAGACCTTCTCCACTAAATCCCTGCTGGGGGTGAAGCAGGCAGGCGCTTCCCTGGTAATTGCAATGTGCTTTAGAGGTAACGATGTGGCATTTGTTTTATTGTTTAGGTTTTATTTGTTTTTCTCCCTTCCTAGGCTGTGATGAAGGTTCCCACCAGCTTTTAGCTGCCCTCTGGTGCCTCCTAAAGTTTAACCCAGAGAATGGAACAGAGTGATCAGAGCTGCTCAAAAAATGGGGCTTTTTTTTTTTCCCAAGCTGCTGGGCAGGGAGCTGGATGTCCCTGGGGAGGGCAATGTGCTGGGAGCATCCCGCTGCCAGGGTATGCCTGATCTTTAACAGGACCTCTTCCTCCTGTGCTGTGTCCAGTACCCCAGCTGCAGGTGCTGCTCCATCTGGGAGCTGGTGCTTTCCAAAGCTGAATGTAGTTGCAAGGGAAAGGGCCTGCTGGGAGGCTTGGTCTTACTTTTACAGGGAAAAAATCACGAATGTAGCTCTTCCAACCATTTGGAAACTATAGGCAGAAATAAGATGTGACAGGATGCTGCAGAGTTGAGGGCAACTTCTCTGGCTCCTCACGCTGAAGTTGGGAGAGCAGGGGGACCTTTGCAGAGGTCCAGAGCACGGCGTGTGCACACTCCAGCAGCACTGTCCACCCTCCCTGCACATTGCTGGCATTTTAACTGTCCCTGTTTGGTTCTGCTGTGGTTCAACCCCCCCTATTTCCTGCAATCAGAAACCCTGTTCCCCTCTGTAAGTCCAAAAGAAGTTTATGCAACTGTTAGGGCTGTGATTATATGTCAAATGCCAGCAACCCCTTCTGATCTCTGTAAGCTGAATGTTAAGGAGGGAGCTTCCATTTTATACATGTCTCAGAGCAGATTCCTGGTGCAGGTGGATGCTGCCAGCACAGAAAAGACAGGGTCAATTTGTTTTCTCCTCCAACAGAGGACGAAAATATTTAGCAGGTATTCAGACACTGATGAGATTAAGTCTCACTCCTGCCAGGAGCCCTGCTGATGCAAAGCATCTTTCCCTTGAATACACACAGCTCGGCTGGGGGAGATGCTGCAAAATGAAGCCTTTGGTGTCACAGGCCAGTGAACGGTGGCTAAATTTCTGCTACAAGGGCAAAGCGACATGACTGTTCATCAAGCTTCCTGTCCGTGCTCTTCCTGCCGAGGAGTTTATGGCAGGGAGAAGGGATCATGTTAACACTGGGGAGTCTGGAAACGGAGAGAGGAGGTTTGCAGTGCAGCAGTGCCACGTTTGGAGAGCTTGTGTTTCTGTTCCGTATAGTAGCAATCATTTGAGTAGGCACGGTGTTTGTGGGTGCGCATAAGTGTGGTGAGTAGTGTCTCTGTGAGTGAGAAGTCCCTGTCCCACGGTGATGCAGTTCCCTGGGAATGCCAGCCAGTGTGCATGCAGGGGAAGGGAGAACCTTAGATGTGTGTAAGAAGAAAAAGCCTTGGCAGAAATCTTCTCCTTGTCTGCAAAGGTCTTGTGGGACGTGGACAGCAGGACCCTGCTGGCCCCTGCCCAGGGCTCTGACCAGCGTATCACCAAGAATACAAATGTCCCAAACCAGCATCCTGCTCAGGGTGGACGTGTGCCATGGCTATGCAGGGCCATGCTTTTAAAATGGTGGCTTCCGTTCCACTTCTTTTTGGCTTTGATACCTTCCAGCTGGACAAATGAGACCCAAGAAAAGAAAGTGGGGTTTAGCACTGGAATTTCCTCTGGAACATAACTTTTTGTGTGTGTCCCCTCTGGTTTTACTGGTTTACAGTTGAAAACTGAAGACAGGTGTCACCTCCACCTCCCCCAGGCTTTTTCCATTTCTTCCATTTCCTCTTTATCCAGAAACACCTATATATACAAAAAAGCCAACAGAAGCTTTAATTATTTGGGTAGTCCTTTTTAGGGATTCATCTCTGTTTTCCCCAAAAATCTTCTATATGAGCCTGGAGGCACCCCTTGAATAATATGTGCTGGAGAAGTTATAACTGAGCTAGAGCACGCTTAGAAGATGGTGCTGGTTCCCCCTGGTTCTCCCCATCGTTATCTCCTGGGACCTCAGTACTGGCTGAGATTAATGCTGAGTTATACCCAGGCAAATGACCTTTCTTGGTTCAGTAAGTAACTGCAGCTTCTGGTTATTCTGGATTTTTCTCTCCTTGCCCTGTCTGTTGAGGTCAGGAGCAGGTGTGGTGATAAACTGGACTCAATATCTCAAATTCTTGACCTTGGCCACGTATGCAGATTCACACAGAGCTGCCAAATTAGTGGCCATGCGAAGATGATGTTGATGACTTCTCAAGCACAGGTTTTTCTCCTCAGACTGGAGCATTGGTGCTTTGGGGCTTCACGCCTTAAATAGCTTTTTTTTTTTTTCAGTAGGTTGAGAGTTGGTTGCTGGTAAGTCAACGCGGGGTTTTGGGACTGTTAATGATATATCTCTTCCATTAATGGAAAAAAGACTGGCAAACCCTCTGTGCTGCACCTGTATCATCTGTAGGTATGGTGCACCCTACAAAAGCTGTTCTATTTCTTTCCATGCTTATATTTCACCAGGGATAACCAGACTTCAACATGCTACACAACCTATAAGAAACCAGTGTATTATCTTCCACAAAAAGAATGGTATAGTGGTGTAGACAGTAATTGTTTCCTGGTTTTGAGGGAGTTGGGAAATACAAAGACTCTAATATCAGCACTTGAGGAAATTGGAGGCATCAGGAAGGCTTGGTTTTTGTTCCTCTTGAATGAGTTTTTTGCCGCACCAAGGGAGAAGTTTTAAATCTCCCAGTATTTCACACAAAAATACAAATCCAAAGCCTCCTCTGGGTTTCTCCTTCTCTTGTAGAACCCAGCCTACATCTCTATTATATTTGGAGTGATTTAACATTTGGAATGATTAATTTATAGAGACAGTCATCATGTGACTGTCAATCCCCTTCTAATACTGAGCAGCGCTAATTGGATAAGACCAAGAAGGGCTCTCATCAGAAACACGATTTCCTGGACAGTAAAGGGCCTATTGTGGAAACCTGCCTTGTCTGCAGCTTTGTTCTGCTTGCTCATTGTGGAGTTCCTTGCCAGGGGAGATAATGCCTCCCCTCCCTCCTTCTCCTGCTGTTTGCTCTCTTCTGCTTATATTTCCTGTACTGCTTTTTAATGAATGTGAAACAAGGTTTGGGGGAAGAGTGGAGGAAACCAGGATGCTGAGGTCTCTCTATCTATTAACTGAATTCTGCAAGGCTGGATGCCCAAGAGCTTTGTTTTCAGGAAGCAAAGAGAAGGGGAATGTATTGTTCTTGCAATAGCCATGGGGTTGGATCATGCATGGGCCATTGGGCTGCAGGCGATGCATACACTGAGAGTAACCAAAGAGTTGCTGCATGGGGTGTGACAGACCCCCAAGCCTCCACCGGTGTGCCAGGGAAGGGACCAGGGACACCATGCAGCTTCTGGCCCCCATGAGAATTACTCCTTGTTTGTAGGGTACTTCTCTTTGCCATGACATTTCTGTGTCACAAAGTACTGGGGACGCTCAGCTTTCCCTATTGAAGAATGCCATTTCAGAGCATTTTAAGGAGTTGTTTAGGCAGATTAGGACCTACACTTCCATTTTCTGCTTCCAGGTAAAGCTTTAGGAGGGATGTGATGGGGAGGTGCCTGCACTGGGCTGTGCCAGCCATTATTCTGCTTGCAAACTGCATCAGTCCCTGAGAATAGGGGTGAAGGCAGCTGGCTGTGTTGAGACAGGGAAAATGAAGTTAATTGTGACATTGCAGGGATGCTGTTTTCTTAACAGAAAGCTTTCTAAGGGAAAAGCCTCGGCCAGCTGTGTGTCTCAGAGCTGAAATCAAGTGAGTGTTTAATGCGGTATGGACACTGGTTGGGCCATCTGAGACGTCAGCTCTCTCCAGATTATCCTCTTTTAGCTTTTCCTGGGGGAAAAAAATAGAAGACAATTGTTGCAATTTGTAGGCAAGGGAAATCCATGCCAAGGGCTCTGTGCTGTGCAGAGTAATTGGAGCTGGGGAAGGATGGCAAGGTGAGCAGGAAGAGAACCTGCTGCAAAGGGCAGGTCTGCGGCTCCCGCATTTTCAGGCCCCCACGAGCCCCGGTGAGCTGGGCTCAGCCGCATGGCTCATAGCAGCCGTGTGTGGCCCCTGCTAACATGGCTCCTGCAACTCCAGTGTGTGCTGGAGGGCGCTCGGTTTCCCCTGGCTTTGGTGGGATGAGTGGAAAGGAACTACCCGTGTGCAGCAGTAATTCTGTGATGTTTAATGTAGGACTTGGTTCCCAGTGCTTTGCGGGGACTCGGCAATTCCCAGCAGCATTTAGGACACGAGCAGTTCAGCAGAGGCAGATCCAGCACAGGAACAGGGATGAGAGGGAGCATCTTGCTGCAAGACAGATGCTGGTGAGTGCCCTCCTTACACCAAAGCACCGTGTGCCCACTCGGGGTTGCCTGAGCTTCCTTGTGAGTCCCCGGGTGAGTTGCAGAGGCTTTTGCAGCAGCAGCCGCCCAGCCTCTGCCCTTGGCATGGCAGCGATCGGGGCCATGCAGTGTGTCCATCTGTGCTGGTCCCTAGAGAGCCCCTTGAAGAGGAAGGGCACCAGTGTCACCCAGTGAGACTCGGAGGGCAAGAAAATCATCTGTCCCAAAGCGCTGCTGCTCGTCCTGGCTGGCAGCAGACTTTAACCCCTGCTAGTCAGTCGCCAGGTAATTAATAGGCTTTTATGTGCTGGTGCTGCTGGCTGCTTTTGCTGGTTTCATAGTCCAAAGTGATTTAAATTTGTCCTTAAATTCTCTGGGGTTTTGTGGCCTGTTGAACCATTAAGAATAAACTGGCTTGAATTGGGTGATTTCAGGATGAGGGGGCTCTGAAAAGGTGAACGGAGCAGCAGGGACACGGTGAGCACAGTGGGGGAGTATGGCTGGAAGGACACAAATCACGATGGTACGTGCCAGATCAAATATCAGCTTCATGCAACCTGTGGGCTAAGAGCAGGTTGGGAGTAGAGATGTCAGTGAACCGGTGCTGATTTCCACTGTCAGAGGGTGGGAGCAGGTTGGCGAAAATCCTCCCTGAGCCTTTTCTGCTCTGTTTTGCTTCCCTGTGCGTGTCCAGGGAGGGCAGCAAAGGCTGTCACTGATGCCAGGGCATGGGGCGGGAATGGAGGGAGCCGCTCAAGGTGAACAGCACTGTCTGCATCCTGATTAGCTCGAGCTACAAATATCAAAATCAAGAGGCTCCAAGAGACAGGGAGCTTCTGGAGATAATGCTCACGGTTCCCTAGGGCTGAAGGCTTTGCTCTGGTCCCTCTGCCCCTGGTGTCTGCAGCGTCATTTCAGGTTGTGGATTTGCTGCAGCTGGCTAGTCCTTAGCCCTGGGGCATCCAGAGCTGCTTGCTGCCCTGCAGCCTTGCGGTGGCTGGGTGCAAAGGAGGGAATGATGCTAAAACAACAGGTTTGCAGCTCACCCTGCGCTTCAGCCAGGGACAGAATCTGTCCTTGTGAAAAACAGGACCTCAAAGCCCAGTACGTGGGTTGCCCTTGCTGAAGCACAGCTTTGTTCCAGGTAATGCTGCTCAACGTCCACTTAGCAAAAAGGAGGGGGAAGCCGAGTGCTGAGCTGATATCCAGATGTTTTTTCCTCTTTGGCTTCAGCAGCCAGGAAAGCAGAGCAAAGCGATTACTTTTGTGACAAAGGTGGAGCTGGATGGAGAGCTGAGAACCGCCCTGTGGGAGATGCTCCATTAGGAAATTGCCTCTGTGACCAAATGCAAGAAAGTGGCTCAGTGGGGAGTTAATGTCCTCCATGGACTGTGCCGGAGGACACAGTTGTGTCTGTGCTGTGCCGTGGTGGGGACCTTAGGTGCCTCCTAAAGCCCGAGAGTTTAATTTGTCTTTTTTGTGCAGATTAAGAAAGAGAACACTCGCAGTTCCCGGAGGAAAAGAAAAAGAGGTTAATCCACAGAGAAGTGATTAATTGATTTTTGTTTGTACTGAACATTCTGGAAATGTTTGGGAACATTGGTTGGTTGGGATAATGGCTGTTGGCTCGCAGCGTGCAGAGAAAGTGGAACTAGAAGTAATTAATTAGGTGTAAATTAATTTCCCCACCTTTCAAGAGCGCAAAATGAGCCTTAAAATCCGCTTGAAGGTGGGTGGAAGGAGGTAAGCCGTGGGCCAGCCACCCCAGCGTGTCCCCGCGTTGGAGTGAGTGAAGGAAGGTGGCTCTGCTGTGACCTTGGGGACAGAGAGAAAAAGGACAGCAGAGAGGCATCCGTGCATTGGGGAAGGGCGGATTTTGTGGGGCCAGGCTGAGCGGTTGCACCCAGCCTCTGAATTCTTGCTGAGAAGTGTCTTGGAGGAGAGGGACCAGTGAGGTCCCCTGGGGTGGAAGGGAGCAAGAGGGAGCTGAAGGTTTGCAAGCTGCACGCACCAAGCTCAGGCTTAGCTGAGATGCCCCAAACTTCTCACTGTGCTGGGGACACGGGAGTGTGCATGGAGGCAATGTTGTCCCCTGTGGATGCTGGATGGGTGGTAGAGGTGGGTGGATCGCTGCTTGTTTCTCCCACTGGTATAAAGAAACCCTTTTATTTTTTCTGTTTCAGTGGTGAAGTTGCCCATCATGGGTCAAAGATGCAGTTGTTATTCTCTCAAGTTATAACATCTGTAAAAGTAGTTAGGGTTAGAGGCATGTTGATGAATTGCCTCCAAGTCCAGTCCTCTGGGAAGGATGGACTGGAATAAGTTTGACCTTTGGGAAGCTTGGGTGAGCCCAGCCAGGTCTGTGGTATACAGAGGAAGACTACAGCTCCCAGGAGACCTTTGCTAACACAGTCTTGGATGACTTGAGTAATTTCCTGAAGCCTAAGCTGACAATACTTATTTTTGTGTGGGCTGATAAACAACAGTGATTTAATTTCTTAATTTTAATTACCCACCCTGCTGACCTAGAGGGGAAAGTGTCTGAATCCATTCACAGACCCATCTTGTGCTCCCTGTGTGCATTGCCCCACTTGTGCCAACTGCAAGAATTCAAGCGAAAAAGCAAAACTCGCCCTCCCTGAGATGCTGCTGCTCTGGGGTTCACAGCACTGGAGTCTGTTCCTGTGTAATTCTGCTTAGTAAGTCCCAAAACTTTAAAGCCCTGGCAGCTGCCTGGTTGGATTTGCAAAGTGTTTTGCTTGTTCATCTCTACACAACAGGAAAGACACTGGTATTTTTCGTCTACTGCTTTTTGTTATATAAGTTTATCTGATCTGGGCTGGCTTTCTAAGAACCCACTGTCTTGCTTGGCTGCTGTGATTTCTGGGCCAGGAGGAGCCTGACTCAGGCTTACGTGGGGACCTCAAGTGCTTCTATCAACGTTCACCTGCTCCAAAAGCTACCCTTGGCTTTCAGGGTCAAATGTAGGATTCTTTGTTCTTGCTTTCTGAAGCCACTTTCAAACATCTGACTTCTAATACAAGCACAGCTTAGAGCTCTAAGGGGTAAAAAAAATAGACTTTATATTCTGGATTGTGGATCCCTGGCTGTTATCCTTGCAAACCTGGCTATGTCGCCATGTGTCTCAACAGAGTTCAGAGCGTGGCAATGATAATGTTCCTCCATGCATTCAAATAATCTATCAAGACGTGAAGCTCAGATCATTGGTGGGGGAGGGGGGGCGTGGGGCTGCAGTGCTGAGGAATGCAGTTGGGGGTTTGCTAGTCTGAATCGATTTGACAAAGAGCTTTTTTTGGTCAAATTGGACCCCATAATATTCCAACACATATCAAATTACAAATAGTGCAGTAGTTTACGGTTTTAAGTGTTATCCTCAAATAAACTTGCCTTCTGTTAATAACACACATCATTGTCTGCCATTTCTGGCAACGTTTCTGCAAAGGCCATTAGTGTAGTAAATGATAGATGAGCTATAGTTTTAAAATTATACCTATTTGAGCTCTTATTTTGCCCATGAGAGGAACATCCTGGAGCTGAAATGTTAGATTCAGTCACAGAGTCACCGTTGAGTTTCCATTTCTGCAAACTCTGCACGTATCCTTGGGTAGGTGATCACATCTTTCTTTGCATTGTTTCCCATGTGTAAAAAGGAGATGATTACCATTAGAGCAAGGTGAATCTTCTTTTGGGGCAGTCAGTTCATGCAATAAAAGTAATATAGAAATGACAAAACCCCTTTGAAGTAGAGTCGACTCATGACTTCATCCGCAAACTGCCCCTTTCTTTAGAAATATCCACTGTAATATTTTGATTCCTGATACAAACCTCATTGCTCACCAGTTTTTAGCTGCCACTGGCCAGGGCTGACTATCTTGCCCGTTCTGATTTGATAGCTCCCATTAGCCATAGTCTTTGTCTATGAGCCCATATAAAATAGCTAATCAACTTACCCCTGGACCATATGATGCCTTTCAAATCAGCTTAGTGGGTAAAGCTCTCACCAATATTTATAATAATGAAGCCATATGTGATGAAATCCTAGATTAGCCTTACTGAAGTCATTTTTCAAAAAGCACAATCTGAGTTGACAGCCTCAGGCTTTCATGGTCCTCACTTGCAGTCTTTGGGAATAAGCTTCTTTTGTCCATGAAACTGGTTGTAAAGGCACCATTTGTATTGTTGTAGGAGCTGGGTTGAGCTGTGTGTTGATAAGCGTAAAAAAAGGAAAGGGTGGTGTTCAATCTCTTGCAACATAAGAAAAATACAGCATCTCCTTCCTAAAGTGGCAGAATGGCCTCTTCGGTAGAATTCAATGTCTTACCCATTATGGTCAGATGGAGCTCTAATCATTGCTCATTCCTTCATTTCAGATTCACCAAGATGAAGACAGCAACCAACATTTACATCTTTAACCTTGCTCTGGCTGATACCTTGTGTCTGATGACCTTACCCTTCCAGGGTACAGACACCTTCCTGGGCTTCTGGCCCTTTGGCAATGTCCTCTGCAAGATTGCCATCTCTATAGACTACTACAACATGTTCACAAGCACCTTCACCCTGACGATGATGAGTGTGGACCGCTACATTGCTATCTGCCACCCTATCAAAGCACTAGACATCCGCACTCCCCACAAGGCCAAAGTGGTGAACGTCTGCATCTGGGCACTGGCTTCTGTCTTTGGCATCCCAGCAATGGTGATGGGATCTGCGGAGAATGAAAACAACGGTCAGTAAAAATGTATCCATGAGGTGGGAGGTGTTGGTGGCCAGGAGAACCCATGGGCTTGGGGAGCCACTGGAGAGGGGTACCAGTTTCAGCAGTGTGGTGAGCTTCTCTGCTGTAAAGCCATTTTAACTATTTCCTCTTTGCCCTTGCATCTCTGCATCACTGCTACTGCTTTTCCACTATTAAACATGCCTAAACTAAACTGAATGTGCAGATGTTTCTCTTCTTGGTACGGGTTTGCTGATCTTCCTTTCCTTTTTATTTTTTTCACTTGCAGAAATTGATTGTCTAATTAAACTCCCTTCACCCGTGGATTACTGGGATCCAGTGTTTGGCATCTGTGTCTTTCTCTTCTCCTTTATGATCCCTGTGTTGATCATCACCATTTGCTACAGTCTCATGATCAGACGACTCAAGAATGTCCGTGTCCTCTCAGGCTCCAAGGAGAAGGATCGAAACCTGAGGCGCATCACCCGAATGGTCCTGGTGGTGGTGGCCGTCTTCATCATTTGCTGGACACCCATCCAGATTTTCGTGCTGGTCCAGTGCTTGGGTGCCAAGGCAGAAAGCGAGCTCGAGCTGGCCATCTCCTGCTTCTGCACTGCGCTGGGGTACGCCAACAGCAGCCTGAACCCCGTGCTCTACGCCTTCTTAGATGAGAACTTCAAGGCATGCTTCAAGAAGTTCTGCTTCCCCACTGCCTTCAGGACCGAGCTCCAGATGTCCAACAGGATGTGCAGCATTGCCAAGGATGTGGCCTATGCCTGCAAGAACTCGGAGGGGACTAACAATCCGGCCTGACTAGGCATGGAAATTCCCATGGTGGCTGTCGCCCAGCAGAGTCCAACCACCCCCACGTCAGAGCTAACTCAGATAACGGCTCTTTAGCAGGACCTCAAAACTGGGAGGCGAGAAACCAAGGAAACAATTTTGGGGGTTGGGAAAACCGGATACTGCAAGAGCATGCAGAAAGTGAGCCCATTTGCATTTTTAATTCCAGTGCACGCTGCACTAAGGGACGTGTTTGAAATCAGCCCTTTGATTCCTGCAAAACCCCGGTGGTTATTGACAATTCAGGAATTAAGGCTTTAAAGCAGGCATTGCTCCTGGGACTTAAACTTACTGCTGGGAGACAGACAAAATGCAAGCTATTCCATTTCTTTTCTCCTCCCTGAGTTAAGACACTAGCAGCTCATATGGCTCACCAGGCGCTCGTGTGCAGGTTTTATTCCTGCAGCATTGCTCTGAAATTAGACTTTGCTCAAGCCAAAGTGGGCAGCAGCCGTCAGACAAAAACCCAAGATCATTTCCAGGATGAGTCATCACGAAGGGAAGGATGCGGGGAGGGAGAGGAGGGAGCTGGTGGAAAGGGAAATTCAAGCTGCCCCGCGGCTGGCAGCCCGGGGAGGACAACGTGAGCTCCTGCAGATGGGGTCTGCAGTAAAAACCCTTGAGAGGGGAGCAGGGTGGTGAGAAGGGATTGTCAAAACTGATGAAGGTAGCTCGGAAGAGGAGGAAGAAAAGACAGATGAAACGAACACAAATCCTTGTTTACATGCTGCTATTGTTGGTTTTTTAAAACCCTGTATTTCCATTGTAATAATGGACAGAATGTGTCTGTATATACACCTCTCTATAGTGCTATAGGTACAGCTATATTGTAGGATTTCATCTTGCCAAGCATGCCTTGGGGATCTTTCTCAGTCAGAGGAGGAAGGAATGAAGTGGCCTATATAGACTTGTATTTATGTATAGGGGAAAGCCATTTCGGAGAAGTCAGAAATGCAGCTCTTCCAGAAGACGTGGACATTTCTGGTAGGAGGGGCAGCCTAAAGCAGTCTCACCTGCTTCACACGAGATAAGCCGTGTGCAAACCGTACAAAAGGTAGTTGTTTGGGCGTTTTTTTAATGAAATGAGATCCGCGATACTGACAGAGCTTGGGAAGTGCTGCCGAGGTGCTGCCCCTCCTGCCAACCGTAGATTGATTTTCCTTTCCCATTAGGTCAGAACTTTGTGTAAAATGAAATGCCCTGTCATTTCATTTGATAATGAAAGCATTCCCGAAGAGTTTAACCACTCAGTGCCCTCCGTGCTGGCAGGGCAGCAGACTTGTATTCTCCCTGTAGCACAACATCCCGGTGAAATCTGGGCAGTGATGGCCAGCGGTGCTTGATGGGGAGGCAAAGCAACGACCTCCATTCGGAGATGGGAGGTCAACTCCAACGCGAGAACCGGCAGCGTCGTCCGGACTGTACAGATTTCATGTCAATATATTTCTTGTGCTCTGGTCTATGAGATTCTGTATTTTTAATGTATTGATTTGCCAATATTTTAATGCTGTCATGTTCTTTATATATGCTGTATAAAAGAATCCAATGTTCTATTTCTATGTAGAGTGTTTCCCTTATGGTTGGTCTTAAAAATATAGATGCAATTCCAATGTTCCACATATAGGACCCAGATCCCTTGTCAACTGCTCAAGCTGGGAGGATTTTTATGCTGATTAGCATTTGATTGGGAATCTGGAGGGAAACCAGAGCAAACTTTGCAATTAGCGCTTCCCCTGAATAAAGTAGGGGGAGGAGAAAATCTGGGCACTTTAAGCACTTTGCAATGGATGTTTATCCCCAAGCGCTCACCAGGAAATCTCATACAACCCCCAAGCATGCTAAGAAGAACTCCCTGAGAACCACGCTGCTGGCAAGCTGCATCCATGACCTTGAAAAAAAAAAAAAAAAAAAAAGAGTTTGGTGGGCTGTCGCATTTGTGGATGCAATAACAGTGTTGGTCAGGGAGCAACTGTGAGTCTTCTCAGCCCGTCAGCTGTCGTAGGGTCTGACGGGGTGCTGGGTGCGGTTGTGCACGAAGCTGGGAACCGACTGCCAGGCTTTTCTTGCCGTGCCGTTAGGGAGCAGGAGAGCGTTCGTTAGTGGCTGGCTAAGGAACAGCCACCTTCCCCTTGTAGTTCTTGGTTGGGTTTTTAGGTAGATTTATGTCCTCTGGAAAAAATATACCAGTGTTTGGCATTTTTTTAATGAGGATTTTGTTATAATGACTATGCTGCAACGATCTTACGTAATCAAATACTCAATAAATGTACGTTTACTAAGCTTTTGGGTGATTCTGTGGCCCCTGCAGTGAATGTGTTTAGGCATTCTGTTCAATGCTCAGTGGAGTTTGTTATAAGAAGAGAAACAAAAACCTGAAAGCAAAAGCTTTATTGTACTGTGCCTATGGAGTTAAAGGCTTGCGATCGGCTGGCCGGCTGAAGCGCAGGCTCTTTAATTCTCTCCTGAAACGGTTGTGTTGGTATGATTTTACAATTACCGCAGTGTAAATGACAATTTCCTAGGTGGCTACTTGTGTGCTTTAATAAAGGAAAATAAAACCCCCTGTACTTTGAATGATGTGGAGTCTGAAAGACTTAGCTGCGTGGGTCAGGGGGTTGTTTCAACCCCAACACTGCCGGGATCTTTGCACGTGGGCTCATTTTTCCAGCCAAAACCACTGCCGAGCACATACAATAACACCGAAGCATCCGATCCCTTTTTATTGAGATCAACGGGAACTTTTTTTTTATGAAGTCAACTTTGTCTTCAGGCAGCCTGGAAGAAGAAGATGTGAAAATGCTAGAAAAATCAGCAGTTGGAGATGAGCGTGAGCTGCCTGCACCCTGCCAGCCTCCGCAGCTACTCTGGGTCTCGCAGCAGGCAGCTGTCAGGTGCGGGCAGGGCAGCGGTGCAGGCAGCTGCCTGCTGTCAGAGGTGAAGTCTGATGCAGGACTAAAAGGAGGTCTTCCCACTTACTCCCCACATGCTTGCCAGGCGTTACGGGGTTAGGCATGATCATGGAGAGCAATGAATTACAGAACTGCTCTGCAAATAAAGCCAAAGCAATATTCTGTAACCAGGAAAGATGAATTAGGCAGTGAGATGTGCAGTAAGGAAAGCACCTTCTTTCTGCACAGAGATCAATATTCCTACCCAAGCAGGTAAATATAAGGAGAGAGTTTGTTATTAGCAGTGGTGATTTTCTTCTTTTAAAAAAAAAAAAAAAAAGAAAAAGAAAATTGGTGGGAAAAAAAAATGAAATCTTTATTTCCAGTTTAGTTAATTATAAGTACCCAGGGGTGAGTTCTTATAGCAAAACCATAAACCAAAGTGCTTTATTCAGTATTATGGGATTTATTAATGTACTAAGTGTTCTCCCTGCTGCTGCTGGCTGGAGTCAACTGCTGGAAAGGCCAAGGAATGGATGAGCTGGGGGCTGAGCTCTTCCCTGAGGAGCTCGGTGGCTCATGGCACTGGCACATCTGGGCAAAGCTCTGGCTTTTGAGGGGTGCTTTGCTCTGCCCGTGCCGCATCTCCCTTCCTCTCCCTCTGCCCAGGCTGTTCAGCCAACAACTTTCCCCTGACATGAAGCACATTTTTTTTTTTTCCTATAGAGGAAGATTTGTTAACTCCTTAAAGAACTTTAACTGGGCTCTGATGTCTCTCTGGGTACTCTGGAATATCACAGCTGGATAGGACAACGTGTGCCTGGAGAGGGATGGCTCTGACTCTGCAATGCTTTATAGGGAAAGTGGGTGCTCTCCATAGTTACAGCCTCTTTGTTTAAATGAAAAGAATCTCCAGAACCAGCTGGTTCTGGTGCAGCCTTTGTTACCTGCTCAGCAGAGGGACTCTTTGACTGGCAGCAAAGCGGGCTCTGCCAGAAAAACTTCAGTTTGCTTTCCCACTTATTTGCCTTTGCTTTCCTTCAGCTATTTTTGTGGCTATTTATGCATAAACAAATTTCTCCTTCCTTCAGCAAGGAGAACCTTCTTCAGACAGATCCTGAACTGTAGCCCTGATTGTGCATTCATGGCTTCACCTCGTGTTTCCAAGTGAATCTCTGTGGCGGCAGAGCTTCGTTGCTGTGACTTTGCAGAATCAGCTGGTGATTCACATCCCTGATCTTCACCTCCCCAAGCCCTGCCCAGGGCTGTCTGAAGGACCAGTCCTTACTCCTTGGCCTTCTCCTGTGTTGAGGAGAACCACACAGCTGAGATGGGAGGCCTGGAGGATTGCTGGAGGGAAAAATGTCTCAGCTTTGTGGTGAAAAAGGCTTGTGAGGTGATGAGGCTGGAAGAAGGGAGAGAAAATGGAAGGCAGACCTGAGGCTTCAGCATCGGCTCATAACCCAAGTCATGGTGCTGCGTGAGGAACAGGGATGGACTATAAATAGAGCATATGCTGTGTGATGCCAATAGGTGTTAGGCATAGGGTTTTTTTGGGGATGAGGATGTGATGTTACAGGATCTGTAGCTTCCCCTTGCCACAGCTGAGCTGATGCACATCTATCTTGAGTGGCCCACAGTGGCTGCATGCACCTGCCATCTTGCCCATTTAGACCGGAGCTACACACCACCTATGTTCAAAACGTGATAACAAACGTGCTAAGGCCAAAACTAATTTTGAAAGAAGGAATTTTAGGATTTTTTCAAGCAAAGGAACTGCTATTGGGGTGGGTACACTTTAGGTCAAAATGCCCCATGGCTCACAAACTCCCTTTGTTCCTTTTTTTCAGTACCCTGAAGCCTGGTATAAATTGCATGACAATGAAATAATCAATAAATAGAGCAACATGGTTATGTATCTTGGCAACGATGATGCTAATCAACCATGTAAACTGACTTTGCGCGCTCTCTCTCTCTCTCTCTCTCTCTCCCTTAATGCAGTGAAATCCCAGCTGTCTGCAGTAAAGGAGTGATGCTGGCTCTCTGCAGCGCTTGGAGACATGGACAGCCCTTTCTCCCACCTGCCTCCTCTCCTACTACACACAAGGTTTCTGCTTCAGCAACCCAAAAGCTCACTAAATGCTCCCTGGGGTAGAAAGTGCACAACAATATCCAACACCAGCTGGAATCACCTTCACCTGCCTGGAGAACATCTGTCATGTTTGGATTCTTGGGAATTTGGTCCTCCCGTGGTTAAGCTGCTGGAAGGTCTTCTGGGAGCAAACTGCATCACTCTGTGCTGGCACATGGCATCACTTGGCATCTTCCTGAGTAACGAGCAGATTGGATCATTTGTGGGTCTGTATAGCGTGGTGTTATACATGTCCTTGCCTCTTGCTCCTGCTTTGCTCTCAAATCCTTGTGCCTATTGCAGTATATAGGTGCTGGGTGGGAAATCCTACCTGCAGAGCCCATGCAGGCAGCTGGTACTGGGAGGTCTCATAACCAATGCAACCAGCCCACTCTTGCAGCAAAGGGTATTTTTCCTCTATTATATGTTATTGCCGTGAGGGGATGTAACTCCTGTGCGGCTGGAGTCCTCCTGTCTGCCTGCAGTGGTCAGGGAGAGCGTCCGCCGCTTCCCTCCCCTCCGGGCCTGCAGCCAGGCAGGTCTGGAGCCAGGAACCGAGCAGCACCAGCCCTGCCAAACAGCAGATTTTCAGTGTAGTGAAGTGAAGGATGAATCTGCAGGAAACCAAGCAGGAAACTTGATTTTTTTCCAAGGAAACCACTAACAGAATTAACATCTTCCCACAGTCTGGTTTTTGGTTGCATCACATCACCTTTCTCCTGGCCACAGAGAGGAGACCAGGCAAAGTTTGGACTTGCTCTGTCCACTCTATAAACATTGATTTCTCTGTGTGTTTCCAGTCTGCCATGTCCAGCAAATGCTCTGAAAAGCTCATGCCATGCTGATTCATGGTGGTGGGGAATAAAAACACAAGCTATATAGTCAATATGAAATCAAGATTAATGGCTTTTCAGCTTGATTTCCTCTGTGTGAAACAAATCCTGTGTTGTGATTTGGCTATTTAATGTTTGTTCAATGTTAGGCATTAATAGCAATTTCTCTGTGTGCATAGGTCATTTGTTCACATATTTTGGACTTTCCCTCATCTCAGCCTTGCGCTGCTCTTGCTTTGCTTAACCACAGAGAAAATTCCTGGAGATAATCACTTGCCTCCAGGGATTAAGCGTAAAAGAGCAGAAAATGAGCCCAACCTCTGGTGCTGGTGTTTATCCTTGCTCCCTGCATTCCTGTGGCAGCTCAGAGGTGGATATGGAAAGCTGATCGGGGCTGCTCTCCCCGCAGTTTGCTTTGGCATCTGCACTGGGGTTTAATTTGAATGTGCTCGGCTGGAAAACTGCCTCTTGTCTTTTGACGAATGTGTGTTAGTGATGCCACTGAGCCTTTCTGCCTTGGGGCTGTCCGCCAGGATGGTGTATGATGAGCTGCCTGGCTCTGACTTGCCCCATCCGCTGCGAAATGATGGCTATCAGCCTCATCTCCCTGGCTTATGATCAGCTGGGAAGGAAGAAGCTCAACCAAGAGCAGCCCATGGCACAGAGGAGCCCGCTGTCTCCATCGCACGGCTAAGAGAAATGTAATTACATCCGTAGCATTTCCATCAATACCAAGCAGCAGCAGGCTGAGTCTCAGGGGAGGTTTTTCGTTGCATTGAATTCTGACTTTATTAATTACCAGCCTCTGATCTCATTTGAGGGTTAAGTTTATGAAACTGAATCCTTATTTCTCTGCTTTCCTTATTCAGCTGTCTTACTGAGTTTTGTACAGTGGATGGTTTGGACCTTAAAAACTCCCAAGGTGTCTTGTTCTTCAGGCATGAGCTGTACAGGGGAAGCGGAGGAGCAAGGGGAGATGACGGAGACATACAGAAGTCCTGGTGGAAGACAGAGAAAGAAATTACATCTCAGGAAAACTGAAAATGGGGACAGTTGCACACTGTCAAAGGTCTCACTCCCAAATTATAGTTTATTTTACCCTTGCTGGGAATTCCCCTTCCCACGTGGGATGCTGGTGGCAGCACCCAGAGCCGCCCCCCCCCCATGCCCAGTGAGGGGACGCTGCAGTGGGGTGCTTTAGCAGAGGCACCCACCACCCTTTGGTGCAGCCTGGGCTGCTCACCTCCTCCCGGGGAAAGCTTTCCAGCCTCTCCCTATTTATCCAGTGAGCACCAGACTTGGCTGTAGGCACTTAAAGGAGTGCCTGTTTTTTATCTAGACATCAAATATTTTTTTTTTTTAAAGGGAAAATAGCCACTAAACAGCCCTTGAAGCTTCAGGCTAATGTGTAATTCCACTCAAAGAGCTTCGTTAGATAATTGTCATACTTTTCTGAGAGAAAATAGAGCAATTGAGGCTCGTAATTAAAAGCTATTCAGACAGCTTTGATCTTTCCCTCTTCATCTTCACTTACCAAAAACAAATGCCAACGAGAAACGCTTGGCAATATTTACTGTCACTATTCTTGGCATTTGCCTTTAAATTAACTCCTCTTCCTCCATTCTAGGAAAAGAGAGGTGGGGGAAGAGAAATGTGGCAATGATGTGTGGCACGTGGCTTTTTCAAGAGGGGGTTCTTTGGAAAGCTCTTTTTTTTTTTTAAATTTTTTTTTTGGAGGGTGCCTGGTGTCCTGTCACTCCACGACGACAGCAAACGTGGAGCTCCTCTGGAGGCCTCAGAGCGTCCCTGGATCAAGGGTTTATCACCCCAAAACCAACTTCAGCCACGGCCTTGGCTGCAGTGGTGGTGTAGGTGGGCTAAGACCCAACAGTCTGCCCCGGGCATGGGACAGGGAGCTGCCAGTGCCGCGTCCCCTCAGGTGACCTCCTGAAGGGACTCCAGCCTGGGCAGTCCCCTTCTCTTCAGCAGCAGGTGGGAATGTCAACCCTTGAGGTGCTGAGACCCTCTGAAGGCACCAAACCGGGCTCGTTTCTCCCAGAACTAGCAGTAAAGCCGGAGGGTCACCGGTTCCTTTCCTTGCGTTTGCAGCAGGACCATGAGTGGCACATTAGCACCTGATCGTCCCTAATTGAGATGACGCCCAGGGACTACCAGCATCCGTGGGCAACAAGGTGAGCGGTACGGATAGGTCAGGCTGTACAGAAAAGGGAGAAATTCTGTCTCTTGGATTGCTTTTAACAGTGTTCTCTAGAGATGCTTCTGCTTCATATCTTCTATATTCCAAGTTTTTGCTCATCCATTTTTTTTCACATCTAAAGATGCTTCTGAGAGCTGGGACTTCATCTCTCAGTGGGATATTATTGCTTTTCTCACCCAAAATCGTGACCAGCAGTAGGAGACAGTGCAAGACTGTGTAAGTACCAGGGGATTATGGCTTCATGGGGGAACAAGCTGCAGCACAGCTCGGACGAGGACAATTGATCGAAACAGCCATTATGACTTGCTGTAGCAGAAAGACTTAAAAAGCAATAGTCATTTCCGATCGCCGCCTCTTATCTCAGATGCCTGCATTTAAAGCCTGCGATGGGAATATGAGTCCTGTATAAGCCCTAATTCCTGTTTCTGGGGTGGAAAATGGCTCCTTCTCCCTCTCCCAGGGATGATGAAGCAGAGTTCTCCAGGTCTATCTGTCCTCATGGGTGCAGCCGGCGCAGGGAAGGCGATGTCCTTCCCGGAGAGGAGGCAGGCAGGAGCCTGCTGCCTTCCTCCGTGCTGCTGCAGTGGGCAGGAGCAAGCGGAAAGCTTTCAGCTCCTGCTGTAACCAGGGAGCTGCGAGGTTACCCAGCACCTTTGCACTCATTAAGACATCCCGGACTGTCCCGGAAGGAAATTTCCCCGGCTTCGGGGCTGAGCTGGCTTCCCCACACGACACACGGCCGGCTGGGAAGGCGGTTAGGAGGAGAGGGAGCTGTGCGGGTGCCTGATTCATCCTCCTGCGACCCTGCAGAGCTTGGTTTAGAAGGCGATTTATTTGGTGAATTGTTAGTGGGATTTATTTCCCCTCTTCCAGTCTTCAAGATGCGACTAATGTGGGCCGGTGTGATCTGCAGTAAACCAGCCCCAGCAGCGTGATGAAATTCAAACGAGCTGGGGTGTGGGTTTTCCCTGGGGTGAACTTGCGCAACGAGTGGGCAAATGTCTCCTCCAAGGTGGTTTCTGCTCTCCCAGAAACAGCAGTATCAGCCTGGCCTGGGGTGCTGTGCTCCGAGGGTCTGCCCGGGCACGGACAGCACGGGTTTGCAGCCTTCCCCGCAGAAGCACGGTACCAGCCTGCGTGAGAGGCTGAGCAGCGCTGCGGGAGCCACCGGCGATGCCGAGCTGAAAGCAGAGAGTGCCGCTTAGTGCCGCCGGGCTGAAACACAGGGCACCGGCCAGCTCGGTGCACCGATGAGAGCCGGGGACCCTCCTAAGCACGGGAGGAGATCTTGGCTAGAGCAAGCCCCTTCTCCCCTTTGTAGCCTTGCACCCCATAAGAGAAAAGAGGAGTTGGCGCTCCCATCTTAAGCATTTTATGTAAGGAAAAGCCCAGGTGCAGGCAGGATGCTGTAGTAAGAGGAGATGCTGTTGGATGGGGCTGTTCGTCTTCCGGGAGGGAGGGCTCCGGGGTAACTGAGCAATGTCTGTAAATGCCTGATGGAGGGGGCAGAGGAGAGGGAGCCAGACTCTCCTCGGTAGTGTCCAGTGGCAGGACACAATGCACAAACTGAAATACGGGAAATTCCATTTAAATTCCATTTAAACATAGGAAAAAACTTCTGCTGTCAGAGTGGTGAAGTACTGGAACAGGTTGCCCCAAGTTGAGGAAGTTCCATCCTTGGAGACAGTCAAACCCAAGTGGACATGGTCCTGGACAATCTGCTCCGGGTGACCCTGCTTGAGCAGGGGGGGTTGGAGCGTGCGAACTCCAGAGGTGCCTCCAACCTCAGCCACTTTGTGATTCTGTGACAATCGTGACATTTGCTTCAAAGGCAAAAAGCTCCAGCAATGAGAGTCAGGTCTGAAAGTGGGTGGCTTAAACTTGAAAGATACTTTTCACCTAATGGAATATATTGCCTTTCCTACAGCCCTAACACCAATGAACAGCAGCATTGCAGCTAACTAGAAAATTTATGTGTGAGGCGGCATCATTTGAGTCAGTTTTCTGCACTCAGAGAGGTTTTTCCATCTGGGGAGCCCGTTGCCAGCAGGTGGCAACCGTGCTAAAGCAGTGGGTACCCGTGGTGCCCGCCTGGGCAGGCTGGCTCTGCTCCCTGGGCTGCTCCAGGGGGTCATGCAACACCTCTGCACTCCCTCATCTGCTGCTGGTACCTGCCTCCTTCCCTGTGAAGGTCGGTCAGGACCACAGCACCCAGCTTTCCTTCCAGAATCAGACACCCATATGGTTCCCAGTCCTCCATCTGCCAGGTCTTCCCCCTCTTCTCCCAATTCCTGAAAAATCCTTGTGTTTTCTGATAGTTGCAAGGTACAGCTAGTGAGAAATAGAGACAAACTATAAAACTTGGCTCTGAGAACCTTGTGGGCACTAAGTCTGGGGGTTTAAGACTCTGGGATTAAGGACCCACTGCTGTGGTCTGTTCCTCATCAGGCTGGCTGAGAGAGGGGATTCAGCTCTTGATCTTTACAGCAAGTTAATGTTGCAGTTGGTATAAGTAAAAAAGTTCCTGGAGAAATTTTACCTGGAAAAATGTGTTCTCCTTCATTGTCCTTCCAAAGCTAACACCTTTAATACAGAAAAGGCAACACAAGTGATCTTGTATTCACAAATCTCTTTCAGTTTTCTAAAAGGGAAAAATGAAATTGCCATCATGATGTATTGAAGGTTGCTAATTTTGGTGTCAGTGCCCTGAGAGCACTGATAGGACTGAATTGCCCTGAGTGGCCTCACCTGGGGCCTCCACCCACACCCTCACCCATTGCTCCAGGAGCCCATTTAAGCTGAGCCCTACAACCTCCCTCCCTGGTTTTTGGAGGGGTGCCTGTTTCTAGCCCTGCCTTCTGATGGACCTTGGACTTATGTTGCAGCCTTGTCTTCAGCCCCATTTTCTGGGTGGACCTTGGATGACTGCTGTAGGTAGCTTGTCTCCTTGATGGGCTCTGGTATGTGCCATGTAGCTGGTCTCCAGTCCTGTCTCTAGACCCATATTCTTTTGTTTTACTTGTCCTGCACTTTCCTGGTGGAGTTTAGAGAGGTAAGAGCCCAGCTTGATGCTTGGGGATCTGGGGAAAGCTGGAGAGAACAATATTAATTGAGACAGCCTCCCTTAAACCAGTAATATATATACTTTACAGGGATTAAAGGGTGTGGGAATAAGCTTTTCACAGCCTCCCACTTAGCACAGCCCTACAAGACAGCTTACTACTGTATTCAGCTGGGCATCACCCTCTAGAACAAGGGCTGGGAGCAGTTTGGTTTTTGCAGAGGTGAGGAGGGGAGGTAGTCTCTGGCATTGCTTTGACATAAAAGGTCCACTCAGATTTGACGAGGTGCTTTGGTGGCTAATACAGAGCCCAACCGAGGGAGCTGTGGCACGTGCACTATCCTGGCTGTGGCAGGTCACTGCTGAGAACGGAATGTGGCAATGAGCCCTGCTCTCCTCCACAGGTACTGTATTTCTGATTTCTAGACTGTATTTCTGATTTCTCTCAGCCCCTGGATCTGTTGAAGTACTTTACTACTTACCTGTTAAAGAAGGAATTTTATCTGCAGTGCTTGCTAGAGTTTTTCTTGTGGCTTACAGAACACCTTAATGTTGTTATAAGTGTACAATATTTATTTCACAGTAGGTAAAATGCAATATATATCACAAAGATGTGGGACAAATAGTATAAGTTTGCTCTGGTGAAAAAAGGACCAGTCTCTTTTTCCCATGAGGTTTATTTCATTAATTGCTCTTAAATAAATATATATTTGAAACTGAACAGGAACAATTAGTCAAAAATAATTTCTAACACAAATTCCCACAGTTGCTATAGTATTTGTATGGTGTGTTGTTTAACACTACGTTTGAGACATGAATCTTGCTTTTGGTTTAAATTTAACTTGTGTTAACAGCTCGGGAAAGAGGGAATTTAGGGTGGAAAATAGACATCCCTTAATCAAAAATAAAGCCATAACACATACACGCATACATGGATATGAAAATGGTTAGTTTTCCAAATTCTCATCTTGCATCCTCTGTCCACTTTATTGATATGTCATTGAAAGTGCTTGTTAGCTCTGTCCCATGAAACGATCCTCCAAATAACATAGCTGTTAAGAGCTGAGCATTACATTAATTTGAAAGCTGGGCTCCAGCTTGTCTGTGCTGTACAGCAGATGGCAATAAAGGACCACTATGTAGTAGAAGTACACATCTGAAAAGGAAGTTTTCTGTCCTAATGCTTCGGGGGGTGTGATTAAAAATGAGAATATAGAAGTGCAACTTTGAGAAGTTGGGAGGTGCAGAGAGGGGAAAATGCAAGAATTGTAAGCAGGACAAACCATGTGAATGATAATGATAACCAGACACATATATTACATGTAAATGAGAGAAAGAACATTGTGCGTTCATTAGCCACCCCTTTAGTTGGCAAAGGTGCCCCTGCAAAAAGCCATGGGAGAGAAGGGATCTGTGAGCCTCAACCCACTGTTCAAGAAGTTCTGCATTCCAGCATCTTCCGGAAACTTTTCCGAAAACTGTCATCCAGGAAAGCATACAAGAAAGGATTCAAGCATGAATTGGCATAGCTTAGGCTGGTGATGAAGTAGGATATACCGATGACCATGGAGGTCTGGGGCAAGTCAGTGGTCAAAGCCACAATGGTGGCCAAGTGGAAGGGGGTCCAACAGAAGAGACACACAGCTAGGACTATGAAGACCATAATAGTGACTTTCTTCTTGGCTTTGTCGAGAGCTTTAGCATTAGAGTTCAAGTGCATGTTCCTTAGCTTGTAGAGCATCATGGTATAGAGGATGCAGATGGTGGATACTGGAATGGCAAAGCCAAGAATGAGGGTATAGATCCTGCTGGCTTTGAACCAAAACCTCTCAGGCTTGGGGAAATTGAGACCGCAACTCTTGATCTCCAGGTCATCTATGTAGACATTGGCAAAGATGATGAAAGGGAGAACTATGATGGTGACTAGGATCCAGATGCACAAACTGACAATCCTGGCTGCTCGGTATGTACGATGTGGCATCCTCTTGGACCTGACTGTAGCCAGTACTACCAGATACCTGTCTATGCTCATCACTGTTAGGAAATAAATGCTGGAGAAGATATTGTAGTGGTCTATGGACAAGATAACCTTGCAGAGAACTTCTCCAAAGGGCCAGTAGTGGAGGAGGTGTTCAGCAATATTAATGGGCAGGACAAGTGTGAACAAGTCATCAGCTATAGCAAGGTTCAGGATGAACATGTTTGTCACAGTCTTCATCTTGGGGGCCTTGAGGATCACATAGATGACAGCAGTGTTGCCTGTGAGCCCAACAGCACAGATCACTGAGTAAATCACAGGTAGGACAATGTAGAAATCAGCTGCCTGCTCTTGGAAGGTTAAGTTGAACCTCATACTGTTGTCCAGGTAGCAGTTGTTGCCTGCATTGCTGCAGGTGCTGTTCAAATCATTCGAGAGAGAGCTGTTTCCCATGCCTGCTGGTCACAGACTACCCTCAGATGTCATTGAAAGCCTTGCTAGCCCAGGTGGGAGAGCCTTTTTTCTGTTTGATAAGCAGTTGCTATCTCATCTAGAAGTGGGTTATTTCCAAAGAGGAGGTTGTGAGGCAGCATGGACCATCTAACTTACCTCTCCTGCTCCCAACCATTGTGGAAGTTAGATTTTGAAGTGATTGGGGGTGTAAAAAAAAAAAAAAAAATTGAATGACACATAAGGCTCCATTGACAAAGCAAACAAGAGAATTATAACTCCCTATGTAAGTCAAGGAACTCTTCTGTCTGAGAGCATCCTGGTGAGATCTGGCTTTTCTTTGCTGGGGAAGTCAAGTGGCTCCTGTTCAGTGCTCTGCAGCAAGAGTCCTTCTCGGGGCTGGCAGGAACAGGGAGGGCAGAGAGGAAGCTTTGTGCCTGGTCTGCTGTTCACAACCCTTGGAGGACTTGAGGGATGGCTGCTGTCTCACACAGCACTTGCTTTTCCATGCCGGAGCAGAAGCGTTGCAGTATTTAATCAGTGCCTTTCTCTGTGTTGGAGTTCAGACTCTTTTCATTGACTGAGATTTCACAAAAAAAAATGAAGAAGTTTCCAACACGGCTACTCCCCACTCCCAGGGTTCCCTAGCAAAAGAAGGAGAGGGGGGAAAAAAATAGAGTTCAAGGAGTATTTCCAAAACTAAGGGTTAAAAGGGCTTAAACCACAATTACAGTAACCCTTTAACCAAGGGTAGGTTATGAACTTAGTCAATATGAAGACAATCCCCATTGCAAACAACTGTGGCAGCACACAAAACTTGGCACAGATGGACAGACAAACCTGTAAATCTCAAAAGTTCAGGATTATTCAGGGAAGGGGGGGAGAGAAAGAGAGAAGTACCCTGAAAGCAAATCCACTTTAGAGTTAAAGCAAGAATTACCCCATCTGTTTACATCTGTCTAGTAGTTGCCACATCAGTTGCTATTGCCTGACCCATGCTTCCAAGAATTCCTCCGCAGGGAAGCGAGCAAACAACCAACCCCCCCTGTGAAGATCAAAGAATTGGCAACTGGTCCCCAGGCTCTGCAAAGAAGTCTCACTTCACTAGCGTTTTGTTGCCACGCAGCAATAAAGTAAGCAGGAAAGTCAGGATTGGGAATCGAGGGTTGAAGTGCCCCTTACCTGGTGAGCGGCTCCGGCTGCCTCCTCCGGCACCTGCTGCTCGGCACTGTTGAGCCTCTTCTCTCTAATCCGAGTTGGAGGAGGGTCTCCGGGATGCTGACGTTTCCCGGCTTTGCAATCATATCAACATGGTGGCTCTGTGTGTGCATTGCATGGCTGAGCAATTAGCACTTGTTCACACCAGGGAAAGGGAGGAGAAAAAGTTTTCTCTCTGCAGGGCTGTTTAAATAGTAAATAGGGCAGATGCTGGTGAGCAGCTGATGCTCCAGGGCTGTTCCCTTCAGGAATGAGGGAGATGTTGAGGTGCACAAGCAGCACCCAGGGCTGACAAGCTGTGGCTGGCTGAATGAGGGATGTGGGAAGGGGGGGTTAAACTGCTTCGGTAGGGAACACTGGCTGGTTTTAACAAATGGGGGAGGAGGGGGGAGGGAGTCGAGGAGGGTACACAACATTACAGTGCTCAAAATGAACAAATAAACAGACCTACCGTGCCAGATCTGTACTGGTTTCAGCTGCTCTGGGGGAACCCGGCTGGTTTTCCCCAGCTGGGTCTCTGGTCCAGCTCTGGAAATGCAGCTGAATCCTTCAGATGTGCATCACAAGGTGCAAGAGTCCTGTGAAGCTCAGCAGAAATGCACCCCAGGTTATATAGCAAAACCAGCACCAATATAGGATCACTTTACCTTCATGTCCCTATAAAAAAAGAAAAAAGGAAATCAAGGGTCTTTCAATTCTCCTTTAGTCTTTTAAATATATCCTCCAACTGCAGGTTGCCTGACCTTTGCTTTAACACCAGGCGAGAGAAAAATGCAAGCATCCATCAGTGCTACGCGTGGCAGTGTGCAGTGTCATTTGACGAAGCAGGTCACCTCGTTTAAATGAGCCGTGTAGCTAAGAGCTGTGTTTGACTTTGTTCCTCTTCTGGGGATGTTTATCCTTTTCTGGCAAGATTATTGTGCACTGGTAACTGGGTGGGAACAAAACACTTCATTGCACTCAGGGAGGTAACTCTTTAAGGCTGTGGGTATAACGGACTTTTCAGCAGATGGTGATTTTGTTATGCCCAGTGTACATCTCTTACAGATATTTTCTGTATTTCAACCAAAATCTGACCAGCCATTAGGCCCAAGCAAAATTAAACAGAAATTAAAGATTGCCCCAGAAGATGCATAGGAATGATATGGATGATATTTCCTCCGATGAAAGACCTCCAGAGCCCTCCTCTTGCCTGTTCTGGGAAAGCTGGCACAGTTTGTAAGTACTCGTAAGGGAAAGGGGGTTTGATAGGTCTGCAGAGGGAAGGCAATTTTCCAGGAATTGCTGTTGTCTTTGACAAAGAGAAGGAAATACTGGAAGATAGAAAATTTCAGGAGGATGAGATGTTAAATTTACCGATCTGTAACTATTCCCCGTGGCAAAAAGTTGAAAAAGTATTTTGCATTGAAAATCCTTCATTGTGGCTTTCTGTTTTTCAGCATAAAGCACATCTCTCTGGTCCCTGGGAGATCTTAAAAGCTGTCCTTTCACTCCCCAAACTATGTTATCTTGGGATTGGCTGTCACGCTGCCTTGGCCAGTGGCTGTGTGCCCAGGTGCTGTGTGCTTTGGGACGTACTCCTGAGGGGATGGGAGTTTGGGGGCTGGGGAGGGCTGCAGGGCTGGCTGTGCTCCTGGATCACACCTGGGCTGTGCCCCGCACGGGGGCTGTGTCCCTCCCCGGCTGCCTGGGCTGCCTTACTTCTCATTATCCGCAGTGAGCACGGTCTCCTGCGTGCCTTGGTTAGGATGCGTTTGATTAAAACAACCTTGTTGGAGATGAGATGGAGACTAAGAATTTAATCTCATTGTCTGGTGTGAGTAGAAGGGCTTTTGTCTCTTTTATATCCCCAAGACAAACGCACGGCGCCTGCTTTCTGAGCTCTGCCCCTTGCCTAGTTCCTCTAGCAGATTTGCAGTAAAACTCACCTGCTTTGGGGAGGGCAATTGCAAACAGATCTAAATTCACACATGAAATTGCATTGCAGCAGGAGCACCTCTATCAAGAAAGAGAAAATCTTTCCCTTGCGTTGGCTCTGGATCCGACCAGAGCCGGTGGCTGAGCAGAGAGGAGGTGGCACGTTGTGTATATTGGCATGAAATGGGGAGTGCCTGGAGGAAAGGCTGAGAGGATGTTTTATTCATCTTGTTTTCTCTGGCTGGGTGTCCCTGCCACTTGATTATAAATGTTACAGTGGCACAAAGCCCTGACAATCAAGCACTAGTTCAAGTTGCTGTTATGAAGGACACGACCTGTATTTTCCCTCTGAGACACTTGGACCTGTTCTTGTGCAGGTAGCTCCATCGCCAGCGCCGTGCGAGAGGGATGAAGTTTCTATCCCTGGCAAATCCATGCCATGGAGATGGACTTTGCCTCTTGAAACCCACGTTCACAATATGCAGCTGGAGTCAGCTGTGCAAACAGAAAAGGCAGTAAGGGAGGGGGAAGTCTCTTGCAATGCTAAATCAACGGTGCTTTATTGCCTTCATAAAGCTGATGTGCTGCTGACTCCAGACGAAGGCCATCCATCATTTTGGAGTTAGAGAACTGTTCCACCACTGGTGCCTGGGGGGCAGCAGGAATGCCTGGCACGGTCAGGGCTGAGCCACAGCAGCAGCTCGCACCTCGCTGGGGACAGGCAGGGCAGAAGCTTTCTTCCCCTGGGTTGTATTTGGAGAGGACTACAAAATGTCTGCTCGAATGATGGGATTATTTCCCCACCAGCAGTGTGAGTGATGCTGTCTAAGCCCTCTGAGATGCTTCAGCCCTCCAGTGAGGGCATGTTGCCTAAAGGGTTGTCGTCTAAGGCAGAAGGCTGACCCCTCTAACCAGGTTTTAGTCCTTTTGAGGAGAACTTCTCCAGGTCATTAGTAGTGAAGTCTACCTCACCTCCTTTGTTAATCCACAGGGGCAATTAAAGAGGATGAGTTACTCTGGATCAGCCCCTGAGATGGACGCCTTTTTCCTTCTCCTTTTTCAAATTCAGTTATCTTGCCTGTGTTTAATTTTGAAATTTTGTTGAATTAAAGCTGCTTTTTATTCCATGGAGGAGCACCAGGGGAGATGAAGCCAGGCTTGCTGGAGGGGTGACTTCACCGGGGAAGGCAATGAGTGTGTCCTTCCTGCAAGGGCTCACAAGGATAGGAGACATGTTCAGCCATTTAAAATTAAATGAATTAACTGTGGGAAAGAAAACTGAGCACTGATTATGCTTTGCTCTACCAAGGGGTGGTAATGCTGGAAATTTTTAATGCACCTGTGCTACTGCTGCCTAAAGTCACCTGCTGATCAGGCAGTAGCTTTCCAGGGCTTTTTCACCCCCTTTGAAAAAGTATATTCTTGTCTTTGGAGCAGGGTTCAAGAAGAGCTGCTAAACAAAGCCAGATGAAGATGGCTTCTTAGTCACTCGGGGTACCTCTCAGGATGCACCTTGCTTTTGGCATTCTCACTTTGGGGACAAGGTATAACCATCTCCCCACGGTCACAGTGCTGGTAGTCCTTGTCCTCTTCTGGGGTAGGCTTTGAGCCTCACCTCCATGTCTATGACAGTCATCCTGGGAAGATCCATAGATGATTTGCAGAGACAGAGCAGAGGTTTGTCTGAAAAGCTGGGGCTCAGAGGAGGGTGTAATCACGTGAACAGGTCAAATCTGGGTTGGGGTTGCTGTTCTAGGAGTCCAGCTTTCCCAGACACTTAGAGGGATTGTTTTTCACTTTGCTTCATGTCTCGGTGTTGAAGGAAGGGGTTGTGCAGTGCTGGGCTCAGCATCCCTCCCAGCAGCTAAGCCACGAAACAGCAGCCCTCTGCTTCACAGGCCCTGGGCATGATCATGGAGTTCCTGCAGCCACAGAAGTCCTGCGACTGGGTGCAGTTTGATAAGATGCCTTTGCTTTCTACCCCTACCCTTTGAGGGATTAGCAGGGGGAGATAATCCTGTTTTCTTGGGCTCTGGTTGCTGTCACAGTCAAGTTCATCTCAAGGACGCAGATGCACAATCAATACTCTTTGCTCACCAAGACAAAATGTTCTCAGCTGACTATCTTGCAGTCACTGGTTATTAGGGTGATTTATTTGTATGAGGTGTTCAGGCTTTTCTGTTGTGGCTTAGCCCCAGACAGCAGCTAAGCACCACGTGGCAAAAGATGGGACAGCACTGCAGGTTAATATCCAGAACAGATTATGTTGAATGGTCTGCAAGTGATGGGTTTTGGTGAGTAAAGCCAGTGTGCCTGGTCAGGTTATTATTTTAGGGTAACTGTCACTATGCTGTAACCTCTGCCTTGGGGCTGAGTCTCCCTCGAGCTGCTCTGGTCCCAGCCTGGGGATGCACCGAGGTTGGCCCCAGGAACCACCTGCTCCTGCTTGCTGTGGTGCTGACTCAGCAAAGGAGCAGTCAATGAGTTTTGGGGTGAGCTGGAAAGGAGAAAACTCAGCTTATTCATTACCCCTGTGCTGGCTGCTCCCTGCTTTGCCACTGACTGGGACATGTCCTTCTGCTTCCTAACCCCTTGCCGGCCAAAGTCAGCCAGGTTGTCTTAGGCAAATGATGATGCTCACCTTGTGGGACAACCCTGGGAGCTGGGCAAGGGGTGTAGGTGTTTTGATTTTTCTGGGGGATGAAGATAGAGCAGTTATCTCCATCAGTGAAGTGGTAAATTGTGGGTGAAGAAAATGCCTTTGGTAATAACAATTGCAATGGATCCAGCAGCCGGTGACATCAACCTGTCACAAGCTGGAGTGAAGGCAAAGTGGTACTGGAGGTGCTTTAAAGAAAATCAGAGTAATGAGTCTTACTTACAAACGGCCTGTTTTTGTCAGGCAAGGGATGTATCCATAACTGCCCCATTGCCACCTCTGCAGGGGAGCAATCAAGACAAATGCTGTGTAATTTCCTCAGACCAGAGGTGATGGGCAATAAAGGCTGTAGCACCGGGAGGTGGTGAGTGGGTGGCTGAAGCTGTTTGCTCCCTTCCTGCAAGCCAGGAAAGAGGCTGTGAAGCTCCTGTAATGGGTTAGCACTCATTCCCAGCAGCTTTTGGAGACTCTGGCTCTTCTGCAGGACACCCCTAGCCCTGTGGTGCTGGCACAGCCTTGGCCTGGGCATGTTCCCAGAGGTGCAATCCAGCCGCGGAGGATGAGAGGCATTGCAAGAGGCTGCCGGGCTCCCAGCAAGGAGCCCATGCTGTCAGAGCGCCTCTGCCATGCTGGCAGTGGTGTGTTAATTAACAGAACTCTGGCAGCGTATCCGCAGCCTTACGAGCCAGGATATGGTGCCATTCTTGCTGCAATTTATATGTATCCATGAGGATTTAAAGAGTGCAGGCAGAACACGACGCAGTTTCTTTAAACACCTTCATTTGTCCCCCCCCACCCCTCCCCTTTGGTCTGGCTTCAAACAGCCTTGTTCCAGAGAGAAATTAAAATAGGGTTCTATTCCAGGATGCTTTTACTCTCCAGTATTTTTCCCTGTTCTTCCCCAGGGCTGGAAGTGAGTCTTTGCTTTGGTTTGTTTTCTGCCCTGATCCAGTTGAGTCTGTCCAGACCAGAGCCCTTTGGGAGAGGAAGGTTTCTGGAAGGGGGCTGTCACCCTTTTCAGTGCTGCTCATCTCCTTTGTGGAGTTTGCAGGGCTCAGGGCAGCTGCTGGAGGTGCCGAGCAGCAGCCTGGGGCTCCCCGTGTTGTGTCATGAGCAGCGGGTGGAGGCTGTTCTGCAGTGACCTGCGATGGCTCTGACTGCTGCGGGGATGCTGCTGTCTCATCCTCCTTAAGTCTGTCTGGAATCACAGGAAATCAATCTGCTGGATCAACCTATGGATCAGTCAATGGAGTGATTTGTCTCGTGGGCTTTGAGCTTTTGGTGTTCCCTATCTTGGGTTTCTTCTGTCAGCCCATGTGAGTCACAGCTTTCATGTAATCTGACTGCAGGACCTGTGCCTATGAGGGAAAAGCATCATGTGTGACGGTACCTTGTGCTGCAGTACTCTAGGGTACAGTTAATTGCTTACTTTTGCAGCTATCTTGGAATGCTGTTAAGTCTTGAAGCTATCAATGACCATTGAAATGTTAACAGGCTTCTGTTTTCCTGCTGGTTGCCTTTAGAAGATGTGCGTGGCATGTCTACAGGGGGGTTCTCCAGCACAGTTGTTGGATTGCAGAGGTAACAAGTAAGACGTAAGGAGCAATCCTAGTTTAAAAGGATCAGAGTAAAAGAGAAATAAAAGGATGTTAGTTACCCTAATTGGGTGGAAAAGAAATGGGTCTGAGTCAGTAGGTAGAGATCTTCTCCTGGGTCTCCATCCACACTGTGCTTTCTAGTGCCGTGCTGCTGGCAGACGGGGCTGTGTAGGACGTACGTGCCGTCTACTGCTGCAACGCATTGGCATCTCATGCAGGAGCTATACGTTATTTAGTTGCTATTAAGCTGGTTATTATACAGCTGCTAAGAGTCCTTGGTGTCTGTGGCACTTCTAGGTAATATGAGTTGTTGTCTTGACGTTTTTAATGACATCTGAACTGTGCTTCTGAAAAGTCACCCATTCTGTCATTGCTTGACTCGCTTTGAAAGCCATGAGGCTTTGCAAACAACGGCATTGCAATAGGGTTATAATGCATCCTTGGAAAACCAGCACGGAGCCCTTCAGGGATGCTTGCTGGAGAGCAGGCTCTGTGCAATATATTCCAATATCTCTAAGCAACAGCTAAATGTGTCACCTCCTCTGGTTAAGTAGCAGAGCTTGTCTGGCCTAAAAGCCTATTCATCGGAGAGTTATGGAGTGCAAATTGCTGCTGAATGAATTTCTTGCTTTGTTCACTCCGGTTTCCCCTCCTCTCCTGTGTTATGACAGTGAAATGACTCATTTTCACCTTAATATCATGTTTTAGGAAAATGTTTTAATATTTTTTACAGTGTTCATTGTTTTAAAAAACCCTCCAAAATCCACCACTTGAAATCTGTCTTCTGGCACAACATATTCTGGTGCAATAATACAGAGCCGGCACCTTTCTCCATATGCTTTTCAGGTCAACATAGTGGAGTACAAGGTTTATGATACTGTCGATTATTCTAAGGAAAAAAAGGAAAAGCAGGAGGCCTGATTTGAACTTGGTGAAACTTGAGTCTATGGCTTTGGACTAGAATCACTTATTACAGCTCACTTTTGTAATTAACGCCAGCCTGGCCTATTTAAATAGGTCATCATAATTTTTGTGGCCAAATATCTGCTAATGAAAAATTCAGTTTTAAGATCCTTGTTGGATGTGTCAGCGTAATGGAGCAAATGAAAGCTGGATAATGGAGGGTGACTTCAGTAGGAAATGGTGTGCCATGAAATGCCAAGCAAAAAAATAAAAAGGGAAGACATTGCTGCAAAGTGAGGTTTCCAGCTGGTGCTGTCTGCTCCTCTGCACCCTGTGGTCATGGGTACAGCCAGGACGTTTGGCTCTGAGCAAGTGAGGGAGGGAGTGGATTCAGTATGTGCACCAGAAATAACCAAAAGGGCAGCAAAAGTCAGTAGGACCTGACTCTTTTCCCTTTAAAAATCTAATTTGGACCCCAAATCCCAGGCAGCCCCAAAGCAAACCCCCAGAATTTAATTCCCCGTGGAACTGAAGCTGCCAGGTCACTGACCGGGGTTTTCACAGTGTGCTGGGGAAAATCAGAAATCCTGTTGATGCAAATTTAATTAGACAACCACGCCATAGAGAAGATGTTTCAGATGCTTGTAGAAGAGAAGCCAGAAAGAGAAAAGAAATAAAAATACACCTCTGCATTTTCCACTGGGAATAATTTCTGAAACATAAAAGTCCCTGGGCCATGCAGGGCCTCCTGCCAGGTGGGTAATTTCAGGCAAGAGCTGCCTGAGCAGGAGAAGGTGTTTTGTGTTGGAGGGGCTGAGTTATGACCAAATAAGCCTTTCGACTTCTAATACCGGTGATCCTCGGTAATATCATTGTCATTTTATCAATAAGGAGCATACTTGGGCTCTGTGAGACCTCTCCATCTGCTTCTCAATTCCACTTGAAGGTGGAGGAAAATGATTTCCTTGTAAATGGCTGTTTCCACTGACTTCTGCAAACTTTCACCAAGGCTCCTTGCCGGGAAGTTGATTTATTTGTAATAAGAATTGCTTTCTTCTTGTAAATGTTAAGTGATGCGTTTCCCCGCCTCGGATGTCAGGAGGTACAGGAGCACATGCTGTACAGAAACACTCCCCAACTGCATCAATAACCTTTTTGTGTTGCTTAGCGAGTCCTGGATAACTGCAGAGTAGTTGTGTGTCTCTGCAGGTTACGTGGCAATCAATTACACGTCTGTCCTCCAATACATCCTCATTTACAGGGAGGGAGTGATGAACTCCTTACTCTGCAATCAGGGGCTGGCAGTCCCTGTTCCGTCGCGGGTTTATGAGCTCAGCTGAATAACACTATGCCCAGCTGCCAGGTTGTGCAGGAATAGCGGTGCTTTTTATTTTTGAGACTTCAAATCTGTTATCTAGCCAGGATTTAAGGTGAGAAGAGCTTCTGGGCTGTAGTAGCATCTCCCCTGTTTTCCCTGTGCAGCTCTGCAGCACTCCTGCTTGGCTTCCTCCTCACTGCATGTGGCAGCTGGGATCCTTCTACAGCCCTACAAGGGACAGAGGATTTTCTGGGTTGGAAAGAAAAACATCCATGAGAGAGGCAAAACGTGATGCTGTTACCTGTGGCTGGTGTTCCCACCTCTGCTCTCAGTTTTTCCTTTCCTTGCTGCCCTGGATAAGGGAGATTTTGTAGTTTTGTTGAGTGTACTGAAATCGGTTGAAAAGTTTATGGGCTTCATTCCAGAGCGAAAACAAGCTCAATTTTGCCCATTATATGAAGGAAAAATGATATCAGGCAGAAAGTGGTGAGAAAAAGATGGGTGATCAGCAGATCTTTTTCGTGTGGCTATGGGGAGGGAAAACACAATTGTGGTGCATGAGATGTGTTATTAACGTAAAAGCAACAAAAGTGACCCAAACAGTGAGTGAGCATCAATTGAGCTGGCATCGCTGTCAGTAATGGAGTATCTCCGATCTCTGCCGCCACATCTGCTTCTTTGCCTGCCAAGAGGCGCTTGTATTGCGACTGATTGCGCCTGTCACTTAGGTTTCGATTGCACAGCAGGTTCTTAGGAAACAGGTTGGCTTTTTCAACTCTCTTGAGCATTCAAGTGAGTCCAGGAGATGCGGGGATGGGCTGATAAGTGGGTTTGTATTGTCTTGGCCGTTGGGTGTTTTGCCGCTTCCCAGTGTTCCTATCTGTGACCGAGCTGTTTGCTCGGCTCTGAAGCAATCCCAGCCACGCTGCTTTTGTGGAAGGCAGAATAGCTGAAGAGAAAAAACAGGCTGGAAATTACCTGTTCTGGGGAAACACAGCCACAGCGAATTTTCTCCTGGGACCTGCTTGTGAGAAAAGACGGAGCCTGAATGGGGGATCTGCCCTCGCGGGGGGTCACTTATGGTCACACGATGCTCTCCATGCATCTGCAGTGGGTTGTCACCCATGGAAAGATGTTCCTGCAGGAGCCTCCTGCCAGGGCGAGATTTGACGTTGCAGCCGTGTGGCTTGAAAAAAACATGGAAGCAAATTTTCCCTTTCATGTGCCTTTTTTGCCAGGAAAGCCGGGATGTCTGCCTGCTGTATTTCACGAGTAGGAAATCAATTGCTGAGGGATTCCCGCTGGGAGATTTGTGCTTTATGAAATTCATGCCGGGGGGCAGAGAGGCAGGCTGGGGAGCTGGAAATGATAGCTCTGTCTTCCTCCACTCTGCTGCTTTAATTGTTTGTAATGACTTAATAAGCAGCACTAAACAGGGAAGCTGATCCTTCCCTGCAGCAAACGCCGGCATGCGGCATTTTATTAGCTTTTCTAGGGCCTCTGGAATTGCTTTGCTGTATTTTCTTCTTTACGGGCTTGATCCAAAGACTGGGGAGATGAGCAGGAAAACTGTTGACTTTGTGGTGTCAAGGCTCTGAGTGTTGAGCCAGCACCAAATCCATGCAGTGATCTGGGAAGAAAATAATATGAGGAATGGCATGATTTAAGCAATGAAATGCTCTTTGCCTTGGTACCCGATGTATAGAAATGCAAGCCAGGGAGAGGAAGAACCAATTAGGTACAAAACC
This sequence comes from Grus americana, assembly GCF_028858705.1. Classification (NCBI taxonomy): domain Eukaryota; kingdom Metazoa; phylum Chordata; class Aves; order Gruiformes; family Gruidae; genus Grus; species Grus americana. The sequence goes on from NC_072868.1 coordinate 10,399,965, forward strand.
CCTCAATATTTGCAGAAGAACAAATAGAAATAGCTTGCCATTTAGGCTGGAAATAAGGAGAAAGTTTGTGCCCATCAGAAGGGTGCAGGCATGGAGCAGCTGCCCAGTGACGGCAAGCAGATGGAGAAATGAAATACCAAACTGAAGACTTTTAAGGTGGAGCTTTTTGGATGTGGGGGACTGCAGAGGCAGGTTTTGGGTCCCATGGTCCCCATGCAGGCAGCTTTCTGGGGGAGCATCCCTGCCCCATGGCCAGGGAGCTGCTGCCTGGCCGGCAGCAGGTCTGATCCCACAGGGAAATACCCCAGGCTCTATGACTTGCTTATGGTTGAAAGGCATTTGGGTCAAATTGATTTATTTCTGCTCTGAGGGATGGAGTCTTGAGTTCTCACTGGTTTTGCTTGAAAGGGGTGGTATTTCTCCAGTCTGCCTGAAGAAACCCCCAGCAGACCCCCTGCTCCTCCCACGGTGTCTTTCCAACAATTCTGATCCTCAGTTTTTCCCTTAAACTACAAGAACTGAAAATTGGATGTTTGTTGCTGCCTTTTGGTATTGTGCAGCTCGGGGAAAGAAACTTTCTCTTCCTCACTTTGTTTTTCTGCAGTTAAGCATTTTGCTCCTCTCTCAGAAGGAGCGTGAAGAAACACTTTCTTTAAAACTAACGGAGCCCAATTGAATTCCCTTATTGTTTGGAACAAAATAAAAAAGTTATTTATGTTAAAAATAACTCCAAGTTTTTGAAGAGATCTTCTGAGAAAATATTTCTCTTGGTGACTGATTACAAGTGGGTATGGGAAGAAACTGTTTGCCTCGAACCACTCAAAGCAGTAATTTTTTCCAAAGACTAGACATAATTACATTTCTAGGATGAAAAAAGATGTAGTGGACCAAACGAGCTCCAAGCCAATCTTCATTTGCTGTCAATGACCAATTACAGCACATGGTTACCGCAAGCTCCGCTGGACAAAATGTTGCCTTTGGGTTATTAAGGGTTTTGTCAAAAATTTCTGTAGAATTAATAGTTCAGGTACTCAGCAAGTACCTGAATATAGCAAGGCAGCTTATTTTATTATGTTGTCCTTTAATTTAGATGTGCAAGTTTTTCTGCTTCTAGCTCCAGTTTTCAGCTGGACAGACACATTTTCTTATCTGTGAGTGTATTCAGTGATGACCACAGGTGGAGGGAAGGAGTTGGCAGGTGATAATTTATGGAACTTTCTACAATGGCTGGAAAACCTGGACCTCAGTTTCCATCTCCTTAAAGATGTCTGTCTTTGTTTCTTTTGCCTGCTCGTTACACCTCTGTGCTTGTGGTCTTTGTGGCTGGTCTGAATTTATTGCTTGGAAATACAATTATATGGCTCCCAATTATTTTCACACAGAGGAATCTTGTGTGTGAAATGAAACAAATTTACCCTTCCAGTAATATGAAGTTGGTTTTGAAACTTAATGTTTAGGATTGCCCAGATAAAACTGGGTAAGTTTTCATTCATGTTTCATGGCCTTATTGTCACTTTTTTAAGCAAACAAATGAAAGAGCCGTGCCCAGCAGCTCCATCCCTAACACAAAATGATGGAGGACAAGGCATTGCCCATCATCCTTCTGAGGCTATAAACCTTTGCCCTCTAATTTATTCTCAGTAAGGGACTTGCAGGGCTCGGCAAAGAATGGATGCTCTTCTCTTATGAGTGGGCATGTATCACTCAGGGGTTACCCTGCAGCAATGGTGTGGGGGGAAAAAAGTATGACGTCAAGTAACTCATTTACTGCTTCTTATACCACAAGGCTAACAGCCAGGCTGCATTGGTTGTATTTTCCCTTCTCCAAATATCTTTTCTAGCCCAACAGACATGGATGGAAGGCAGTGGAAGGAGCAGGCATGTTAAAGAATGGGATCCAGGTGGGAATAATGTTTATGGGAAGATTGCCTGCACCTTCCCTCTGCCATTGTGTGTGTTATTGGAGTGGATGGAATGTAAGTAAATGACTTTTCACTACTTTTGATGCTTATTTTTAAGTTTTCAAGCCTCTGTTGTCTCCTGTTTGTTGGTGAGATAAGGGAGGGATATCAGCTTGTTCTGAGGATCAAACCTGCCTATATGCAAAGTGTCTGACTTGCTAGTTCTCCATGCATGAAAGTCATCTAGAACAGAAATAATTTGGTGGCAGAGGAAGGAGACAAAAGCTCGGGGAAGCAATCCCTGGCCTGGTTTAAATGGCATAGCACCTGCTTGGCTGCCCAAGACCCCCACAGCCTGCCGAGATGCCCTGGCACCTACTGCCCTTCTGCTGGGCCACCCCTGTCCACTGGGCTGTGAACATGCTGTTGCTGGATGTGATCGACAGCAAACACAGCAGGATCCTTCTTGTCCCCATCCCACCCAGGGCAGGCTTATTAGTCACTCCCTTCCTGATGTGTCCTCCTCATCCTCAGAAGCAGGGCTGAATCTGAGGGAAACTGGAGGATTGAATTGTTCCTTTCATGGAGAGAAAAGGAAAGATTTGCAATTTGCTGAGCTCCTATTTGCAGGAAGAGAGGGATGCTGGCAGGTTTGGGATTGTTCTTGCTGTGGTTCCCCACCTTGCTGCAGGATTGGTGCCTTGGGGCACAGCTACCTTTCTCCCCCCAGAGCCCAGCGCTGGGGTCAGGCTGTTAAGTGACACCATCAACTCCACTTCATGATGAAATTTCAGCAGTTTGACATCCAGGCAGCTTTGACATGGGGACACGGCAGCACTTACTGCCTGGCCAGCTTCAGAGCAAAGAGGTTATCTGCTCTTGCTGAAATCTCTTTAATTGTGGACTGACTAAAATTACCTCATATTTGCTCAGTGCTAAAAATCCATTAGAAGCCGATTGCCAAGCCCTGCTGCGGCTGCTGAGTAACGGGATAACCCCCTGCAATGGCACCATGGAAGGGAGTCTGCAATAGAAATATCAAGAAATGACATTTCCAACTGTTTATTGGCTCTGATATTCTGATGTTGGCTTGATGCTGTCAAAGGGATTGATTTTAATGATTTTAGGGGCATTCACTTGAAGGGCAGTGAAATGCACCTGAGGCAGCAACTGCATCTCTGGTCTCTTCAAGCACCTCCATCTCTGTGCTCCTCAGCACTGAAATCCTGCAGGGACCAAGCAAATCTGGTCTGGGAAGACTCAGTAGTGTCAGCTTTTGGAGACATTTGAGGCAGAACACAGAAATGGCAGCTGAAGATGGTGTAACCCTTCATCCTTGTGCTCTCCTGCATGCTGATGCAGCCTGAAGGAGGCAAGGAGTGTGCAAAGCATCTTCTGTATCTCCTGCAGGGGCAGAAATAAGTGATGAAGCCCTTCATTTCTTGGAGCTTCAGGCACGTGTTGGATGGCTGCACTGCACCCCTGGGGCCAGGCTCTGCTGCTCTTTGTGCTAGCTGGTGCTTCCAAGCTGTCTTCTGCAATTTTATTTGCAAACCATCTCTCCTACCAGCCTGCACTTTGCTTTAAAAATTCAGTAGCACATCAGCAGCTGAATGGGCCCCAGGACTGGGGAGAAGGATTATATGTGGTTTGCACCACCGACTCGTAAAAGCAGGGGGAATGCCATGTTCCTCTTGTGCCTGGAGCTGCTGATCTTGTTCTGAATTTTGAGAACCTCTCCAGCTTCTCTCACTATAGCTAAATTTGATTATTGCTTTGACTTCACACTCTTTCATGCAGGCTTTTGCTCCTTCCTTGACTGGAAAGATCATCCCTGAGGAAAGAAATTTTGCTGAGCCTTGGACTTACACACGTCGCCCATCCCTGTTCTTAGCGCTGCTTTTAATTATCTTGGGAATCTGAGCATGGGGAGAGCTGGTGATGACTTTAGAGAGGGGGAAAATAAGGCACTCAGGTAGAAGTGTAAATGCAGCATCTGGGTTACTGCAGTCTGCACCACTGTGGGGATTTGGACTGAGCGAATTAGTGCTTTTCTCTGTGAATTGATGGCTCCTGTGTTGTCTCTTCCTGAAATTCCTACGTAAATGGCAACGGGATGCGAATGTGTTATTGCAGGTGGTGAACTGAGCCTGACTAACAGCTTGATCAATCCCTGCCCTGTGTCCGAAGGTGACCGGGAGCGGATGTTCCCAGCCTGGCACAAGGATGAAATCCTGCCGGCATGGAGGAGCATCTCCTGAGCCGGGTGTGTTTAAAGACTTAGCACCTATCACCTTCTTGACCTTGCCCATGTGCCTTTAATACATCCTTCCTTTTGGAAAGCAGCTGAAATATCTGAACATTAAACAGGTAAAAATACCTGGGCTGTTTTCAGCTCATCCTGTGAATTATTCCAGAGCTAGTTTGGCTCTTTTTCTGCAGATGAAGAGTTACTTGATGGTTTGAACATAACTTTTTCTTCTTAATGAAAATATTGCCTGCCTTGAACTTCTGTCATCCCTCTTCTCAAAGCAGGCAATACACTGGGATGCTGCACCAGGATCCCAAGGGGGTCCCCACTATTGCCCCTTGCTGCTGCAGCCAAAATGCCCTGCAGGCAGCAGCGTTTGGCTGCTGAACAGCCCCCTCCCCTGTGTGGAGAACAGGGCAATTTCTAGCTGCTAGATGGCTGTGTTTTCTCATGTGCTTAAAAAAAAAAAATCACACATTTTGCAATCAGCCCCTTGTTCTGCTGGTATCAAATAGCAAACCCCTTGAGATGTGCCATTTGGGAGAGACACTGGACTTGCTGGGGCACTTCACGCTCACGCTAATTACCTGTCATTGCAACCCAGTCACTCGCTGATTTTTAAGTTTGGTGGCTATGCTGGGCAGTGAGGCTGTCTCCTGCAGCAGAAGGGCTGGGGATGGGTGATCAAGGGCAATTCACTGCAGTGCTCGGGTACCCAAGCTCCGCTCCCTGAGTGGTTGCAAGGGGTTGCTCAAAGGAAATAAATTTATTTCAAAGTCCTCAGGAACTGGGGATGGGTGTAAGTTGCTGTGTTACGGAGCTCTGAGCTAGGTCTAAATTGAATGAATGTGTGTCACGCAGAGAAACTCTGCTCGGATGTTAGTTCAGAGCTGAAGAGTGCTGTAATGGCACTCATCTCCTTGCCATGGATCTGAGTTTAGGCGCAGCATCCCATACGTCTGCTGCCTTGGGTTTTGGCTGGTGCACCAAGCTCAGAGCCGTGGTGCTGCTTGGGCAAATAATTCATGATGAAAAACTGCTGTGGATTTGGTCTCTTTCTATCTGTTCACAAATTACTCGCATGCCAACTGGTTTCTGTTCTGCTGCTCAAAAGTAGTATTTCCTAGGAGAAATACATGTTGTCCTGAAAGTAGCCCATGACAACTCCTGGGGTTCCAGGCAGGAGGAGAGGTGGGAGCAGAGCAAGGAAAGCCACTGCTGCCAAGCAGGGACCCATGTCAGAGCCCAGCTCCTGTAGGAGAATCACTGGGCCATAGTGAAGCTGTTTGGTAGAAGTGCAATTCAGTGTAAAGCAGTAGTCCAGCACTGATGTTAATTCCAGCTGATCTGTCAAATCTGCCTCTGTGAAATTAGGGGCTCATAATTATATGTCTCATTGAGTTGGTTCCTCGGATCTTAGCAGAGGACCAGGAAAAGACAATTGGTTTTGCTGGTCCTTTAAAACAATTTTTTAAAAAAATATATATCTTTCTTTCCAAAACTTTATTATTATTCACTTGTTTTCTGATAAGGTTTTTGTTTGCTAGTTTAATGGTTTGCTAAAAAGTAGGTAAAACCATATAAAAACATGCAAGATACAGGTCCTGCCAAACTCCAGCAGAGCTTTGTGTTGCTGCTGTTTCTCAGGAGTCCCCCAGCTCCGTGCTGCAGGGTGGCTGCATTCCCTGTGGAAGCCTCATCCCAGCAGCACCACGCTTGGGCCAGGTCCCACCTTGTGCCTTGGGTGCTCCTGGTTGGGTTTCGCTTGTGCTGGAGTTGCAGCCATGCAAGGTCCCCACGGGGCTGCGTGGGACCCAGCGTGAGTCGGTTGTTTGCTGCTCTTGACGAAAAGTTATGACATGCACCTTGGTGTCAACAAGGTGACACTTTAATGCTGCTGCTGTCGGCTCGTCAGGCAGTGCCCACACACTGTGTCTGGAGATGGCTTGGGAGCAGAAGGTGAAGGAAAGCTGGGATGAAATGCCATGTGCTACTTGATGCTATCAATAATTGCTTGGGACTGAGATCTGCGAAGGGACCTGGGAGGGCTGGGCTGAAGGGGCAGCTCTGAGAAGTCCATGGCACATTGGTGACGTGCTAATAATTATCTTTACACAGGGGTGAAAAAGTATCAGTTTTCATGGCCTAAATGTCTGGATCTGAGAATTCACGCTGTGTATTGCAGAAACCGTGCTGAGCTCATCTTGCTCTGAAATATTATCTCTGCATCTTAATCAGGAACAATATTAGAGTCCTGAACCCAGTAATAAAAGTCAGTCGTAATCCAGGAGCAAACCTTCGCAATACACATTCGTGGCAGATGAGGAGACCTAAAGCTTTCATTAGGTTTATTGTTCTTCTTGGAGAATGAGTTCAGCATTAAAAACTCTCTCCTTGCCCTTAAAATACTCTCTCCTTGGTGTCAGCTATGACCTAGACAATGCCAAGTATTTTATTTCTCCGTGTCGTTGCTGGTGGTACGTTCTCCCCCTGTAGCCATCAGCAGGTAGGCGCTAATTAAAGACGTGCTGGGGGTTCATCTGTTCTGATGCTGAGCAGGGATTGCAGAACAGGGGTTACAAATACTGATATTTGCTGCGGTATAAAGTCTGAGGAGCAAATTCATCCCAATTAACTTCACACCTTTAACTAGGAGGATCAAATGGTGTTATGCTTGTACCAGAGCCTAGCGACAGAGGTGGTCTCAAAGGGAACCTCGGTCCGTGTAAGACCTGGCGGTGCTTTTCCGCTCTGTTGCATGTGGACAGCAGTGAGTTAGATCAGCAGGAAACGAAGCTGGAGGGTGGAAAATAGTATCAGAAACTGAAAGGTGAAATAGTAGCATTAGCCCAGGTTTGTCTTTAAATGTCTAAAATTAATAAAAGCAGAGGGGCAGATGGTGTGATGACCCCTCTGCTCTGAGCTGATTAATGTTGTCTTATTTTTCTTCCTGCTTTTGTCTGTCATGCTGACCCAGGTTTTGCCACTTGAAAAGGAGCTCGGTGCAGTGTCCGTCCTCTTCCTTTGCACAGTGCTGAGCGCACAGAGCCTGGGCAGGCTGACGGTGCAGAGCAAAACCTGCAAATGTTTTGGTGATCCTGAGCCTAGCTATACTTGGGGATGCAGCTAAACCCAGTCAAAAGTAATTTCTGGTAAGTCAGGCATGGTTTACATTCTCTTGAGTTTGGCAGTGTAAACTTTAGCAGTCATGTCTTTAAAAACAAACAAAAAAAATTAAGTGTTGGTATTAGTTGAGTGGGTATCGGCCTGTGAAGGACTGCTTCCCGCAGGATCATAAGGAAAAGCCTTATATACCAGCTGCTCAAAAATAAACATGACAGGAAAAATATGAAAAGTGGTATACGGTGACTTCAGGGGTGAGCAGCAGCCCCTGTTGTGGCGGCTCGACATTAAGGTGAAGGGTGGGCATGGGGTGGGCTGGATCCAGTGCTCCCCACCCTCCAGACTGCTCTTTGCTCCTGATAAAAGACTATTGTGTGACCTTGGCCCCTCTCAATGCAATATAAATCATTCCCACAGCTCTTGGTTCAGCTGCTGGTATTACCAGAGCAGGATTCAGGCACAATTCTGCTGGCTACTGAGCATCCATGGAAGCTCCTGAGCATCTTCACCCCCAAAGCCATGAGCTAGCACAGGCTTTCCCTGAATCAGGTCTTCATGGGAAGTTTTCAGTCCGTCTGCAAGATTTTTTTCTTCCCGTCAACAAACACGATTTTACTGATGTACAGTGATGCGTTTGGGTTCCTTCCCTGTGAGTAATCAATCATGCATATGGATGATACTGTTTATAGAAAAATACATTCCTGGCTTGTCATTTCACTTCACTGTCACTCAGATGAACGTGGTCCTTATCTAACTGGGCAAGAAATCTGTAGGAATTTTGACTCAGCAAGAAGCAGAAAGCACATTTTCTAAACCAGATTCCCAGCTGATGCTGTTTCGCTGGCAAAACAGGGATTCCACTTCATCGTCCTGTGAGGAAAGTGGAGACTCGTTCACGGATCACAGACTCAGCTGGCCTCTGATTTTGTGTACCTCATTTCGCACATCCAATTTCAAGGCCCATTAAAATAGGCTCCTGTTTGCTTTGCTACACAGAAGTGCCGCAGTTATTCACAGAACAATAAATGGCTGTCCCATAGGAGTTCTTGTAGTAACCTCCCACGTACAGACACCCCGCGTGGTCCCACAGTAGCCAGACGTTTTTGGGGACAAAGAGGACGCCAGCTGACTGTAGCTGACGGCTGAAGTAAATCACTGCATCACTGCACGGAGTGATGGTGGGTCCTGGTGAGTGAGAATTGTGGCTGCTGAAATCCCTAATTCTTGTTGTATTTTCTTTTTTTTTTGTCTTCCTCCCCTCCCCTGCCGCTCAGTAACCATGCAGTTCCTACTTCAACCTAACCCCCAAATGTGGCTCTTTGTTTTTGGAAAAGCCTATTTCAAAGCAATCTTTGTGGGGGTTACAATGGGGAAAATTAACTCCGTCTCAGCCTGATCCAATGCAGTGAGCTTGCTATTTGGATGAGCGCATGAGAACAAGGTAAATCGTTATGAATTGCCACAGTCTCTCCTTGTCAAAATTCCCCAGTGCTCGCCCCCAGTTTTCAGGGGCTCTCACCACCCTCCTGAGATTACAGCTCCTCTTAAGGAGGGTAAAGCTCAGCGCAGGCTCTTGGCTGTGCGCCCAGACCTGAGGGCGATGATGGCGTTACCTTTCCTGCTTTACAAAATCTGGTAGAGTGGCCACGACGCCCCCACCACTTCTACCATCTCAGAGAAAAATCCCAGTCCTGAAAGCTCCAAAGGTCAGGAGGAATTTATGCACAGCCACACACAAGGTCGTGCATTTCCCCGCTGGCATTTCCAGGTGTCCCAGACCAGGCAGCATCCAGCAGCTGCAAACAGCTGCACGGCGACAGCCCGTCACATGCGGTGTGGCTCTGCACCCTCCAACACTGCTCTCCCATCTGCTCCCATCGTTGCTTTCGTGGCCTAACATCAATACAGCAAAAGTGCTTTAAAAATAAATTGTCAGGAGGGAGAGTGCTCTGACCTGGGTATTGATGGACCACTGCCAGGAGGTGCTAGACTTGCCTTTCTGTGCTGCTTTGAAGGCTGCTCCTGGGCCAGGGGGCTGTGACTTTACATCTAGTCAGAATTAATTGGTTTCTCTTCTATACATTTATCGTGACAAATCCCAGCTCTTTCAAACCAGTGGCTGTTTTGCTCCCAACCTCATTGGTATCCACATGAGGTACAACAAAGATCCTGTTATCGCATCAGGAGCCCCATTGTATTTTCTCATTGTCAGCGATGAAACCAGCTATTAAATAATTATTCATTGCTCACGATTTATTTTCTGCTTTATACCCACCCAGATCTAGCTTCCAGTTACCTTCTGTCTCTGCAGATATACAAAAAACATGCCGTGGCTGACTAAACACAAAGGGAGAAACCTGATTTTACAATGTTCAGTGCAAACTGGAATATGGTGGTGATGGAGTGGGAGTCTATAGCACAGGATGATAAATGTTTCAGCAGAGGTTTGAAGATTGTTTTTTGACTCCACATGTGTCTCTGGGAGATTTTTTGGGGTTAAAATCTGAAAGGTGAGGCAATTTTTCCTCTGCTTCCTCTGATGCTATAGGGGGAGGTGGGAATGCAGTTGCTGCCTCCTGGGAAGCCACAACCTGCCCCGGGTTGGTACCTTTGGGTAGGAGTCCCACCATGACTACAGCGACTCCTTGAGCAAACACAGCTAGTGCATTTTGGGGCTTGGGCTGTAACAGCCCAGAATGTTGCAAAACAGTTTTATATTATTTTTAGAGGTTTGAAAACATTGTTCCCAAAACAATTTATCTCTCCTGTCTTCTGTCATAAATTGTGGAACAGAGGAAAGGGAAAATAGCAGAGGTTTGATTAAATTGGCTTTTTTCGGTCTTAAAATAGTGTCAGCTTGATGTCTGATATTTTAGAAATTGGATTAGAAGCATCTATTTCATCCCACCGGAGAGGTGGGATTTAAGGCTTCCAACAACAGAAACACTGGATGCGCAAGAGCAGAGGTTTCTATCCCTAGCACCCTGGTATCTCATCCTACTATTTTAAGCAGCCTCAGCCAGATATATAAATATACTGCTACAAACAACAACAGCAGAAAGAAAATGTTCCACCAAACGGGGAGAATTAAGAAAACGGGGTGGCAGCCCTTTCTGAAGAGCTCGTGTTGATTTTGAAGAGTTGAATCCAAACAAAAGAGGGCTTGCTATATTCCTTTCCTTGAAAAATGTAGATATTTAATAGAAATATATCTCTGAAGCTGTTAAGTTTGGTATATTTTTAGGTCTGGGAGGAACAAGACAAACATTCTGTTTTCCTGAGATGTTGCCTTTGCAAGGAGAGATCACAAACATCCTACCTAGTTTTGTAACGTAGAGCTAAGCAGCGCCCTGCCGTGCTCTCCCCCGGGTGCTGGGGGATTTCATAACTTGCATTTTATGGGGGATTTTCACAAGACAGCGAAAGAGTGGCAGGCAAAGAGGACCGGTGCATCTGTAGCTTAATTCAGCAGAGCTTTTTTTTTTTCCTTCTGTGATCGTTTGTAACCCGAGGCACTCCGGGGCTCTTGAACGCAGCGGCTGGGGAAGTTAATCAGTGTAATTAGTGATAAATGAACCTGTTCCCTTCCCCTTAGCACGGGTGTGATGAGCATTAGGTAACCCCGGGAGCACTTGCCAAGAGGGGGGCTCGTTGCTTGGCAGAGAGGAGGAAGAAAATATTGCTTGTAGTAACTAGGGCAACTTGGCTTCCCCAGGAAGAGGGGAAAAAAAGCAATTAAAGATGTGAGTGCTGCATGGAATCGTTTGCATCATTAGCCTCAGCGTTTGCAAATGAGGCAGCTATCTTGAGCTCCATAGCATGTCCCTGACCTGCTGTAATCACCGGGCAGCGCAGCCACCGTCCCGGCTCATTGCAGGCTGAGCGGGTGGAAAGCCTGGGTCTAAAATTGTCCATGCAGGAGTGAGGGAGAAAACTCTTGTGTTTTCTGAGATCCTTTTTCTTTCCCTTTGCTTCTTTCTGAATTTCTCTGAGAGGTTGCACTACCCAGACACAACCCTGCTGTTGCATGAGGTTGTATCTTGTCTGCTATGGAGGATATTCTCAATAAGCCATGCTTTTCCTAACCTTTACTCTCATGTTTCTGGATTTCTATCGCATGATACAAGAAACTATGGGTTAAAAAAACGCTAGTGGGCAGGGAACGGATGAGATACTTAGGAAGAGTGCAGAGGCATTTTTTTCCTTTCTTCAGGCTGCGTCTTCCTTTTGTTCCCCTTTCACATGAGCTCACTTCACTTCTGTTGTTTGGAGCGCATGCTTAGCTCTTTCCTGATCTCTCTGGGCTTGTTTTGGCTGTGGGTGTCGTGCTTACTATTTGTTAATTGTGGGTTGGTTTGTTTGTTTTTCTTTTCCTCCCAGCTACCTGTGTTTCTTTAAATTGTTTACCTTCATTTACCTGTTGGAGTGATGGATTTTTCTTACCTTTTATTACTTAGTGTTTTTCTGTATTCCCTTCGTTCTTTGAATTCAGTTTTTCACTTGCCTTGTTGTTGTTAGGTGCCAATTATGTGAGTATTAATTCTTTCTCTACTGCTTGTCTTAGCTTTTACAAGGAGGTGAGTAGTTCTCTTGGGTTAAACTCATCTTAAATGCTTCCTTGATGCTGCCTATGACCTTGGACTACTTTAGGGAGATAAAGTCTCAGTGTGGAGATTATGGGTGTGAACCAATGATTCCTGAGAGGACAAGAACCCTATTATCCAGCTTTTCAGGGATAAATTCACCACCTCATTTTGGGGAGGAACTGCTTTAGATCAGCACAGAGGTGTCCGTTGCAGGTACCCAGGCTTAGAGGGACAGCAGCAGCTCCTCAGGGCTCTGTCGATGTGGCACTGTAAGGTTTTGTGTTGGGATGCTGTGGGAACACGCACCCCTCTGAGACGCACATAAGGAAATGGGGTGTGTAAAAGGATCTGAAAAGCTGAACTGCTTTGCTTAGATTTCTAAGACTTGTATAGAAAAAAATATTTTTACTGATATTTTGGAGAACTTGAGGCTCCTTCTCATATTCTTTACCTGCTAAATCTTCCCCTTTTGTAAGAAAACTGGAAATCCAGAGCTCATGTGATGAAAACACCTGATTATTATTTTTTTCTTTTCCCAATGTTTTTATCACAGCAGGAGTTGGGGTAAGAGGATATGTGTAACCTGTTTGCCTTTGTCTTAATGACAGTAGCGATGACATGGGGAAGCTGGTCAGAGCAGCGTCACTGCTCTGTCCTTAATTTTCCTTGCGCAACTGATGGTGATTTAATAAATGAGGCACAGCCAACACCTTTCGCTCCTCTTACGCTCATCAAGCAATCATCGCCCCGTCACGCTTCGCCTTCAAATACCTCATTTGCATCTGGCTGACCTTGACTCTCCTCCACGGCCGGGAAGATGAAGAGGTGGGAGTTGTAAAGGCTGGGGGCTGGCTTTTATGGGTGAATCATGAAATAGTGGCTGGTGCAGGCTCATGCATGGGAGGTGTTGTGGAAACATCATGTGCCGTGCCATGAAAGATGATAGTAAATGGATTAAACAGGAGATAAAAAGGGGGAGGGCACCTGGTTAGCTATTGTTGAAGAAAATGTGGAGAGGGAAAAAAAAAGTAAAATATATGTCAGAGACTGTCATTAACTGCACTGCAGGTCCATGGCTCTTTTAATAATTGACTATGTAGTGAATGCTAGAAATGATATAAAAAGTCCTTAAGTGAGTGAGGGCTTTTAGTGAATGGTTGGGTGAAACAAAGGAATACTGATTCTGGCAGAACTTTTATTCTCATTTAAGCAAGATCCTTTTTCTGCGATAATAGCTGCATTGAATATACTGAAAAATCTTTTCCATTAGCTCTGGCAGGAACTGGATAAAGCTCTCATTTAGGTAAACTTTAATCCAACATGTGTCTGCATAGTAATAAGTTAAGTGGGAGCCATCAAACTGTTGTAGGAGTAAGCATGGTGCTTAGGGCTAAGATAACTAGCTCTCCTACAAGTAGGAAGACTTAATTAGGAGTGGACGAGCCATGAGTTTTAGCAGAGCAATTATAATTTATGCTAGCTCAAGGGGAACATTTAACTAAATTGAGCTAAGGGTCTGTCTTCATTGCAAGCTAAGCTTTAAAACAGACCTCCACTAAAGAGAACTTAGTAGTCCTGGGCTCCAAACAGACCTCTAGATCCAACTTTTCCTGTGATTTGAGAAAGCTCAGTGCTTGAGCAGAATTTTTATGGCCTTGGTCTTGACTCTTGGGCTGTAATTGCTGCTGTAAAACGAATGCCAAAGTTATAACTTCTGCAGATTTCTAAGACCTCCAACAGAGAAAGGTCCACCTGGATTTTGGGGACAGGATCTCAGAGCAGAACATTTTCAAGTGCTATTAAACTGCATTAAAACTCCTTTTTATGGGGGAGTTAATTTCAAACACCAGTCTATCAACCTGACATTTTCTTCGAGAAGGAACAAACTTTACAAGGCATATTTAAAATAATTTCATTGACAGGTTTACGGCTGTGAGAACATTAATAAACTGAAATGGCTATTCACCATGCAGTAGCCTCTAAGCAATTATGTTTTATCTGTAGGCAGCCTAATGAAACCAGCAGTTAACGACCTAATGAGAATTTAAACCAGCCCGCTGCTCCGTGGAGACATCCCTTTTCTGTCCCAGGTTATCCTGTACCCAGTATTTTCCAGAGAAGTTTAGCGCTGCTTGACATTCAGGTAAAAACTGCCTTATTTTGCAAAAGCTTTGATGTGCTTTTTCTGTGGTGGTGTTTCACATGTGTGTGCCCAGATTCTGCCACGCTGGGATTCATAGCATGGCACGGGAAAATCAGAGTGGTGGGATTTTGGCTTAGTGTTTCCCTCAGTGCCAGACAGCATATTCATACCACAAATAATAGGGCAGCGGAGGGCTAAGGGATGTTGTTAATGAACAGGAGGTGGATGCAGAGCCCAAATGCTGACCCATGGAGGCCCACTGTGCCCTGGCTGCTCCCAAAAGAGACCTCTTTGGAAAGTGTCCACTTTTTTTTTTGTACTGCTGGAGTGCTCGGAGCCTCTTTTCTTTTGTACAAGGCAGCCCGAAGGGTCATGCTGCTAACAAGCAAACTTGTACAGTCCTTCTCCAGCTCATCAGCGAGGAGAGGACAAAGTCATTAGCCATCTGTGCTGGGGTAATTAAGCAGCGCAGCCTGGCGGGCAGCCAGCGAGTGGGCAGGGAAGGGGGGGAGGCTGCAGGATGCTCAGGGCAGGGGGACTGATGCTGATTTTCTTGTCTGGGGCACAGCCTAGCACTGGCAAAGGGGCTCAGGATGCGGAAGGGCCGGTTGTCTCCTCAAGTGCAGGTATTGCCCCATCCCTCCAAGCCACTCTGAACTCTACTGTGGATGTCGAAGCTCCCAGCTGAGCTGATGGAGGTGAGCATGTGCAAAGAAGGTGCTGGATAAAGGTGGTCCGATGACGAGCATGTAAAGCAGTCAGTGTTAAAGAATAAATATGCCAAGCAATTTTAGCACCTGTTTTGACCAGAGCAGGGTCAGAAGTTGAGGAGATGTGGCCACGCAGTAGCAAACTGGGTTTGCAGACTGCAGCTCGTGCTGGTGTGTTTGTGCTCATCTCACCCTCCCTTGCAAAGGATCCTGAGCAGAGCTGTGCACACAGACCTCGGGGATGAGTTCAGGCTTTCCATTTTCCCCTCTCTTATTCAGTTGCTGACGACGACAGCCTGGAAGGCATAGGTTTGCGTCCTTCTCTGCCCCAGCTCAATGTGGATATCATGCTACCTATATGAATATCTAAGCTTTTTTATCTGTATATTGATAAATCTTTAGATCAAAGATACTCTGAAAGTTGCTGGTTTGGTTCCAATTCTAGGTTGCTTTCAATATAGTTTTCCCCTGACAATTAATGTATTGTTTTTTGGTTTCTTTGAACAGTCTGTCATTCTTTTTGATAGATAATGAATAGCGGCATCTATTTTACCCTCATTATACACATTATTATATGATGTCTAGCCTTTTTAGGTTCTTTCTTCTCCAAGTCCTAATCACTATGCTCCCTCCTATGTGCATTTAATTATTTCTATTGCTTATCGGTGGACTCTTCAGTTCTGCCACCCACGTTTTGAGCCAGGTGTCTGTGACTCACTGCACCGTGTGCTAGACGTCAGGTCAGTCTAAAGAATAGCATTAGGATGCATTCAGCCATAGATTCTCTTCCTCCTTCTGTTTACATGGCAATGTTTTGTTACAAACCCTTGCTTTCTGAACCCTCTCTTGTGGCTTGATCCTTTTCCGGAATAATCAGAGTGATGTCAGGATTTAATCCCCTCTCAGCTCTGAGGTCTGGCTTTTGAAGAGCCCCAGTTGCACTCGCCTACTCATCTCATCCTGTCCTTGATGGAAATATTAGGCTTTCATGGATCATTTTCCAAGTCTGTGCATGCTGGCACTATTTCCCAAGGAAGGTTTTTGAGTCTTTAAAGGGTTTTCTGGTGTGGGAATGACAACCCTAATGCTTGATGGGGGTTGCAGTTGCCTGAGTTGTGAAACCTGCTGAAAAATGTTGTTTCTTTCCTTTCAGGTGACTGTTTTAATCAACAGATTATGAGCTTTTGGAATTTCTTTTCAAAGGGAATTTCAATGAGTCTCTGTTTTGGGTTTCAAAGGGGAATGGTGTTTTTTCACCATGTTTTCTTACAATCCAATTAGCTAACTGCCTTTGGTAATTAACCATAATGTATTTCAGGAGAACAGAATGACAACAGGACAATATCAAGTAGCGACAACTCTGTGAGAGTCTTGACTGAATTGGACCCACCTTTCTCAGGTGCAGGATGCTGAACAGCCCCGTAACTCCCTGCCATCTCCTTTGAGCTCTGCCATGCAGTGCCTTGAAATGCTGGGGGGGGGAAAAAGCATCCTGTCACTCTGCTCCAGATTCACACGTGTACAGTCACCTGCAAACCCAAAGAGACCAGCGGGTATTTCTGCCTGGGGCTCATGGCCCTGGGCATTGCACACAGGATTTTTTTTTTTTTTTTTTTTAAAGTTGGCCAGCCTGGCTGCCAGGGCGCAGAACTCCCTGGCTGAGAGCCATTGGGCTTTCCTCTGCAAGAGGTGCTTGCATTTGTTCTTTCTTCACCTGGCTTTCCCCCTCATCTGAGTGTCCCTTTGTGGGCAGGAAAGCACAGCAGGATTGCTAGAATGAAATGGGCATGTTTTTTGCTGTGATGTGCAGTGACTGGCATTTACGTAGTTGATTAATCCCTTAGCTGCTGGGATTAAAAACTCCTTAAACTCTACAGCTGATGATCTGTTACCTATCTGGGACTGAGAACACACTGAGCTTCTGGGCTTTTCTTGAGTTAGCTGAACACGCTACTGCACATCTAAACCGTATGCAGCAGTACTAACTCGAGGCTTTGTCCCACTCATTACAAACATGAGTGGATGGTTGCTTATACCGGTCCTCACCACCACTGGAAGAGATATGTTAAAAGAATTGGGTGCCCCATAGGTATCTGGTTACGTGTTTTTCTCAAAAATGTGGTTGGATAAGGTATGAGGAGCTCATTTCTTTAGAAGGACAGGAGAAACAGCTGATGCTCCCCGTGATGAGCCTCCCTACCTAGCAGTCTGGCACAGATGTGCTTCTGAAGAGCTTTATAATTTGTCCTTATTATGTTCTATGTGTGATTTAATGAAAGACTTTTTAATGAAAGACCCTTTCTGTACTATAATTGAGCTCTTAATCTTATCTGAAAAGCAGAGCACAATCCCTTCAGAAATGGTGTTCGAGTAACAGCCCATTTGCATTTCCTGCACCATGGTGTCGCTCACAGAGCCGCTCACTCTGTATTGAAGAGCAGACAATAAGCAGATTTCTTTGGGTCAAAAAACCACCAGTGATGCCATATGGAGTAGGTTTGAGCAGCAAACTATCTCACTTCCCAACTGAGCAAGCAAGACCTTCCCTGGTACTGAAAAGCAAGAAGTGAGCTTTCCCTTAGCGAGCGCTTGAGTCTTCATGCAGCTTGGTGCTCAACAAATGGTACATGGAGATGACAGCTGTCAGCAAAATGAGTTACTCTGGGCAGGTAAAAGTTGGCAGGAGATAAAAATGGAAACTTCAAAACAACAAGATGCTGAAATAATTGTGAGAATGGCAATGTGTTCAGTGAAAATCTCTCCTTCATCCTGAACCTTCAAAAAAACATTTTTACAAAAATCCACAGATGTCCTGCTTTTGATCAATCTGATTTTCCTAAATAGCATTTCACCATCAGAATTATGAGTTAAGAGAGTTTAAAGAAGAAGGCTCAGTTTTTTTCATTGGGACCTTAGTACATTTTTTAATGTGCTGTTGGTTGGAGGGAGGCCAGAAGCCCCCACTCCTGGTTGATGAGACTCCATTGACCTAAGTACTGATGGAAAACCTAATGTTGGACTGGCCCCAACCCAAAATCTGGATGGGACTATGCAAAGCACTTAACACTAGAAAATAATTGAAACTTGACAGTGATCTGTAGTTCCCACTCCAAAAACCATGGGCAATGCAAATAGTGATGGGTTTGCTGTCTGCTCTGTGCAGAACTGATGGTCACAAGCAGCAGAGCCATGGGATGAATCTGCTACTGGTTTGTTGGGGTACAGAAAACCCTACAGCTCTACTGCTTTGGTCCACAGAACAGAATGCATTTTATTAGACAAATACCTGGAGCCGGAAGGATGAAGAGACAAGCCTTCCCCTGCCACTGGCCATCGGTGATGCTGTGCTCATTGCAAACACATCTTGTTCAAGTCTATGAAGTCAATGCAGAGGATTCCAGGCTGAGCTCCGATCGGCTGTGTCATTTACCAGGCAAGTGAGGACTAAACTGCACCACATTTCCACAGCTGGAGATGAGTGGGTTGAATTGCATCCATTGACAAGATGAGAAATGTGTCATGTTTTGTCTTGCCCTGCACAGCAGATATCCTAAATTTAAAGTGGCGCTGTCTTCTCAGCCTCTGCTTCTTCCTCTGCCTCCTTGCACTGATGCACACCTCTGGTGAGAAGACCCATCCATTTCAGTCCTGTCACTTCATTTCTCTCACCCATGCTTCCCTTTGTACTAACCCACTCATCCCTGAGAAGACCTCCATTACTGGAGTGATAGGCACTATTTGATCAGCCTTTGATGTAACGAGCAGTGGATTTTTGCAGTCAACATGTCAATTTAAACTGCTAAAAATAAAAGATCAATTCTTTCTTACCTGGAGAAGAAATTAAGGAAAAACCTTCTCATGTTATGAGCCAAGCGTACAAGGCTGAAGAGGGTGAAAGGGGAGATGAGTTTGTCTCCTGAGAGGAGTAAATGTGTCAATTTAGCAAATTAGAGAGAATATGCTTGCACCTTTTAAGTAGTCAGGTACCAAAATAATGTCACTCTGAGTAGGTAGGGCTGGGGTGGGAATGGCTCACGCTGCTAAGCAGAGCCATGGGTTTTGACAGATCTGTTCACACAAGAGCCTGTTTGCTAATGCCAGCTCCACGAAGCTGATGGTGATAGCCTTCTCCATTCCCTTTGCACCCTTGCGGCCGGGGTCCTTGCTGAGGCCATCCTGCCACACGCTTACTGCCTGAGCCGTGGCACCCACGCGACTTGCACGATGCACCGGTGTCTGCCAGGGCTCGATCCTGTTGCAAAGCTGTGACAGGTTCGAGGGAACTTGATGAATTATTAAGGAGCATCAAAGGCCCTGTGAAGAAATAACTAGTGGCTGTGGTTATGCAAGGTGAAAGTGGAGGATTTCACGCACTTTGGCAGAGAAGCAGGAAGTGCTGCAGAAGCTCCGATCCAGGGTGCAGCACCTGAGGACATCGTGCAGATGGGCAGGAGATCCCCTGTGGCACCTCGGTCCCACCTGGCACAGCTTCCCATCCAAAATCAGCTCAGCCCCCATCCCCTCCCAATGCAAGGAACTGCTCTTTCTGCTAGAAATAAGAGGAAATGGTGTGGGGGGGATGAACCCCAACTGAGAACTGCTGAGAGCAAGACCTCAGTTCCGAAAGGTTGCTGTGGAGGACGCTGGAGGCAGCACCGTGCCTGCACTCACCTATACTCATGGGTGCTCACGTAGCACGAGCCACCCGGTGAGTCCCTTCCGCAACCGCTAACGCACTCCTGATTATATTTAATTAATTAGCAGCAGGTTGAGATTCTGGAATCAGAATTGTGCCGGTGGAGGAACAGAAACAACATGTTCTCTTGGCGTTGGAGCTCCTCTAACAGTACCCGCGACTACATTTGCCAAGGTAACGGGGCGGGGGGGGGGGCGCGATGACTCAGAAGATGCGCAGGCAGCAGCTGACAGCACAGTGCCGGCTCCACGGAGGCTGAGCGCTCAGATTTGGTGCTCCCAAGCATGGGTCTCCTGTCCCTGCAGCACCTTTCTAACCGGGATCAGTGCAGAAAAGGGTGATGAGTCCCTGGGGATGTGGTGCCAAGAGGTGATGAGATGAATTTCCCACGTCAGCCCTTTCTCGCTGCGTTATTGCCTCCCCTTGCGAGATGATACGCTGGGGTGTTTTTTCTGCTCCTATACCATCGCACTCTGGAAAACTGAACCTAAAAAATGTATTCTTGGGATTTTGTTCTTTTTAATGACACTGACCTGTACATCAGGAACATCTCTGTAGCTTTCAGTGGGGTTTGTTAATATATGAAACTTTGACACTTTTTTTCTGCTTTTTGGCCCTAGTTTTGTGACTTGACAGGCACGTGCTTAAGTAAAAAAATGCGGTCAGTCCTGTCACCCTCTCAGGAGCTGCTCAGATACCTGAAGTTAAGCAGGTTTGTGTTGTCCAGGTATCTACAGTTTTCATGTCAATGTAAAATAATTGCCTCCTTTTCAGTTTCACAAGACCGAGCTATTCTTTGGTTTCTGGTGCATCCTTGTCCTTAGTTTGGTTAATTCCTGCTAGTCCCCTTCATGTCCCTGTGAATACTTTTTTGGGTTTGTTTGGGTTTGGGGTGTGTTTTTGTTTGTTTTTTGTGTGTGTGTTGGTTTTTTTTTTGAGGCTAAAACTAAGTGCTTGAAAGCATCAGAAAAAGGTTTGGGGATATTTAAAAGCCATCATGATGTTTTATAGCTCTGCCATCTCTCAGTTCTAGTTCCTTTCTTTTTTTTAAAATGATTTTTTCTTTTTTCTCTTTTTTTTTTTTTTGCTAACTGTGCTTATGCTATCTCCCTGACAAGCTCACAAAAGAAACCCAAGTAACCAGCCAGCCAAGCAGATAAAGAAACAGATGTCGTAGAGTGCAAAGGTTAAATAAATACACACAGCTAAGGAAAAATGCTTTGCAAAAGCAGGTGAAAAGGAAGGTTTTTTGGAATGGAATTACAAGGAGGAAACACTTTTCTGCAGATAAACCCCCACATTTTAGCCTCCAAAAAATAGCTCAATGAATTTTGGAAAATGCAAAGCCCTGCCGGGCCTGTGAACTTGCTGTGGGAGCACACGCAGCATCTGCAGCTCTGCAACCCTGCAAAACCGTGCCTTGCACATTTGGTCTCTGATTTTCTCACCATTTTATGACCTCCGCCGCATGAGGAATAATATGGAAATGCTCCAGTCTAGAACAGCATTTAACAAAGTGCTGTAAGAAAGACTTAGGTCTATCAGTCTAGCTGGCTGCCGACCTGGGAGTGTTGCTTTACTTTCCATTTCTGAGTAATTTAGTTTATTTCGAGTTTATTAGGAAAGAGACAAGTCTTTAATTAAAATGCAGTTAACTTCAGCCTCATTAGCCTGGATTGTATTTCACTGTTCCTTGTAGGCAGAGATGAGACTTGTACTTATTTTATTAAAAATGCAAAATGCCACCAGGTGGTCGCTCTCCGGTACAGGCAGTGACTTATGCTACAGTGTTTGTCACGGACGGCTGCAAAACCGTGACCCAGATCCATCCTAATGACTCCATCAGCCCAACCTGCCACCCCAAACGGGACTGGCGACAAGGTGCATCGCTAAATTCCTGGGTTTCCGTGTCCTCCTTGTAGCTTGGCCGTACACCCCAGCAATGCTGGTCCCTCTTCGTGATGCACAGCTCACAACCCCAGCCCCCCTCTCCCTGGAGCGTGGGAGGGATGCAGAGCTGGTCTCGGGTCTGCTCCCATTGAACTACAGTGCTTGATGGTTCTCACGTCATTTCATCACGGCAATAAAAATTAATGAGCAATATAGCTCTTGTTCCTCAATTATTGAACTACGGCTGCGTTCTGAAACAGTGAAGTGCGCGTCTGGGCTGCTAAACCCGCGCTAAAAGAAGAGTAACATTGCAGAGGTAAAATGCAATGGGAGATTAAAACCACCTGTGTTTGCTATTTAAATCCCTTCAAACATCAATTATGATTGTCCTGATAAAGACAGGGCAGCATTCAAACAGATGCTGAACATGGTTCCTCTAGTGCATCTCTAGATAAGATTACAAAGAAGCTATTGTTGTTCCTTGGTCGCAGCTGAAATCTAAATCTCAGTGAGTGGAGCTTGGAGGGTGAAATGTGTGCCGACGCTGGGGGCCGCAGTATGGGATTTGTTTTCAAAGAATCAGGAAATGCAGAAGCAGAGGTTCCTGAAAACAGTAATTCTACGTACAGCCAGCAACGAGGCATCTGACAAGGGATTTCGTATTCAAACACAGGGAGGGAAATCTAATCAGGGCTTGCTAATTTTCATGAAGTCAGACACTTGGGATTAACTTCAGACTCACATTTTCCTGGAATAATTCAAGACAACCACTGTATATTTATACACAGACACTTGACTTTTCTGTTGTTTGATGAGACTACAATTTGTCTTCCTCTTGTGGTCACTGCAATCTTTCCTCTCCTGTATTTTGCATTCCTACCCCCAGGACTATTCATCTGTTATGCTTTGCATATTGTTGTTCTTCAAAGGAAAGCAAACAATGCTTGCTTAAGCAAGCCTACTTTGCAAGCAGATTTTATTTGGACGAGGTCCTGCATAAAACCAGAATCCAATCTCATCTCCATTGTCATATATCTCTGTTATTTTTCCTCTCATCATCGCTTTTCCATTTCTTCTTCCTCTGTGCTTCTTACTCTTCAGCAACATTGTTGAAAACTACATAGAATTCAGATATCGCTGCTTTTATATTTGCATCTGCTGTGATATGTTTCCTTATCTTAGCTAGATCTCTATTTAACATCTGGTTTTGCCTGGGCTGACAGATGTATTCTTTGAGTTGTAAATATTGTAAATCGGGGATACAGAAATTTTCTTACCCTGTGAATCTGATTAAGGTTCTTTTCTAATATCTCACTGAACATCTGAAGTCTTCCTTTATTCCAACACCCTCTAGAGCTGCTTTTGGCTAAGAGAAAACAGAAAGAGCTGTTTGGATTCACTCCCTTGTTGTGTTTCCATCTCATGCAGCAGCTGGGGTGGGATGTCTGCTTGGGCGGGCAGCTTTTGCAGACAGGTCTGCAGATGGCCCCAACCCCCTGCACTGTTGCCTGCTGGTGTCCAGCTCAGACCACAGCAGACTGGATGTGCCACGTGGGACTTTGTCTTCATCATGGACTCTGACAAAGCTGGCGCCTTGCATTTTAGCTGAAGATGTGGTCTGGCAGGATTTGAACTTTGCTTTCTGAGACCTGGAAGCTCAAGGCATTAAAACCCTAGGCAACTAAACCACGGCTCATCTGTGGGATTTGGGGTTGCTGTGGCTGCTCTCTCCTGTTGATTGAAATACCCGATTGCTAATGGCCATATCCTGATGTGTTGGGCCAATGCAGGTGCCGACTGCAGGACCATAGACCACCACAAGCCAAGGACCTACTCAGCCTTCTCCTGTTGGGACACAGCAGCATGGTGATGGAGGTGGCCTTGTCAGGATCAAAGTGCTGATGATATTTTCCAACACTAATTATGGCCTCTCCGCTGCCTGATCAACCAGAAAACCCTCCCTAGGGGCACATTAGTGCCACAGCAGTGTTTCTCTGAGGACATTGGGGATACATAACAGAAATGGAGCATGTGACCTGCAAAGCTGAGCATTGAACTGGGAAGAGTGTGGTGATGTCTCTCCAGAGGGGCAGGGTCTTCAGCCACTGACTGCGATGGGTTCAGGAGGTGGGGAAGCCCCCCCTTATGTCACCCTGAAGTGCAGATCTCAATGTCCTGCAGACCTCGGTGTCCCCACAGCAGAGGCTCCACTGCAAAACTTTGTTTTGCTCATGAACTTCCCAGCAAAATAAATTTGCTGGCCTGGTGCCTCTGTCCCTAATCCCAGGCAATGCCTGTGTCCCCAACTGCCCACACCATCCCTGGGACCACCAATGTGGGGCTGCCTAAGAGGCCCCACCAGCTGCTGGCAGCAGTCAGGCTCCCTGCCTCACCATGTGTGGTGATCCTGCATATATCAGAGATAAAGCTTTGCATTAGCAAACCCCAGATGTTGCAGCGGTGACATTTTCGGGAGAAATGCACAGGGAAAGCAGAGCTGTGCATGGCCAGCCTGACATCTGTGCTGGTATGAGCACCAGGGTGAGGCAGTGACTTGCTGAGCCTAATTGCCACCACTGGTGCTTGTACGGGCTGGGACAGTGAGTCAAGGAGCTGTGCGTGTTTGCACACACGTGTGTGGGGACAGATGGGCACGTGGCATGGGAAGTCCCTTTGGTTCCTTGAGCAGAGGCCTGTATGTATGCTCTTTTTCGTTACACAGCAGGTAAAAAATGAAGCAGCTGAGATGTATCTTAATCAGGGAGAGATCTGGAGGCGGGGTGAGAAACAAATGCACAGTTGGTTTGAACAATGCTTTGAAAGAGAGTAGAACTTGCTCTCCTTCTGAGAGCAAGTCTGTGAGAGACTGAAAGGGTTAATGTGCGTTAATGTCCCAAACATTGTGGTGGGAAACAGTTACGGTCTACATTAGGATGATAAACCACAAAGGACAAGTTGGTTAGTGCGGGACACGTCGGAGGATGCGCAGCTCTGTATTCTGATCACTACATATGGCCAAAGGTCGTACAGAGTTCATTAAAGGAAGGGGCTCATGACCACCCAAAAGACCCCTTGAGACCACACACCCTAATGGCAAAAGACCAAGAACATGCTGGAACAAGAAGCCCTCAAGGGGTGTGACTGGCATGATTGAGAGGACTGTGAAAGACACGAGCCCAAGGAGCTTGTTGCACGTGCCCATCACTGGAGGATTGCCATGTCCGTCATCGTGGGATCCAAGGGTGGTGATAGCTTTCCCTCTCTATCTTCCTTTTCCCTCTTTTCTCTTTCCTTTTCTTCTTATAAATGTTTCAATGAGAGGCCACGCTGCCTACCATTACGCTTTCAAAGTTCAGGTTGCTTCTACCATAAATAAAATGTGTAATCGATCATTTGGTGTCATTTCACCTTAATTTAGCCCGAGAAAATTACGAAACTGCTATGGCTCCCTGAGTTATCCAGGTTAGGTCATGACACAAGTCCAATCTCTTTCTTTCTTTCTTTCTTTCTTTCTTTCTTTCTTTCTTTCTTTCTTTCTTTCTTTCTTTCTTTCGGCGCTGTGTTATTCCTCCGTGGCCAGGAGGCTGCAGGCATTCCAATTCTCTTCTTCAAGTCCTTGTTTCAAAAAGGGCCCAAAATATGTTTTCTTCTAAGACGCAGCAAACGGGAAGCGCACAATGCAGCCGTTTCTAAGCCTCTCTTCTCCTTTCTCAGGGAGAAAGGAATTCACCAAGCCCTAGAGCCTGACTCACTCTGTGAGCATGAATTAACCAGGAATGTTCGAGAATTATTCCTGAATAATTCATGAACCTGAATTAATCATGCATTTTCATGAATTATTCATGAATAACTCATGGAAATGCAAGGTTTATTCATGCTCCAAAAAACCCAAGGCTTTCTCTCTTCTGCTCTCTCTCCCTGTAAGAAACAGACCTGAAACAAGCTAAGGAAAAAACCCCTATATGTAGATGGAAAAATAACAGGAATAATAATGCTGAAACAAAACAACCAGGAAAAAAGAAAGCAAAGTGTCTTTTTTTTCTTTGCAGTGGGGACGGCAGGTGGGAGCTTTCTAAGCCAGACAAAGGAGACCTGACAAGGAACTGTGGTGAAGGGACAAGCCCAAGGCAAAGAAGTGTCCGGTCACCTCCTCTCCTGGAGCAGGCAGCTGGGATCTGGATAGACAGGAGACATTTTGCAAGACTGAACACCTGGAGCAGTGCTAACCAGGCAAGGACTGAGCTCTATTGCTATCAGGATTGTGATATCTTTCTCTCTCTTTCTTTCTCTCTGTGTTTGTGCATTTCTGTAGTTTTGTTGCATTCGTTAAGGCAAACGAGCAACTGGTAAGTGGGGCAGGAGGGAGCAGCAGCTATGAAGATCAGTGTTTTTTCTTTAAATGTTAAGGAAAGGGAAAACCCTCTAGAAAGCTTTTTGGGGTTGGGCTGTTTGCTGTTTGGAATACGGAGCTCTTTAAAACAGAGCTGTGTTTCTGGGAGGGAGAGGTCTCAGCTACGTGTTTATCCCAGTTTCTTGGTCCGTAACCTTCCCTGTGCTCAGGAGAGGGTTGGATGCAGCCGCCTGCCGCAGAGCATCCAGCAGCAGGGAAGGGGATGCGGGGAGCGAGGCAGTTGCCGCACAGTTAATTTGTGTACGGTGCTTCCTTATGAGATTAAACCCTATAGCGTGTCTTGGCCGAGAGGAAAGGATTGGAGTGAGCCAGGCGTGAGGCTGTGCCGGCAGGGCAGGCTGGCAGGTTTGGGGAAAGTCATGGTTCCTGCAAGGAGCTTTGCTGTAGGTTATGATGATGTGGAGGGGGGAAGGAGAAAGTTTTCCAGGATGAACTGAACCTCCCAAGTGAGAAGAATCAAACCTAGGTTTGACCTTAATGGGGATGTAGAGGCAAAACAAAAGACTGCAATAAATTGGGTCATAGCTGCCTTTCCAACCAGCTTGTCCCCGCTCCACCTCTCCTCTCCCTGCCCCGGCTCCCTCCCATTGGCTTTGGACACCGTGGCCATTCTCCACGCGTTGCTAGCACAAGGACTTAACCCCAATCCCCAGAACCCTTCTGCCAAATCCTGCTGCAGAGCAGAGCAGGACGGTCAGGGGTGATGCTCTGCCAGGGCCCTTAGGATCTCTGGCAGGTGGTCTCTGCCTGGTTTTGTCCTCATCCATGATGTGTTGGTTGGACAGAAACCCTCCCTGAGCCTAGAA
Source organism: Grus americana (assembly GCF_028858705.1). Lineage (NCBI taxonomy): Eukaryota > Metazoa > Chordata > Aves > Gruiformes > Gruidae > Grus > Grus americana. The sequence goes on from NC_072868.1 coordinate 10,426,482, forward strand.
GCCCTTGGCTCCTCAGCTGCCCGTGTGGCTCTGGATGCTTTGAAAGTCACCACTAGCCTGGCTGTTGTTTGATCGCTGAGCTCTCCCATTTCTTCAGTGATTTAAACCTGCAGCTGTAAGGGGAGAAACAGGGTATCTCAGTGGGCAGAGCAGTGGGCCAGGACTCAGGAGACCAGCTCCTTGCAGCTTTGCTACTTGGCTGCCTTAGATGTATCTTTTGCTGGTCTGTGCCTCAGTTTCCCCATGAGTGAAATGGAGGTAATTTGCTGCCCTCCTTATCAAAGCACTTTGACGTTTACTGGGGAAAATAGTACAGGCAAAGGAATGATCATTTCCTGGAATACACTTGGGTCTTTTTGAGTCTCTTCTCTGTACTGCCTTGATATCGCATGGATACAATCCTGCGCTGTAGCAAATTGTTGTAGACCATGGAAGTCAGTTGAGCTGTGCTGGTTCAGACAGGCAGAGGAACCAGCCTGTTTCTGCTCAGGGGCTTATCCAGGGTCTGCTCAATGTGTCCTGCGTGAGAGCTGGTCCTGCCTCACCCCAGGTGACACGTGTCGTGGCTGGAGTTGTGGTTTCTCTTCAAATTAAACTGGGGCACACACTAAAGGCGCGTGGGGCTGTGCCCGTGTCAGTCCCAGGACAACCTCCTAGGGAAGGGGTTTAGGATGAGGCAAGCACAGAGGGGCAGGAGTGGGAAAGGACAAATAACTGGTAGAAAAGATGCAGGGACAAGTATTTTATACCTTTAGGCTGCACTGCCTCAGGTAGAGCATCATTTGCTAGTCTTCCCAACCATGGGAGAGCACAAAGCCGTGCTGTGATGCTCCCCTCCCACTCCCTCTGCACCAGGTGGGCAGCCCTGATGTCGGCCAAGCTCTACGTCCTCATCAGTTGGCCCGACGGCAGCCGGGTGATCAACATCGAGAACATCAAGGAGCCCCGTAAGCCCTTCCACCTCTATGCGGTGGGCGAGCAGGTGCTGGCTCGCTGTCCCGGCTTCAGTGGGCTCTACTGGGGGATGGTGGAAGGCATAAGTGGTGAGTGACACCCCTCTGTCCTGGGCTTTGCAGTTTGGGGCTGCTCAGTAGCAACCTTTAGAAAACTAATTCAGTGCTGAAAAGTCCTCTCTTCCTACAGAGCATAAAGATGTTTTAGAGAAGAAGCTGCTGGAAGATAGACAACTCCTGGAGAAGTTAAGTGAGTAGGATTTTTTGAAGGCTGTACCTTTCTACCACCATTGGGCTTTTGGGGTGGGAGGATGCTGATAACATTGTAGTCCTGTCATAAATTTCACAGCCCTAGAATCAGAGTAAAAAGCACTGAGCGGGAGGAGGGAAATACACAACATTGATACCCCATTGCACATCTTGCGTATCCACCTTGCTTTCAGAAGAAGAACCGGCCGTCCACAGCTTGATGCCACCCCAGCCAAAAAAATCCAGGAAAACCTTCCCAAAGTGGACCCCGGGGAATGCATCCAGGAAATACCATGGTGACAGGACTTACCCTGCCAAGCCACTGCTGAGGACGGTGGAGGCCAGCCTGCCCCATGACGCTGGCAGCTCCTCCATCATCAAGGAGAGACGTGCCCTGGGCAATGCGGCAGGAAGCCCCCGCTCACTGGCAGGGCCCCCCCACCCAGCCAGTGCCTTCACACCCCCATCCACATTTATCGCCATGGCTATGCCAGGGACTTCCCAGGGTGAAGAGGACAGGGTTGGTCCAGCTACCAGAGGTAACCGTGGCTGTAAATTAGGATATTGGCTTTTAGCCCTCTCCTGCCTAATCCTGAGTGGCAGGCTGGGTTGGGGACGTTCAGAGTTGCCAGGAGACCTCTGCTTTGTTCCAGGACTGTGTGTGCTTTCTCCCAGGACTACAAAAGTTAGAGATGAAATTTTGTGGTCCTTTCCACCTGGGAGATCTCCAGGAGCGCTGCCTAAAGGGAGATGCATGTGTGATAGCATATGCTATCTGCTCTACCAGGCACCAGCTCTGTCTCCTGGGCTAGCAGTTCTTTCCCCAGAAGCCAAAAAACAATCTAGCCTGCCTGAATAACTGTGAAATACCCAAAAGCCTATGTCTCAATTAGGCAATGTCCAGAGATACATTGGCTCTGCTTACTTTGCTCACTATGTCTTTTGTGATGGGAACAGAAGAAGCCCTTGAGAATACTACCTTTTGTAATAACAAATTTGCTATTGTTCAATCCTGGAAAGCATGTCTGCATCACTCTGTTTATGCAAGGGAATAACGTGTTGCCATGCAATCTAGCAGGAGTGCTTAGATAATCTATTCTGGAGACAAAGGGATTCAGGACCTTTCCAACAGCTGGCTTGTTCAGCTTGTCTCCCATCCCTGCCTGTAGATTACGTTGCCCTGGCAATGAAGAGGAAGTCAGATGGCATCTTGTCCCAATGCCAGCAACACATCTGTCTGAACAGGTAACACTTGAAAGCGCAGTGAGGACCCCGAGTGTTTCACACCATATATATTTATTTCATATTACGGGGTCTGTCCACTCTGTTTCCATACCCTGGTGGTGCTCACTTTGAATTGATGTTAATGTAGGCATAAACACAAAGTGCAGAAGATAATGGGAGTTTGTGTGGGTACAGCTGTGGTGCAGAGCAATTGAGTCCCTTGTGCTCTGGAGTCCTGATCCCTTTGTGGGTCAAATGGGAGCTTCTCCAATATCTGTGTGCTGGGGCTTCCTCTGCATGCAAAGAGGGATGCACAGGAGGTTGTCCACATGAAGAATCATGTGGTTCCAGGGTGGTGAAACACTGAAACAGGTTGCATAAAGGCATTGTATATGCCCCATCCCTGAAAACATTCAAGGTCAGGCTGAACGGGGCTCTGAGCAACCTGATCATGTTGAAGATGTCACTGCTCATCGCAGGGGGGTTAGACGAGATGATCTTTAAAGGTTCCTTCCAACCCAAATCATTCTATGATTCTAACCATTGCTATTTCTTCTCAGTCCATTTTATTCTTGTAAATGAAAACAGAATTGACTTTGCTTTGAATTCCAGCATTTGAATTACAGATAATTCTCATCAGGAATGAATATGAACATGAAGCTTCTTGTGGCAGTGCTTTTTAGCTTGCTTGTTTCTTCCAGCTGTGAAGAGCGAAAGCTTGACGCTTCGCAAGAGACGGATGATTTTGAGAGAGTTGAGAAAAATTTTGGTCCTGGTGAAATGGAAAGGTAATTAGCAAAACAAGACACTTGTTCTTAACTGTATTTTCCTCCTCACTACAAGAAAAAGCAGTGAGACCACAGCTGGGTGACAAAATGGTGCAATTTTGGAAGCAAGAGCTGCTGAATCTCTATATAATCAGAGCCAGGTGTTTCTGATTGTAGGGCTTGGAGTTAGAGATGTAAGAAGGCTCTAAAGCAGTACAGAAACCATAAAACTCTTGCCTATAACAATCAAGATGACATCTATCATGTGTGAACACGGTTGTGTGTTGCTTGCTTTATCATCGGTTACTTTGATGACTAGTTTCCAGTGATGAAGTAGCTGCTAGGGACAGTTTTACTGCAAAGAAATGGTTGCCAAAAAATCATGTTATAGTACTTGATTGTCATTTCCTGCTTGTCTGTTGTTTTGTACCACAAATATGTGCCTCCTGGGGCTTGCAGGACAGGGCTTATATCTTTCTTTAAAACTGAAAAGAAAATTCTGCACCAAACTCTCCATACATTGCATGACAAGGAGGGGTGTGTGTGTGTTGATGGTTAAACTCTGAACATTTCCAAGCTACTTAAAAGTCCAGATCATGCCATTCCTCTCTCTTGCCTTGCTCCTCACCCAGGCACAGCTGAATGGGCTGGCACTCTGGCAGGGAAGTTGTCCTGTACCTGCTTGCAGGAGGCATGTAGGCACTGCTTGGGTGGAGCTGCTGCATCCTTTAGCAATATTCATGGTAAGGCGATGGTGTCTTCTTGCCTCTATGCATGTTGTACTCTGGGTTTGATTTTTCAGAGCAGAGAAGATAGAGCAGCTGGAGAGGATGGTGTTGGACCTCCAACAGGATGTCCTCTCTCTGAAGAAGAAGGTGCAGAGGCTGGAATCCCTGTCCTTCCAGGAGGAACCCCACCGGCAGCCATGCGAGGTGGTGGAGCTCTTCAATGGCTACACCAAGGAACAGCTCAAAGAGACCATCCGGTTTGACCAGAAAATCAGCACTGCCTGCAAGACACTGCTCTACAAGCTCTTCACGTCTGACTACATCCAAAGCCACTCCATCACAGGGCGGAGGGGCAATACTTTCCGAGAGGCGAAGCCCATGATGGATGAACGCTGCATCAAAATCATTAGGGTGCTGTTGAAACAGAAATTTGGAGATCACCTCAGTGACACAGTGATCACGGAGAAGATACAAAACGTGCAGAAAGCCCTGAGGCAGAAGTTTAAGACAGAATGTCTCTGATGCATGGGGGACTTGATGTCTCTTCCTACCATGCTCATTGATGTACCTGAGGAACCCTCCCAGAAAAGACGAGTACCATCTGCTGCTGTTCAGCTGATTCCCCCCAAAGGAGCCAACCCAAGTGAACCGCGTGCTAAACACAACACAAACTTTTCACTGCCAAACAAACCTCTGCCTGCGTTAATCGAGCGGGAAGTTTGCCCAGCTTGGCTAGGTTTTTGCACATCTGCTAGCACTTGACAAGTTCCTTTCCATCCAGTCTGTGCGCAAACCTCACTGTGGGGTGCCTGTAATGATCTCTGGGCCTTTTTGATGGACATACTCAGAAGTTTGAGGGTTCCCGTTGGGTCCAATACGGGTCAGTAAGTCAGCTTTGTTCCACCTTGCAGTGGGTTAGGGAGAAAGACTGGCTCTGGGGTAGGGAGTCCAGCTGCAGGTGGACTTTGTGTCACCCAACACAGCTTCTCTCTGCATGCCTGTGGTTGCTTCCTTCTGCCTGTGGGACAGTATTTGCTCTCTTTGCTCCCAGTGAATGTGTTTTACAATTTCTTGCAATAACAGAAAGGCAGACTCATTAAAACAACACCATAAAACTTTCAGAGAAAGATAATTTCCATTTTTTCTGCTGTTTTAATGTAGCTGTATGGAAGAAGTGTCTTCACTAACAAAAATCTGCTGAACAAGAGAAGAAGTGGTCACCCAATGGAAATTAATTTACATTTTTTTCCCTTTCAAACCCAGATTATTTCCATGGAGAAATCCTGTACATTTTTATGACATAAGAGTGACAGATGGAGGGCAAAATATGGCCCACTGTAGCTACACTTTTCCTTCAAAGATCAAACATGTTATGAACACAGTGACTATAATTTAAATATACTGTATTTATATCCTGCTTAAGAAATTCCAGGTACAAACAGGGATTTTGCTGTGTGAGAGGCTATAGAGGAGGGCTAGAAAGACTTGCCTTTTCCTAAATAGTTCTGAGCTGGAGTTTGGGGGGGTTAAAAGTGTTTTTAACATTGAAAGAATAAGATGCTGACACCAGCCCACTTAACAGAAGTGCTGCAAAATACCAAACATTCCATTTTAAAGAGTCTTCTCAGACAAGAAATTGGTTTTCTAAGTTTAATTTTTAAATTATTCAGGAAACGAAATGTCAGTTGTTTTGCGTTAATCAAAACATTTGGTTTAATTTATATGTTTTGTTCTGTTTTCAAGTATTTAATTTCTTCACAGCTACATGAGAAATAATAACGCAAAATAAATGTATTGGAAAAACAAGGAGCTGTTTTGAAAGAAAAAAATTGCAGTGTGTTATTTTCAGAACTTTCCTCCCCTCTCTGCCTTTTTTTTCTAGTTGAAAAAACAAAATCATTAAAGTAGGGTTAATGCTATGAAGCATTTTGATTTTGGTGGGAGATATGCTTGCCAACATTTTTGGCAGTATTTTCATCGGATGTGTTTAACAGTCATGCTAAATTGCTGTAGCCAATAACTAAAGATATTCCTTCTGTTTTCCCAGTGCAAACGCTTTTCCTAACTCTCTATTATGCAAACATGCCAGTGATGATTTCTTGTTTGTATGGACCTTGACTTGAGCAGCAGCTGGAGCAGATCTACTGTGATCACTTAGAGCCAAGAGTGCAGCCAGTCCTTGAAAATACGCTCAAACTGAGCAGAACTGCCCCAAAACCTCCTCAGCGCAGAAATATCCCTTAAAATACAGCTGCCTTGCCAGAAGCGTGTTACCTTCCCACTGCAGGCAAGACCTCAGGTTGCTGTCACTGCTCAAGGGAACACCCCAGGAGATGTTTTTTCATGTTGACTTATGAAAGAGAAGATTGAGGAGGCACAAATATTATTCTGCAGGCACTTGCTTTGGCATCAGCCCTTGGGGCTTTCGCACACCTTCCCTGCAGATTCTGCTTCTCATTTCCCCAGCGGCATCGTGCCAGCAGCATGGCAGCAGGGAGGGATGGAGAGGACCGGTGCTTCAGACCCACCCCAGCGAGGGACCACCATCACCTCCTGCATGGCCGAGGCTGCATCCAAGCCGTTTCCCTGGGCACTCGTTTTCACCTTAATCTTCCCTCCCAGTGCTTCATCAGATCCCTTGCCAAGCTGCAGCCTTGAAAGCCAGCTCACAAATGTAATTTATTAAAATATGTGCTGCTGCTGTCCTCCCCCTGCCGAGCCCCCTCTGACGAGCTGCAGATCATTACTGCAAAAGGAGGGAGAAAAAAGACCAAGAGGACGGACTTACTGAGGGGAGCGACGGCTCCCGAAACAAGTTGTCTCTAATCAGCTCCTCTGGAAGCAGATGAGCTGGGTGACCTTTCTGCTTGAAAGGCCCTTTGGTGGCTCCCTTGGAGGTAAACTTCACAGCCTAACACGCTTACTGATATTCAGCGAGCGCTCCCGGGAAGCGGGGCTGGCGGCGTGGGCTGATGGATGCTCCCCGGCTCTGTGCACAACGCAGCCACGGCACTAACGAGCCAACACTCGAACAGGCCCTTCTCAGCAATAAAAGTTGTCCTTAGCTACTCTCGAAGGCTTTGATATGGCGGAGAGGGCTGAAGAAAGGCAACGCGGACGGCTTTTCGTTAAACTTCGTTTTTAAGGTATTTGTGAACCAGAGGCAGCATTTCCAGGGTAATTGGGAGCACTCGCAGACACTGACGATCAAACGTCATGGCGAGGATGCTGATGCTCTCACCTCCCTGAACTCCGGCTCCGGCTAATCAGCCTCGAGAGGGAAGATCACACAGCACTGAGATGTGGCATCCCTTCGGGGATGAAGGGGTCAGGGAAGATAGAGGAGGAGGAGGTGGGTTTATGCCAGAACCACTTCACTTGGGGATGTTCAAAGCCCACGTCTCTCTCTAAGTGACGAAGGGCAGCTCCACTGAATTGCATTAACCTCCCACTTTAAAAGAATTACTGGGAGAAGCCGGACAGGTCTTTCTGTTGAAATGAATCGCTCAGCTGAGTCTGCAGCATCTTGTTAAAAATGATGATCCTGTTCAGCTTCTGGGCTGTCTGGGTGCAGGAGGATGTGGGCAATGAAAACTGGGGTCAAAACTCAGGGTGGTCTTTAAAGAGGTTTTGCACTTAGTTCAAAAGCAAGCAGAAATGGGACTTGTCAACCTTTGTGAATATAGGACAGTACTGAAACGTCCACTCCTCCCTCCTTTTAGCAGGAATCAGAGCAACAAGGCTGTCCTCGGTGGTTTGCACGATTCAACCAGGGTGTGCAGCAGCTGAGCAGGGACCTTACGGGGCTCTGGGGCTCTCTGAGGGTCCTTGCTCCCCAGCACCCCAAAACACTGCGATGGGGCACTGCCACCCACCACCCGCTGCGTGGTTACACCTCTTTTGTTTCCTTAGGAACCAGCTGAAAGCTGTGTGTTACTGGCTGCCAGCGATACACAGGTTTTCAGGGAAAAAGGGAGCCTTCCCAGCCTGCTGTGTATCATCAGCCTTTACACTTCAGCTGGGCCCCAGCATGGGACTTCTGCAATTTCCAGATGCGGAGGTGCTGCTGACGGGATTGCTGACTTCACGTGGGGAAAAAACCCCAGCCAAAACAAGAGGGAAATTCTGTCATATTTAGCTGCATTTATTTCAATTTTAGCTCCTTGACTCTGCCAGGGGGGTTCTAGCGTCCATCACAGGCTGATTTTAATTTGCCCATTTCTTGGCTCATAAGAAACACACACCGCTAAGTCTCTCAATATCTGTACCCTGTGCATCCCCTAGAAACTGTAACGTATTAGTTTAATGAAATCATGCAAACTGTGAGTCTCAGTAACAGGAATAATGTATAAATGAAACTAAATCCCTTCCTGGATTTTAATCAAGGCTTACAAAGCCCGGCTGCCTTTACAGCAGTCTCAGGCAGCCGAGGCTGCACGATGCTCCAAGCTTGGTCGATGTACTTGGAAAAATCTTTTGACGTAGAATTACTGGCACAGCAGGTGGTGGAAGTCTCTTGTCCTTGTAGCTTCGTCTGGTTTGAGATCCTCCATCAACCAGCCAGAGGAACGGGGATGTGACCTGCAGACAGCTCAGCTAGGGGGGCAATGAAATATTAAAAGGACAAGCCTTGGTCTGTATGAGCTTGAAGCTGTGTGCCATCTCCTGCTGGTATTCAACACTCAGTTACTCAGTGTCATGAGAAGATTTTTTTTTTAATTCTGGTAAGTCTTTATCTTATTTGGCTTCAAAATGATAGTGAAAGAGAGAAAATGCACGTAGAGATGTGGCTCCAGAGCTATATGCGTGTATTGTATTTGCACTTCTGGAATATTTTTTTTACAAAAGTAATTTTTTTAATAATTTTACATTTTTCTTGAAAGCATACCTGTATATTTTTTTGAGAGTGCATACACATTCCTGGTAGGTGTGTAAACACATCCAATTTTATAACTTTAAGCAACCTTTCATGTCTCTGCTTCAGTCACATATTCATTACACATAATTTTTACCAGTAGTTCTCTGTCTGCAGTACATGATTACATTATTCCGACTCATATCTCTCGATCTCCCCCATCTATTCAGACTCAAATGGAACTGGGGAGATCGTTATTAAAACACAGAAAGCATAGAAATAAAATTAACCATAGCACCAGTTCTCTGTGTGCTGAATACACTGAGGAAATAAAGGGGCCTTCCACTTCTAATAAAATCTGGATATGAATTGCCTCATAAGAGCTTAAATTAATTATATTCAGAGGCCAAAAAGAGAGAAAAGAGAGAGCTTGGATCCTGCTGGCTGCAGGATGACTGCTCTTGTTGCCTTGATGGGCAGCACATTGAAACATGCCCTGAAAGCTTCAGAACCAGGCATGATGTTCTGCTCAGAAAGTGAGCTTCAGGACTCGATGAAACACTTGGGTCACAGGTCCACAGGTGGTTAAAGCCCCTCCCAATGAAATATTAATTCCATTGAGGTTGCTGGAGTTCTTTCCGCTACCTCTTGAGGGCTCAACCATCACTTCATTTGTCACCCAAGTCCCCGGATGGTGGAGGAAGGACGCTGCAGAGAAGCGGTGGCTTCTCAACCCTGTGCTTGCCCCACTCTGATCCTTCCAGGGTCCCAGGAAGGATTTGGGGTATGGACAGGATTTCTCACCTTCTTCATCTCAGTGCTGGAAGATGAAGGTTGGTGAGGAACATACTCCAGTTCATCTTCCTTGTAAAGCCCCGGTGTCCCCTTGTCAACAGCATTTAGCTGCTGTCCCAGGGCATCATGGTCCTCGTGAGATGCAGTTTGGAGACATGCTTTCTTTTAATCGTATGTTTTATTGCGTGCAGTTTTTTGTTTGGCACGGGGAGTAAGCTGAAGCAAAGGGGGCTGTGTGCCTAACTCAGTAATGGAGATATTAGCACCCCCCCAAAGCCTGGGACTGGATGGTGCTCATTGATTTTTTCTTTTAAAAATAAGCAGTGTCAGGTACCTGAGGGAAGAGGAGACTGCAGAACCGATGTATTCCTGGTAATGAATAATCGTTAAACTCCAAAGGAGTTTATTATTATTACCACTAATTCTAGTTGTACCGTGTCCAGAGACGTGGAAGGTGGAGATAGATGAGTTTGTGACCTACATATTACAGGCTAGATTTTATCCTGGTAATATGAGAAAATCGATCATTGCTTAAGTGAGAAGACTGATAAAATCACTGACTTCAGAGGAGCAACATCATTGCTATTATGTGTTCAACAAGCTCCCTGGAAAGGTGCTGGAGAAAGGTCAAATCCCTCTTCTGTACATCTTAAATTCAGTTTGCCTCCTGTTTCCCGGAGGCAGGAGGGAAGCAGTTAACACAGGCAGGATTTCCCCTTTGTGCTAACCTGCTCCTGTACAGGGAGGACATCTTCGCATTCCACTTATTCTCCCCCTGAGGTTTTTCATACCCTGAAGTCAGAAGAAATTGCCAGAAGTGAAGGAAAGCCATGGAAGTAGCACTCCAGCCATAGCATGGGTGGGCCAACAGTCAGAGGTTTAATGTCGTTCCTTTAAGGTGGTTTGGACCAAGAGTAAAATACTGTCATGATGTGGGAACCCCGCTCTTCTTCACACTCCCAAAATTACTGGAGCATGTTCCTTTGTAACTCGCTGTGTTATGGAATTGACCTGAGCAAGAGGACTTATTCCTCTCCTGGAAGACAAAAAGCAAAACTAGCTATAAAACACCCACAAAAAATGCCGTAATTTGCCCAGACCAAAAGGGAGGTGCAAACTGCTCTCTGTTTTTTGGGTCTTTGTGCAGCATATTTCACGATTCTCTCTTGAGCTGAACCAAGAAGTTGGGTTTGCATTCTGCAGAAGTACTGCCTTTCTGTTTGGAGACGTTTCTGTATTTCTTGGCTGAGTGGAAGAAACAAATATCAATATATTCATGACCCTTCCCATGAGAACATTAGGGTGAAAAATGAAATCAGTCAGTTTAATGGGTTGTTTTGGTAGTGGAATTTTACAGCTTATTGTAGTCTTGCTGTTAATTCAACTGATTCCTATTTATATAATACACACTGCTGGCTTAGTGTATACTCGGAAGAGTGGGCGAGGAACACGTATTTTCAGGAGGCAAAGCCATTCCTGAGAGACTCAGCAGCCCTGGGCAGACCTGCTTTCTGGTGAATGATTTGAGAGCTGAGATTGTCTGCCTGGTAGTTTTTCTGTAATTTCTACAAGCCATGATTCACCCTCTTGTGCTTGCACAGCTTAGAGGGCTGTATTTACAAGGTCACTTGTGAGCCAGCAATACAAACCAGAGTAAGGTGGGCATTTCCAAAGCACTGAAACAGGGTAGGGGACTAACAGCACCTGCAAAGCTCAATCATCATGTTTATTTTGTTTTATGTGTTTTCAAATACTTTTGAAACCCCCCTGGCTTTGAGAGCCAAGTCCACACTGCTAATACAAGAAAAATAATCGTTTGCAGATTGTGAGGTTCAGATTCACCCACTTTTATCAGGAACTTGCAGCAGGCTCAGATCTGGTCCCATGTTCATTAAGTGAACGTAGAGAGTAAGGAGGGATGGAGAAGAAACAATCAATAGTGAAAAACCTTGTTTGCAGACAGCTCCGGGGGTGAAAGATTATTTCCACACTCTCTGCAGATGAAGACTGATGTTCAGAAGTGCTCAGGAGTAACACAGAGCTGCCTCTGACCTGAGCAGCTACCAGCGAACGGTATTTTGCAGCTCCTGGATGCGCCAACTTTCCCGCGGTCCAGTGCAAAGTTGAGTAAAGTCAACGTCAGCAATGTTAAATATCTCCTGCTGGTAGAATTTAGCTGGATTTGATTCCTGGACCAAGAGAGCAATTCAAAGTCATGTCTGCACACTGTTCTCTAGGAAAAATAACCCACTAACCCTGCCTGCCGCTGCCAAACTGTATCATAAATCTGGAGTAATCTTTGATGACAAATGGCCTGGAAAGTGGGGAAGGAGGAAGCTCATGCTCTCTTGTGAGAAGAAAGATAAGTTAATTCTCGATTAGGAAAGACAGCAAACGGAGGCGCTTCCAGCTGCACAGACATTATCCTGACATTGCCTGTTAAATGCGAGTTAGCTAGAGAGTACGTTTTATTGGCCAACATGCCAGAAACTTTTAAAGAGAATAAAAACATAGAAGGGGAGGCTTCCATACAGGCTGATTTTGAATTTGTAATGCTTGGTTATTAAGAATATCGCACAGCCAAAAAAAATCACACGTGATACGCATATGGTACAAGTTAAGCTTCAACATGCTCTGTCTTTATAAATTAAAAACATGGACAAGTGGATGGGTCCCCAACTGACAGGCTGAAACATACCTGAGCACAGTAATTGGGGTTTTTTTCATTTTCTAGGCTGAAAACTGGGATGATGGTTTTGGCTAGCTGCTGTCAGCTCTTTCCATCCATCTCAGGGAATGCCAATGCAAAGTCCGATTTTCATTGCTGAAGTCAGTGTGAGTTTTGCTCAATACCTTCAACCATCAGAAGTTCAGATCCAAGAAAAGAAAGTTATCAAAACTCAGCAGGATTCAATTTTCAGTCCCTGGATTTCAATCTGACAACAACAATCCATAGGAAAAATGCAAATATTATTTTTCCTGCAGACAGAAATGAGAGAGGGTGCTGAGAGCTCTCATATTATTTGATCACTTTAAAGCCTTGCCTGCAGAAAGTGAATTGGTGAAATTCTGCTTGAAATGTGCTGGATGCATTTACAGGCAAAGAGATGAGACGAGTAAACCTTCCTCAGTGTGAAATAGCCTCCCCAGACTTTCATGTTTATCCACTTAAATACAAAGGTGAGATTTTTTTTTCTGGCTCATCTGTGCATTCACCCTGTGCACTTCTTGTTTAGCAATCCACTTCACCACAGAAAAAAGAATCAAAGAGGTTTCAGCTCTTTCCCCTACCCCAGCCTTTTCTGTCTCATAATGTTAATGAGTGATAATGCTTCATGATTTTTTTCACAGGCTATTGCTGCTGAAAATTGCTTTGGTGCATTGGGACTTTTATTCACTGGGTATATCAAGAATTTTCTGCAAAGCAGAGGAATAAAAACCAGGGAAGCGTTGTGGCCAGAAATCCTACAATGGTCTGACCTTTATCCTTTGTCAGAACCAACTTTGAAGGAGTGGGTCCTGTCCCCCCTCGCCAGCCACGTTAGGGATGAGCAGCACAGCTCGCTCCATCCCTCTCTTGCCCGGTGCACGATAACTCACACATCCAAAATGGCAACACTTTCCATCCAAATTGAGGAGTTGGTGGGAACTGGACAAAGCTTTTGCTTTTCATGGTTAATTAAGCTTATATCTATAAAACAAAAGGCTGAAGAAGATATTACCCGGGGTGAAATTAGCTGTGAAGAGAGGCTGGGGCAGCTCTGCGGCTCCATCCCTGCAACCTCCTCACTGCAGCTGCGAGCGCATCTGGCTCTGGGTCGGGGAGGGATCTCCGGGATTTGGGTAATGGAGATTTCTTTCCAAATGGTGCTGAGGTATGAATGTAGCCAGCAGAAATGGGAAGGACTCTCTGATGTACCAAATTATTTGTCTGGGATGAGTCTGTGACAGAGCAAACCCCGGTCTCTCCTCAAGGCTCTAGTAAAGAAGATGTTTTGTATGTGGCAGCGTTATCCCCAGCACGTGCGTCACCGCGGCAGGGAGCCGACAGCCAGAGCCTGTGCAGGGAGGCGATAATTTCTGCAGTCCTCTTGCCTTTCAATACAAAACCATCAAGTCCTCCACACACCCCCTCATTGCCCCCATGGCACCGGCACGTGAATATATAAATGCTGACACAGGGATTTCTTTCCCAGAGCCTTTGGGTCCCCGGTTTTTGTAGTCCCGTGGGGGATTTGAAATAGGAGTGGCTGCGCAAGTGATACTCTATGGCCAGATTCAAGCCCATCGGGGCAACCGGTGTCCTGTAAGTGCTGTCAAAGCAGTGAGAAATAGAGATGGCATCACGGAGTGCTGGATTTTTTGTCTTCTCATTTTGGCACTGAGAAAATGCTTTTGGCCTTTTCTGCCCTTCAGCGTTTCCCGAGAGGGCTGGACACAGGTGTTTCACAGCACTGCGAAAACAAAACGAGAGCTATCTAATACGTGGGTGAGGTGTCATAGCTTCACCGTCAACGTCCATTTGGAAGGGTGCTTTAAGGCAGCTGTATCCCAAGTTTGCAGAAGCTCTGGCAAGGGATTTCTAGACTCACGGCGTACTGTTTCTGAAGAGACGGCAGCTCTGGATATTAAATAGCCTTTAAGGGAACAGGAGCAGCTGCGCAATGTTTTTTTTAGACGAAAGCTGCAGCTCTGGCAGCCCTAAATCTGAGAAGTCAACAAGTAGATTAAACAGTACGGTTTAGCTCTTAGAGCCGAGATATCCAGCCTGAGGCTTGCCACTGAAATTGGTTATGTGAGACCGTAATTGAAAGGAAATCTGATATTTCTAAATCTTGCAAGGTGTGGAAGCTACAGGTGAACACAGACTGGTTGTGCATACGTAGGGGTGTGTGGTGAACCACTTAACTTTTCGTGTAAGCATCCACAGATCATCTTGTTCGATATTACCATAGTAATGGGCACTTGCTTGCATCAAAATCTAGAATAAGCTTATTAATTATTTATTACATCTACTTTCCTTTGCCCATTTTTCTGTGTGGAGAAGGGTGAGTGTGTGCCTGGTTTCAGCTTTTGATTACCAATTTTTTATTATCTCATGCAATGAGTTCTTACATCCTATAGGTGACCAACTTTTACATCCCATACTTGGAAAAATGGTGCTCTGAAGTGCCTGTCCTTCATCATCTTCTACCAGATTTGGAGTCTGGCCTTGGTCAGCACCATCTAAGGTGCAGTTCAGCCTCTGAATATTGAAATACTCTCACTGAGGTTTTTGGGGGTTCTGTGGAAAGTCCCATCCCTGCAGTGCAGACTGTGTGTAACAAAGTCGATTCCAGCACTTCTTCCTCGCAGCGGTTTTGGGTGCCACATAGCCCTGCACGCTGCGGTGGCTTGCGACAAGGCGGACGGATTTCTAGATGAGAAATCACAGCTATGAACTGAAGAGATAGAGCTGGAATCAGACCCCAGTGGCTAATTGAGCTGCTGGCTGCCAGCTGGACAGGAGATCAATGGAGAGATACACCATAATAATTTTATAAAGAATAGAGACACGTGTTACATGTGCAAATATGATTGGAAATGTCACTGCAAACTCATTCTTCAGGAAAAGGGCAGGACAACAGCGAGTGCTCTCCCTTTTCATCTACCCAGAATAGAATAGATTTTGCTCAAGGTGCCAACCTTTATTTCTCAGAAACAATTTTACTCCTTCTTTGTTCCCTGGACATAAATGCATCTGTTTTCTTTTGTTATTCAGAAAAAAATGAGGAAAAAACCCTCACTTATTCCCACTGTTCAACTTTGATAAAACTATAGCTTAGAAAACTCTACATATTAATAGTGTGAATCACTTAAGTGAGGTACATTATGTTTTCAATTTCCATGATGCTTTTAGTGTAGGCAACTTATCAGGGGCTGCTGTTTAATCTGTTGTAGCAATCTTGAACATTAAAGCCAGGTTATTTCACAAAGGGATGAATTCGTTTCACTGGGGAGGTTAATATCACCCATGATTATATCTGACATTTGGGCCTGGCATATTATTTTTCATACCATGTCTGAACGTAACTACCCACTCCTCGCATGAACAGTGTTTGAAGTGGGTACATTTCAAATATCTGCACACATCCATAAGTGTCATCCTAACAGCCTCATCACTGTAAATAAGAAAAGACAATTTAATGAACAAAATGGGGAGGGTGAATTCAGGAAATGAAATTTTCTGTAGTGGGTAAGCAAGCAATGGATAAATATCGTTGTCGTGCATGCCTGCTGAAGAAACTACAAAAGGGGAGTGGGTGCCGTGCTCCTTGGAGGAGCATCTCCAGAGCATTGTCACTCAAAAGCATCCCTGAACAAATGTTACTGAAATGCAGCTGACATGCAGCCAGGCCTCCCAGCTTCTTGCAGAGGTTCCTTTCATAATACAACCCACAACATGGCTTAGAGGTCTTTTCTCACCAAGAAAGAGGGAATATCTGAAGAGACAGGTCCAGAAGCTGATGTCTCAGAGTGAGTAACACTTCACATCCTTCAAAGCCAGTGGACTGCAGCTGGCTGTCAGCGCAGGGCTGTTCGAGTATGAGCCTAAAAGGGCTATTCAGAGCTGAAGATGGGAAAATTCACCTTGGATCTCAGTGCTGTCCTGATGAAGATGGTAATTCTCAGTTAGGGTAAGTGCCTTTCGTTCAGCAGTCAAGGGCGCCTGTGTCATGGACATCAATGACTCATCCAAGTCTCTACGTGAATAGATCTGCCAGCTTCAACTGTTAATTCTCTATTTGACCCCCACTTGCTCCCTGTTGTCTTTGGTAAGAACAGGCTGTTGAAGGTGAAGCTCCAGATGCCGTTCTTGGACATGAATAACTTGGTGAACTTACTGCCGCAAGATCTCAGCAATACCTAGAGCTGAGCAAGATCATAATGAAACCAGGGCCTTTCTACTTAAAATGTTAGCTCCTTGGTCCCATTGCTGTCATTAGCTAACCGTTTGCAATGTGTGGAAGCCAGCAGGGCCTTGATGTAGCCTTTGGATATTGGGGGGGGGGGGGTTGTTGGTTTGTTTTTTTTTTTTTAATTCACCGCTGTCCTATTTCTGGCTTTGTTTGTTCAGCCTTAGAGCCTTAGTTATGTCTTAATGAACTATGAAAACAGAGCAGTGGACTGAAAGGGAAGAATAGGACATGAGGAGAGAGCAGTTCAGGATAGGGAAAGAATAAGTGGAATTAAATTACCACCAATTTCTGAGGCACGACAATGCATTAGTGGATTTCATGGAGGATTCAAACAACTGATCTTGAAAAAATTCTCTTCCCAAAATTCCATGTCATCAAACGTCATTTCCACAGTCCCTTCCTTTGATTTATTTTCAAAGCTAGCTGATAATGCTCCCATAACGTCTTCTGCCTTCATCTTTTATCTGTTCCTAACACTGAGACTATAGCGGAGGAAAGACCCCAAAATAGCAATGGCAACAACTCTGCCCCTCATTTAATGCAGTGCAGGTAATTTGAGACAAATGAGACTGTGCAGGAATACAATATCAGACCTAAGCAGCCAGCAAAAGAAAGAATACCCAGTTTCCAGGCTCTCTGAGCACTGCCTGGGTAAAGACGCCAACACACGGAATCAGAGCCAGCTGCCCTTTGCTACCTAGCTGTGCTGGTTTTGGCTGGGGTAGAGCTAATTTTCTTCACTAGCTGGCACGGGGCTGTGCTTTGGATTTCTGCTGGAAACAGCATTGATGACACAGGGATGTTTTTGTCACTGCTGAGCAGTGCTTACACAGAGCCAAGGGCTGTTCCGCTCCTCACCCCACCAGCGACTGGCTAGGGGTGCACAAGGACTTGGGGGGGGCACACAGCCGGGACAACTGACCCCAATTGACCAAAGGGATATCCCATACCTTATGATGTCATGGTCAGCATATATAGCTGGGAGAAGAAGAAGGAAGAGAGGGACATTCGGAATGGTGGCGTTTGTCTTCCCAAGTCACCGTTAGGTGTGATGGAGCCCTGCTTTCCTGGGGATGGCTGAACTCCTGCCTGCCATGGGAAGTGGGGAATGAATTCCTTGGTTTGCTTTGCTTGCGTGTGTGTGTTCTGCTTTACTTATTACACTGTCTTTATCTCAGTCCACAAGTTTTCTCACTTTTAGCCTTCTGGTTCTCTCCCCCATCCCACCGGAGGGGAGGAGTGAGCGGCTGTGGGGTGCTCAGCTGCTGGCTGGAGTTAAACCACGGCACTGGCATTGCCCAGTGCTCCTCAGGGAGACTGTGGGATAACAGAGTCTCCTGCAAGTGGAAGCTCTACTTGACAAATCTGAGTAGAGCTAATCAAAACATAGAACTTCATCAAAATGAAGCCATTTGGATTAATTGCAGAACTTCCTGAACTCAACAGGGCTAGGATTTCACCCTGAAATTCCCCTGTTGCTCTTATACATATATATATATATAAATACAGTCACAGAGTTGTAGAAAAGAGGGCTGGGAGAGGGCATCAGGACATCACAGGTTAGGGGAGCTCCAGAGGTGAGTTCAGGGTACAGATAATCTTGCCTGTCATTTCAGAAGTGGTCAAGTAGAATATTTTATGTTTTATAAGACATATCTTTGGGCTACCCGAAAGCTTTCCATGCATCAGCCCAAAATTTTTAAATACGCACGTTTTCACCTGTGACACAGCATTGCTTAAACAGAGCGGCTCATGGAGGAGATCAGCTCTGGTCAGGGGAAGCCCCTTTGTGAAATGCACCTCTGGACCCCCTCTCCCCTCCTTGTTGTCCCCAAACACATATGCATCTGCATTCAGACCCGGTTCCAATGGGGATTGCAGTACTTATATTGTGGGGTTTTTATAACTGCAATTTTATTTAACATTGTCCCTGAAGAGCTCTGTAGTGTTTTTCAGAACTCCAAGTACAAGAGCTCCTCGAATCTTTCCCCTAAGTGTTCCTATTGCTGTCGGGAAAGAATATTAGAAGAGTGTGGTCCTGACTTCCACTCTCTCATTTGGAGTCTGTGATTCATGTTTTAGAGCATCCCGCTGCCATTACCACCAGCTCTGCTTTCCTGAGGTTTGTTCTGCAGCACCTCACACAGCAGCGGGACTAATGAGTTTTTATGTCCCATGGGTTTGTATTCTTTATCCCATATCTGTCCCCTTTCATTTCCGTAACCTCGACCCTGTCGGAACAAGACAGGGCAGCGGGAGGGCTTCTCTCAGGCTGCATGGATGCAGACTGGTCCACCAGTGCTTCAGCAGCGTGCTGCCAACAAAACATGAAGTTTTCTAGTTTGTTTTGTTTGTTTTACTTGGGCCGTATTTTCCACAAAACTAATATTTGAGACCCTTCCTTACTTCCTTCTAGTCATCCTTTCACCCATAGCTGAATGATTGTAAATGTTGGTAGTGAACTGAACATAAGAAGCAACCAGATCAACCAGTGCAGTTGCAGAAACCTCATCTCCTTTGGAAATCAGAATAAAAATCCAGTTGCAAGGATTCTGAAAGTGCAGGGAGGGGATTCACCAGCAAATGATGCCACAAAAAGTTCCTACCCAGGGGTGTTTGTGAATGCCATTTGATTAGAGCTCGTCAGCCTTGTGGGGTGGAACAGCTGGGCTTGTTAATCAAAATGCCTTTTCTATCAACATGCAACTATTTTGCAAGGCAGGATTATTTTAAACAAAATAATTATTTGTGAAAAAAAAGAAAAGATTTCTCTAATATCACATCTGATTGTGATATTAAGGAGTGAAATGTCATTTCAAATGGACTTTTTGGAAGGAAACTGGTTATTTATAGGCATACTTTGTAAAAAGAGGTCAGGACAATTGTCTGAATTGAAGAGAAGCTCATTAATTTTTTCTCTCTCTTCCTTCTGCCAGGGCAAACAGCTGCTCTCAGGCTGTGCTCAGCATGGACCTCTCAGCAGACCGGCAGTGCCTCTGCACCAGTGGCAGGATACACAGATGAAAGCTGCCATTGCTCTCCTCGTTAAGGATGGTCCCCACCGGGGAATGAGCCCTCCAGCCTCAAAGGCAAGAACGGGACTTTCCTACTAGGTGGCAAAACCATCAGCTGGATGAGGCCATTATTTCATTTCAAATTTATCTGGTTAGAGGAGGAGACTTTTGAGGTGGTAGTGAATTAGGAACATCTGAGAGTCCCCAATGCTGGTGACTTCCCTGGGTTTCTGTGCTCGAGCTGAGGGGTTGGGTTTCCATCTAGGGGGTCCAACAGAGGAGCTTTCCCCCCATTCATCTCCAAGAGGTGCCACTAGCAAACCCTGCCATGCTCCATCGCTCCTGCTGCAGGGGTGAGCTGTGTTCCTCTCGGACCTGTGCTGAGTCTGGTGCTGCAGGAGCACAGCCTCCTCCTTGGGCATCCTGCCGCCTCTCCAGCTGCTGGTCTCCAAGCAGGTCACTTTTTATAAGCACTTTGGTGAGCTTTGCAATAGTCATGGGATGAATTACTGAGGCTGAGCTCTGCTTGACTGAACCTTACATATTCTGCAAAATGAGATAAATGCTAGCACAGGCTTTGCATTGCTAATTAGCATACAGTAAATGAGCTGGCATCCTGTGCAACAGGCACTGATGATGTGCTAACGACACTGGCTGCTTTAGCGTGGTGATATCTGGGATCAATTTTATTCAACCTCTTTCCTGCATGAAACCTGTCTGGCATGGAAGGGACATGGTGATGAAGTTGGACACCGCCACCTTGCCAAATCACTTCTGAATAGTGACTCCAACCTCATTCCCAGGCCAAGAAGCTGCAGGAATGGACACTTCCAGGTTATGGGGTGGACTCAGCTCATCCCGAGCTGGTCCCAAAACTATCCCAGAGTCCTGATTGCTCCCACCTCTACTGAACAGATTAGCACCTGCAGCTCAGCTACTGGGGCTGGAAAGTGTTCAGCATCATGCCCACAACTTAGCTTGCAGCATGAGCGAAGCCAAAAAGCCGAGTTAAAACATGATGGAGGAGAATGGTCCTGACAATTCAATTAATGCCATGATTGGGAGATAAAAATCCAGCAGAAAATGTTATGGACATTTGTACAGATGGTACTTACTAGGTAGAAAAATAGTGTAATGATGGCACTGTCTTTGAGAATTAATATGAGCTCATTTAATTGCCCAGGGAGAGCTAAGGGTGAGAGCGTGACTGTGTGCTTAGATCTTCACACTGGCTTTTATTTTCAACTGTTCAAACCCAGCACCACTTTAAACTGTTTTTTGTACAAATAAGAGTGAAAACAACAATAAGTCCTTCAGTGTGAAGTACAGAAACATTATTCTTCCTCAGGCTTCTTTGTAAGTCATCGTATATTATGGCTGCAAAAGCAAACACTAGTCTACCTCTGTGCACACTGAATCATATTAAGCTCCTATAAAATGCACTTCTTTCCCTACAGACACAAAGTATTTGCTGAGAAGCCCAGGGATACCATGAATTGACCAAAGAAGTGAAGGATATTTAAAAAAAATTTTTCTTTTTTGAAATCGACCAAATTGAAGGCCTGTCACTCACTGCTCAGAACCATCTGCTTCCCATTGCTGGTAACGAAGGCCAGGCTTTTTAGCTCCAGTCTCCAATTTGGCTGTTCGTTATTTGCTGGCTAATCAGAGCTGCTTTGCTTAGGTAAATAACTGTTTCCACATGCAAGCCTGGCTACAACATGCTTTGCTCCAACTGCTTGGCTGCTGTGTGAGCATGACTGCAGCTGTGTGCCAGATGCAAACAGCTGTGAAAGCTGCGCAGCACAAATGCAAGTTCTTTCCTTTTAGTTATTTCCTTCCTTAAGGAAGGACAGTTTGGGTGTTTGGCCATCTGCTATGGGAGATGTTCCCTGCGTCGGGTCCTTGGGGCTGTGCTGAGGAAGCTGGATTGAGTGACCCTGTGGGTGCAGTGGGGTGAGCTGAGCTGTTCCCCCAGGTGAGACCTGGGGCTGCTTGGGGTAAGAGAGGGAAAGTCCAGGCTGGGCTTTTCCTATGGGGAGAAAAGTGTCAGCAAGCCATGGATCGGGATGTCTCTTCCAGCACCTGGCAGTGCAGCCCCATCTGAAAGCTTGCTGGGGTGTAGTAAGTAGATGAGGCAGATGGAGGATCTCAAGAGAGTGTACCTCAAGAAAAAATTTGCCTGTGCTCACAAACTTAAGTAGCTTCCTCAATATTGCAGAGAGCTGACAGGTTTTGCCTTATTACCAACTGGAAATCAAGGCCAGAGCCAGGGTCCTGCCTTCTTGCTGCCAGGCACCACAACTTCAGTGCAGACACGATTAGTGTCTCCTCATCCCACCTTCACTGACTAAAGAGGGATGGCCCAAAGTCCTCAGGGCATCCATGCTAGCAGTGGTGAGGAGAAACTGAGCCTTGGATCCTGGGCATGGCTGGCCCAGCTCTTCCCAAAGCAGGGCTGGTCCCTGAGCTCCTGCCTCTATCACCTCCTTCTCTGAAGGGCTGGATGGTTCCCCATCCGCCCAACTCTGACTCCAAGGGCTGGATAGACCATTTCAATCTCTCCCTTCTCCTTTCCTCCCACCTCTGACCACCACTTCTTCCAAGTGCTAGGGCAGAATGTTAGGATTATAGATTTCTCTGAGAGAAGAACAATATTTTAGGTGTAATTGTCACCATTTAAAGTCATGCTGCTACAGGATCGGTAATTACCAAGAAGAAAAAGTACTTACAATAAGACACACTGAGGTTTTATTTGGCTAAAGGAAAGCTGAAATGGGGGTTGATTTTTTATTTTTTTGGAAAAAAAAAACAACAAAAAAAACCCCAAACCAAAAAAACCCCTCATCTGTCTGGGAAGGGACCAGAGCAGCTTATCTGGATCTCTCAGTGCTTGTGTCCCCTTGCATAAGTACCTCGTAATGACTACATATGAACAGCTTCTGCTGGAGGATTTTGTAACTGCATTCAGTCAGCACTAGTAATTATTACAGCATATATTACTTCTATTTAGATGGAAATCTAAAAAAACCCTCATGCTAGAACTCAGACTATGTCCCCTCTTTTCTGCCAAAGGCCCGTATGGTGCCTAAGGCAACAAGGACAAGTGTGTCCCGAGATCTGTCTGGGTGGTGGTGGGGCCTGAAAGGGAAATAAATACTTGAGGCTTGTGTAGGAGCCGCAGAGCCCACCATCTGGTACTTTTTTAATGAGGCTTTGAGATGGGAGGCAGCTGGAGTTCAGGAGACCAGGGCTCTTTTCAAGGCACATTTGGGTGGGTTGCGTGATGGCTGCCTGCCTCAGTTTCCCCATTGGGACAAAAAGTGCTGCTAAAAAGTTACTTCACGTGAAGCAGGGGATGAGATATGTCAGTCTCATCATCCCAGTTCAGAAACCTTATTTGTCGGTGATGACAGCTTTGTGTTACGCGAAGGAGAATTTATTGACCGTATCAGACAAATTCAAGCAGGAGAGCCCTCGGGACCATCACACCCAGCAAGAAGGGCAGATATAATTTTTTTTTCCCCTCTTGTATTATTCTTAATCCCACCAAGTCCTAGGAAGGGATAGAAGCAGATAAAACTTTCTCTGTATGCAGCAAATAGGCATTATTAGAGCAAGCTGGAAACGGTACCTCCTCGCATGTCAATATTTGACTGGAGGTGATGTGGAGGCGGCATCGATTGCGCTTCGGCTTTGATGCATTGTCACTTCAAAGCATGAAACTCCCCAAATAGTTCAGGCTCCGTGCAGATGTTGGCAGGTGATTATAAATCCATGCAGAGATGGGGAAAAACCAGTCTTTGGGGAGAGCTTCAAAGCTGAAGCTGAGAATATTGCAAATGTTATGAAATATTTCAAAGTCTGTCAAACGGGAGCTGTGCTTTTAGATTAGGTTAAGGAACATGTGGGCTAATTTCGTAAGACTCTCCAATGCTTCTTGTGGATTATGGATTCTCTTTTAATCTTTAAACAGCTACACTTTTCTTTGTATTTTCAATAAAAAAACCACACCGCTAAGAAACCTGACAAAGCAAGTGTTTCACCATACCTTTAGTCTGAAAACAGCTCCCAAATGACCGCATTTAGTGAATTATACAGGGCATTTTACTAACACAAGTGGACAAATAGGTCTAATGAGGGGTTCCCCACTTGCTCTGCATGGATCCTGCATCATTCCTTGCACAGGGAGGGAACCAATGTCAGGAGATGGCTGCAGGGGGATGACAGCCTGCTTGCTCCTGTCCCACTGCCCATCATCTATCGTTTGCTCCTGTTGCTTATTCACCTTCATCTTTGCAGCTCAACGTTTTCCCAGGCAGGAGAGGGATGCTCCTGCAGGAATGCTGTGCTCGTGTGGGATTGCAGGAGATGAAGGCAGTCATGGCTAGAAAGGAGTGGAGGGTGTTTGCAAATTTGGCAGCTTTGGAGAAAGAATTATTCTTAAAAATTAAATTTGAATGGGAAATTTTGATTCTTGCAAAACAATCAAACCTCTGATTGCACACTGACAGTCCGGTCCCAGGATAGTTTTGGACAAGGTTGCTGAACCAGGATGAATCACAGGGAATTAATCCTCAGCAGGGTGAGCAAGTGGTTTAAATATTCCTGAGGTGCAAAATATTCCTGGTCCTGAAGAAGAGAAAAAAACCCCAAAAGATACTTTTGATCTGCTGTTGCCTTCAGGATCATCTCCTGAGACGCTTGTCTGCCAAGAAATGAGTTTGTCTAAGTTCATTTGCAGCTTGTTTTCAGTGAAAGCATTCGTTACAGGCAGTTTGTGTCAAACTGTTGGGTTTTTTTAAAACTTTCCTTTGATGTTTACTTTTCAAATCTGTAATTTAGCCAGTAGGTAAGTGACTGTCCTGTATACCAGCCACACTAACTCATCCCTCCTCGTGGAATTAAAATGTGCCTTCCAAAGAAGGTGATTTTTGTTAATTGATGCGTACAAAGGACATAGGCAGGAAACAATGCTCTTTGTATGGAAATACTTTTGTTACTTTAAAAAGTAAATAAAAAATCTATTCACACTCCGAAGAGAGTGAAAAGGAAAATCTCAGCAATCATTAGTAAGTTACAACCCACCTTCAAGTCTTTGTTCTTTTTGAAAAATATCATTTTAGATATAATCTATTTTTTGAGCAGAATTTTCTCAATTTTGGGGGGGGGGGGGGGAAGAAACCCCAAACACTTCCCCCTCCTTCAAACCAAGAAAAATTCCTTTTAAAACACCAACAATTTTGGATAGGTGAAACCAACAGTCAGCAGATTCCCTGCTTCCTATCCTGCCTCTATAAAGGGGGGGAAGTGATGGCACTGGAGTAACACCTTTCTTCTTGCTACTTGGAAAACTGGGTTTTGTCTGACACGCCACGGCGCGTGTCGCATTGCGATGAGGAGGGAAGGCAGCGAGCCAGCTCTGCAGCTGGTGGGATAGCAGCATGTGATAAATCTTCTGGTAGTAAATACGGGATCGACAGTTTCCACCTGCACTTTTTTTTTTTTAAGGAAACTAATTTTTTTATTATACAAAATCTTGTTGAGACAGCTCTTTTTGGATAATTTGTGGGTTTTATTAGAAATGTCAGGGTTATTTTGCTTAGCGTGATCCCACTTCCTCCCGCAGGTGTACCAACTCTCCCCAGTATCTAATCAGCTACAGTCAGGTAGTGGAGCTGGGGTATCCATATGAACATTTACTTGTTTACTTCTCTTTCTCCATAGTAAATCCAGACATTGCCACAGTGACACAGGGCTGGGCGATGCTGAAGAGCCAAAAATTGGGTCAGGACTGGGGAGCAAGCTCTGCCTGCTGTGGGAAGGGCAGCACGCTTCCTTCCAGTTCTCAGAAGCAAGAAATATTTGCTTGAGTTTTCCAGTTCAATTCCTCCTTTGTGCAGAAGATGTCAGGAACATGTTAACATCACTTGGGCATCCAGACACAACTGAACAAATGCAGTGCTTTACTATTAATAATAGACTGGGGTACTTGAACAGTCTTCGAGTGTCTCTTTATTGACCCAAAATTGCTGGTCTGTAAATACTACTGCTAAATCTTTTATGTAAAGGAAAAAAGAAAAAAAAAAAGTTTTAAACATTTGTTTCCTTCCATACTCCACCAGCCCGTTGGAAGAATATAAAATCTGAGATCTCCACCAGGCAAATAACACCTGAGATAAGCTGAGACTAACTGGGACTCTGTTGGATGAAGCATGTCCCTGGGAAGCAGGAAGATGAGGAGATGCTGCCTGTGGTCCTCTGCAGCCCTAGATAAATTGCTGGACATCTTGGGGTCGCTGTGTTCAAGGTATATTTTTTGTGCAGCCTTTCAGCTGCTCTCCTGGGGGACCCCCAGCCTTCGCAAACAGCCGATGGAGGATTTGTCCTTTTGCTGGCAGTTTGCTGGGGTGCTTTGTCTCCCTCCTTGCTAGGAGTGGGTGTTGAATTTACCATGGGAATTTTCTGGCAGTGGGTTCCAGCTGCTGCTTTTTTATACCTTTCTCTGCTAAATTAAAATCCTAGAAGGTCATCACAGGGGGAAGTAGGCTCTGGTGTTCACCCATGACACCGAATTTCTTCCTGTTCCCTGCACTTGCTGAAGACCATCACTGCACTTAACAGCCTCGCAGGAGCAGCACCTTAGAGAGGAGCCTGGACCTTCTTGGCCGATGGATCTTCAGCAGAGCTTCTCCCTTACTTATCACAGAATTATAGAATGGTCTGGGTCGGAAGGGACCGTAAAGATCATCTTCCAACTTCAGCTGGGACTCGCCCACCTCCCAACCATACCCACCTTCACCAAAATATATTCCAAGTGGCCTATTTCTTGCCGTGAGTCACATCTGTTAACGTTGCTTTTTTTAACTGCCTCTGCCCTCCAGCCAGATGCAGCACCCGTCTAATTTTAGTCCTATGAGTCAGACCACAGATTTTTGACAGGGAAATATTTATTGCCTATTAGTCGGTGTAGAAGCCCACTCCATGCATCCCAAGGACCAACACGTCTGCTTCTGCTCCAGCTTCATTAGTGGTGTCAGTGTAAATATATGAACAGCTTTGGACTTGCACGGAAAGACTTTTAGCAGCGTGCGTGACCAGAGCCAACAGCTCCGCTAATTAAAGTGCAGTGAAGGACTGACTGCTAATGGAGTGCTAAGTGAAACGCTTCTGTAGCGGGTTTTTTCCTTCTCCCTTTCCTTTCTGTATACAGAAAAAAAAAATTGAGTGGGTTTCTTGAACCTCCTCATTGTAAGCTAATATGTTACTTGCCTAAAAACCTGTCAAAATCAAGAGGAAAGAATAATTTTGATGTTCAACTACATTATTTTTTTCCCCTTTAAACCAAAGCATTGTTTTAAATAATTTCAATCATCAAAGCTTATTTATCAGAGATTATAATTCAAAATGAATTTAAGAAAAGATAAGAACCATTTAGCTTGTTTTAATTTCAGTCGTCTTTGTGAGAGTTAGTGCGAATGAAATAGATACATTTGGGTATCTGTGTATCTGTAGAGAGCAGAAAACTAAAAATCAACACATACTTGTATAGCCATGATGTTTTGTTTTGCAGGAGTACTTTATTTAAGATACTTATGGAGCCCGAGACATTACAGAAAGGATGAAAAAAGAAATATCCCGCTTTATAGCAGATCTAGGCCTGTGGAAGTACTGCTGCTTTTGAAAGCAGCTTGCAGCATGGGAACTTCAGTTTGGTCTCCGCATTAGCTTGCAAACCTGATCTTGCAGGTACCTTCTGTCTATTTAGGCACCTAAAGATCACAAACAAGGGTCATTGTGCAGGAGTGAATAAAAAAGCTCATTCAGGGTTTCATTTTGCAATAGTTGGTGGATTCTTTTCAGTTAGAATAAAGCATTTCTCACAGCAGTGAGTCTTGCACTTTTCCTGGGTTTCCAAAATGAGTTCATGAGCCTTCAATAAGGGAAACTGTGTGAATCACTAAAATATAATATTTGCTGATGAGCGTCTGTTGTGAAGCTCGCTCACAGGCTGCAAGATACACAGAAACTCTGAAACAACATTTTCCCCTGATGGCTGGTTGCAAACAGAGAGATAATAAGGCTCAGCGTTATTGCTTTCTCTGCCTGCTGCTTGCAGAGGTGGGGAGGAGGTCCTCGGAAAGAGCCTTTTCAATCTGGTTCACAACCAACAGGTTCAGGAGATCTGCAACAGGCTGGCTGATGCTGGTGCATGAAATGACATTTCCTTGGCCCCAGAGGGGGAGTTGGCCGTGCGAGGGGCTGTGGTGTTTGTTCAGCAGCATCACAAGGTTTCTCCTGAAAGCCCCTTGAGGAGGTCTTACAGCTCTTGCCTAGGGATTTCCAACAACAAGAGTTGTTCCCATCTCTTCTTAGCCAAAAGCAAGCAGCACTAATGCTCATATCTCTGTTTAAATTTCCTACCGTTTGTGCAACCAAGGACACGCCTCAGCAATGCACGTCAGCTCAGCTTCCCCAAGCACCCTTGGGTGGGATCCTGGGAGCAGATATGGAAAAACCAGTCATGTCCTCTGAATCCATGCAGCAAAGGAGGTCACAGCTAAGATATAACATCTGCATACATTCAGATGTTAAGGTGCACAGGATTTAAAGCAGTATTTACAGTGTAAGTAAAGTATGTAAATGTACTGGTGTTTATGCAAGTATGCTAACAAGGATATGCAGAATGCAAATCTGGAGCGGGTAATTTTAATATATCATATATTTATGCTACGGAGAAACCCCAGCAAGTATTTCTAAAATGAAAGCCTTATAAAGGGGTGAAGGAGGAGATTAATTGCTGAGGTTTGCTGTGACCAGCCACAAGAAAGCTCAGCAGGAGGACGGGACTCAACATGCCCTTCCTCAGCCTGTCATGAGCACAGAAACCTGCACTATGGGAGCTGGGGAAAGAAATCAGCCTGGATCAGGTACAAGTAATTAATGAATTAACTCTCCTCTCCCTCCTCCTCTCCAGCCTATAAGTGGCAGAGGCTCAGGAAGGAGTAGAGCTGCTTCTGGATGAGGTTGGGGTGATGGTGGAGCTGATTACTTTGTAGAGATTTTTGGCTGGGGCTCATTTAGGTGAATATAATTCAGGCTTTGAAGGGACAGAGGGGTTTTATTGTTGCTTTTTCTATCTTGAAGTGCTGCCTTTAAGCCCCCAGGAAGGTATCTAAAAACCTCTGTGGGAGAATAGGGAAAGCAAAGCCTCTTCTCCTCTGAGCAGGGACCTTAAAGATCATCTAGTTCCAACCCCCTGCCATGGGCAGGGATGACCTCCACTAGACCAGGTTGCTTAAAGGTGTGCTAAAGGGTTATTGAGTGTTAAAAGTCAATATTCTGTGCAGTTTTCTGCTGGGAAAGAAGCATTTTATGGGCTGTAGCTACAGACTACTACAGACAAAGCCCTGTGTTACATCTGGAGTTGGGAAGGTTTACCTCCTCTTCTCTTGTCCTGTCTCCTACAAAAGGAAAAAGAAAATTAAGTGGGGAATAGTCATCCTGGTGGTGAAAAGTGAGAGAGTCCCTGTTTTTTCTTAGTGTTTCTCTGGAGTTAATCGTGTGAGTGGCTAATCCAGGTGCTCTTGGAAGGAGTAGGAATTTGGGTCTATGTAGGCTATTTGCATAATACTTGTTACTAACATTTGTTAGAGGGCAATGTTTTTAAAAAGATGGTGTTGGCTTTGGTTCTGTTGATGCTGGCCAGTGTTTGATATCTTTCCAGGGGACTGTTCAGATGCAGCGATCCCTGAAAAAAATAGGTCTCCATCTGAGAGGAGCTTGACTTCTCATCACACAAAAAACAGTCTTGAGGTGAGTGTTACCACTCTTGGCAAAACGCAAGGCTGCCTCTTTGGATTTTGTGTAAAGGCACAACTCTTGGGGGTATGTATGGAAGCAATTCACCTAAGAGTAAGCTGGAAAAGTTTTCATCCAGAAGTCCATAGAAAAATATTCACTATTTTCTTCAGTGCTAAAATTTTTGCTTTTACTAAAATATAATTTGGTGGGTGCGTACATTGTTCCAGAAATGAAAAATCTTAATTCTCTTAAATTCTTTCATTTCTCTAAATCTTCTGTGCTCTGTGTGTTTTCTAACAGCCCTTACTTCACCAGCCTTTCCAAACAGCTCAGTGAATAAGTCAGAGCCCCTTACAAGGCTGTGGTGGGTTGAGCCTGGCTAGGGGGCCAGGTGCCCACCAGAGCCACTCTCTCACTCCCCTCATTCAGTAAACAGGGGAGAAAAGGCATAACGAAATGCTTGCAGGTCGAGATAAGGACAGGGAGAGATCACTCACTAATTATCGTCACGAGCAAAACAGACTGAATGTAGAGAGGAGATTCATCTAATTTATTACTAGGCAAAACAGAGTAGAGGAATGAGAAAATAAAATCAACTCTTAAAACACTTCCCCCCACCCCTCCCATCTTCCCAGGCTCAACTTCACTCCTGGCTTCAACCTTCCCCCCCCTCAGCGGCACAGGGGGACGGGGAATGGGGGTTACGGTCAGTTCATCTCACGGTGTTTCTGCTGCTTCTTCTTCCTCAGGGGGAGGACTCCTCTCATCGTTCCCCTGCTCCAGCATGGAGTCCCTCTCATGGGGTGCAGACCTTCAGGAGCAAACTGCTCCAGCGTGGGGTCCCCCACGGGGTCACAAGTCCTGCCAGCAAACCTGCCCTGGCGTGGGCTCCCCTCTTCACGGGTCCACCGGTCCGGCCTGGAACTTGCTCCAGCGTGGGCTTCCCACAGGCCGCAGCCTCCTTCAGGTGCCTCCACCTGCTCCGGCGTGGGGTCCTCCACGGGCTGCAGGTGGAATCTCTACACCCCCTCATCCTTCCTCCATGGGCTGCAGGGGGAATCTCTACACCCCCTCATCCTTCCTCCATGGGCTGCAGGGGGACAGCCTGCTTCACCATGGCCTTCACCACAGGCTGCAGGGGGATCTCTGCTCCGGCACCTGGAGCTCCTCCTCCCCCTCCATCTGCACTGACCTTGGTGTCTGCAGAGTTTCTTACATCTTCTCACTCCTCTCTCCGGCTGCAAAAGCTCTCTCCCTCCAAGTGTTTTTCTACTTCTTAAATATGTTATCACAGAGGCGCTGATTGGCTCGGCCTAGGCCAGCGGCGGGCCCGTCTTAGAGCCGGCTGGCATTGGCTCTGTCAGACACAGGGGGAGCTTCTAGCAGCTTCTCACAGAAGCCACCCCTGTAGCCCCCCCGCTACCAAAACCCTGCCACGCAAACCCAACACAAAGGCATAAAGCAGGTGATGGAGATTACAGGGACAACTTCACCTGGCGCTGAAATGCAGTGAGCTCAGAGAAGGAATGCAGCATCCCTTTGGCCATGCACCACCAGGATGCCTCCGGCTGCATGGGACTGCAGACTGAAAAACATTGATGTAAACAAGGTTTTGGGGCTACGGGAGATGCAAGCGAGGTGGGAGGTGAGTGAGCGGACTGGAAGCTGGCAGGAGCCTGGGTACAAATGTTGCCGTGAAGCCCATAAGGAATCCAGTGATCCCACCTATTTGCTGTGGAAACCAGCAGCTGGATTCAGAGGATGCTCAGGGTGGCTGTATCCAAAACCCGTGCCCAGGCTGTGTGCAGCCGGGGAAGGACTCCCGGAGCTCGTTGCATGAGGCTTGTTGTGCTGAAATAGCAGATCTCTGCTCCCTGTGAGCTGAGCCCAGAGACCTGAAGGAGCATCCTGAGTGGGGAAAATTAATGAATCCACCAGATTGCAATCCCTATTGTAAAACATTCTTTTTCACCTGGGTATATTGACAGTCAGAGCCCATGGAGTCTGTGAGCAGCCCAAGGATGACAATCAACAAGAAACCAGGGAGCAAAATGAGGGAAGAAAACCCCCGGTAGTGTTTTCTTGATAAAACTTAGTGTGGATGCTGCATGAGAGTCAAGAGAAATAAAACAAGCAAATATAAGGTGCCATGGGAGAGACGGGAGAAGTGAGCATTTTTCTAATCCCTGAATTTGACAGCCAGTTTATATGAAATAACCTCTGAAGGCTCCTGCCTTCCCCAAGGTATTTTCTTTCTAAATAGATGTATAGATACAGTAATTAGCCAAAGGAGAAGCACAGGAGTTAATCCCTAATCATGTAAATGTGTTGTTTCAATTAATTAATGCACGTGGCACTTTGTGCTCTAGTGATAGGCACCCTAAGGAAAGATAGACAGGAACGAAAATAATCATATTTAACAGTCTACTCCCATTTATTCCTCCAAACATTAATGGTGTCAAACCTTACCATAATCTTTCTCCATAATTCATTGTTGCTTGGCAGTGCTGTGTTATAAATTAGCTGGAATCACAGGCTGGAAATGATAGTTTGGCAAAAAAAAATAATGTGTTTACTTGATGACTCAGTGAAGGGCTGTAAACAAGGGAGAAACAAAGCACTATTTTCTGGGTTGGCTCTCACCCCACATGTCTGGGAATCTCAGCCCTCTGGGAGCGTGCTGGGACCAGCACCCTGTGGATGGGTGCAGGATGGGGCTGGGTGTCTGCAGTTTGGGTGCTGATGGGGCTTTGCCGATCTACCTGCCGTGCCATGCATGGGGATCACTAGAGCAAGCGGAAAGACTGGGAAGAAGAAAACAAGTCACTGAAGAGTATATTAACTGTTAAAGGAGTAGCTGCTGCCCAAGCATTTTCAGCCATTAAAAATTCCTCCCTTAATAAGGACCTTATTGACCTTCTTAAAGCAGCTACCCAAGCTGTGTCCCAGCCTCATGTGAGCATGGTAAAAGATGGATCCAATTTCCACTGGTTTTTTACCAAATGTTAGCGTTTCAGCTCAGTCACCACAAAGGATAGTAAACAGGACATGTTTATATAAACCTGAGGGGACTGTAATGTGCTTTCCATGCTGTTTCTGAGAACTGGAAGTACTGCATCAGAATTAAAAGCCACTTTGTTAAGGAAAAGGCACAAAAGGAGTGTGTAGCAAGGCAGGTGAGGCATGGATGAGCCCTGCAGAGCAGCCAGCATG
This sequence comes from Grus americana, assembly GCF_028858705.1. Classification (NCBI taxonomy): domain Eukaryota; kingdom Metazoa; phylum Chordata; class Aves; order Gruiformes; family Gruidae; genus Grus; species Grus americana. Next base: position 10,459,043 of record NC_072868.1, read on the forward strand.
GAAAGGGGCTTGCAGGCAAGTTCTAGCTCCTTGGAGCAAGCTGGGCTTTCTATTGGTAAGATAAAAATAACCACAAATGGTATAACAGAGGCATCTGTGGAGCCAGTAACCACCTCTTGGACTGGGTGAAGGCTGCTTTTAATAAAAGTCAGGGCACTGTTGGGTTTGTCTGAGGTCTCTTCAGAGAGGTGGGATGTTTGCAGAGGTTGTTCTTATGTGTTTTTTAGAGATTTTTACTGACCAGCAGCAAACACGCCTTTATCACAGCCCATCCCATTGGGATTTGGAGCTCCAAGGTGAGGGACGATGCTCAGGGCAGAGGATGTACATGTTGCACAGAGATGCAGGAACAAAGCCCTTGAGGTGATGGTGGGACTTGCAATGCTCGTGGTCCATGAAGTCCTTTGTGCTTGTCATGACAGCAACAGCATCCTCTGCCATGAAACAGCCCCAGACTGATGGTACCTCTCTGCACAAATGCAATTATTTAGAAAGAATTGAAGTAATTAGAGAAGGAGTCAATTAAATAGCAAAGGCTAGCATGTGTCACAGCTGTGAAAGTGGGATTTTTTTTTCATCCTTTCTATCACATGTAGCTGGTGGACAGGGCTGAGAGCTGCCAAGGAGCCCTGGGGCAGTGGTAGCCCAGGGAAGCTGAGGTTCATGGCTTTTGGGGTACATTTGCTTTTGACTGTTGTATACCTGACTTCAAGGTACTGCGTAGCTCAAGAACTGATCAATACAGCTGTTAAAAGTTTTCCAAAAATGATATTTTGGAAACACACTGCCCAGGGTCTTGGAGCTCTTGGGCTCCATGGGCCAAATCCATCTATTATAAATTTGATATATTTTTTTAAAATCTGTTTTCCTTTCCTGGGGCACTTGCACTGCAGCTTCCTCAAGGGCTTTCTCCTTCTCCTCGAAAGCAGGCAAACAAAACTCTTCACAAATCAGTCAGGGTTTCACAGCAGTTCTCAGACTGATGAAGAGTTTGCAGTAACAAACCGTGAGCTTTGCCCGGCTCTGCAGTATTGCAGTGTAAACCCCAGCCACAACCCATGTTGGCTGAGCTGCTGCGGCTGCCTGGCCATCGACACCTGCAGCGATGCTCAATGCAATTAGAAGTTGATTTTTTCAATTCATTGGGGAGGGGGAAAAATAATCTGAGTTTTCTGTGACATTTTTTCCCTCTGGTTGCTACGGTAACTGTTTTGTCAGGTTGTTGATTTGGGTGTTTGAGAGAAGGTTTAATTTTGCTTCAGCAAATGAGCCCATTCCTTTGAGTGTGATTTCCTCTGGTGGAAAATTCCTGCTGTAGTTTCCCATCGCTTCAGAAAACATCCTCGTTAAAGATTGCATCTCTCTGATTTCCACTCAGAGTGTGAAACCTTTCATTTGGCCATTTACTGGACTGACTGTTGATTCATTTTTCAAAGACCCAGCTCCAAGTTTGTTCCCTGATGGTTATTTAAACCCAGGGTCAGCTCTGAAACAACAACTTAGTGGTAAAAGGGACTTAAGATCTAATGAAAGTGGATTGCATAGGAGAAAACCATGAGTCTGCTTTAAAGTCCAAGGACATCAGTGAAAAAAACACATTTGCAGGAATGTGCTGCTTTACCCAAACTAAACCAAACATATCTCTGCCCAGCACGGAGCGATGGCTAACCTCACGGGCAGTGTAGGACTCCAAAGGACTGGTAGTTGCAATTACTTTGCAGCTCTTCCTAAACTGCTCAAGAACTATAACAAAATAACGCTGCTTAGGTTTTTTTGTTCGTTTGTTTTTTCTTGCTGGTGTTTCCTCCTTCCAGAGTTTTTGGGGAGTTTAATTGCTCTGAAGCTATAGAAACTTAGTGTCTCCTGCTGAAATGTATTCACGGCCAGTTCATCACCATTTCTTTAACTGAACTGTGTAGAGGGGCAGCTCCAGAGATGACAGGAAGAAATTGCCTTTTTCAGAACAGTTTGGGAAGGAATCTGAAAACCTAATATTAGATGCTGAAAAGACAGGATTTAAGTCCTTGATCTCTCCCTTATACCCCACGAAGAGCCCTTCTCGCTGCGATCCCTTGCAGCCACGGTACTTCCCAGCCACCTGCCTGGTTCTCTGTCTTTAAGAGAAGTGTTCAGAGGGAAAAGTGGGGAAGGTATGAGCCCAGCAAGAGGAGAAGGGCATTTTTATACACTGGGCAGAGAAGCTGAAAGTCAGGAATTCTGCTCTGATGAGCCACTTGGTGCTCAGCCTCAGGGCTGAAATCCCAGCAAATTCCTCTCCTCAGCTCTGGGGCACTATTATAATTTCTTGCAGGGACTCTTGCCCGCTTGAGAGTCTACATTTTATTTCCCAGTTTAAAATGCCCTTGTTTAAGAACATCCTAATTCTTTCCCTACAAAACTTTCTTAGAAACCTCAGTGCAGACAAAAAAATGTGGAGTTTTTCTTTTTCCTTCCCCTCCACCTGTACCAAAAGCCCCAAGAACTTTCTCCTGCTTTCTGAGCAGCTGCAAGCCTAATTTACACCTATTGCAGGGAAACTCTGAAATGCTGAAGCAGCAAAGCAAGGAGCCCCTTGCCATCAGCCAGGTGCCGCAGGGGTACCCCCGTGCAGAGCACCCAGGACCCGGGCGTTTTCCCGGAGAGCCTGGTGCATCCTCTCGCACGGCGCTTCGGCGGCCGCCGATGAGCGATGGAGCTCTGCCACCTTGTGGGACTGTAACCCGGTCGCTTCACCCATCGGGCACCCGGCGGGTTTCGTACCCAAAGGGTCACTTTTCCTTACCTTATACCTTACAGAAAAAAAAAAAAAAGTGGTGCGTTAGAAAACATACTAAAGTCCTTCGTGGCTCAAAGATCACAGGGAATACGCCTGATGCTGAAAAGCTCCAATTTCAGTGAAACCTCTTGGAAGAAATATGACTTTGTATTAACTCTTCCCTGATGGTTTTTTAGAACTGACAGCATTCCTGCGCAGGATTTCAGGGGATGTGAGGGGCAGGGCAAGGTCTGCTGATCAGGGCTAGAGGGTACGTGGTGTCTTGGGCACTTGCTGGTCTTGGGCTGCTGGCCACAGTGATGCGGTGCTGTGACATCGTGGGGGGAACCTACGTGCTGACCTGGAGCTCACAGCACCGTGGGCAGGTCTGGCAGTTCACTGCCTGTATCTCCTCCTGCTCCAATCGCAGAAGCAAAACCAGAGATAGGTCCTACTGCGAAACGATGCCCTTCTCGGGGATGCAGCCAGCATTAAGTGCTTCCCGGGATGATCCTGCCCTGGAGATGCTGAAATGAAGGTAGGGTGAAGATGGGGGAGATGGACGGGGTCCTGCACTGAATGTGAGGATTGAAAGAAAAAGGGGACAGGGCGTCCCATCCTTGGGGCTTACATCATGGGGAATGAAGGGGCTGGGAAGAACCCTTGTGTGAGCTGTGGGCTTTGCAGACAGGCGGCTGTGGTGGCTCTGGCTGCTGGAGGGGGCTGGAAGCTGGATTTAACCCCAGTCCCACAGCAGCTGCCATTGGCCAGCAAGGTTTCGGCAGGCCGGCTCTGCCACCATGTGGCCTTGGGGTGGCCGTGGAGGAGCGAGGCAGCCCCCAGCCTCACCCCCTTTCTCTGCCCACATCACCCCCCTGCAAGCAACAATTAGCATTAATATTCAGGTTGTTTTGTTGAGCCTCGAAAAGACAAATAAAGGGGAAAGAACTACCAGGGCTGCTGAGATTCATTAACTGGCACTTCCTTCCCTTGCCCGTCTGCTCACTGACAGACCGACAGCGCTTTGAACGCCAATACAATTGAATTGTCAAGTGGCAGGAGATACTTAGGCGGTCGTGCCTGGCTCTGCCTTTGTTGATTTGCAGTGCTTAGCTACACGAGTGTGCTGCTGGCTCTAAGCTCCACGGATGTGACAGGTTCTCCATCACCAGTAGCACCAAACACGGCTGGTGCAGCCCTGCAAGGGACAGGCGGCCACTCACCCGTGCCCCCGAGGAGAGAACTTTGTCAGAGCTGTGCTAACCATGCGTGGCAAGCCATGCTGGTGCAATGAAGTTTCATTTCAAGGTTTAAGTCACTATTGTGTATTTTGATCTGATTCTTAATCAGTGGGTCCGAGTTCCTCCTTGAAAATCTGAAATCTCTTGCTGATGGGAGGACCCTGGGCAGGAGATGGAAGTATAGAAGCAGGACATCAGGCTTGCTGGTAGCTCCAGTGTGGTTTGTCTTACATCTTTATGTACTGACTCTTTTAGCCAAGGTTGTTTTGCACTAGGCATCTGGTAAAATCTCTTTAAGAACACCAAAGACAATTTTGTCTCATAAATGCCACTGAACTGCACATTCAGGAAAGCATGCGAGCTCTTCCTTGGAGCCATCTCTAGCGTTCTCCTGCAAAATTTAGGCAAGTGCTTAAAATTATAGATGCACTTCCTAAATCAGTTCCAGAGAGGCTAACGTTTTCAGTGAGTGTGCAGAATACACCACCCTCTGCCTTCGCAGGCTGATTGAGACGGGCGACCTGGAGCTGCCTGTGTCCGCCTCAGTCATGAGTGGATTTTCAGAAGTCCTCAAATTCCAGCAAACCCACAGAAGTCCCCCAGGCTTTGAAGATTCCTTCATCCCACATGCAGGATGCTTTCGATGATCTGTCAGGGAGTTTTATGAATCCGATCTATTGGGCAGCAAACAAATACTCTGTGGGAATTATTCTGAGATAAAACTTTATTTTAGCAGCAGCTTATCTGCCCTGGGAATGACAGAGATATTCTCCCATTTCTTTGAGTTTACCACCTGGGAAACTTTTCAGCAGTAAATAGTCATGAGCTGCTATTTTGGATGCATATGGTTGGTTTCAGAACCGTGTGACAGGTTAAAAACAAATAAAAATAACCCTTCATATTGAAGAACATGTTTCTGATCTCTGCTGCCTTCCACCTATGGCACTTGCAGGAGAATAAACTCCTACAGACTTGATTTGCTTTAAAAGAATATAGCTGCTAGATTTGGAAGAAAGTGAGCTGCTTTGATTTTGTTTAGGTGGTTGCTATTGTTTGCTCTGCTCTTTTGGAAAGGGATGAGTCACCACCTGAAATCGGTGTGTTCTCAGAAATGTTCCAATGTGACTAAAAAGTCAACAAAATTAAATTACAGCCAACTATAGGCAATTGGTGATATCAAGTCTCATTTGTGGCAATACGGAATACAGAAACACTCCCCCCCCCCCCCGCCTCCCCCCTCTTCTTCTAACCAGAAGGAGTTGTAATTCATAAAGGAAATAAAGCAAACAAGAGAGCTTGAGCTAACACCACCAAACTGTAGGATAATCTGCAGGATTATCCTTTAGGTATTGATCTCAAGAAAAAGAGGAGCAGCTGCAGAATCCTCTGATGGCAAAATAATTGTGTCTGAAAGCTTGTTTGCCAACTGATCTGTATCCGAAGCAAAGGAATTATTTTGGCCTTTTGAGGGGGGGAAATGTCAGACATGATAATTTAGTTTGCTGCTGGGATGATGCTGGGAAAGCCTTACAACATGCTGAGCTCTGCCTACCTGTTCATCACTGAGTTTCCCTGCAAAAACCCTCTGTTTTCTTTTTTAGTCCTTGACAAAGCCATACTGTACTGTTCCCTCCTTAGGTGTTTCTTGGAGGGAACTGATTTCGCTCTGCGAAATCCTCCTGACACTGCTGGAAGTGACAGTGCTCACGCTTCTCTGCTCCGGCATTCAGGTGTGGCGGGGACTGTCCTGTCCCTGGGTGGGGACAGCAGTGGGACACTGGGGTGACAGACAGTCTCTGTGAAGCATGAAGGATATTCCGGAGTTGGGGCAGAGCATAGATGTGGGTGACGCTGGCTGTTGGGCTAAACTGAGCTGATATTTGAGCTGGAACTGGGAAATCGGTGTTTTATGCTGTGTGCAACTGAAGCAAGGCGTGGAACAGGGCTGCGAGCAGGGGCAGCTGGAGGAGGACAGCTCTTGGGAACGCATCTGGGGGAGATGCTGTGTGGTCCCTTTGTGCTGTCCAACAAACCTGGCTCTGTTGCAGCCCCGGGGCTGGAGGAAGACAGAGCAGGAAGGAATATTGCCTGTCCTGGAAGTGGGAGCACCACAAAGCCTGCATTGAGGGAGGGGGCTGAGCTAAGAGGGTCCTTTTTGTCCTTGGAAGCGTTCCCGAGTGAGTCCGAGGCGCTTTGGAGTTGTCTTTGCTTGCTGAGGGATTCATTCACGGAGCCTGACCTCATTTCCCCCGTGGCACACACCAGTGTGCATTCTCTCCGCTGTATTAATACAAAAGCATCATCGCTCTCAGGTTTGTTTGAACAAGTTCCCCACAGATCTTTCCCAGGCAGGGGCTGCACTGCTCTCTTTCCTCATGTGTCCCAAAAATAAACCAGCTCAAAATTAACTTCAGAGTCATTTATTACCGTTCTTTTCAAACTCCCTTTGGATTAGAAGTGCAGTTTGGACCCCTGTGAGCACCATGCCTTCAGCCCTGCAGCACTAATCCTGTTGCCTGGTTTTGTTGCGGTCCTTACCTGGGTGGCAGCTCCCGTGGGGAGATGGGGACCCCCCTGAGCCGCCTGCTCGCCTCAGCTCCTGCTGCATCCCTGGTCATCCGAGGTCTGTGTGACCTCTTGGCATCGCTGCTTGGCTGGAACAGCTCTGCCCTGGCCTTTCAGTGTGGTTTTAATTCCTCTCTCCCCTCTCCTGAAATGGGTCTGGCCAGGGGACTCCGTCCATCCAGCTCACCACCCAAGGGGCACGAGGAAGGAGGAACAGCAGATGCAAATCTAAAAGCTCTCTGGGGAGGGTGAACAAGCACCTTAAGCACGCAGAGGAAGCCAAAGATGCACAGAACAGAATTTTTTGAGACCAAGCCATGAAGTTACTCAGTCATCCTCCTCCTCTCTCCTCTCCTGCTGGGAAAGCTCTGCGTGGTGCCCGAGGAGGCGCAGATGTAGGGATTCATCTGTTTGCTGTCAGCTAGCCCTGGAAGAGGATTTGCACGAGGCTAAAAATGTCAGTGTTCCTGGAGGAGGAATAGGGTTAAAATCCCATCTGGAATTTGTAAAGCAGTGTTCAGAATTCAGTTGGTGGCACTGAGAGGGCACTGTCCCTTCATGTCATCACATCTGACCAGGGCAGGGGAGCTGGAGACCAGCCTGGCTCAAAAGCACGGTGAGACAATGAGCTCGCAGCTCTGGGGGAGTTTTAGGGAGGAAAGGAGAAAGACGGGTATCTTCCTGGCCACCTAGCCCTGGATGTGCGTGGGGATCTTTGATGTGCTGGCATTGCAGAGCTCTCCTCCACCAGGGCTTTGGGAAAAACTGCTGGGGGCACAAAAGAGCGTGTTGGAGTGGTATGGTGTGGTGATGGGGACCACAGCCACTGGGGTTCGTGGTCTTCGTCAGAGGGGGGAAGGACTTTCTGCAACAAGAAGTTAATGCTGGAAAATCCAGCTCAGAGAAGCACCGAGGAGGCTGCCTGAAGGTATTTCAGCCACTGTCCTCTAACTTCAGCCAGAGTAGAAACTACTGAGCAGGATGTACTTTGCAGCATGTCAGGCTTGAGGCCAGCTTTGGGCCTCTTTTAAGAGCAAACCTTTTTAGAGAGGGGACCAAACCGCAAGTCCCAGGCTCTTGGGTCTGTGCAGCTCATCAGACCTCATATGCAATGAAATTATTTCCATCTTTGCTGCTGCTGAGAGCATTCCTGTGCGGGATGCCGTGTCCCTTATATCAATAGATGGCAGCAACTTCCCGGGTGCTGATGGAGGAGCCTTTGCTCAGAAGAACTGCAATAGTTATTTGGAGTTCAGCCTTTCTCTTGCCTGCCTTTTCCCCCGGTTCTCAGCCCAGCCTCCTGCCTCAACCCAAACTGTAGATGGCAGCAGGAAAAAGATTTTCCTATTTCTTTGTGACTTCTGCTCTGGGTAGTGTTTTTCTGCTCGTGGCTGCTGGCTGAAGGAACCTGTTGGCTCTGGTGTTTCTGACCAGCTTACAGTCCTGTCTTGATTTCAGGCCAGTTTGCAGGCTTTGCTGAACAGGGTCAAGAAAGTTTTCTGTGTGTGCTCCAGCTTCGAACGATCTGTGTGGTGCATGCATGGGATTCACCTGTAAGTGTCTGAGAGGGACATTCCCACCAAACTTCACATCAGAGCAGTCCAAAAGTTTTGGTACAAACTAGTGCATCACTATGAGGAGAGAAATGTGGCTGCTGTGTCCTGTTTAAGGAGACAGAGTTTAAGCCACAGTAGTGCTGGCAGAGAGGTTGTGGCATCTCCATCCTTGGAGATTTTCAAAACTTGACTGGACAAGGTTCTGACATCCCGAGTTAACTTTGAACTTAGCCCTCTTCAGAGCGGGAGGTTGGATCAGGGATCTCCAAAGGTTTTCTGTGCTTGTCAGCCTGATCTCCAACTCTCTGGTCTGCCTGTGCTAATCATGCTCATCTGGGCTAATGTAACGTGTTTTCCTCTGTGTTGTAACCAATTGCACAGGGTCTGTTACCCATTCCTGAGCCAGGATAGATGAGTCTTCAGAACGATCCCGGCTGTTTGACACTTTGCAAATAACTGTCAGTGTGTCCTAGATGTGTCAGCAGGACCTCGAGGCCCACGGACAGCCATGCCGAGACTTCCTAAAGTGTTTGTTGAGGCTCTATTCAGTGAATTGCTTTAAAGCTTCGCTGTTGGTTGATGAAATGGGAGTTTAGCAAGCTGATGTCCTGAGGTACCTGGGTCTTTTGAAGTACGTACCACTCAGTGGAGGAGGAAATTTTAATGTGGTATATGCCAGCTAGGAAGAAAAATCAAGATTAAGGTGAATCACAGAAAAAGCTGCCTCAAAATGAGAGCTATTAGCTACTAGAGTAACTTGTGGGGACAGAATATTTAGGCTATTTAATGCACCATAAATTACATAGGGAATTCTCATGCTTTAACTCAGTAGTCACTTGATATAAATCTGCTTCTCTCCTCAGCTTCCTATAATTACAGCGTAGCTATCAGCCACATCCCCAGCCACCTGCAACGCCTGTCCCCGGTGAAAGGGACTCCCAGATGTTCGACACCTCTCGGCGCCGGGTCCCGCATCTATGGGGCCTCTGTCGCAGAGCCGCCGATCCCCGCTCCCACCCCGCCAGCGGCTCTTGAACCGCCCGGCTGCTTTTCACGCTACGGCTCTCTTTGTGGAGCTGGGAAAGGATCCAGAGCAGCTGTGTTAGGACCTGTCAATCTCAAATTGCAAAGTCATAAGGAGGGAAAATAATCATCGTAATAATAATAATAAAGTCATCAACTTGTCTTACCCTCCAACAGAAAAAAGGTTTTGGTTGGAGGTTTGCATCAGTTATAATTTTCTCGGAGCTGATTTCTCCCTGTGATGCCACTATAGAGCCCATAAACGATGCTCAGGCAAAATCTCCTCTGACATTCATCTCTGTTTACAGAGCTCATCCAAAAACAAGAGGCCTTTTCTTCACTTTATTCAGCATCACCACGACTTGGTTGCCAAGGCATCAGCCTTTGATTCCTGCGGTTTGGCTCTAACCAGTGATGCCCAATACCTCCCGATCACCGTGAGTGGTGAGCTTAGCCATGCCAGCACTGGCCCCCCAGCTGAGCAGCACCGTGGCCCCCGGTGGGACATCCACCTCCACCACCTAGCCTTGGTGGGCTCCTTCCTGAGCCTGACATCAGGACCTGCCTTCAAGCTTGATTTGTCAAGAGCAAAAAAGCAGGTGGAAAAGATGGGCAAAATGATGTTTTGTTAGAGCTTGTGTATACATCGCTGTTCAACAAAAATCACCTTTGTTCTCCCTGCTGAATGGAAAGGGCTGGTCAAGATGACCCTAAAACAGGGGGTCATGAAGCCCTTGATGGGTTGGGAGCAAAGCTGAGGCTGTTGTTATCTCTTCTGTCTGTTCACTCTCCCATAACACAGCCACCTTCACCAGCTGATGCACATCTGTCCTCAAATACCCAGGGGTTTCTAATAAGACCATTTCTAGCTGCAAAACCCACCACTGTGAGTCAATCGTTTGCATAAGGGCTGAGCTGTTCTTGGGCAAGAGGTCTGTTAGCAGCTCCTCCTAAGACCCCCATCCACGCATTGCTGCTAAAGCTGCCAACGTTTATATATATATATCTCTCTGAATCTGAGTCTTATCAGTGGAAAAAGATGTTTCTCCTTTTCTGGTTTTCCACTGAAAAAAGAAACATCATCTAAGCTGCACAGCATACTAAGGAAAAGGAGTGAAGTGAGCTGGGAAGGGGACAGACAGTGCATCTTCATGCCTTTAAGTCACTCAGATGAAGTTCATTTCTCCTTGTCTGTACAAGGCTGGACTCTTTGCATTTTCATGGTAAATTTGTTTACCGAGCCGTTGTTGAAATTCTGGAAGCAGAGAAAATGCATTTGCTCCATAACCTTTCCGGATCTGACAAGTCCTATAAAATCTATTAAAGCCTTTAATGAAATCCCTGCTCAGAGCCAGCTCCCATGAATGAATGTGGAATCGGAATTTAAATTAAAATGTTGTTTTTGTAGTCTGTGGGCTTTAGCCTTGACAGAAATTAAAGGGACAGTTCACATTTTGGGGGTTGTTGCTTTCTCCCTGTAGTTTTACACCACCACAAAATGCCTCTCCTTGCGGAGGATGGGTGTCTGAATCTCTTTTCCTCTCACTAAGACTGTGGCCAGTTGGGAGCACTCAGCTGCAAGCACAAAACCTGGTATACTGGATAATTTCAATTAGAAAAGAGTAAATTGGTTAATAGGCAGCACAGTCCTTTAAATAGGATGCAGAACTCCTGTTAACAAATGGGGTGGTGTTGGGTCCAACCTCACTCGTTGAGGTGCGTGGAGCCAGCCAGGTGCAATGTGCCCTTGCTGCAGGGGTAACCAGCATGCTGAGGGCACCGTGGTCGAGGGCATCCTCAAATGCTTCCTGGTTCCTCTGCCATCAGCCACCTGGGGACATGCTGCAGCTTGGCCCCAGAGTCTTAGTGCTATGGAGACATTTCCAAGCAAATCTTGGTAAGGAGCCTGGTATAAATCCATTGGATGTGCTTGGCTTTGCATACACAAGGATTTAATTTCCATATGTAAATACAGGTCTGCATGTGCAGGGGGTGTGCAAGCAATTAATTGTTTTTGATCTCTTCTGCACTGAGCAAAATGAAATATCCCATGGTGAAACACGTGTGTCTGAGCCTCAAAAATAAAAGGCTGCTCAGGGCTTTGATTGCCTTTTCCTGGGCTTGGACCCCGTGCCAGCCTAACACAGCACGGTTCAGGGATGGGCCAGGGTTATGTGGATCTCTGATGCCTCTTTCCCCTTGCTGGGATTTGCTGGCTTTAGCTTCCTATGGAGTGATGCCACCAGCTGTCCCCGCTGTCTCTTTGGGCGTGTGTTTTCCAACAAGAAGTGACAAAGTCTGCATTTCTTTCCTTACACAGGTTTGCTTCTTTTTGATGCATTTTGGGTATATGTATTTGCTAACAACTGCATCAGCTCTTGCCATCCCCTGCAAGGAGTCATCTCTGTACCTGGGAGAAGGAAACTATCCATCCTCCCCTGCTAGGAGCCAAAAGCTGCCCCAGCTCTGGGCCCCCCACCAGCTGCAGCTGCTCATCCCTGGGCTGGGAGCCGACTAGAGAAGGCTGCAAAAGGTACCTGACTTGCTCCATTTGGGGGATTTGAGCTTTCAGTTGCTCTTTTCACAGCTGGAATCTCCTCCTGTTTGTGTTTCTCCCTTTGCAAGGGTTACTCTTACCCAGAGGGGCCCTTGGCATCTGTGCTTCAGCCTGGTTTTATGCCACATGATGGGCTCCACTTGACCTGTGATGGTGGTGGGCTGAGAAGTCCCACCCCACACCTGAAAATGTGTTGAGGGTGCATGGTGCCCTGTGGTCCTGACCTAGGGTTGAGGGTTATTCAGCTTCTTTCTTTCCTTTTCATGAGGGCTGCTTCCAGAAATGCATCCCCAAATCCACACTGTTCGGTGTTAGGTTACGGGGGCTCAGCACAGAACAGTAATGAATGAGGCATTACAAGAAGGGCTGCAGATCACAAATAACTGAATAATAAACACATGTAAACAGCCATTTGGTTCATGGCTGATAAACTTTCATAGTCCATTTTATCACTGTGTATGCAGAAGAAGGAGGGCTCTGGATTCAGGATGCTGCTGGTTGGCTGTGGACCAGCTCTCACCCCTCTGCCCTGCCAGAGGTTTGGGTGCAATCCTGAGCCATGAACTCACTTGGTCCATGCACTGGTTTCTCCAGGCTGAGAGGACAGCTCTGCCTCCAAAATGTGGTAGGAGACCAAGCAAAAGGGTGATTTCTGGCATGGGTGATACCACAGAGAGAGGTTTCATTCTGCAGAATGCTCAGAACACAAGCAATAGAGGATGAGGCTCCTTTCCCAAGAAGGCAAAACCAATTGCTGTTTGTGTTAAAAACTCTCTGGGGTAGGAGAGCTGCAGTGGGCTGAGCACACCCATGGGCACAGGGATTTTCCCCAGCTTCATAGGAAGCCTCGCTCCTGCAGCAAGGCCAGGCTTGGGAAGAGTCTCTCCAGAAGGGAGGATCTTGGAAGGCAGGCAAAGAGTCTGTTTTCAGTGCAGAAAAGCAGGGGAACTCATTAGTGCAATGTGAAGTGAAACTGAAAATGCTTAAATTTGTTGGCAAAATGGCAGGAGGCGGGAAGGAAATACTCTTTCCATGTCAATGCGTCACTGGAAGGATGGTGAAAAGTTTGTTGTGTTTTGGTGGCCGTCAAGCCTTTGCGTTTTTCTCCTCTTTCCTTTTTCTTTAACTCAGGTTATTACAAAGCAATCCATGCTGTTTCTAAGAAAAATATCATTAAGTTTCATTTTGAAAATGTCAAAACAAAATGTTTTGGCATTTCTGAAGTGAAACATTTCATTAAAAATGCTGCATCTGAGTGTTTTGACATTTTTTAAATGTGCTCTCCTCCTCCCCCCATTTTCTCAACATAAATTTGTTAATATTTTTAGTCCTTCTGAAACTTAATTTTCCAGTAAACATAGTAGTAGTTAAAAAAAATAATAAAATTGCTGCCTTGGGTATTTTGAAAGCTATGAAGAATGGGAAACCTGGGCAGCTGAGGTCGCCACTGTCCTACAACCTCAGTTGTCACTTCCATGGCGCAAAAGGAATGTGTAATCATGTGATTTTGCAGTAAAAGCTTTGTTAACTTTTTATTCACTTAGAATAATAGTAGTAACAATACCCTAAATGCAAAAAAACCTGATCTGGTGGTGGGGAGCGAAGCCAGAGCAGGTTGGGAGCTGGGTGACGATGTTGATGTCCCTTTGCCTTCCTCCTACTCCCTGGTTCCTGCTGCACCCTGGCTCAAACGCTGGCTACACCGGAGCACCCAAACAATCGCAGGGAATAGTCTTGGTGCTTCAGCCAGGAGAGCATCAGGAGGCTCGAGGGGGACAGGCAGCCCTGCAATGCAACAGGGTGGGCTGCTTGCACGGTGCCGGGTGTTTCTCACCTGTCAGCAGCCACCACGATGCTTCAAACCCTCCTGGCCTACCCTGGGCATGTGGTGGGGTCCCTCTCCAGCCAGAGCAAACTGCTGATGCTCGGAGGCTGTTCAAATATCAGCCAACTCAAATGCGATCAAAAGCTGCCTTTAAAGTGACGCTTTTTGTGCAGCGAGGGAATAGCTGGCAGGGCACGTTGCTTGTGGCAGAGTGTGATAGTCACCTACAAAGGCTTGAGGTGTTTGTCAAAGGGGAGGAGGAAGCCTCTGAAGCCAAGAGATGCTTTCAAGAGGAGAGCGTGTGAGTGCCTGCTCCGATCTGTGCCCCGTCACTTGGAGATGAAAGGATGCTAGGCTCTGTATTGCTTGCTTGCTGCCACAGCCCCAGCATGCAGCAATTGTGCACCCTTCCCTTGCCAAAGACTTAACACTAGCTAAATTAAAATGAAAAACATAAGAAAATACGGAGTCTTTATGTTTGCTTTCAAATCACCTGACTCCAGGAGTTCAGATCTTGATGAGCATAGCCAATACAGGTTCAAAATAGCACTGCTTACTTGGCTGGTGTTGCTGGAAAAGAGATTGGGTTTACACGCCATTCACCCTCTTGTCATAGCACCTCCCTGTTATCTGCTGGCAGACAAACCAACAGTCCCATCAAGAGGTCCAACGAGAGGAGAGGCTTAAACCAAGAAACACCAGTTCCAGGTAGGGGATGACAGAATAAGGTAATTTTCCTGCTGAAACACAAAGGCAGGCTGGATCCTGCCCATGCAGGCTGCAGCAGGCAGGAATGCACTGGGGCTGCCCAAGTCTTGAGCTCTGTCTTTGCCAGTCCCTGCTTAGTTTGGGGCAGTTTCAAGGATTTGGATGAACCACGCAAGGCTGAGCAGGTTCAGCTTGTGAGCATTCATTTCCTGGAAAAATCTTGTAGCCTTACAGATGTCTATCTGGAGGTTTTCCCAGGACTTCAAGAAGACCCAGAAGCTGCCTCAGCAGTATAAAATATAGACAATAATTCTAATCTGCTAAAGAAAGATCCATTTTTATTTTTTTTTAAATCCAGATTAGCCGGTTATCTTCATGCAAAAAAACCCCATGCTGGTGCTTTCTGGGAAAACTGCTGGTGGTCTGGCTTGCTTGGGGAATGCAGTCCCAGCTCTCACCTCCTGTTTCGGCATCTCCCAGGCTGGCTGGGCAAGCAGAGCACTGGCCACAGACCTGGTTTCAGTGCTGGTTACTGGCAACTAGAACTAGGCAAAGCAGCAAAACTCTTTTTGGTTTGGAGAAAAACCCACCCAGTTGCCTTCTCGGGGCTGCAATGCCTTTGTCCTGCATTGCTCTGCCCCAAATCTCCCGGGCAAACCCAGCCCATGGCTGCCTCCATCCAGAACCCACGTGTCTCCTCGGGACCTTCCATTTCTCCTCTTTTCTAAACAAACATTAAGAAAAAAGGGCGGAAGAGAGGTGGTGGTTCAGGAACATAAAGTCCCACAAAGAAAATTATCTTCCTTTCACTTGAATTTTTTTGAAAGCTGCTGGGTTGCAAAGGCGGTTCTGTTGATTGCAGTTTCAGTCCCTGACTATGCAGTAATGGAAGCATCAGAAATCACCAAGCTTCCTTCCTCAATTTGAGTTTGCCCTTCATCCCGTGGTTTCAGGCTAAGGAGAAAATGGTCATTTGGAAGAGGAAGGGGGAAAAAAAACACAATATTGTTTATCTCCCTTAAAGTCACAAGCTCTTTATTTGCCATTCCCATTTTACAGCTTGGCCGTTTGAAAGATCAATTAGCAACTGCCTTATAAATGAGCAATAAAACCTTTCATGGAGAAACTTTTCCCCAGGCTGAAAAGTACTTTTCTGTCCTTCCTGCAGAAAAAGGAAAGGCCAGGTGGTTCCTGAAACCAGGAATTCCCAGGTAAGAAGACAACACGGGCTGTGAAGAAGCTTTCAGATCCTGCTCAGCGGGTGTTGTACTGAGGGTTGGCATCAGTCAGCAAGAAAGAAGAGGTTTTCTGGGGAAAAGCCAGCAGGTTGTTGGGCTGGGGATGTACCAAACTTGTTCCTGATCAGAAGCCACAAACGGAGGAAAGCACCTCTTGCAATGGAAGGTTTTGGTGGTCAAGATGAACGTGCCTATGCTCTCCCTTTCACTGTCCTCATCCTCTAATGGTTGGCATCGCTTGGGAGGGGATTAAGCAGTTCAAACAACTGTTGAATGTTTATTTTCTCTGGGGCAAAAGTATGGTTTCTATTTTAAAGTTTTAAAGTACGTGTGTACATCTATATACCCACAAGGATATATAGGTGTTTGTGTAGATAAGGCCGATCAAAAATTCACAAAGCAGGGGCAAAATAACTGCAAACCCCAATTTAAGGGCATTGCAGCTAAGCAAAGCCTGGGATTTGGGGGTATTTTGGAGCTGCAAAGGGTGACTCTGCCACCTTGGCACTTCATTCTTGGGGGAAAGGCAAAGCTTTGGCCATCCTAACGTGCCTGGGATGCTGCTCCTGCTCTTGTGCCGTGGATGGTCGATGTGGCTGTACCTCTTGCAAGGGCTGAGCCCTTTTCTTTTCTTTTCTTTCCTTTTTTTTTTTTTTTTTTTTTTAAACTCCAATCTGTTTGCACTTCTCCCCCCTCCCCATTGCCATCCCTTAGGCCTTCTGGGGAAAGAAAGAAACAGCCACTCTGTTTTTAATCAACCTAATTAGTGTATCTTTAATACAATTAGAGGGAAATTTTACCGCTCTCCCCTCCCTCCCTGTGTATCAATTAAAGCCCCACAGTTGCAGGGTAAATTTCTAATCCATTTAGGACCGTCTCCCCCCAGCCTCGCAGCCCCCTCCTCCGCCTCCTCCTCCCGCCTGGCAGAGTGTTGCTTCCTCCTCCGTTTTCTTTAGGAGTCTGTTCAAACAGCACATTGTAAGGAGTAAATAAATTACTCTCTGCCCCCTTGCCCTCTCCTCCACGGCAGCCGGCCCCGTTCCAGGCAGCTGCCCTGATTGTACGGGCAGGCGCGGGGGGGAAGGGGCTCGCACAAAGCCGGGGGCTGCGGGGCTGCACGCTCCGGGTCAGGGGGGGTCGTGCTGTTCATCCCTCCTTTCTTCTATTCTTCATCCCCTCTTCTGCATCTTGCTGGAGGTTTTTTTTCAGCTCCGGGGGTGTTTGTGCTAGTTGGGGGTTAGTGTCTATTTTTGTGGTGTCTAGGGGTTTATTCCTGGAGACCCTTCGGGTGGGGTTTTGATCCCTTCGGGGATCTGAGTGGGGGGGTGGTGGGTTATGGACCCATGGCTGTGATCGTGGCTCCTACCCCTGGGATTCTGCGTGGGGAGCTGGGGGGCCCACTGTGCCCCGCTGCCTCCCCTTCACACCGCAATTCCCATGTGGAAAAAGCCTTGGACTTGCCTAAATCCAGAGGGAGCAGCCCTGCCCTGTGGCAGCATCTTACAGACCATCCAGGCTCAGGATGAGTGGGCCCAATCCTGCCCCACACACTGCAATAGCAGCTTGGGAAGCGTGAGGTACCAGCTGCTGGAGTGGCACCTAAATAGCAAGAGTGTTTTCTTGGGGTTTGGATTTTTTTTCTTGTAGTAAAGACAGATGGATCTGCTGGATCTCCAAAACTGCATTGAATGCCACAAAATGAATGCCCAGCCCAGAGACCTGCTTAATTAGTGCACGTTTGTTTGCACACTCCTTAGAGTGGTTGAGGGGTCTGGGCTGGAGTGCACAGAGCATGGCACCCCGGGGGATCGAAGCTGGGAGGAAGTCAGGAAAGAAGAGGAAGGACTTGATCTTCTCCTCCTCTTTTTGCATGTGGGTGTAAGAGCTTGCTTGCAGAGGTACAGAGCGAAGTGGTAGGTGCTGGCCCTGTGCGGTGCCTGGCTGGCATGACAGCACAGGGCGATGCCCCAGGAACCCCACTGCAGCCGGCAGCTGAGCTGTGCTCCAAAAAGTCCTGCCAGTGGCTCGTTATCATCATTTCAAACACAATTAGTAGCTTTGCTGCTGCCTTTTCGAGGTAGATGGGTGAGTCTTCCCCTTGCTGCATTTCTCCCCGGCTGGCCCACGACTACAAGGTCCTGCCTTTATGGATCACCGAGTCCCTGCGCTTTCTTAATGAACCTGCGTTTAATGCTTGACTTCTCTGTGTCATGTTTAATTACAGCAGCTGTAACTTCCTCGTTGGTTGGCTTGAAATAATATCTAAGTGCTTCTGAGCTTTAGAGCCTTGTTATTCTTCTATAATTAGAGTTTTAAGGCTGGTGTGAGCCATCTCTATAAAACAGGCAGCCATTTGCCATGCATGCTTATTGCGAGGCTTCAGGTTTCCCCAAGATGGGAAAGAGATGCTGTTCTTGAAAATCTGGCAGGTTTAGGTGGAAGGAAAGGTGGGCCCGGGGTGCAAGAGGTGGCAGCTGTGTTGTGTGGATTGATGGCAGTGGAGCATCTCACTGAGCATTTCAAAACTCAAATATCAACAAGGAATAGATACACTCTGATGAACTTTTTGTATCTGAAACAGGAGAATGGGCTTTCTTTTTCTTAAGGTTGCATTTGCCTCCTTTCATCTCTGAATATGCTGCTTTTCCCCTGAGAAAGGCTGGAGTTGGGATGATTTGGGGTCCTTGTTGCCCCTTCATGTCCCCTCTGCTTCGGTCTGTGTCTGGTGACCCTCCTAGGAATTGGAGACAAGAGCAAGATGAGGACAGGGATGAGCATCAGCCAGTGTGAATGATCTTAGAAACCTGAGGTGACACTGTGCCTCCTTGGGAGATGATGGGCGAGACAGCAGCCAACTTGCAAAACAAGTGGCCTTTTAAGACCTGCCAACTTGGGAGAGAAGGGGGCTTTGAGAGGGCAGACATCACCCCATTTATACCACATCTGCACTCCCGGTGGAGGGGCTGCGAATGTTCCCTCCTCTCAATCTCCCCCTCTATATTCACTGCCTTTTAAAGAAAGGGTTTTTTTCCAGCAAAAGTGAAGGGATTGATGTCTTTTTCTTAACTTATGTTCAGGTACCTGTGTTGTCCGGGCAGCTGTGGCAGGAGCTCAAGCACGTGGACCCGCAGCCCAGCTGGAGGGGTTTGTGCTGGCCCTGGTGGGGGATCGAGCCACAGTGACCCCCCCCAGCTCTGTACTTGCTCTTCCCGGGGAGTTTTGGGGTGATGCAGGGAATTCCCACCTTGAAGACAGCTCCTGTCCATGTGTGTATGGTGCGTTCCCAGGCAATGGCATTGCAGAGCCAGTGCCACCACCAGAGGCAAGCTGAGAAGAGCAATAACATTTCTAGGTTTTATTAAACTCATGCACTTCTTAAATTCCCTACAGCTGGAGGGTTCCATTACCCCAAATTAGGCAGAAAAAGCCCCAGCCTGTGATGGATGTTGAGCCACCACTGTGTATGGCCTCAGCTATGGGTACTTGTGAGACTTGAGCCCCAGGGCAACCCAGATCCTGTGGTATGGAACAAAAACCTGGGACCAGACTGGGCTGGAGATGTCAGGGCAGCATCAGGCTCACAGGGGCTGGGGCAGCTGGAGACAGGTCACCCCATGGGCCAAAATACAGCAACTTCTCAGCGTGGCTAAGGGCCTCATCCCTTTGGAAAGCAGTTCCTTAGAAGAAAAGGGCAGCCTGATGATCCACCCCTGAACTGGGATTAGTCAAAACAGACAAGGACAAAGCACCCTGATACATCAATTTACACTGTAAACTCTTCTCTGAAGCATCTGCCACAGGCCATGTTTGAAGGCAAGATCCCAAATCCAACAGAGCTCAGGCTGAGCCCATGGCATGGGACCCGGCACTTGCAGCTGCGGAGAAGCTCATCTCCTCGCAAGATCCCCACCGTACCACTTGTGCAGAGCATTAAGAGGGCTTTTTCCAGAGAGAAGGGGATGGTGAGGAGTGACAGTCTCTGAATTGCAGTTTGAAACGTTTACAGCCCAGTCAATCCTAATTCATTATTAGCTGTAATTGTTTCAAAGAAAGTGTCCACTGTTATGTAAAATGCAGTCCCAGATGCTCCTAATGGTTCAGGCTCTCTGATTGCTGTAATTTGCAAAGCTTTTGCCTTTTTTTTTCCCCTCCCTCTGTAGTTATGATGTGCCTTTTATGAGCCAGCGAGGAAGAAAGAGAGAAAAGCACGCCATTAGAGGAAAATAATAATGTTGTACCTGAAAGGCCATTAGTGAGTCTCATATGAAAGTATGCATCTGGTTTGCGCTCAGCCTGGCCCGGATGCTCCCCGGCACCCGGACACTGCCTGGGGATGCGTGGAGCCCGGGGATGGCTTTACTTGCAGGGAGAAGGGCTACAACCCGGGTGTGCAGCCCAAAGTGATGCTGCACTAACCCAGGCATCAGAATATGTAAATAACTAGTGCGCTTCACAAATAATTTTCACAATTAGACATGGGCTCTGCACCGATGAGAAATCAGCTGGGGTGGAGCAGCTTTTGGCTGGCAAATTTAACGGGGGGTGATTTTGCTGGGGGGGGGGGTTGTCTCTCTTTTGACATGAAGGAAACATCCATTTCCCACTTCCATCCTCTGATGTTGCTTTGTATAAAGGCAGAACTGCAGGGATGTCTCACGCCAGGATACCCAAGCTGTGCGCTACGGGGCATTTCAAAGCTCTTATTGCTTGCTGTCTTTCGCCTCCACCTCTGTTTTCAGCTCAGGTGTCTGTTTTAGCCTGTCTGTGTCAATCCTGTCACCAGGAGCTTCTTAAGTCCATAATATCAACCTAATTTAAGGAAGGCTTTACTTGATGAGACAGGTTTCAGCCCCTGCTGTGTGCAGAGGAAAGAAATGAAGGTTGGTTTGGTGTTTCCATCACGCCCTGCCCAAGGCTGAGCTCCCATGGGATGAGGCACGGTCCTTGGGCTGAGTTTCTCGGTGCAGTTTGCCTGGATGAACTGCACGAGGCTTATGATTGGGATCAGACAAAGAAGCGCTTTTAGTGCTTTTTTGGGGGTTCTTTTAGGAAAAAAAAAATATTACCCAAACTCATTGTGAAAGGGGCTAGAGGACATGAAAGCTGAGATTAAGTACAATGTCCCCCGTGTCTGGCAGATGCTGCATCCGTAAATTATCTGGGAGTGAAACACTCAATGAATTGCGCTGGGGTTTCCCTCTCTCCGAGGCCAGGCTGGGGGGAGCAGCAAGATGGAGAAGCAAAGGCCAAGAGGAGCAAGCCAGGGCAGTGGGGAGGGAGGGCAGGCTGCCCTTTCACCTCTGCTCTCCCCCTTCTCCTCCAAAACTATCTGCTGTGCGACCCAGCCTCACCGCTTCCCACCAGACAGCCCTGCCCTGGCCCCCTCCCCTGGACCTGCTCCCCCGAGACAGGCTTTGTCTGGGGAAGATTGAGAGGGCTGATGGAGCGGGGCGGCTGCCTTACCCTTCACCTCCGAGGAGGGTGGTCCTCCGGGGTCATTGCCGGGGGCACGCAGGGCAGCGAGCGATGGTATTGTCTGCTCAGGAGCCTCGGGACGGGCTTTTAATGGGTGAGAGAGGCTCATAGCACCCATCCCTTGCATTTCACAGCACCCAGCCCAGCCCCTTGCGTTTCTCCCCCTGTCCCGGTGCTGGAGATCTCCCGATGTTGGGAACAGAAGGGATAAGCCTTAATCATCGGAAGGGTTTAATATGGGTTAACTCAGGGGCCCTGGGCTGTGGGTCCAGCTCTGGCAATTAGCAACGCGCATGGGCTTGGAGGTGTCAATTAGGCTCTTGAGCCATTGTTTACTCGTTAACACAAGGTCTCTAATTACCCTGACCTGATGCTATGGGGGCGCTGAGGTTGGCTAATCAGACATGTACATCCTTCAAAAGGAAGTTAGGGCTCAGTATTGAGTGAAAATGCCCTTTCCACGGCTGAGACCGCGTTGTTTGGGGAATTACAGCAACATCACACCCTCCATCCCTGCGGAGGGACGAGGAGGAGGGAGAGAGCGGCCGGGCTGTCCAGGTGTCTCGTACACTGCCGGAGTAGCCGGAGGGGCTGAGATTGCTTTATTGCCTCCCGTGTCTGTGGCTGCGCAGGGCCGGCAGCCCTGGCTCCTGTGGGATGTGTTAATGCAGGTCGCGGCGTGGCTGGACGCGCCAGCCCCGGCAGGAGCGGGGACGGATGCGGTGACAGCAGACAGCTCACCAGTGTCAGGCAGGGCTGTGTGGGGGAGAGGGGGGTGATGTGGGTGGAGAGCATTGCTTTACAGTCCCCCAAAACAATGAATTTTGGAGGTGAGGTGAAACACTCTGAACTCCCCAAATCAGAGCTAGAAAATGAATACCCCAATCGTGAACACAATGGTCACGTAGGAACCAAAGCAGCCCGCCTTGTTTGATTTTTTTTCCCCTTCCATCTCAATTAACTCTCTTTATTATTTCATCACGGAAATTGTTTGTGCCTTTAACGAACGGGAGGAACATTTGCAAATGCCTTTTTGTCTGAAGGCAAAGCTGCTTGGTGTTACTGAACTTCAAGGGATCGTTCCCTATTTCCGCTCCTCTCCCTTTCTCTGCTGAGGCAGAACGTAGCATAACTTAAAAGTCAGTGATTCAGACTGCAATTATAACCTAAAAGCACAAATAAAAGATAAGCTGGCATCCTACTGTTCCCCATTTGCATCTGTGTCACATGGGATGAAGGGAAAAATAAAATCTGCTTTTATAAAGTGTTGAGCCAGAGAATCTCGTCCAGCAGAAAGAAGAAAATAAACAGATCCCCTGAGGCACCGGCTGTTTGAGTTGCAAATGACAACTCAGTTGGAAGACGGTACCATGAGAGGCATGAGGAGTTTGCACACAGGTTGGCCAGCCTGGCTGCGCACGGAGCCGTACCGTCAGCCTGACACTGGCTAAAAGCCACCTTGGGCTCTTTTTTCCACGTTCCATGAGCACCATGCAACTAAATGGGGGGGTTCCCATTGCTCCCCAAATACCTGCAATGATTTCCAATGGTGAGGAGGGGCAGTGGTGGCTGTCCGGGTGCAGGAGGAGTTGGTGGGACCGTGGGACTCCCGTGGTTTATCCATCCCCCATCAGGCAACCATCCCATGCAGCTCCTCGGGGCCAGCGCCTCTAACGTTATCCTCTGTTTTGGGGAGCAATGGCTCATTTTAGCATCAGCAGAGATTTCTAGTGCTCCAGTCTTGGTAGACTGTAAAATCACCTCCCAGGGTGTTTCAGGTTTCTCTGTTTGCAGAGAGAGTAGCAACTCACTGGGGCCCTGTAAACACTTCTTGCTGAAAATAAGCAGGCTTTTGAGACAATGGGATTTTTTTTTTTTTTAGAATGTGATGGGTTTCTAACAGGAAAAAAAAAATCCAAGAAGGCGGCAGAAGGAGGAGGGTTTTGGTTGAGATACTGAAGAAAACCAAAGCTATCGTATTTGGGAGCAGGAGGGGCTGTGCTTTGTGTCTTGGGCTGGAGGGAACCAAAGCCCTGCTACCAAGTCTCAGGTGCAAGAATTTGTCTTCCAGCCTGGGAGCAGATTGTTTCCCAGCTAGGCACCGAGCTGGACACGAGGAGCTACGTCAATATGGAAAATGCTCTAGCTTGGTCTTCCAAACTTGGCTCTGTCCTTCGCTACCTCCTGCTTCCCCAGAGACCTACCCTGATGCTTTATAAAAGCAGGTTGTTTTTTCCCCTGCCTCTATCCGAGACCCTTCAGCGGTGCATATACTCATGACAGACCATGGCTGTGGGACAGGCAGCACTTGGGGTGTTTCCCTAAAATCGTGCAATGCTTTATTTAACGTTTCCATGTGCCCAAGCCCTGCGGTGCGGCCGGCCGGAGGGGTTCCTGCCAGCCTGCCTGGCCCCGGGAAGCAGAGCAGCTGTGCCGGGGATGCTCTGAATAAAGTGCCTCTCCTGGTGCCGGCAGCCTGCGATTTGCATACAGATGCATAGGAAATCCTGACGGGTCCTGGCGTGGAGGGGGAAGGGGGTCACCGGTGTGGGCAAAGAGGTGAGGCTGGCCAGTGTGCAGCCCCCAAAAATCTCCACCTCATCGTGGCAAGCGGGGGTGGGGGGATGAACCATCAGTGAGCAGACTCTAGCCCGGAGAGCCAGAGGGATGCAGGATGTTCCCCATGATGCAGCACCATCCTGTCCTATGTTTCTGTCCATTTCTTCTCCCTTTCCTGCCACTTCTTTTGTTTCTCCTCTTCCCTTCTTCATCAGCCTGTTCTCATGCTTTTCCCCTCCTTTTGTCTTTTGTTGAAGATCCTGGGTAATACTTTAAAATGTTTAGATCCTGCTCATTTGTTTTCCAACAGGTCTGGGTGCTCTGCACTATCTCACCCAGAGCACAACCCCACCTGACTGTGCAAATGGTGTCAAACCCCATCCCCACCACCCTCGCACCTCGAGTCCCTGTCCCGTGCCTAACGTGGGCATCCATCAGAAGCAGTGGATTTTGCAGGCTGAGGAGGGTTGAACAAACCCTCCACCAGCAAGCAGGGAAAAACTACAGCCTGTGATCCCCAGTCAGCAGAGGAACTCCAACTGGAGACTGCTGCGGTCCATAAACAGTCTGTTTGCTTTATTTTAAAGAAAAGTTATCCATCAAATCTGTTTGAATAGCAAATAAACACAGGGAAGCTGTGAGCGGCCGTGGAGGGTCCTTGGGCAGAAGGGGAGGATGAATTTGTCAAACCCACTGTTTGTACAGCTGTACGTCTGAGCGTTTTGCAGCATCGAGAAAGCTAAGGTTGCATATGAATGAAAAACTGAATTCATTGCCTGCTCTTTGCGCGCCCTTCCCTGGACGCCTATGGCTCTGTGTTGCCTTTGCTGCTGGACTCCAAACCCCACTTGACATCAGGCTGCCGATGGAAGAAGGCATGGCAGGGCACATTGACTTTCCAAGTTTTGCAAAGGGCTCGAAGAGGTAAAACACCAGAGCCGCAAACATTGTGTCTCAACGAGCTCAGCAACCCCCTCTCCTACCAACTCGCAATTAAAGAGAACAAAACACCCAACACCATGGAGGTGCTGGAAATGAGACAGCTTCCTCACCTTCCTTGTAGCTCCCGTTATCAAATATTGTCCACGGCATCCCAAATGCATGACCTCGGCAAACGGCAATTTGAGTCTGTTTATCATGTGGCTCCTTAAGAGGTGCTTGCCTGGTGAATGGCCTTGGCATACATTAAGTGAATAAACCACCCCATTGTTCAGCTCCTTCAGCCGCTCTGCTCAGTTGACCCATTCAATAACTGTTTGTTTGCACAGATTTCCCTGTACAAGTGCAACAAGCTGAACCCTGGATCTGAGCAGATGTGTTTGGAGTAGGCTCTCTCTCTTCGCTTCCTTCCCATCAAGGTGTATTGTTGCATCTTTTCAGAGCTCAAGCTCTCACCAGCGTGACTCATTCAGGCAAAATTTCTGTGCTGTCTTCAGGGACCCTCAAGGGTTTCCAGGCATGATTTACCTCTTCCGTGGCCATATTTTGAGCCTCAAACTAGCCCAAAACTTCCTACTCAGAGGTCTCTTTATGTTTTATCACAGTTTATCTGTGCATGAGAAAACAGGGAATGCAATGGGGCACGGGAAAGGTGTGCAACTGCCGTTTGAAGCCAGAATTGAATCAGGGCAATCTTTTGCCCTACATTAAGCAGGTTTGAATAGATATGTCTCAGCCCCACTTCTGGCATTCACAGCTGTGATACATGTGGCAGCATCTCCTCTCCAAGGTGCTTGGCCCAGAAGAAGGTGCCTTGCAGTCCTCAGGGACTGTGTCTACCCCGGATATCCTTTGCCCCGACCTCACAGCACTGTGTCCCAGCCCTTCCCAGCAGCCTGGAGCTCTGTTGGAGGAGTTAGAGATAGGAAAGCCCCAACCTGTACTTCTGGGATGCTGGGATGCCAAACTGTCCCTGTGGCTTCAACTTCTAATTGGCAAAAAGAGAAATGATGTTAAACCTTCTGGTTAAACCCTTGTGCAAGACCAGACCCCTGAAAGTGTCTTCATTCCAGGAACCTCATTTTTCAGACAGAGGATCTGGAGGATTTTCACAAAAATAGCACTTCTACGTTTGAAAACCATAGATAGTTTGGCCCGTAAATTGTCTGATATACAGCTACTGCTTGTAGCTCATGTCTTCTAGCCAGAAGTAGCAAAGTGCTGTGTAAATGTCATGAATTCAGGCTGATCAGGCACAATCTTTCTTTGATGTCAAGATCAAGTGACTCAAAGATTCATGGAAAAATAGTCTCCAGCAGTAAAAGTGAAGAGATGTCCCCAGATATTTAAGAATGTGGGCAACTTTAGGTATGGAGTGAGGGCACATCCCTCAAAACAAAGAAACGGTGGCAAGCTCTGGGGTGCGTTATGCTGCTGCCTGAAATCAAAGTCAGCTCGAGGTTAGCTAAAAATACAGCAGGCACGTTCTGTGGGACTGTGGATGCCAAGACCCAATAAGCTATTAAAAGTTCTGGAGATTTTTAATCCTTTTTTCCATTGATGTATCACATGAATCACAAATACCCTCAAACAAGCCATTTGTGCATCTCCCTCCAGACGGAGCTGACAGGGGGATAAACCAAACGCATGCAAATATTATTTCAGGGCAGGCTGAGATTGGATGGGGTGAAAGAGAAAAGTTAAACATAGAAGCATATTTATTTCTGCATAATTTTGTCAGCTTTCTGCTGGCAGCGAGAGACTAAACTTCGGAAGAGCCTGACCTCTGGATTATCCGAGGGAAGACATGTGCTCGCTGTTTCGGAGTCACCATCTGTGAGGGAGATTTCGGGGAGTGAAGACGCGTGGCAGGGAGACGGCTGTATCAGCCCAGCCTGGAGAGGGACCGCCGGGACCCTCAATTCCTGAGCATCCTCCCAGCCCTGCCCGCGCATTTTATCACCGCAATGAGTTTCTGCTTGACGAGGGAGCTCTTCAGCTTTCTCTATTTCTTCCCCACCAACCCTGCAGCCCAGCTCTGGGGGACTTTCCCCCCTCCTGCAATCAGCCCCGGCGGGTCCATTTGCTTTTGTCTCCCATTAATTGCTTGCTACTTTTCACTGCCTGCTCCTCCCCCTTTTAAAGATAAATTTTAAAGCCCAAGCGGGGTGGAGAATGGCTGAGCCCGCTGTTATTTTTGACATTCGCCCCAGTGACAGCTGGACCTTGCAAGGCTGGGGCCGTTCGCACACAAAGCCTATTAGCTTTGCCCACTCACTTAATGAGGCCTGAAGTCTGGAAGGAAAATTTCCTCCCCGAAGTGTGGCAGAGCCCTTTGTCATTGTAAACAGGCGCTGCTTGCCGAGCCCTGCCTTGCCTTTCTCCTTCCTGCCACCGTGGCTTTTCTATTTACTCAGGAAACAAAAGCGAAGCCGTGTCAGCGTGCAGGGAAGAAAATGCACCCAGCTACTCGGGTTCACACGCATGCACGCACACGCACGCCCAGCTCTGCCACCCACCTACCTCTGCCAGGGCTCCCCGGTGTCACCGACACTAAGGGGACACCTGGGCATCGGCTGTGGGACGGGGAGGGAGGGATGCACCTGGGATTCGCACACCCATAGGAACTGGTTCCCTCTAGGAACTGGCTGTACAGGTCAGAACAGCAGTGGGAAGAAGAGCGGGACGCTTCCTCCAAAATCCTTTACCTAACCGTAGTGATTTGGGGCTCTAGAAATTCCTGCATTAGCCACAAAGTCAGTTTTGAGGGATATTTTCTTTCATGAATTTCCCTAGTTGTCTTCTGAATTTGCATCATTTTTTTTTTTCCCTCATGCAAGGAGATTCCTTCCCAGCTCTACAAATGATTCACAAAGGAATATTTCCTTCCAACGCTTTTGAGCTTGTAGCCTGCCTGGGTTCATTGCGATGTAAGCCCCAACACATCCCATTTTATGCCCATTTACAATGGGAGTCACTACCGAACAGAATAAAACCATAAGTGCCTATAAAGTGTTTTAGAAATGGAAACACTCTTGGTGTAACTGGTAGCACGTTTACTGAGACTGTTAGCAATATGCAAGCAAAGAACAAGGAAAGTGGAAAAAAAACCCCAACTGCATTCCCTGAGCAAGGCCACCTCACAGATTGTCCTTCCTTGGGCTGAGGGTGACCAGTAGTCACTTGACATAGACCCTATCACCAAGGGCAAGCAAAGTTACCAGGATGAAAGGTTTGGAATGGAGGGCTTGATTTGGTTACGAAGAAGAAATCTCCAGGTGTCATGATTTGCAACATAACCTTCAATGTCAGCCAGGTGTAAATAAGAACTGGAATATCTACCCGGTTTTCATCCAGGCTGGGAAAGAGCTGAGAGGTGCAAGCTGTCCCTTCTTTGTAGTGTCACTACTGAAGCCTAAAGAGCATTTAAATATCCTGCTTGGAGTGCGTGCGAGGGCAGGCTGAGGCTGCTGCAGACATCACAGCCTGCACGGCAGCGATTTGCTTTTGTGGTTCAAGTGGGCAGAGGATGGCTTGAGAGCTGGACCTCGGAGGATGTCTTCATGCCATTGCTTTCTTGGGCTGCCCCTGGTGAAAACTTCCGAAAGGCTTCAGAAAAGCAGCTCCCAGCCCGCAATGTCTCTGTATCTGCTGGCACCCCTTCCCCCGCTTCTTTTTTGTTCCTTCTTCTCCAGGGATTTGCTTGCTAGTTTTTAAATATTTGCATATTTCAGTGCTTTCTTTCTGTTGGTAACCAAGGCTGTTTGGTAAAAGCTGAGACATTCTTTAAATGTAAGTCAGGCAAAAAATTACCTTTTTTGTGTGCTTTGCAATTATCACAGCAAAATGATTCCTTTTTTCTTTCCATAGTCAGTAATTTATTTTTTAACAGAAAAACTGAAACGTTACTTCAAGAACGCCGGGTTAATGCCGTTCTTGTTTTCCCTGTGAAGTTAAGCTTGCTTCGTGACTGAAGTGTTTGTCTTCAATTTATAAAATTGCTTGTGGGTATGTCCCACTTTGGGAAGACACAAGAGGCATTCACAAGTGAGAAAAATCTCTGGTTCCAAATTGGTTGTTTAGTAACAAAGGGAGGGAAAAGACCAATCTTTATCCTGTGTTTTAAACTTGCCTTTGCCAATGTTTCTAAAGTGGCGTTTCCCCGTTTGCTTCATAAATCCTAAGGCGTAAAACTGACTGTCTCAGGAAATACACAGTGGTCTTTGATCACCAATCTCAGCATCTTCTGCTTGCTCCTCCGGTTCCCTGAGCTGACGCCAGCCCATGAGCACAAGGACTCCTGCACCCACCCTGTGGCAGCCTTCTCCTGAGCAATGCTTTGTCAAGGGATGGTGGAGAGAGAAACAGAATAAATAATGTTGATGTGAAGTCACCAAGACTTTTCCTTTCCACAAGCCCTGATTGCCCTTTTGGACCGTTTGAATGTCAGCCCATTCTGGGGATCAGGGAAAGAGATCTTCTGCTCTCGCATGGCTTCATGTGAACTGCTCAGACTGCACCAGCTCTGGTGGAGATCTTTATTGACCATCCCAACTCCTGCTAGCTTGGGCCAAGAGCATCTGTTTACAGCAGCTTAGTCTATCTGATGGGTAGTCAGGTCTTGAGAGACAATGATGGTTTAGCAATCCAAATCTCCCCGTTTAATGAGTGTCCAGCTTAGGGAAATGTGTGTAACTGCTGATTGCTGGGTAGGAATGTGAAGACCTGGGCTGTAAGAGAGATGCTAATGCTGTAGCAGTTGTAATGTGCTACGTAGCTTTACCCACTATTCAAGCAAGCTTTGCAGGTACTCTGTTTGACAGCTCCTGCATGTCCAGCACATGTGAAAGCCTCTCAGTCACATTTCTCCATAAATCCTTGAAAATTTTCCCTAATGGCAATGGAGAACCTTCCTGTTGCACATAGCCACCTTGCGTAGGGCTGCTCTGGAGAGCATGGAGCCTGCTATGGTCCCCTTTTCTTCTTGTGGTTCTGTGTACTTTGGAGACTGGATTTTGACATGGAGAAGTTTGCAGAAGTCCTTCTTCTTCCCTCTGGTGTCAGCTTCTCTCCAGCAGGCTCTGCGCAAGGGGATTAGGACACAGCAAAGGAGCTGCAGAGGTCAGGGAGGAGGTTGTGCTACAAACCAAGGTGAGGGCCAGGAGCCTTTCTG
Source organism: Grus americana (assembly GCF_028858705.1). NCBI lineage: Eukaryota > Metazoa > Chordata > Aves > Gruiformes > Gruidae > Grus > Grus americana. The sequence goes on from NC_072868.1 coordinate 10,488,657, forward strand.
CATCACTGTGGCCTCTTCATCTCAGCGTCCTTCTAATATCTGCAAATTGGCTTTTCATTTGTAGGCTGTTTTAATTCACCAATGTTCATACCTCCGACATTAAGTTGGCAAGCTTGCGCCTGTGTAAAAGCTGTAAGTCAGGACTGGGCAAAGGGCTCCAGGAGTGCCTGCGAGCTTGGCGTGTGTCAAGGGGATTTGCATTTTGAAGACGGAGCTAATCCCTTTTCTATGGTCCGTGCTCTAGGCAGCTGCCCCAGAAGCATTTTGCCTGTCCTCTCCTTCACCGTCCCTATTGACCGGGATTTCAGAACAAAGAGGGCAGCGGGTCAGGGGTGGGAGCACCAACCGGCCGTACAGGAGACCTGACTCCAGCCCTCTGCTCTCACACAGCCTCCCAAGGTGACCCTGAAGTCTCGCAGACTACATCCACATGGGTGCCAGAGCAGGCTTACGTGTGCTAACACCCAACCCATCCACGAAGCTGGCTTCCAGCCCAGCTCAGGCTCCGGTGGCCAGCCCAGGTCAGGAGAGCTGCTGGGGGACACAGCTGGAAACAAGTAGATGCATAAACACCTTACCAGCACTTCCAACCAGCCTTTTAAAATTGCATCTACTCAGTATTGCTGGGGCTGTATTTTCCGAGTTCTGTGAAAATCTGGGCACGTGTTTCTGCTCCTCTGGTCTGCAGAGCCTTCTAAATAGCTGATAGTGCGCGAGGGTTAGATTTTGTATCATCTCGGCTTAAAGATGCACATACTGCAGAAGTTACTCTGAGGCCAGCAGCTGACAGGGGAGATGTCCGGAGTCTCTGCACAGGACGAAGATTTTCAAAGCCAACTGCAGGATGTAGATACTCAGCACTCACTGAAATGAATAGGAGTGTTAAATCCAAATATTCAGTTGGCTTTGCCAAGTGAACAAAATTCTTGTGAGCATCCCTTTTGCCACTATTTCATTAAGAATATTAACCTCAAGATCAAGAAGGTGGGAGAACTGAATGCCAAGAAATTTGACTGGATTTTACTTTTGTGCTTCATTTACAGAGGCCAGGATGATCTTTCCACAGTGCAGGTGATTATTTGCACCAACCCTGTGCAATGACTGTCCTTTACGTAGTTGTGATGAGGCGTTTGGAAGCCAAGGAGGAGTTTTCAGAGCATTTCCAGCCCCTTCTGCGTGACTCTGCAGTTGCCTGCCAAGATGCCCTAAGACTCAAAGAAGTCAGGCTCCCTGCTCACCTCTTGTGGAAGAAGGAGGACCTGCAACCCCAATTTCTGATCCATGAATGCTTCCCTTTCCAACAAATCCTATTTTCCAATGATGAGAGGAAAATATTTCCCTCAGACAATCTCCCACCAACTTTACAGCTACAGACCATGCCAAGCCCATCACTAGGGCATGGAGGTATTTGCAGGTGTTTGATCTCTGACCTCTCCTCTTGGAGTGGGAAGACTTGCACCAAAGTAAACAGTCCTCACCTCCATGTCGGTCCTGGGGAAAAAAGTCCAGCGTTGACAATCCTGGTGCGATTGTTTCATATCACAAGCTTGGCTGGACAGGTAGAAGCTGCCAGAGCAGGGAAGCACCCAGCATAGCTCGGGCAGGTGGGCTTTTGTTGGCCATGCAGGAATGCAGATTCCCCCCCAAGCAGGGAAGAAAGAGTTTGGTTGCATTTGAAATAAGATTCATGCAAAAATTTGCATAATAACATGTAAAAAAATGTGATGTGAAACTAAATATAGTGCAGTGCTATTTTACCAACCTCTGGTTAATCAAAGTTAACTGCATTATAATGTAACATGTGTTGTCTCACTGCATATCAAATTTCCATTCTTCCAAATCATCGGCATGTTTCTGAAAGGCGGCTCTACAAAGAAGTACAGCGGAAAACAAAATCCCAACCATACTATACCTCAAATCGCCAGGAAACTTGCTTTTATACCAATAAAAAAGTTTTAGTTCTTTGTTTTAAGTCTCACTACGTCTTTTGAAGCAAACCTGGGTGGAAGGGCTAGCAGGAGGAAACACCCATTTCCAGCGGTCTGGAAAAAGTCAGATTTCTCTGTCATGTTGGGAACAGACATATAAATATTTATTTGAATCAAACCTCACAATTTTCTGAAGAAAACAAGCAAGCAAGCAAGCAAGCTAGTTTTCAGGTAAAGCCTTTTAGCCTGCTCTGTTTGATCTGCAATGTCTTCTGTCTCTCAGAGGAGTGTTGTCGCTATGTGAATATTAGCCAAGACTGGTCCTGCAGGAAAGTCAGGAAAGAAAGGTGCACCAATCTTATCTTTGATTTTTGTTTCTTTCTCTTTTTTAAAAGAAATTTGTCCTCTATATCTCAAATCTTCCCATTTTGTCCTCCCACAACTTCTGTTATGAACTGTGATCTCTGTCCTACCAAGTTCTTGCTATGGCTCCAGGGCGGTATCGTACATACTTCTATTTCATCTTGATTTAAAAAGCAGAGATTATATTGCAAATTAGACACCAGGCTGTTTCCCCATGCGAGCCTCAGTGCCCGGTGAATCCCAAACTCTTGTTAATATTCATACCGGCGCTAAGGGCGGTGTTGGAGGCTCCAATGTGCTCCGTTGCGTTAGGTCCCATACAAACACGTGTGGGAATCACGCGGGTCCCTGCGTGCCAAGCAAAACTCTCCCCTTTTTGAGCCGACAGTTGATCGATCAGCCGGGGTTTTAGCCATGAGGACCGCCGGCGTTCGGCACGTTCCTGGAAACACCCCGCTCTCCCCGTTCAAAGCCCCTGTGGGTTGAACTCCTCCACGGCTGCTGTTAATAGGTTAATGAGACCCTCGTCTGGTGGAGTTAGAGTGCCTGGCTTTCTAAGATAAAACTATCCAGCGACATTAGGAGGTTGGGCCTCTTTATGACTGAACACCATTCATCCTGAGTACACAAGAGCTCGCAAATTTAATAAGCAGAATCCATTTCAGCCCCGTGGCCTGCCATGGCAACAGGAGAGAGGGGCTCCAGCCTCCGCTGCTCAGGCATCATTATCTCCAGGGCCATCTGCTCCAGAGAAGCACAATCCCAAACTCATTTAAATAGAGCCAGCCTGAAATATGTGACGATTTTTCCCAGTCTCCCCCTCCCTGCCGGCTCCCCCCCTTCCCCGCACGCGGCTACACCTCCGCGCACAAGCGGGAGGGGATGTAATATTCAAAGGGTGAGGAGAGGGTATGGGAGATAAGATTATAGTGATAATGAACTGAGGGAAGGCGAACGGGGGAGGGAGGAACTTTCCTCCTTTGGCTGCTGTTCCTTGAGAAAGCAAGAGGTTGCAATAAATTATAAATGTATTTTTCAAATCATCTTCTTGGAAGAAATATTTCATAAACAATGATTCATCACCCTCCCCAGAACTCAGCCTCTCTAGAACAATTAAGCGGTGAAGAAAACTAACCCAACTAATTCATTTCTTTCCCTGTTTTCTGACTGACGGTGCACTGTCCTCGTCATAAATAGATACAATAAATTGCTGTGTCCCTAAACATGTTCACCCCTCGTAACTGGGGACATTTTGGAAAGCAAATGGGAGGGGTTAGGGGGAAGAGGGTTCAGTCCTTGCCCTGTGGGCTCAGACGATTTGCACCCATGCACGTGCTGCTCGTGTTTAGGGGCTCCCAAGCCAGGGTTTGGGATGGAGACCCATGACAGCTCGTCGAGCAGCTTCAAGTGCATCCCCAAATGGGACAGGAGGGGACATGGGCTTTGACAGAGGGACATAAACAAGAGCACGAGAAGTTGCACCGTGCCTCTGTTTCTGGACAAAGTAATTTTTAGTGCACTTGTTTTGTTTCGGATATAACTCACTGCTTGCAGGCGCGGTGGCTGCAGGAGCTGTAAGGAGCAGTGTGAGCCAAAGCGGGTGGAATGGAGGATGCCGGCTGGTGGTTTTACAAGTCATTGCCCTAACAGAGCGTAAAGTTTGAGGAGCACTTCAGGCTGAAGCTGGGAGGAGATGGCCAAGAGCAAGCCCCAGGGAGACATTCCGGTTGGCACCCAGGCTGGGAAGGGTGTTTCTCTGCCCACCCCCTCCACCACAGCTCTGCACGGTGGGAGAGATGTTGCGGCGGGACAGGAGAGAAGTTACTGCAGGAATTTCTGAAAGATGCCATTTCTCATTTGTTTTCTGTCAGACATCTGACCTCTGCTCACTGGGTCAAAGGAGTAAATCCGTCACGGGCTGAAAGATGGGTTTCCTCTGCTGAGTGGAGGCAGCGCCTGTCCGCTGAGCATCCCTGTCCCTCCTGAGAGTCTGTAAATGGGTCTGGAAACATTTGCCCTGTTCTCATGTTTCCAGGTCTGCAGCACGCATACACCACACAGCATGATGTGTCCGTGCACAGAGGTGTCGAGGCTGTGGATGGGATGGGGAGCCACGGCCCCCTTAGCTTTCAGGGCAGGTGTGCAGTGAGGTATGACTTTGCCAGCTCCCCGTTCACGCATACGCAGTGCCGGCGTCTCTTTCACCCGAAGCTCCCACCTGCCAGGTTTCCCAGCTCCACTCCATGGCACGTGGAGTTCGTGTGGATTATACGGAGTGAGACTGCAGTACGTCAGTGAGATCAAATGAAAGTGTAGAAATGCATCTGGGAATGGTGAAATGAAATCATATATATTCATTACATTTATTTAGTGATGTTAAGCCTCCCAGTGCCCATAACACCCTGTATACGCCGTCATCATTCACCTACAGCGGAGGCAGCCACCGCTGGGAGAGAGAGTGGCGGAGGGCCAGAAAGCCAGTGCAGCATCGCCGAGGCGGGGACGCGACGAATGCCTGCAAAGACAGACATCTCTGCCCTGGCCCCAGGGAGAGTTGAAGGAGGCAAAATGGAATTATACATCTTGGAAACTGGAGATTTTCCACCATCGACTGAGTCCTGGGCTATTTCAGTGTCCGCTTCTGTGGATTTTTGCAAGAGCAGTGCTTGCTCAGATGAGGAAATTGTGGTTACTGTTGGTGCCCATCCCTGGGCAATGCAACCACACACGCGCAAGACATCTTGGGTGACCAAGGTGCTCAGTGTCCCCTCCGGGAGGCTGAAACCGCTTTGGTCACATCCCTTACTTCACACAGATATAATCTTTAAGTGTTCACTAACTCAAGTTGTCAAGTCATTGATTAGGAATGCAGACTCAGCAAACCCTGGGTGATAAATAGCGTATGACATATTACCTTATATTGAAAGCCTCTATTGCTTGGAAATCTTTTTAGGTTGATAAATTGGAGGATCTACCACAAAATCCATAATAATGTGTTTTTCTCTGTAGCTCAGTTAGAAATGATAAGGTACCAAGTGTTATCGGAGAGGAATAAGCTTCAAAGTATTTGCAGAAGTATTTTAATTTATTAAATCTGCAGAATAGCTGAAAAATTCATAAGAACGGTTTCGCTGCAAGTTCCTCAGCTTTTTCTTTTCCTGGACTGGCTAACGCCACATGAAGACCTGAACCTAACCAGGCCTTTGAATTCTCATCCTAGACAAAGTTTTGGCCAACAAACAAACATGCCTTATGAAGACACAAGTTCAGCTCCTGTTTTCTTATTTAGAAGAAAAATTATTTCCTCTAAAGAAATTTCAGATCTTTGTATCTACCCATGTAAATCCTTGTCAGAAATGTCCCAGGAACTTATATGCACAGTAACATGCAGCATCCACTCCAGATGAAAAGATAACTAGATGTCTTCACAGACAGACTGATGCCGCAAACTCCATCTGATCCTCTGTGAAAACTCAGCCTGGAGTTTCACGGACCATCTTTCACCAGCCAGCCTAGACTCTTGCCTTAAGCACATGCATTCAATTATTTAGCAAGGAAAATGGGCTCCTGTAACTAATAAAATATCTGATTTAGCGTCTTAATCCCATTCTAACATCTTTAAACCAGTGCCAACACAGGTGAGACCTCTGGGAGAGGAAAGCTAAATATTGCTCTCTGCCTCGTCGCTTGCTTTCAAATGTACATTTCACTCCATCTCTGTTCTTCAGAATTGATGTTGCAAGGATGGTGGCAGAGAGCTGTTCTAGGAAAGCACGGCAAATGCCCAGCTCCAGCAGAAACCAGCCTACCACCGTGCAGATCTGCTGTAACACGAGTAATTCATCCCGGATGGCAAAGGCTGGACTTGTTTTTTTGAAATGCTCAGCTGTTAGCAGCACGAGAAAACCAACCCATGGGTCAAAGCTCTCGGAGCAAATCTTTCTGCTTTATTTTTCAGGTTTTAAGAGATAAAGCCCAGCAGGTGGGAAGGAAGAGATTGAACAGAGCAGTTTTTCATTCTTCCATAAGCAAATTCTTTGTCGCAATCTCTTCGGCTCCTGGTGTGGTGGCCTAACGTAACTAGACAGCACAGACCAAAATCTTTCCTGCATAATTGTGTGCTTCACTGGACTGACACCGGGAATGTATTTAGCTTACCCGAGGCTCAGCTGGAGATGGGGTGGCTTTCGAAGAGCTTATGCTCTGTCCCAGTGCATCACCCCTCATTGATTGATCACCTTTTCTGCAGACTCTGACAAGAGGTATGAAATTACCATTAAAGATGCCCCTCAGAAAGGCTCCACGTCATTTTCTGATCAGATTTACACTGTACTGGGAGGAGTGAAGCAACTAGCATCTCCCTTTGCACCCCATCGTCTAATTCCGCAGCTGATGGAGCTGGCTGGGGCTAAAGGGATGGCACGGAGGAAAACCTGGGCTGTGAACAAGGTCTGGGCAAGTCCAGGAAATCAGCAGATACCAATGATTTGGCTATAGTCCAATACAACTCAGCTCTCAATTTTGATCACATTAGCAAGAGTTAAAAAAAAAAGCTGGAAAATTGGACATTTTCTGACAAAAAAACCCCCAACAAACCAACATTTGGATTGCTTGTAGTGAATAAACATTGGGTTAAAAGTCCAGGAAAATTTGGGGCAGGCTATAGTTATAAATGTACCTAACATCTTTCCTGGTATCTATTTCACATGCAGCCTCATTTTCTTGCATATTTTCTATTTTTATTTCCTTTAATGGGTTTCAGCCGTGATATTTTTAAGAGCGCTTTTCCATGCGTAGCAGCTGCCATTGCCATGCTGTCAGCCCGGTTGCCATGGCTGATACGCAGGGCTCGTGCCAGAATTTTGTTGGTCAACAAGCCGCTGTCAGCACTGTTGGGCATCGTGTTTCCATAGCTATCCATGGCGAGGGATATCTTCAGGCGTTGTGATGCTGAATCTCCTTTTTAAAGGACTCAGCCTAAATGCACTCACAGGTCTGCAGTCTTTAATGTGACTGTTTAGCACCCTAACAGCTGAACTCTCTCCAAATTAGCCGGAAAAGCAAGCGCGACGATTTTTAACGCAGCGCCGGTAGAGCAGCTCGTCTGTGCTAATCAAAAGGGAGCGATCAGCTTGAAAATGTCCCCTCTTAATTTAATTCATGGACTTCAAAAATAAGTTTCTTCAGATGCAGGTGCCTTGAGAACATCCGTCTTTAAATCATTTGAAGTAGTGAATTCCTCTCACCGGACTTAATTAGGGACAGGTATTAAAACAAATCGAGGAAGAAGATCTTAGAAGAAAAGTGGTTTTATTAGAAAAGGACTGTAGGGCTTTTTAATTAATGCCAGAACAGCTGTCCTTAAACTGTTTCTCTCTTATGAGTGGATTATCCCAGCGAAGGCTAAGAGGCCATGGAAAACAAGGAACAAGTTCTGTTCAGAGCTTCTGGTCCCCGTCTGCAACACTGTCATCAGAAACTGCAGAGCATTTGTCTGGTCTTCCCTTGGATTGCAGCATATTTCTGTTTTCTTACAATATAGACTCATCCCAGTTTGTTTCTAAGTCAATTGCTTTTTTGTTCATGTTGCATATTCCCTAAACAGTCATATTAGTGGTGACAGCATGTCATTTTGATGGTGTTATGACAGTATGACGCCAAACTAGTATTAACATAACATTTCTTTTTAAATCTTGTCTGAAAACATATTGTTCTCCCTTGCCAGCGCTTCTCTGTTTCTCACCCTTTACCATGGGTTCTGGGTTGCCTTTTTTTGGTTTAACTCAGTTGTTGCAAGCGGGCTGATATGCAGCATATACGAAGGCATTTTGTTGATCAATCAGGTGATGACAGAAGGGAGAGGAGAATGAACCCGTTTGCCCAAGGCTGTCCAGAAGCATTTACTGGGGGAAAGCCCCAAGCGCACATTTCCCTGGCTAACATCTTTTCTGTCATGCCTCACCTTGCTCAGATTTATCAAGTTTAGATTTATGAAGTTTAGGTTTCAAGATCTCCAGTGCTACCACAGAATTATTTGTATTTCTTCTACGTTTCCTTCTACAACCTCAATTAAAAGGTGGACTCTGATGTCCCCTAAATGGTGAAGTCAGTCTTAAATTCAGAAAGCTCACGAAGAGGGGAGAGCTGTAACTTGGGGGACAAGGACCTCTCTGTGTGCACGAGGGGGATGAGCAGATGCTCTTACTTGTTTGAACGCCCTGCTTTTCTGATGTGAGGTCTGCGGGATGCTGTCTCAGAGACTGAGCTAGTTTGGCTGGGAAATCAAAATTGCTAAATAACAGACATTTTTTAGAAGGGAAGTAAAATAGCGCTTGTTTCTCAAGGAAGAGATTTTTATGTTAAAAGTAATAGAAGAGCAGAAATCACCTCCAGTCCCTGTGACACGCAGGCAGCGAGAGGCACACTCCTGGGCAAACACCTGCATCTGAGGGAGCCCAAATTGCCAAGGAGGAGATGCAGTCATCAAAACAGAGAAAAATACAAATGGCCTTTCCTATGTTACCCCTGCTCGAGGCAGAAACCTGGCTGGCAGACACCAGTCGACCCAAGGCCCCATTGAGCAAAGTGCTTTTCCCTTGCTGGTCGAGAGGACCGGGAGAAGGTGACACCGAGAGCTGCAGCTCTGCACCGGGGGGCTGCCAGGGAGCCCCGAGGCTGGAGGCATCGCTCAGTCTCTGCGTGCAACCTAGCTGGCAAAACCTGGAGGCATCTTTGCCCGACCCCTCTCACCTCCCTAGGGGGCAAAATATGCTCTGGTCCAGATTGGCTTAGTGCGTTGCTGGCTGCAGGGTTTTCCTGGCTCTCAGCCCGTTAGTGATGAGGGGAGAATGGGAGGGGGTCCTGCGATACGATGCACAGTAAAGCTCCGCGACAGCCCGCTGATGGGGCTGAAACACCCACTTTCCTCTCCAGCAGCCTGTGGCTGAGCACAGACCCCATCCCCGTTGCCCTGGACATCTGCACCCCACAGCTCCCCCTGCCCCTTGCCCCCAGCTGCTTCCCCACAGCAAACCTTTGCTCAGTTGGGTTTGGTTTTTTTTTTTTTTTTGCTTGTTTGCTTTTCTATCCCTCCTTCTGCTCCCTGACCTGACAAGTGCTCCTTTTAGCAGAGTATTAATTATCATCGCAGTGCTGGGACTAGTAATTATCCCTCCCTTGTGCTTTATGGGCTTCCCAGCACGGCTCGCAACGAGGACAGGGTGAAATGGCTCAGCTGGCGAGGGGCTCGTGGTGTGTGTCTTGGAGCTGTGGTAATTGTCCTGTGCCAGAGAGGAGGGAATGAGGGGAAGAAGGAGGAAAAGGAGAAAATAGTCTCTTTGGAGTCAACAGTGACTCGGAGAACTTGGCTTGTAGCCTTTAATCAGGGTGTTTTCTTCCCAGTGACTCCCAGAGTTTGTAACGGAGAAGAAAAATAGGAGCAACTGGGGCTATCCACCAGGAGATGGAGAAGCTCAGGAGGGCTGAGAGGACAATAACGATGTTTGCCAGTGCTGAGAAACTCCCTTGCAACACGAAGCATGAGAAAAAATCCTGATAGAGACCTACACAGAGGTCATAGGGAGAAGATTGCAGGGATGTGGGTACACCTGTGTGTTCCTCTGTGGGTATTTGTGTGGGGCAACTGCAGCAGGCTTTGCATTTGATGGGGGATCGCTCACGTTTCCTCGCAGGGCTCGCGTGGGCTGGCCAGGCACAACTGGGCACAGCAGCATTCATTTAGTAATCTCACTGATATTAACTGCCATGTTAGTGCCGAGTTTATGGGGTTTGTCAAAAAGAATTCATACTCATTTAGTGCATTGCATTTCACCCAGCATTTTAAATTAAAAATTCTGTGTTTAAGTCTGCCCTCTCATGCCAAATTGCATGGTGACCAGCCAGCCAAGGATGCTTCTCCGAGATGTTCATCAGCCCAGTGCTGCCCTGGCTGGTGTGACCTGCCTTGGGAGGCAATTGCTGTGGCGAGCCCAGCAAGGAGGCACGGCACGGGACGGCAGAGCTGGAGAGCATTGAGGTGAGAGCTCAGGTGCCTTCCAAGGCACAGTGCTACTGCCAGAAACGCAACAGCTCTCTGTCATGAACAGGGTAAAAAAAACCCAAACAAACAAAACCCCAAACACAAAAAACAACCAAAAAACCCCAAACCTCCAAACCAAAATACCTACTCTCTGGCCAAAACTGTGAATTTTTCTTCAGCAAAATGACAACACCCTACTTGTGAAAATTGCCTTTCATTATAGCAGCAAGGGGAAAGGGAGGTAAAAATGAAATAAGCTGTGCTTTTCTTCCCTTTATGTCCTTTTTGCAAACCTGTAAGCATTTTTTCTGTCTTTTGTCCTCCCAGTTTCCTCTAGCAGTGAGAAGTTTTATTTCAATTTATTGTGTCTTTGTCTAGGAATTTAGGGATCTCAAGCAAATCACAGCCCCAGTCTGGCAAGCACTGCAAATAGACGTAGTAAGAGGTAGGGTGTGCTCTGAGCACCTTTTACTCGAAATAGAGAAGCCAAGTGTCAGAGGGAAAATGGATAAAGACACTTTCCCATGGCCACTGTCAAAAAATCAGTGGCAGGAGTAGAAACAAAATCTAGATCTCCCACCTCTAGGTTCTTGTGAAAAACTCTCCACTTGGGGATTCTTTTTCTGGTATCAAGGAGTAATTGTAGGAATGGAGCCGGGATGCTGAAGCCCTAAGCTGGAAAGCAGCATCCTGCCCTTGCTGCTGCTCTGCCCCATGCCCAATGTTGGGACAAATTGCGCGTGTAAGACCCGAGGCTGTGCGGGTGTGCACCGACCCACTCGCTGGCTGCTGATGGACATTCCCACATGCAGCATCTTGGAAGTTGTGGGATTGAACTCTGCAGCTTTTCCCTGTGCAGAGTGCAGGAGGTGCTTGACTTTGGTAGGCCAGTGTGGGTAAGCCTTGGAGGTCACTTGTTCCACAGAAACGCACTGTGCAAGTAAATCCTCCCAGTCCAGGCTGAAAACCCTATCCCTGGAGAATTAGGCAGAGCTCATTTACCCATCATTAATGGGAGCAGGTAAAAATATACCCACTAAGGCGGTGATCATCCCTGTAAATACAGTTGTGCTGAGAAACTTAATCCTCAAACATATGAGCATTGCATCTCTGCCTTTGCAGCAAGGCAACTTTGAGCATCTTCTTCTGATACAGTGGAGCCAGCTGGGTTTTCGGACTCTGGGCTAAGGAAGATGATACTTTGCTCTTAGCTCTGCCAGCGACTCTCTATGTAACCTTGGTCAAATCACTTGCCACCCTGAAGAGGGTGGAAGAAGATTCAGTGCAGCAGCTACTGAGGGTGGGCAGCCCCAGCTTTCCATGCGCTCGGAGGAGACGAGCAGCTGCAGCACCAAACTGAGCTGCTGAGAGTGTGAGCACGGCTTCAGCCTCCTCCCGCTGCTGGTTTGGGGCAGCCCTGGATAACGGGCAGTCTGCACTGACTGTCACTTTTTGGCTGCTCCCTCTCTGGCTCAGCAAAGACGGTCCAAATACAGTCCTGAATCACCATGTGCCTCAGTTTCCCCATCTGTTAAATGAGGCTGATCATCGCTTTCAGTTTTGGGTTGTCAGCATTGCAGTGCCATGCAGAGCCTTAGAGAAAAGGGCTTCCTCTCGATGAGGGGGATTGATACCCTGCAGCTGAGCAGCTCCCTTTGTCAGGCATTCCCCATCCATGGTGGCTCTGCTGATTTTGGGCACGTGCACATCCCTCCCGCACACCAGATAACAAACTGGCTCAGAAACTGCATCCATCCTCCATCTCGTCTGAAGGCAGATTGCTCACGGGCGGAGGAAATCTCCTGGAGAGTGAACCTTGTCAGCAAAAATGCAAATATTTGGAGACAAAGTGTTCATTACAGCAGAACTTGATTTCAGGGTCAACCCTTTTTGCAGCAAATTGTTAGCCAGCTAAAATGTTTATTGTCACCACACTCTGGCAGTTTTGACAGTACCTATCAAGTTGAGCTTGACAATATCTGCATACTGCTTCTCCAGCTTTCCCTCGCGCAGCAATGAGAGAGGTGCTGGAGGAAGAGATTTAAGACAGAAGCGAACGGTCAACAGATAATTGGAACTATCCCCTTCTTTGTGAAAAAGCCAGGGCTGCTGTGTACCGGGGGAGCTGTTTAAGGGGAGGAAAGCATAACACAGGCTGTTGGTGATACGGTGGTGGGGTGCACAGTGAAACATCCTGGTGGATTTTTTTTTTTTTTTTTTCTTTTCGGATATAAAATTGCACACATGGAACAAACTCTCCCTGGTCTGGCAGTGCATCAGCAGAAATCACAGCCTACAAAAGGAGAGTATTTCCTTTGGTCTTTTTCTATGCGAGCCGCGCGACTTCCCAGGACCCACAGCAGGGAACCATCCAGATATCAGTGGAGTTTCTGTGATTTTTCTGCATTCTCATTTGTTCTCTTCAGCTCTGGGGTTGAATCTGCTCCCCTTAACGCCTGCACAGGACTAAGGCCAGTGGCACCTGGGAAGAGGATGACACCACTGGCAAGCCCAGAGCCCAAAGGGATAAGCTCCCACGTCTTTGCACTGTGCTCTGAGACCACAGGATGGAGGGAGCCAGGGCCAGCTCTGCCTCGCCAGTGAAGGTGGGAAGAGGGGAGGCAGCAGCAGAATCTGGGGAAAAACAAGAACCAGGGCGAGATGCTGATGAAAACACCAAGAAGGAGTTGACAAGGCAGCTGCAGCCACAAGGCCTGCTAATAACATTTTGGGGCTCCCTCTGCTAGACAAAAGAGAGCAGCTTCCAGCTCAAGGATGGACTAATTTTACTCTGCTTTTCACTCCTCCATGTCTTTACCTTTTCCCCCAGATAATGCACAGGGAAGGTGGGCCAGTCTGGAGTCACTGTGAATGGGTTTAATTTCCTTCCTTGCTGGAGCTGAGTGAAGGCTGTTTCACCTCAACAGGCTGCTCCCAACACCCCTTAATTTGAGATCTCCTGCATGCAGGAAGCAATGGAGTAGAGTGACCTTGCTGAATCCTGGCTGCTGCAGCTGCAGGAGAACAGGGGAGGAAAAGAAAAGAGGGGAGGAGGAAGAGGCACTTTGCTGTCTCCCATTAAAGCCCCAAGAGGCTGAAGATGAGAGAGTAAAAGTTTCAAATTGCCAGAACGTAATTCTGAAAGTCATTTTCCAAGCGCAGAGCTCTCCGCAATGTCACCTCTCATCTTCCAAGGTGGGGATTGAAGGGACAATAAAGCATAGAATATTCTGCAAAGACAGAGCTGCTAATTCAAAGATGGAAGAGGTGCCAGTCCCCAAACAGGCTGTCTCACACCCCCTTCTGCTGGGAGATCTGTGCAGTCAGATGTAGCTGTACAGGGGGCCCAGTTCCAGCTCCTTTCCTGAGCCGTATCCAGTCCAGACGAGTGATGCAGCTGAGCTAAGCATGGCTTATCCAAGTTCTTCTAAAGAGTAAGGATCTCAAAAAAAAAACCACCCACCTATTCAACAGTTACACTTTTAATTTGACTCAAACTCCTGACTTTCAATTCAATCCAATGACGATGATAATGATTATTACTATTATTATTTTCTTAGACCTCCCTGAGACCAGCAGAAGACTGTAATGGATGTGTAGAAGAAAAGGTGCACTTTGGTATTCACACACCCCCTGCCCCAACCCAGCAAAGCTGTTCCTCCCCGCTCCCTCTTCCAGCTCTCTGCCTTCAAAGAAATATGGATTAAGGAGTTAGATGTATTCAACAAAGATTTCAGCCCGGGATTTTCCACCAAAGAATGAATTACCCTCTTGTTTTACATTCTTTGCCAACCTTTTTTCCGACTGCATCCCCCCCTTATGTTTATAAAATAAAAAATTACCCAAATATACAGGCATGCCCTGCTGAGATAAATTGCATTCAACTCTCCTTCAGTTAATATCAGCTTTGTCCCAGGCTCCTTATCAATGGTGCCACCTGTCCCTTCAAGCACAGGCTTTTCCCCTTTCCCTTTTCCAAATTACCCAAGCTGAGGCTTGGGTGGGCTTGCCCTCTCTGCAGATGTGCTTATTTACCCACCCAGGTCAGGGTGCTGAGTTTTCACGTTGACAATCAGGCTTTTTGCCATACAATCCCTCCTCTCTTCCACTTTCAGAAATGGCACTTTCGCCTCTCTGCTGGCCAGGGCTGAACCACAGAAAGAGCTGGCCTTGTTTTTATCTAGGGTAACAAGCAGAGTGTGGTGGGTAACACAACCTAGAGAAGGCACTTTGCCCTCCAAGCCAACAGGGTAACACAGTTCAGTGCTATCATACATATTAATCACAATCCTCATTAGTTTTCTATTATTATTATTATTATTATTATTATTATTATTATTATTATTATTATTATTATTATTTCCTGGTAACTATTTCCCTGCTTTTCCATCTGGGAGGCCAGTGAGAGTGTTCCTCACTGGCCTGTAGCCAGTTTTCTCCAGCTGGGATCAGTTCAGTCCAATGTTGCCATCTGTCCTTTGAGGCAGAGGGACATCCTCTTCCATTTCGGATCTCTCCCAGAAGCAGTTCCCCCTTTTCCTTCCCCGATGCACCCTGGACTTGACCAAGGCATCCAACGAGCAGTGCATGGCCATCATTAGACTCATGCATTTCTAAACAGACTTGGGCATGCAAGAGCACCAGTGACCTGTCCACTGGCTGCCCAGAGCCCTGCCAGCCCATGGACTGCCCGCAGGGCTGTGGGCATGTCCCCCTGCCCAGCCCCGGGGTGAGCTGGGGGGACTGTCACTCTACAAGCAGATACAGTGTCTTTTGGGGTGTCCCAGACATAGTGGAGCTGGATGGGGGCTCGCTCCCTGGGGATGCTTCGTCTGGAGGGAGGGAATGTCTAACCCCCCCGCCTGCTCTCTCCATTGGGATGTGGATGTTGTCACTTCAGCTCTCTCCTAATTAAAGACAGAAGTGAGGCGCTGAGACCCCGACCCCGACGGGGGACGGGTCCCCTTCCCCAGCTTCTCCCCCCTTCCCATCCAGGAGGGCCGGGCCGGGGCGGGGAGGGGGGGGATGACACCAGAGCCATTGTGCGGGGCCCCCGCGGATTGGCCGCCGAGTGCGCTGCAGTGATTTTGCGGCGAGGTCCCATTGGCCGCCGCCGCGCATAAGTTTTTGCTCCGGACGGCAACTTTTCCCAGGGATGATGGAGTAACCCCGCGGCGGCTCCGCTCCCTCCCGCCGCCCGGCTCTTCCCCACCGCCCTGGGCGAAGGCAGCCACCGCTACCCGGCAAGGATGAAGCTCTGCGGGACTTTCCTCGGTTCGTAGCCGTTCGCCGGCGGATGGGGGGGGGTGTGTGAGTGTAGGGGGGTGTTTCTTGAGTATGTTACCCCCCCCCCGCCCTTTCTCCTCTAAAAGCACTCGAGCAGCTTAATTCTGCCTAAGCCACGCCTTGGCAAGGGGGGGGGGGTGGGAATCGCGGAAAACTGCCCTTGTTTTATGTTGTTTTTCCCCTCAATGGCATGGTGGAAAGAGGTTCCCGAGCGTATCTCAGAGCGCGAGTTTTCTGTGCTTGCGTTTAGCAAGCGAGGTCCCTGTCTCTTCCCCGCCCTGCTTTGCTCCGGGCTCAGCTGCGAAGGGCTACAGGTGCGGGGGGGTAGTGCGCGGCCCCCGGTGCTGCTGCTCCGAGGCACCGGCGGGGCTTTGTCCCCTCTGCCGCGGGTTTCACCTAATTACAAAGGACGAGGAGGGAAGGGCGGGGGGGTGAGAAGAAAATCCTGTTTTCTGCCGCTTCTGGTCACAGTTCTGCGAGTGTGTGTGGTGTGTTTGGTTTGCTTTTGCGTTTTTTTTTCTCTTGCATACTGCTGGATATAAGAGGGCGAGGGGATGTTATTAAATAAAAAGTTGGTTCGTGCCTGTTCAGCTGGGTGTGTTTCAGTGTTTGGATTAACCGAGGCACAAAGGAGAAAGTTTTGGGATAATGCGAGGTGCCTTTTGCAAAGGATGGTGATTGCTCCAATTGTTGCTCTTGAGAGAGAAAAGGGCTCTACATTTGGGTTAGACAAAGACATTGCCTCTTCGGGAAGGAACCGCCCAAATCAGAGAGAAGGGGCGCGCCGGAGAGCGAGCAAAGGGTTATTAAAAGTTTTTTTGTGCCTGTGCATGTTGTTCCATCTGCCAGGGGCCTGTAGTGGGCAGGTTTCTTCGCAACCCTTCAGCTGTTCCATATACAATATTAATGCTGGCCATTTCTATTCGGCATACAACAGCACTAATTGTAGTCTGAGGCATTAAGGCAGCCAGCCCATCTGCATAGAAGCTTTCAGAAAGAAACAAGGAAAAAAAAATCTTTTACCCCCAGCTGGTAACCGGAGAAGTTGGTGCCAATTAGAAATGCATAAAGTTTGAGATCTAATTTACTTTAAAACAGACTCAAAGAAGCCAACGAAATGCATCACAGCGTTTTTATGTCTGTATTTACAGAAGCAAAAGCAGTTTTATTTTAAATAATTTCAAACTTGAAACGCTTGGTCTGAAAACATGAGCAGAGTATGATTTAAAAAAACCACAAAACAAATTGCACGGGGGGGCGTGGCGTGAAGGGAATCTACTTTTAAAAATCCTTTCGGCATTCATTTCTGCAGGCGGCAGGCAGGCAGGGACCCTCGGAGCACCCGTCTCAAAAAAAAAAAAAAACCCCAAACAAAAAAAAAAACCGCTCCAAAACCGAACATACGCGAACGTTTATTTTATACCTCTCTGCCGTACGGCAGCTCTTTCAGACCTGGGAACGCACAATAATGATCTCCTCCCTGAAAACAGCTGTAAAGTGACTGTGTAGAGCTCGGGGTGGGGGAAGCCGAAAAATGCTTAAAAGGGTGGGAAATGCTTTAAAAGGGGAAAGGGCGGGGCGGCCGGAGCTGTCCACCGCCGTGGTGCTGACTCGCCGCCGGGCTGGAGCCCACGCGTGGCTTTGCTCTCCCCTGCGGGCTCCTCCAGCGTGCGGGGGCGGGGGCGGCCTGGTGGCCGGCCTGACCCGGAGATCCTCAGGAGAGGAGGGTTTTGGGGGCTGCGAGATGAGAATTCCTGCCGGTTGCTGAAGTTGGTGAGAACTAGAAACTCTGGGTAAGGCACTGCTTGTTTGCAGCGTTTTGAGAGGAGGGGAAGGGGAAGTCTGGGGAGTTTGGGAACAAAGAAAAACCAAACACACTCTCGCAACCCAGAGCTTGGTAGAATGGTGTCAAAACTGTCAGCTGCCTTAGGGCTCCTAGGTGTGTCACGTGTTAATAAATGCAACAACAGCAATAATAAAATTAATCTGTGCTAACAGAGGCACAGGTATGTTTGCATATGTGCGTATTTGTTGTATACGCACAGTGTGTGTGTACACAAATTTATGTGGAAACACACACAAGTAAACACACTTCCCTCCTGCCTTCCAGCCTATCTATTGTGCTTTTGTTTCTCAAGTTTTAGCATTACATCTCTAAATGAAATAGCGGTGGAGAGGACCAGGCAGCATTGTGAGCAGAGAGGAGCTGAGTCCTCCTGTCCCTCCCTTTGATTCTATCGCGGGTGCAGAACAATGGAGATGCAGTGTAGCACCAGGCCTGCTGCCTGCAGATAAGAGTTTAATAGAATTTCTGAATGCCAAAGGTTTAGGATGTAAAATATCCCTGTCTCCGTGGTGTGTCCAAAGGAGATAGAAAATAGCTTTTCAGGAGTACTCTCTGCTGAATACCTCCTTTATGTTAATGGTTTAGGAGCACATGGCTTGCAAGCCATGGAAATGGGCATCGTAAGACTCTCCAAAGCAGCCTCAACAGTTTAAAATTAGTATTTCTGTTGCTCTCGCATCAATAAAATGTCCAAGATGGGAAGTCAAATCACTTTCCTCTGCCATGTGCCCTGTAACAGTCCATGGGTGAGACAGGGTTGCATCCAGCACTCACTCAAACCCATGCTGACAGGCAGGTGTCCAGCAGAGCTAATAATGTGCATGGGCTGAAACCTTGGGCAGCCTGAGAGGCTTTTCCCTTTCCTGCCTGTGCCAGGGTGATGGGGAGCTGGAGAGGGGCAGTTTGGGCTCTGGAGCTGGAGTTTCCCGCAGGAGAGTGCATCCCCAGCAGGATTCAACTTCCCCTGCTGGGCTCTGCCTCTGCTCTTTCAGCTCTCTAAAGGCTCCTGGGGTTTCCGTTCATTTGTGAGCTCCTGCATGTTTTCGGAAGTCTTCATTAAGATGACAGTAAAGTCTTAATAGTCTCGGTGATGTTGGGGATGGCATGAGGGTGCAGGAAAAAGGACCGGGTAGAGAGGTGACACCCCCCTACACGGCCTGTGGGGCTGCAGCATGCCTGTGTTTTCCCCCTGCTATTTCTGAAAAGTTGCAATCCAAGTGCTAATGCTCCTGTCTGGCGGAGGGGGACGTGCTAATGCCCTTCCTGTGGCATGGAGCCGGGGTCTCTCCCCAGAGCCTCCCTCCCTCCAGCTCAGCGAGGGCTTTCTCCTCCCGAGGTGGCCAGATCTCCACCTAACAGAAGCATTTTCAAGGAAAGATGATGCTAGCTCCTGGAAAGTGCGGCTCTTTCTGGGAGGAAATGGAAGAACACGCACTTTTCTCACTTAGAAACAATCCCCAAACTATTTTAGTCACTGACTTCTTTTAGGACTTATCCTTATGTTATTCTCCTTCCTATCACGAAGCCCAAAACGTAACTGCCTGAGTTGCGATACGTCCTTCCTGGGGTGAGGCGATGTCTACTGGGAATATGTTGTGTCATTTTTTTTTTAAGGAGAGGGGAAAAAAAAATATTTATACACCTTTTAACCACTCGCTTTTGAATATGTATATCAGCTAATATGCAATACTTCCAGGTTCATAGAGGCGATAAATTTCCCAGTCTGTTCTTTATGGTGATAGGTCATCTTCCTAACCACCAATAAATATTGTAAAGTACTTTCGCTGGAGCTGTGCTAACCCAGGGCATCTGTCACTCGCTGCTTGCTGCTATTAGGAATTATTGGGCCGTACCACGCGTCGGGATGCGCGGGGGGGGACACGGCACGGCACTTGTCGCGCTCGCCGTCCTTTTGTGTTGCTGCTATCAAAGGAGCCCCGAACCTCGTGCATATTAATTATGAATCAGCTCGGGTAAAATCACTCACCTTCTGCTGGGTCTCGGGAAGGGAGGGGGGTGAGGTGAGAGGGGCTGGTGGGGCTGGGAGAGCCCCAACTCTCTGTACGCTCAAGTCAGCAGCTCCATCTCTCTCTCTCTCTTTTTGATGCTATACTGTAAATTTATTTCACCTCAGAGAGTAAACAGATATATTGCAACCCCAAGGGTTCATGGGTAGTGTATTTACAAAGGGAAGGCGCAGCAAGCCCCCTCTGTGCCATTTCCATTAATGAGAGCGGTCATTAAGTAAATGAGACATTGCCTTTAGCAGGCTTAAGAGTTCACACACTAAGGAGTATCAGATATTTAATTGAAACCAACAACCCGTCTTACACGCGTGTTACTGGTGTAGGGAAGTGGGCTGCCCTCCAAGAACTCTCCCCCCACAACCTCCCCCATGCAAATTTCATGATTGGTTTCCGTGATGTCATTTTGCAAAGGGGCAGACAATAGCTGTGGGGAAAGGTAAGTCAATATTACGTTCTTTCGCTGACAAAGGCAGATAATGCTGGCTTTTTTCTTTTCTTTTTTTTTTCTCTCTCCTTTTTTTTTTTTTTTTCCTGCCTTGGATTGAGACAGAAGGGAAAGGCTTTTGGAGCACACAGTTGATGTAAACAGACGCAGGCGTTTCGCCTTTAGAGCACGAAGGCTGGGTTGTTGTTTTGAAAATTGCACTGGAGAACCGAGGGGATTTTTATGATGATCATCATGCTCCTAGGTCCATCTTGCTTGCTCGTTCTCTCGCTGGCTGCGAGATGCTAGTGGACATGTTATGCTTCTGACTGAAAAGAGGTTGAATAAGACGAGAAAGGAGGAGATTAATTTAAAAAAAAAAAAGCACAACATCGCATTCGGCTGGGAAACTTTCTGAATATTTCTGGAAGAGGATGCTTGCCGGGTTTGTGGACCGCGAGATCGGTGGATGTTTATCCGGAGGGAAGCGTGCGCGGTGTTAGCAGAAGACGCTCCCGGTCACCGAGAGGAGTTTGCGCCGCCGGCGGCCTCCGCGGCCGCGGAGCTCTCGGAGGTGCTGATGGCGGTGCGCGCCCGCGGTGCGGGGGCCGGGGCTCCGCGCGTCCCTCTCCGGGCTGTTATCTCCCCACATCCCCCCAGCCCCCTTACTACAAAAACTCCAGCCTAAGTCCGCAGTTTCGTACTCCTCGGTCTTTAAGGAGCTCCGCGCCCCGGCGGGGGGGCCGCGCTTTGCTCGCCGATGGACGCGTGTGCGGAGGGCTGGCGTTTGCCGGCTCAAGTCGCCTGCCGGGTGCTCGCTCTTGCCGCTGGCAGACTTTTTTCTTTTTTTCTCTTTTTTTTTTTTTTCTTCCCCTCTTCCCCGATATTGACTACTTCAGAGTTCTCTATTTATAGCAGCGAGGAACAAGGGAAGTGTGCCATGTTTGTGGATTCTTCTCTATATATTGGCCACGGCAGAAATCTGCGGGTTCTTATTTTTAGCTGGCTCGGAAGAGGCTTTGCTTGGCTAATCTCTTTATCAATTTTAGCAAAGTTTTTTTTGTTGTTTTGTGGGTAATTTGGGGGGAGGACGAAGGGAAGGGGGCTGGTGCCTTAGGATATGCTTGTGCTGCGATCGACCCCGGCGAGTTAGGCTGAGTTTGGGGCGCAGTTTGCCGGCGGGTAGGACCGACCCTCCCCGGGGAGGTGGCCCCAAAGGGGGACTCAGCACCCCCCGAGGCACCCCCACGCAAAGGGGCAGGTCGTGGGGACCAGCATCCTCGGAGCGGGAGGCCTGGGGGTGTGCGAGCTCCCCCGGAGCCGGGCTGCGGGGACAGGGGAGGGGGCAGGCTGCCCCCTGCTCCCCCCGACCTGGCCGGCAGCAGTGCGGGGGGCAGCCGCACACGGCGCCGGCCGCTCCGCTCTCCTCCCGCTATTGTTGAGCCCCTTCGCTCCGAGCAGCCGCTGAAAACAAGTGCAAAAAGCCCAGGCTAAATCCTCGCCGTCGCCCTGCCGCTACTTTTAGTTATTTTTTTTCTTTTCTTTCCCTTTCCCTCTCTCTCGTTGGCTCATCTGCTGTTATTATCAGCCTTTTCCATATGGCCACTTTAATTAATGGCAGACAAAAGGGGGTTTGGGGGGGGGGAGGAATCCAGGAATTAGAGTTTATAGTTGGTTTGTCTCTGATGCTGTCATAGAAACCAGAAGCAAAGATGCCGCCTTTCCACTTCTTTGTATGATCCTGTTTATTGTTCCCGAGCGGCGCAGATTGGAGCAGGCGCATGTTGCAAAGCGCAAACCATCGCCTGCTGCTGCGGCCCGAGAAACCCGGGCACAACTTGTCCCCTCCAGCTCTTTCTCTCTCAAAGCTGCCTGCCCTCTTCCCTTTCTTTCCCTCTTTCTCCTGTCTCGGGAAGACCACGGAAAACTTATTTTTTGCTTGCCTTTTTTTTCCTTTTTTTTATGCAAGTGGTTTAGGGATTTGTGGGATCCCAAAGGCGAGAAGAGTAGGAAAACTCCAGAAAGCTGGGTTTATCCCGTCTCAGAAAGCAAACGGGAGCTGTCCCTTGTTGTTCCGGCGGAGTTGGGGTCCGTGCACCCCGGAGCGGTGGGTCGGGGTCTGTCGCGGGGTACCGTTACAGCGGGGCACCGTCTCCCGGAGGTGGCAACTTCCCGGGGGTCCCGTCGAGGAGGGGTCTGGGCGGCCGGAGCCGCTGGTCAATTGCGCAGCCCCGAGCAAAGGTCCGTGACTTCCCCCCGCCCGCCCCCGGTCGCCGTTGGCCCGCGGCAGCCTTCGGGGCGAGAGGGGTCAGCGGGGGGCACCTCGTACCGTAGGAAAGTCAGAAATGTAGCCCCCCTCCTGTGAGCACCTGCAAGGGGGATCCCCGGGGAATGGCCCGGCGCAGCCCCCGGCCCGGTTCGAGGGGCGTCCCGCTGCGGGACGGTGCTTAAGGTCACTGCCGCGGGTGGCGTGAGGGGCTTTGGGACGGGGCTGTCCCCTCCCCTTTGGGCAAGCCTGGAAGCAGGGGAGAACCTCTCCTGAAGAGCTCAGACCTCCTCCCTTTCTCCCCCCCACCCCGTCCGTCCACGCTGCTACTCGGTGCCCGGTCCCTTTGCCCCCGGGCAAAGCGGGGGGGAGGGCACGGAGCACGGGGAGAGCAGCCCGGAGGTCGGGGCAGCGACACCCCCCCCACACACACACTTCCCCCGCCTTTTGTTCTGTAGAGCCAGGCTGCGTCCGTTAATGGCCCCGGGCTGGGGTGGGAGGGAAGAGGGGGGACACAGCGAGCCCCAGGTGCCTTCCAGCCGGGGGCTGGGGGAAGTCTTTAGGCCGGCGACTAACCCAGCCGGGCCGGGACTTTCCCCAACGGCCCGAAGCCGCAAACTGCGGGCAGGGGTGGGCAGGGGCAGGCGAAACTCCGGCTTTGCGCCCCCCCGCGTCCCGCAGAGCCCCCGGGGAGCCGGCAGCGGAGCGGCCCCGGTTCCTGGCAGTCAGATGATGAGGGCAGGGCTGACTTTGCAAGACGTAGCTCGGCGTCAGAGCAGCTGCCATTTTAGCAGACAGTGCTAAACTCCCACCCCCACCCGCCCGGAAGCCTCAGCTTTGGGGTGCTGACTCCAAACTTGGCTTCTTGATGGAGAATGCTGCTCATCTTGGGCTTTGGGGGGAGCAGTGCACCCTAAGCCAGCAATACACCCTAAACAGGCTGATTTACATAATTTTTGGTGCTCAGGAATATAAACTCTTCTCCTTTCCCCAAATCCCACCGTAGTTCTGCCTCAAGGCTTGAGGAGGGCATGTGAGTTAATACCCCTGAGCCCCAAAAATCAGTCGCTGCAATGCAAACCTGTCCCTAGCACCTTGTCCGGTGAGGGATAGAGCCCTCCTTTTGCAACCTGGGGTGCTTATTTTGCAAGGGGTGCTGGCATCTGCCCCAGCAGAAGGTATGGGGGGGACTTTTTGCCCCCCGAGAGCGGAGTGATGAGGGGAAGCAGCAGGTTTACAGTAAAGGCTGGAGTGTGCGGGGGAAATAGCCACGGCTGGGCTGGGCTTCCCAGAAGACATGAAATCAGCCGTGGGAAGGGGAGGGAGATGGGGGAAGCATCGCGTTACCGCTGGGAAGTCAGACGTGAGAGTTTAATGGCGAAGTAGGGGGGAAAGACCTGGTCTCCCCTTTGCTTTGTGTGTGTGTGTCAGTTTGTAAATCGGAAGGACTTAGTTTTACAGCGGTGAACTGTTTGGCTTAGTTGCTAGAGCTCTTTCCTTAATGACAAAGGACATCTCCTTTCATCACTTTATAGCTGTTCCCCTTTCTTGTACTCAGGAGCTGAAGGTGGGCGATGATCCACATTGTAAACTTAGAGCTGGGAATACATCACCATGTGTTACTCTTCCTTCCCTAAGCAATCCCCTCTTTGAGTTATTTGTTGTGCAAAGGCTGCGCAGACAAGGATGCTGACGCCCAGGAGGGAGCTAAGGTGACCCGGGCCAGGTTTATTTGTCTTTTAGGGAGATAGCTCTATAGTGGCTGTATGAAAGGGACTAGCAGACTGGGACTAACTCCTGCCCATCTTCTCAGTTTCCAGATATTTCTAGAGTTTTGACACAGCAGAAGTTGTCAGGAAACTTCACTCTTCCCACTTGTCTTTCCACCTTTCTTGCCTTTCCCCTGGGTTTTGCTCATTTCTGCAAAGAATAACTCCACCACCTACATACCAGTGCTGATCTCCCTGGCTGTGCGATACAGAGTCCCCTAGTGTCTCTGATACCCTTAAGGCTGGCTTGTGCGAAACATCTCATCTTAAAATATCCTGTATATCTTCTGAGTCTGGTTAGCTTTGCAAAGAAGAAACTTGATCCACCACCTAGTCCTTAGAGAGGAGAGTATGGTGTGAATAGAGAAGCAGGGTGATGAGCACATTAGGTGAAAAGTTTCTTGGGTGGGAGAAATGCCCCGAACCACCTTGGTCCTAGAGTAAAATGAATTTATGTGAGATTTCTGCTCTGGGATCTGGGAGCCAGGTCATGAGTAATGTCAAAGAGCAGGGCTGAGGCATCCCTTCTGTTTCCTTCAGAGATGGGAGGAAAATCTGTCACCCTCCACTTCCCCCAAATATTTTTGCCAAGGCGAAAAGAACTTTGTCTGTGTATATTTGGAGGAAGCAAGTTTCCCCTCTTGGCAGGTTAATCTGTAGAAAGGAATTTCTGAAAGTGCTGTGTTTGCCCTTGCAGAACTCGGGAACTGCTTCGCTGGGAGCAGCTGCATGGTGACTTGGCCCTTTGGGACAGGACTGAGACACAAAAGGTGAAGAGCAGTTTCCAAGTGTCTCCTCCCTGTGCAGGTTCACTGGGCTGCCCTGTGTGAGAGCAGCAGTGCATCCCTCAGCTTCTTGGGGCTGCTTTGCCACAGCATCTTGTGTGTGAGGTTGTTTTTGCCAGGGGAATAGTTGGAGGTGGGCACCGAGGTGAGGGCACCTTGAAGGAATGAACATGTGCTGAGCACTTATATTTAAAGAATGTAAACATTAAAAATCACCTGAAAGGAGCAACTCCTTGAAAACTTGAAACGTTTTGCGGATTTTCTGTGGACTGTTTTATAGAAGGCACAAGCTGGAGCTTTAAGGAAAAATGGCTAAATACACAAAATAAAACCAGTGTGTTTATATTGTCGAGCTTATGCATCCCTACAATACTTCTGTGGGGCCTTGCTGCAGTTTTGCAGGTCAGGATGGGGAGGAAGAGAAGGTTTCTGGGCCAGAAAGGTCCAGACTAACAGCCTGGGATCTCAGTGTGAAATCTTGGTCCCTTTAAGTAGGAGTTTACCCTTTGAGGAACTGTATTTTGAAACACCACTGGCTGCTTTGTAAAGCAATGCCTCTGTCCGATGCCTGTATGAAACTGGTCCAGCAGTGCCCTGGAGGGACCCGGCACTGGGAGCTGTGGCTGCTTTTGGGCAGACCCAAGAGGGCAAAGGCATGCGTAGCTCTGGCTTGTTTACAGATGAGCATGGGAAGAGGAGATGGGCTGCGAGCATGGCCAGGGCTCCATCCTGCCTCCCCGCTCCTCTGCAGATCCGATCGGAGCGTCCTGGTGTACCAGTTGCCATGCACATGTCCGTACGTGACTCGGATGCTGGTGTGTTTTCTAGCAGTGAGGAAATGAAGTTAGCTGTGAAAGCTTGTCCAGGGACGGGTGGTCTGGTGTGAAAGGAGGTCAGGAAAGGAAATAGGGAATTTCCAGGCAGAGTTTAGTTGAGGGAAAGGGTGGCTGAGATCACTTTGTCCTGCCAGCCAGCCTGTTCGCAGCAAGTGTCAGTCTTACAGCAGAATAATGAAGCGACACACTCTAATACTCTGCTTTTCATTTTGGTTTGGTTAAAAAAAAATAAGAAAAAAAATCACCTGAATTAAAATACTTTTGATCTTTGTCTTTCATTGAACTTTTTGCTTCAGAGAGAATAGATTAATAAACACTTTCAAATGGAAAAACATAGTTTGGAAAGGTCCCCCTTTTATCTTTAACACAGAGCTCTAATGCTAACCTGGGCATGGGCTGGCTGTCCCTCAGTTCTTTCTGTCTTGCTTTTTTATCTTAACAACAATAAATTTGCTTTTATTGTGATCATGCTGGCCTTTACTGGTCACTTTTTATTCTTTCCTTTTTAGTTTGAAGTCAGCACGTTAAAAAAAAATTGCAATGTTATTTTAATCAGACCAAATGAAAGAGCAAATCAGAGCGAGAATTTTAATCTGCCCCAAGCAAAACTGCCTTGTACATCTGTCATGTTGGGATTAGTGGAACTCTTTAAAGAAGCTGAAGACTTTTTAAACAAAGTATTAAACATTTGTGACCTGATTTCCATTCTTACAATATTCTCATTAATAAGAGTGCAGGCTGAAAGACATCTGTTAGGTCCTATTTGTTTTAAGAATATTAAAGAATAATAAGAATATTGGAGGGTGGGGGGTGGAGGAAATCTAAATGTAATATTTAGAGCCAAATCTCTAAGATTAAGTTTTTCAAAGTGATTCTGTGTCTAACTTGAGGCAGGATGGGGGGAAACACAAGTCTTGGAGCACCCAACTTGATAGGCTTTACCATGTTGTTGGCCTTGCTTGGCCAGTTTAGGCTGTTAGTGCTTGAGCGAGGCTTCCCTGTGGGCTGTGAGCTTTGCCTGGTGCTCCATCCCTGCTTCAGTAGTGAAGAGGCAACTCTACCTTCCTGAGATAAGATCTAGTCTGAAACAAAAAATAAGCAGAGATGCAGCCTTAAATTGTACACAAATACAACTTGTATGTCTGCAGCGCCTGTGTGCATCCAGTGCTGCCTTGGACCAGCTGGAAAATGGAGTAGGAAGGGAGTGAAAACATCCTTCTTGGGTTTGCTGCTTGTTTTGTTTGATGCTGAGGCAGTTAAAGTAAATGGCCCAGCTTGGACCCTTAAGGGGAAAAAAAAAAAAAAAAAAAAAGCCAGGCATGTGTTTGGTCAGCTACTTGCTGAAAGAAGCCTTCACTGTTAACGTGGGTATATGGTTTAAGAGAAGGTTGCTGTCGACTGCAATCTTTGCATCTTGTTTATGCTTGCTGGGTAAAATATTAACTAAAGCATCTGAACATAAAGTTCTGGTGTGAAAGAATATCAGCAGGGGAGAGCCATATGGTGCCAGCCTGCTAACAAAATACCAAACGCTGGAGATTCCTTTTTGCAGAAGACTGAAAACTCTCGTTCCCATACATAATACATGAGTTCACGCCTTTGATTACTCTAAACATTAGTCCAAGTGGTACAGGCGTCTCTTTGGAGCTAACACAACTTAGGGCACGCAGTTCTCTTCCCCCCTCTTCCTTTACATAAAAGAAATCGATGTTGAGCTGTTAAGACACAAATATCCAATACACTGTAAGACAATATGTTCCGAAACTGCTGCGTAAGCTGCCTTTCCTCTAATTAAATATAAACTGCAGCAGGGACTCGGGTTTCTTCGTTCCTCTGCTTGAAACCGTTTGGCAAGCACGTGGTTCTCCTTTGGACAGCAGCTGCAAGCCAGGTCTGTGCCCATTTTGGGGAAGCCTCTTGCTCCTCGTGGGTGTGATCAGACCTTTCTGATCGATGCCGAGGATCGCAGTCGTCTCTCTGAGCAGCAGATCGCGGGCGTGTTTACCTGAACCCTCTCTGTGAGCCAAGGAGTCAAGTGTATTCAACAGCAATGGATTCAAACCCCACATTAGGAGGATCCCCCGGTGAATATTATTACAAGGTACAAGAGATGGCTCTGGGGGAGCTTTCATGCACACGGTATTTAAAAAACAAGGTATTGCTGGCAAAATCTGTAGGTGACACTCTGAGCACTCTTGAATTTCTTTTTTTAAACAATCCCTCAAAACTAACAATTTGATGTTGAATAACTCTGCCTTGTGCTTGTCACCGGGCTCCCTGAATGTGCCTTGTTAAGTTTTGTGATGAGTACCCAATTACCTGTGTGTAGAAACACCCACGTAGTGGAGAGAAACCTCCCCAGCAGCTGCCTTTGGTTAATCCATGTTTCAGAGCCAGAGTCCATCGCCTTTCCCTGCCCCTGGTGCTCTCCAGAGGGGAGAGCCAGTACTGGGGGGTGGAAGGGGATGTCTGTCTGGCAGCCATGGGTTTGGGGCCAAAGCTTGCATTTGAGTCATCTATTTTGGTGCTTGGATGTCCAGCCCCCTTGGAAGAACATCAGGTTTAGCACCTAAATGCAGAATTGGGCTTTCAGCGCTGGCTTTTCCCATTCTGGCTCTACAGGCGAAGAGGGGTGATGGGATAGAGATGAAGTCAAAGCCCAAACCCTGTTGGCTGAATAGCCCGTGAAAGTTTTGGGGCAGGGAAGGGTCTGGTCTGTGAAGCCGTGTCCCAAGGGGATGCTGCTCCTGTGCGCTGCTGGGATAAGTGAAGGTGCCAGTGGGCTTTGAGAGAAGTTCCCTGATTTCAGTCAAGTGCTTTTGGAAACTGTCTTGTAATGGAGCTTGAAGCCTAAGCAAGAGCCTTCCTGGGGACATGTATCCAGTTCTTGCTCCATACCCAAAACCTAAGCACCTACATAACAGTGAGAGAAAACAAATTAATCCCCTTCCCTGGTGAAGGAAAAAAAAAACAAACCCTTTACTTGTAAGAAGTCAAAAGCCTTGGGTGAGGGATGTTCTGGGTAAAGCTGTCTTGGGCAAAGTTAGCCCAACTCGAGCAGCTCTGTGGAGAGGAAAGAAAGTTCGTGCCTCTGAAAGCTGATGTGGCCATGAGCGAGTCTGGACTCCCAGCTTCTCTCACTGATGCATATGTTTCTCCTTCATAATTTTGAAGCTTTGCATCTAGCGAGCTTCTGGCAAGTGCAGTTAAAGGTTTGTTTGTTGCCCTCAATATTTTGATGTAATTAGTCAGCGAGCAGCTAGTTGCTTTTGCCCAGAGAAACGCTCTCTCCAAGAACGCAAGTGACAGGAGAGGATTAATAGCCTTCTGGAGAGAGCTGCTCCATTTTTTTATTCAAAAAAAAAAAAAAGTAACAAAAAAAAGTGCCTGGGAGCCATGTTGTTGCTTTAAAAAAAATGACAGTCTAAACAGTTAACTTTGCCTGCAGCGTCTCAGAGGAGCACAGAGTTGTCAGCTCCTCTCCTGCATCCTCTAGAAACTTTCGGCTCCCTCCTGTCACCAAGCAGCTTTCCTGGCTGCCGGGGAGGCAGGTTGCTGCCGTGGTGCCGGCAGAGCAGCTCTGGCAGTTTGGCTGCTTCCCCGCTGCGCTCACCCGCCAAGCAAGGAGCGTTGCTGAGGAGGGGAAGGCCACCCTGTCGGAAAGGGGAGGATTGGGAAAAGTAGAGTTTGGAGAAGACATAAACTTCCCAGTTACAGGATACAAGCTAATCCTTGGCTGTGGGGTTCTGGGGAGCGGGTGCACTGCTGGGGTCTTGGGGTTTCCCTGCTCCCGGCTGGGCTGGAGCGTGAGCATCAGGACAAAAGCGATGCAGCGCAGCGGGCTCAGCCCGTGTGAGCGGCTGGAAGGCGGGATGAAAGCTGCTCTGAGAGCATTGCCCATGGGCACCCAGCTGCTGCCCCATCGCTCCTCCTCATTGTCCCCACTTTGTATTCACAAGCAAGCGCAGGCTGCTGTAGGAAAGACAGAAAGGTATCACTCGCCTCTATTTAATTTCAATTACACAGGGTCTGCAGGAGCGCTAAGAGCGGTGCCAGCAGGGCTATAAACTTAACATATTTGATGATTCTCCTTCTTTTCAAGCAAGTGGCACACAGCAGCCACCACATTCAGCAGCGATGATCCTGGGGGGCCACGACATTATGGCTGGCAGAGCCACACGCTGCGGCGGAGGCTTCTTTTTAATAAAGCCGTTTGAAGGGTCACCTTAATTGCCTCGTTTCGTGGTGGGCAGTGTGGCACTCTGTGCGTGCCCCTTGTCTCGGAGGTTTGGCATGGAAATGGGCTTCGGTTTGAGTGTGCTGAGCCTGTGCCATGAGAGGGGATGCTGGTGTGGGGCTGAGAGCCAGCGGGTGCTGTGCAGCGCTGCCTCTTACCCCAGGGGAGCTGTTGCTGTACGATGATCTCACCTCCTTTTATGCCTTATTGCTTCTGTCTATCTGACTCCGTATGACACACGCTTACGTGTCAGCTTTTCACTTCTTATATGGCAGCGGAGAGGAAAAGCTTAATATCATAAAGACAAGCTGGCAGCTGGGAAGTAGCCCACTTAGTCATCTAACTTTGCGTCAGAGGCGCTGCCAGCCTCTTCCCCAGCTCTTCCAGGCAGTTTCTCCCTCCTCTGCCTGACCTGATGTCACACGTGGTAGAAATCCCTGCCTGCAAAACCACCCGCTTGAGCAAACGCTGTTGGTGGACCAGAGTCCCGTGCTGGGGGTAAGAGGGTTTGTGTCCCTCAAACACCTCGGTGTGCCCAGCTTGGGGCAGCAGCAATGTGGTTTTTTGCAGCTTTTTTCCCAGAACTCACGAGGCTAAGTGTAAGGTCCCAGAGCAGATTCAAATTCACTTGGGCTGTGACAGTCAATACCAGGGCATCTCTGCGGGTTTGGAATCCAGAAGGAACTAAAGAGTCATTGACAGCTGAATCTATAGATGACTAAAATGATAGAGGAAAGATCAGTTTGTATTTCATCTGGGTTTAACTCCAGCCAGCAGCCAAGCACCCCACAGCTGCTTACTCACTCCTCTCTGGTGGGATGGAGGAGAGAACTGGAAGAGTAAAAGTGAGAAAACTTGTGGGTTGAGATAAAGACAGCTTAATAAGTAAAGCAAAAGCCACGTGTGCAAGCAAAGCAAACCAAGGAATTCATTCCCCACTTCCCATGGCAGGCAGGAGTTCAGCCATCCCCAGGAAAGCAGGGCTCCGTCACGTGTAACGGTGACTTGGGAAGACAAATGCCATCACTCCGAACACACCATCTCCCCCCGGCTTCCCCCAGCTTTGTGCTGAGCATGACGTCATAAGGTATGGAGTATCCCTTTGGTCATTGGGGTCAGCTGTCCCGGCTGTGTCCCCTCCCAACTCCTTGTGCACCCCCAGCCGCTCCCTGGTGGGGTGAGGAGTGGAACAGCCCTTGGCTCTGTGTAAGCACTGCTCAGCAGTAACAAAAACATCCCTGAATTACCAATGCTGTTTTCAGCACAAATCCAAACCACAGCCTCATACTAGCTACTATGAAGAAAATTAACTCTCTCCCAGCCAAAACCAGTACAACCAGTTTCTTATAGATTTTCCCAGTAGGGAAAGAGTAAATTTGCTGCTCAGAAACGGGTGCTGAGCTGAATGATGTGTTGCCCTGTCCCAGGAAGGCCGTCTGTAGCTGGCTTTTCTCACTTGCTATTTCTGTATGGGAAGAACCTCATTTATTACCTCTGCTTTATACATTTGGCTCCCTCCCAGCACGCAGCCTTGTATCCCTCTCTGCACGCACAACACTCAGGCTTGCTCTTCCTCTTCTCTCTTGATTTCTAAACTGATGATGGAGTGGCTTGGACATAGGGTGTCAAGGTGGGCCGATGTATCCAACTTGGTCTGTTTGACATCCGTCTGTGCTGGGAGCACCTCCTTGTGCAGGTATAGAGCTGTTGTGAGAAAGGGGGGGCTCTGGTTGCAGCAATCGTTGATGCTTCCTTTCACCCCTCAACCTGCTGGGGTGGGCTTCCGCTCCTGGTGCCGGGGGGACAGCCCTGTCCTCATCGCCGTGGGTGAGGAGACACAAGCCAAGGGTGGTCTGCCATGCTGTTGCTGGTGCTGGGACCACTGCCACGGTGGAGAGGTGAACTAAGGGGGTGTTGGAGCTGAAATCCTCTAATCTTATTTGTTCCTCTGCATCCGTCATCTTGTTGTGGCTGCTTCCCCACTTCAGCTGCCCTTCTCGCTATCCATCTTCAGCCCCAGGAGCCCTAATGCTGCCCTGGGATCCCTTTGTACAGCACAGATATGCTGTGCACACGTGCACACGCAGCCCTAAAGGTCTTCCCAGACCACCTGAGGTGGGAAAGGACATCAGTGTCCAACACCAGCAGTGCCAGTGGACTTGCGCCTTGTGCCCGCTGTGCTCACCCCACGCAAACCTCCTCAGCTTACACAGGTTGTTTTCCCCTTCCTGAGGGTTCCTCTGTCAGCAGCACCACGGGAAAGGCTTTACAAGACAGAAGATGCTTTTATAACCTCACCCTGAGCCATCAGGTCATTCCATTTGGCAGCAACGTGTCTTGGAGCTGCTTCCTTCCCCTTGGCCCAAGACGTGCTTATCCAAAAGCTTCTCTAAAAATTCATCTGCGCTGAATTCTCCTGCTGGTGTTTCGACACATCGGCTCCATGGAGGCTTTCGATTTGGTATGAAAAGTAATTATTACCGGGGTGCAGTTTAGCAGTTGTGTTCTGCAGTACTGGTAAGGTTAAAAGAAATAATAATAATAATATAAGAAAGACTCAGCCAGAGTAACTGCCTGCAACGTGCTATTTGCATTTTTAAGGAAATACTTCTTTGAGACAGCTTGGGTGAAAGGTCGGCATTTGCATATAAATGGAAAAGAAAGTGTGTGATGCTGGAAGTTACATCTATATTATTTTCTCAGCAGTGTGCTGCTGTTTCGGAGATTAAGGGACACGGTTTGCATTTGGCTTTTATTGAATAGAGAAGGTACCAGGAAAGCCAAATTAGAACAAAATAACGAGGAAAATGTGCAAGAAGAAAGAAGCAACATCCCGTTTCTCGGAGATGCTCTCCTGCGTGCCTGACACGTTACATGCCTGTTTGCACACGCGCCAGGCGCAAGCAGATGAGCATTGCTGAGCGAGGCTCCCTCTGCGTGCACAAAAGGATGGATGCTGGAGATGAAGCCGGTGGCAGGAGCGGTCCGTGCTGTGGATGAGCTTGGTAGAGGAGGGGATGCTGGCACTTGTGATAGGCCAGGGCTTGCTTCTTTTTTTTATTTTTTTTTGTTGTTGTTCATGTTTGGAGAGGAATTAATCAGCAGGCTTGTATGAAGTTCCTGATATTGTAGTAGGAAAAGGCACACTTCAGGCAACACAGCTTAGCGGCTGGCAGGGCGCAGGCAGGAGGCAGAGATGCCTGTGGCTCAGGTCTTGCCCTCATCTCAGCTGAGAGCTTTTCCAGGCCCTGCTGTTGCCCTGGGCCTTGGAAACCCCAAAGAGATTCTCCAGTGGAGAACCTCATTGCTTTGTTTTCCCTCTTGTTGGTGGCCTTTCTCGCCACGCTCGCAGCAGCTTTGCATTTTGACAGCTCCCCCCAGGAGCTGGGGGAAGATGGGATGTTGAATGATGTTCACTCTTTAATACTTTTGGTCAATATACTTAAGAACAATGCACAGACAGCAGTGATACTGTGAGTACACAGCACTTATTCCTGTCTTCAAGACTACACAAGTGATACAAGGATGGAAGGTGAAAATAACATTCTCTTATATCTTCTGCAGCACTGTGTAGTGTGCCTCGTCCATTTTGTAGGAAAAGAAAAAAAGACTCTAATAAAAAGTCTTATTAACTGGCCATGAACCAGTACTGGAGCATGAATATTGCTCTTAATGAGGAGAGACTGTAGCCTCATTTGCTTCTTTGCATTGTAGGTGCACTGAGGGCTTCAGCTCCTGTAGTGCTGGGTGATACAGAGAAATGGGGCAAAATGTTGGTCCTTCCCTAGAGCACTTTGTGGCTCAGTGTGCAGAGCTGCTGGGCAGGGATGGAGAGGGGGCTCCGGGTAAAGGATGGCAGCGCCGCTGTTGCAGGGGCCTGGGGATGCCAGGTCCCACAGCAAGGTGATGTCCATACCTTGGTCCTGGTGCATCTTTAACCCACTGCTGAACCCCACTGCTGAGGGCTTTGCTGCCTCTCCAAGGAGTGGGTTTTGCTGCTGCTTCCCTTCCTATTGCTACATGTCCTTGTGTTTGGGAAATATGAATCTTGCATCTAAGCTGGATGCTTCTTGTCCTGTCCCAGGGCCATAGGAAAGGGATAATTCCCTTTTCCCATCAAAGACTCTGGGAAAAAAGTTCAAAGACATCCAAAGCTGTCAGCTATCACAGGGCAAAGCATGAGCTGGCATGGCTGAGGTGGCCACAGGGTCTGACACAGCTGCCTGGGCAGAGGTGGCAGCTGATGGCATCAAAAGCAGGATGAGCCAAGAGCTGAGGTGGCGTGGGGCTGGGAAGGAGGACGTGAGTCACTTGTGCTTTGTGCAGTGCTGGAGGAGGGAGCTGGGGGTGTGTGGGGGGGCTGGGGTGGTGCTCCCTGGGCTGCTGGCTGGGCCCTGGGCACTACAGCAGGAATTGCTGGAAGGAGGGAGGCACATTCCTGCAGACGGAGATGGAGAAATAGTGACATCATGCTAGTGATGATGTGTCCTCTTCCCCTTTGCATAGCTGGATGGAAGACCTGGTGCTCCACTCCTCTCTTGTGTGCCCCCAGGACCCATGGAGCTGAGCAGGGCTGTACTTGGCTGTTGGCAGCAACCACCTCTGAGCTGTGCTGGTGCTGAGCTGGTCACTTAGTGGGTTAGCAATGCACGCCATGCTGCAGGCGTCTGTTTGGCAGTGAAAGCACTAGAAAGGCTTGATCTTACTGAAATAAAACTCCTTCCCTTCCTCCAGGTAAAAGGAAAATAAAAGATCAGAGTGTGGGTCACAGATTTTTATTTTGCAGTGTGTGGTTTGGTAGCACAGTGCATTAAGCCAGTGTTGGGTGTTTGTCAGGGCTGTGGGATCAAAAATTCATCTCACTGGTACGATGAGTTGTTGTGTCTCCGAACAGCCGCGCAGTGCAGCAAGACACCATCCTGGCTCTGTGCTTCGGCGAGAGGGGACACGGCTGGGAGTGGCGTGGGGACAGGGAGCAGCGAGCTGCGGGAGTGGGACGTGCTGGGTCAGTGCGATGATGGAGCCAGGATACGGGAGCAGCAGGAGACTGAGCGCTTGGGTGAACTGCCCTGGAGACCAGCTGTATGTGTATCCCTTGTCAAGGGCAACGATGTTTGTCAACTTGCTTTAAATAAGAGTTACTATTAGAAAGTACAGGGTGGCTGTGACTTGCACACAGGGGAAAGGACCCCCCAGGTGCTGGGGGATGATGACCATCTCCTGGCGTTTGCTCCCTGTTCATGGGTTCCACGCTTTGTTGTCGGTGCAAACATTGTCATGGGGCCAGGTCCCTGCAGCTCGGCCCCGGCTCTATAGGAGGAAACTGCTCATGGCTCCCACATTTCTCCTTTTATAGGGATTATAAACTCTTTGGGGCTTGATTGAGTAAGCTACCCAGGTAAGAGCATTAAAGCTCAACATCTGCTTGGTGATTGTCAAACTTCTTTCCAAACACGCTAAGGAAAAGTATCTTTAGGTCAGCAAATGAACGACAAAGAACAACCCACAATCTAGTTGGCCCTGCTGCGTCTCCCATCCATACATCCTGTCCTAACTCATTATTAAATCATATTTGCTGATAAGTATGAGATGTAATATCTATTACACAGCTGTTAAACCTCAATTAATATGTTTTAATGATCAGTCGTTTACTGTGCAATATACAATTAACATCCAGTATTAGATCTTGAATTAAATGCATGTTTGGGAAGCTAAATTTGAAGCACTGAACATAGCCGTGCCGCAGTAAACAGCAATAATTGTGTTGAATAGACGGTATTTCTGTGTTCAGTGTATTTTGATCCCTACAGAGGTTTGAATTCATCTCCCTTGAAAAAAGCACCCAGATGCCTAGCTGCTGCACTCCTGCGTGTGCGTGAAGGCCGACCTGGCAGGCAGTCGGGCAGGGAATGGGCTCGCTCCGGGGAGCCCCTTCCCGGCAGGGGAGGGCTGGGCGGGAGCGTGGGGCAGTTAGTCGTGCTTCAGGCTGGGTTGGGCTGTGCTGGGTCCGGGGGGCTGTGCAAGGGGGTGCAGTGGTGCAGCTAGGATCCCTAACCGAAACCTTAAATCCATGATAAGACTCATGTTGCCTGCTGGAAGAGAAGCCCTTGCTGCACCATGAGTTTGGGGCTGTGCAGGACTGCAAATTCAGCGCTCTGTGTTCTCCAGGCCACGGCTAGTGGCTGGGGAGAGCAGCGTGTGCGGGCGATGTGCTGCAGAATGCACGGGTGTTAGCTGGCAAGCAGTGCAGAGGGGGTAGAGGGGTCCATGGGTGGCTTTTGCAGCTTAGAGAAGATGTAAAATTTGGATTTGAGATTTTTTTTTTTTAAAATTCATATGAAAGATGGTGTCCAAAGGGCACCTTCCTGTCCCTGGCATTGCTGCTGTATTTGCTATGAGAAGTGAGCCCGTGTTGTCTGGTGGGACGCTGAAGGACCCAGCCTGTTCTCAGCATGTTGCTGCCTTGTTAACACAGGGTTCACCTTTCCCATGACAAATGTGCCTGAACAAAGATGAAGAAAAATCTTACTCTTCCTTTTTCTATTCTTGCACTTGGGGGAGCAAATGAAGATTGATATGTCTGTCTTCTAGTTTTCAGTTTAAATATGCACTGATGCATCGTATGAGGAGGAAAAGAAGCCTTCACCCCCATCTTTTCCTTAAGGACCCCATCTCTCACCCCATCACTTTGCTATAGCAGATGTAAACTCTGCATAGATTTGGAGACAGGGTGGTGCTGCTCTCGCAGCTGGCAGGCAGTCCGCAAACGTAAGGACACGTGTGGAAGCTGGCTGCCACCCAGGCAGCCTCCTCCTGCAGCGTCTTGCCTTGTTTTCGATTCACCTTCTGCACGCCAAAGCTTCCTATGAGGTTTATTGGGTTTATTTTTGAGGGAACTTTCTGCCATTCTTTGGAGGGTTTAATTTTTTTTGCAGCAAATCAATGCTTTCTTCTCTCTTTGGAAATGGAAAGTAAAACACACTCAAGTCTGAGTAACACTCTGAGTTGTGTGTGGTCTCCCTCCCAAGTTTCCAGATCATCTTGCTTGGAGTTGATGAGGGTGACCCAAAGGTTTCACAGAACCGGCTCTTTCATGCCAGGATTTTGCACAACTTGCAGTGCTTTGGTTCACAGCTGATCTTCCTCAGAAGTTATTTTTGAAGGAGAGAAGGGGACAAATAGATTCAAGGTTTAGGAAAGAATCTAATTTGGAAGAGGACACACTGATGTTTTGGTTGCGGACTGTCATAAATGCTGCTGGGGAAAAGCAGCCTGTCTAATGAGGGACCCCAGTGCGTGATCCAGTCCTGACTGGGGGGTGGGTATGGAAGATGAAGGGCGTGGGGGAAAGCTGGTGATTTCTTAGGGATGTGAACATCTGGCTGTGATCTATCAGACCAGCTGAGCATCTAGGTTATTTTTCAAGGGGGAGTGGATGCAAGTGCTCCCAGCTGTGAGCTTTGGCTATCCCAGCTTGGTGTCAGTAGGGGACCCCAGAATGTGCTGCTCCCTCTGGGATCTGCTTCTCATGGGCAAACCTTGCATTTAAGGCAGTATCCTGCATCTCCTCTTGGGTGGCCCAAGTAGGGGTTAAAAGAAGTGTCCTTCACATAACCAGTGAGCTGCATTTCTGCTGAACCCAGGGTCCGGAGGTGAGGTGGAAAGGGCACAGGCAGCAGTGCAAGGCGATCCTCTCTGGAGACCAGATGCATTTAAGCAGCACAGAGTAGAGGAAATCTGATTCGTGTGTTGATGGAGCTTCCTTGGCCATCTGAACCGGGCTGGGCAGAGGGATGGGAGCAGGCAGGAGGGCACTGAGCTGGTGCAGCCAATGCGCCTTCAGCCTGGCCGAGGCTCCGCACCCCAGCACACAGCCCCTTACCCTCCTCTTGCTCACAGGGATGAAGGCATGGGTAGTTTGGGACAGGGACCATGGCAAGGACAGGCTGGCATCTTGGGCCAGATTTTTTAGCATGGCAGCTTCTGGAGCTCACCCTTACCCTGCAACTTAAGCACATGTGAGCAAAACAGGCCCAAAGAGGATAGGGGTGTGTGTGTTTTGCTCTCTTTTGCATCCTTGGGGTTGAATCTCATGACCTCTCAATCTTTTAAAAAACTTCTAAGCTATCTTTAGGGTTATTTTGCAGCCAGGATCTGTTGTTTCTGCAGTTTAACCCACTCTCTACTCCTGCCCCCGCTGCCTCCCAGAGGGGATGGTCCTGTTTTAAAACACACCGCTTGGGAGAAGGAGAATCAGTGAAATGCTTCAGATAAGCAGGCAGGCCATACTGTCCTATGAATGTGCCATAGAAACATATTTATTTCTTCTTATTTGATGTTTTTTTCCCCCTCTGTTCTCCTTTCCTCTGTCCCTTTCTAGCTTTTTTCCCCCCATTTTGCTTGGTTTTCATCATCTGCCTGGCCATCTGTGCCTCCCTGCTCCCTTTCCTTAGAGCTTCTCCAAAGCAGAATAATGTTTCAGCAACTCTTGGATTTTTATTTCCAAGCTCTGTGCCTTTCCTATGGGTCCAGGCTGGAACACAGTGCTTCAGACAGGGTTTGGAGTGGAGTCTCCAACACAGATGAAACCTGGAAAAGTCCCCCCAGCTGCTGTCCTGGCTTTCAGCTCTGGTTTAGAACAAACACATGAAGGTGACTTTCACGATCATCTGTCTTAGCCACTAACATGGATTGTACGTCACCACAGGATCAAATTATCCTAGTCTTTCAATGTGCTCATCCTTGCAAGAGCACTGTAGGATATACTGGTTGTTCCTTAATGTCTTGTAGATAGAGAACAGACACAGGCGGGGGAGAAATACATTCCCTAGCTATTTGCTGCACGTTCTAAAAGCTGCTTTGTGGTAGAGCAGATCCAAAGTTACTCAGCTGGTGTCCTACACACTCAGCAGTTATCCATTGCTGGAAACACCCACCTTCCACAGGTTTCCTTTAGCATGTGTGAGCCTTCTCCGTGCTTTCCCTGTCTTTGAGATCACCCCAATAACAGAAACATTAAGTGAAGGAAGTATGGGAGCCTGTTCCAGCAGAGGAAACAAAGCCTCCGCCCTGGGCTCTTCCCCAGGCTATTAGCAGCCCGAGATGAATGAGCGTGCCCGTGCGTGTGTGGCTCCTTACGTGCGTGTGTGGCTCCTTACGTGCCTCCTTCTGGGGGATGCTCTCCTTTTTCCTTTGCATCAGTGGTAGAAGATGAATGGAGCAATACTTGGAGAACAGGCAGTAAATAATTCAGTACTCAATGCCAGAGGGAGCAACAATTAAAGATGTGAGGGGAAGGCTCGCGGCAGCGGTGCCCAAAGAGACAACAGTTTGCCAAGGTGAGCTGTGACGCTGGGGGCCCGGAGGCCAGAGTCTGGGGGCAAACGCTCTAGATCTCATCATCGTGAGCAATAACCGCGTGGGAGGGGAAGCCGTACCACACAGCAGCTCCTGTGCGCTGGTCTAGCTGCTGCAGATCCATCCATGTGTGGCAGGGCCAATGCTGGCTCCTTGGAGATGTTTGGAGTTGTATTAGATGAAGGGAAAGTGCCAAGAATCTGCTTGTAAGGCATGTATTTCCCATAATCTTTCCCCTTGGATAGAAGCTCCTCTCTGCCAGCTCTCCCTTGCTCCCAAAGCAGCTCTGTGTCTGCGAGCTTTGAGACCCTTGTTTTGCACCTTCACTGCATATCGCTGTAATGACCCACTCCCAAAACGCTGATGTCACTGAAAGTTGTCATGGAAACCTGTGTGGGGACCCCACTCGGCTCTCAGTGATGTCCAGCTAATGGGTCCCATCCACTGCTTTAGATGTGTGAAGTTTTGTGAAACATTAAAAATTATCTTTGGAAAGAGAAGACGGTGTAAGGGTGGAGCAAGTGTGAAGGGCAGAGAAGCCCTTTGCCGGCTGCCACGGGCACTGCAAGGCTCCCAGGTTGGTGCTGGTGGCTGCCTTGCCCAGCCCACCAGTAATGTTAATTACTGTTATTAACAGTAACACTGTTAATACTGTGCTTTCCGACTGAGGACCGAACTGAGCAGCGTTGCACAGTGTTTGGGGTATGCTTGGGGTGCTTGGCTGATGCGTGGGAGCCCATTAGGTCTCTGAGCCTTCATTCACCCCAGCTGCACATTCCTCAAGCCTGGAGCTCTTGGCATTGGAGTGGCACCATGGGGTCCTGCTCAGGGCATCGAGACCCTTGGGGGATTTGTATGGCCATTAAAGAAAGGCAGGGAATAAATACTGCGTTTTCACCTCCGGTTGATGCTGCTGATGGGGTGCCAGGCTGACTCTGTGTCCTGACCCCATATTCTTCTTCCCCTCCCCAGAAAATGAGTTTCGGGGTGAGCTGCTGAATCAGAGGTGGACCTGCGGAGAGAAGATCAGCAGCTGCGAGGGAGCCGCCAGCCTGCACGGCACACGCATCAAGGTGAGCAGAAAGTCCTCGTTCCTCCACAAACATGTGCTTTTTCGGTACGGTGAGCTCCCACCCCATGTGGTGGCCACAGGACGAGGGCCACGTGCTGCTCCAGCCCTTATGGACCAGGTGGTCCTGGGGGGATGGAGCCTTTCC
This sequence comes from Grus americana, assembly GCF_028858705.1. Classification (NCBI taxonomy): domain Eukaryota; kingdom Metazoa; phylum Chordata; class Aves; order Gruiformes; family Gruidae; genus Grus; species Grus americana. Next base: position 10,529,036 of record NC_072868.1, read on the forward strand.
AGTACCCAAAGTGGGGGGCAGGATTTGGAAGTCTCTGTCTCCTTGTTACAGCTGAACCTCCTGCATGGTGAATCCGGGCAGAGAGGACTTCCAGCTGTCAAGATTTGGCTTCAGGTCCAGATATTTAAATCCTTCCCTTCCTCTCCGGTCCCATCCTTCAAGGATGGCTCAGATCTGGATATTTAGGTCAGTCCCAGGCCTGTTAAAATAGGCCCTTTCTCCAAGGCGCCGGCTGGTCGGAAGAAGCCCCTCGTACGCCAGGTGAAGCCGTGGTGCCTTTGGAGGAGACAAGCGAGGCATTCATCCCCACCGGGACCCCGGGCAGCTCCTGGGGGCTCAACAGAGCCACTCATTTACTGCTGCAGCTGTGGCTGATGAAAGAGGTCTAGCCAAGGCTGTCAAACCTCCTGGCAGATTCACTGCCAGCAGATTAGGAAGCTTTAATTAAGCATAGAACTGGGCTGCTCATTACGCAAATGGCACTTCCTGTCCCATTTTGGCCTCTTGGTAACGAGGCATCATCTCAGACGGGTGGATGGACCCACCTGGGCAGTGGAGGAAGCCCTCCTTGGGTGACTGACATTACTGGCCCTTCCTGTATTCCCAAATGAAGCAAGCCCTGGGAAAACCCCAAAGCAGCAAAAATCCACCCTTAAAAACATCCTTCTTCACTAACAAGCTGTCAGCTGCAAGCAGGTGTCGCCAGGAAAGCTCGCACCTTCTTAGAAAGCAGAGTAAGCAGTTGTTGCTATATTTAAAATGAGCTCAATTAAGGCTTTTCTATTGAACCTGCCAAATAAGCACTTAGATTAGATTTAATAAGATTGTTGTATGTTAATAAAGCGTGATTATAAAAGGTAATATTCCTAGTACCTGGTGCTCATCTAGCACTCTGCCTCTGCCAAGCACATTGCTAATATTAACTGCTGCTTGAAACCCCCAGCTCTGCTTATCTGTGTTTTGAGTGACTGGTCGGGGGGCAAGAGGAGAAGGTGGGAGCAGAATTTGGGGATTTGCAGCTTTTGAAACAGGTGCCTGGAGGTGGTAGTGCTGGTCCTGCAATGTCAGGTCCATGAAGAGTCACACCGTGGGATGTCACGGGTACTCAGGGGGCCTGATCCTGCACATCTCTGGCTCCGAGACTGAGCCTGTCAGCCTGAGGTGTGCGAGTGAGCAATAGATGAATTCTGGTCTGTCCTTAAAAACACCAAATTAAACTTGAATAGGAAGGGGGTGGGGGAGGCTGGCTTTGATAAGGCTATCACTGGCTCTCTATGAGCAGATTCCCCTATGTGTTACTTTAAATCCATTTAGGCAAATTTAAAAAATATTTCTTTGCATATCAGTGCAGTAGTGTATTCATTTTCTGCTATATTTTCCTAAAATCTGCATAGAACTTAGGATAGTTTAGGTCTGGATATTGTGTGTGTGTGTGCAGCCGTCTTACCCCACAGCAGGGAGAGAGGTCTCAACCCCTCTCTAACCTTTGGATCCGCGCTGTGTGCACACGCTTGCACTTGCATGTGTGCTCATAAATACATATTGTATTTAAATGTAGTTTTTCATGCCCGTTACGGCTTGTAATCCACGGGATGCACAGCAGTGAAGGACAATGGGATGTGGGGCATGTTTACTTATTTATTTTTGCCTCTAAAGAAGTCCAGGCGTAGGATAAAATTTCCCACGACAGGTCTGAAATGAGATCTCTGAAGAGAGCTGGGGAGCGGTGCTCTCTGCACGGAGCCAGCTGAGACCGTCTGCACGGACGCTCCTGCTTGCGCTCGTTCTGGACCATGGTGGCTGATGGGGTCACGAATCTTTCTTTCCCAAATCTTCTCTATTCTCCTGTGCCGTGGTGAGCTAGCTGTGGGTACCACTGAATAGCAGGCAGGCTGTTGCTGAAGGTTGGCTGCTGTTAGGATAGGTAGGGCTGGCATTGATGGGGCCACCAGAGCCCATCCCCGGCCACGAGCGCTGGCTGCTGCAGTTCTCTTTGGAGATGTGCACGTAGCTCCCTTCAGCAATCGCTGTGCATTGTGCCACGTGAGGATAATCTTATGAAAAAGGTGGCTTACTACTGAGCTTGTAAACAATGAGGTTGAACTGCAATTTTTTTTTTCCCTCTCCTACCCCTCCTCTTCTGGCGTGAGAGCCGTTGGCACGTACGGAGCCACTTAGGTCTCTGTGTGTGAAATGGCATTTGGATTGCGCGCTGTAGCACTTTTAAACAGTCAAGAGGAAAGTATATGTCTACTTAAACTACTGCATATGAAATCACCCCAGCCGAATGCTTGAATGTCAGCGCTGCGGAGGCACACGGTACAGCTGTGGCTGTGTCAAACGTGATGCTCGGGAGCGTCTTTTCTGGTCCACTTCACTTGTGCGGAGGATGCCTCTGCTATCGCTACAGAGCATTAGCGCTCAGTAAGCGTTTCATTCGCAGCATTGAGGGGTTTTTTTTGGATGGGGGTTGGACCCTTTCTGCAAATGAAAACTGACAGCACGGCTTCAGGAGGATGTTTGTGACACAGCTGTAATTTTTAATTTGAGGTGGGTACAAGCTGTGGTTTTGCATCTGAAGACGTCAAGGAAAAATCCTCCCCCTGACTCCAAGCCCGAGAACATCACACAGGCTGTTCTTTCCTTGAAGCTGCCAGAGAGCAAAAGGCAGACGGTAGTTTATTCAGCCGAGGACAGGACTCACAATAGGTGGAATGTCAGGAGGATTTAAATCAGGCAGGAAGGAAGACCCTAAAGGAAGAGGAAAAAAAAGGCAAAAAACTCCAACCTCAGAGTGTGGTTATAAAATAGCAGCTGGGAGCTACTATTGAGCCTTTTTATAAAAGTAGAGGGAGACTCTTGATCAAGAGGTATTTCTTCATCACTTTTTTTTTTTTAATTAACAGCTAGAGAAGGTCCAGCAGGATGAAGCTGTCTTCATTTCCTGCAATGACTGATGATGCCATAGTACTTTTTTGCAGAGAGCAGGGGGGGAGAGATTAGGAGACCCAGAACCAGGTCTGTCCACCAGTGTTCAGCCTGCAGCAGCCAAGGGAGAATTCTTTATGGGGTGGGAAGAAAACTCCTCAAAAAAAAAAAAAAAGGCAGAGGGAGGTGAAATCAGGACAGTCTGTTCAAGCCCATCCTCACTGCTTGGTGGGCACTGAGAGGCAGTTTTGCTGCCCGGCTGCGATTTGCCCCATAGTTCACATCCAGCTGGACCTTGGTGTTTGCTCCCTTCATTGGCTCACAGTGATAAGCCAATCCTTTTGTAAGAAAGAAGCAGCAAACAGTGCAAATTAACCAGCAAATTAATCTGTCCTGGTGAGAGCTTGAAGGATTTTGCTGGGACAAGGCTGGTGATGGTGGAGGTTTCCCACACAGCATCCTTCTCCCTTCCCTTCTCTCATCCTGGTTTTGAACCCAGCCCTGAAACTGGGTTGTGGGAGCTGGACCACCCTCTGACTGTGCATGGCCAGGGCAGAGTGGGGTATGGTGGGGTCCTACCTCGTTAGGGCACTTGGTAGTATGTGTTCCCTTGAGGAGCTGAAGAAGGGGTTCTTTGGACCTGGAGGAGGGGAAGGACCAAGTAGAAAACCACTTTTCAAATATCTGTAGGAAAAACGTAATTTTTTCTTGCATTTTCCTCCTTCTGCTTTACCTGCTGCTAGGCAAATTTAGATTTTAGGGGTTTTTAACTAAAAATAGCAGCTCTGTCCGTCTGTCCCTCTAAAGCTCCGACACAGCTTCTTGCAAATAGCATTTTGCTATATCCACAAATAAGCACTGATGGAAGCTCTGCTGCTTTCAGAGTAAAATAAATATTCCTGCTGAATCCTCACCTCCCTTTGTCCAGCTAAAGGCTTTTTCAGCGTGTTTATTTTCTCTGAGCTCCGTGGTGCTCTTGAATACATATAAAGTATTACCGCTGACCGTGGGGAATTTCAGTATGGCCCTTAATGGTGTATTTGCATAGAGCTGTCGAAGCCCAGGCACACCTGGGCATCCAGCAGCTTTATGTTAGCACCTTGGTCTTCCATCTGAAAAGAAACGTGTGTTAAGGTAAGAAAGAAGAACAAAATGCCAACCTTGTAGGTACTCCATAAAATTAAACTTTAGATCCATGCTGCTGTTCCCGCGCTGTATCGCTGTAGTCTTGGCAGCAGAGCAAGAGCGTTGCTGTAGAAGTAGGCTGTTAAAATTCACGTTGCACTTGGGTTAAACTGTCTTTCAGGTTTATCTCTCCGAACTTCATTGATTTACATTTGCAGCACTGGGACATCATCAGTATAACTTGTATTATGGTTGTGTCGGGAAGCTCCTTAGCGCAGGGCAAACACATGGTAAGGAACAGCCCCTGCACCACGGCACTTTTAGAGAGAAGATATAAAACAGGGGCACCCAGAGGTGAAGTGATGCTCTCAAGGTTACCCTGACTGTCAGTGGCAGAGCATGGAGCTGAATCCCGAAGCGAGTACCCCAAGACCCAGCACAGGGTCCTTTCCACTACGTTGTCCCGTGGTGGTGGGTTAGGAAATCTGCTAGATGCTTATTTTGGTTTAATGTGAGAGGTAACCCAGCAATAAGGTGAGGAGGAGCAGTATAAACCTCTGTCTTGTTCCAGCTGGGCTAACATGCTCTGGGGCTGGCATCTGGTACCAATAATTTATTTGCAGGTTTCCTTTCAGACTGCTTTGTTTTCCATTCAGAGTTAAAATAATGAGTGAAATCCAGATAGCTTCTCAGCCTGGCTATTACGCCAGCAAGAGAGAGAACAAATGAAAATACCCCGTCAGTTTCCAAGACTGCAAACATGCACTATGTGACCTGAAATTTCGCATTAAAATGATCTGTCTAGAGGGCTTCTCGCTGAGGAGGCGAACAATAAAGGACAGTGGTTTCATGTAACCTTCATGCATCCGAGCCCGATAACTACGGAGGCTCCAGAAGCGCAGTAATGGCCACGTCAGTTAATTTAAGTTGCCTGGGAGGAGCAGAGCTCAGAAATGGATCTTTTTCCTGGTGTTTCTGCACTTTGGTGGGAAATGAAATTTTTTGAGGATGCTGCTGCTGTTAAGCTGAGCAAAGGAGCCTGATGGTAGAAAACAGAGTCTGGGTGTGCAAAGCCCACCCCATCCCTCCAGTACTGTAAATGAAACATTTTAAATACACAGCAGTGGAGATGTGTGAAGTTCTCTAACCGGGTAACGGGGTCTTCCCTATGGGGAATAAATCCAGTAATTTATTTTTTTTTTTTAAAGGCTGTTTTGTACAGTAGGCTGGGCAAGGCAGTCTAATTGGCTCTTCCATCCTTTGGTCCTCAGCAAGGTTGGGTCCATCCCTGCCTTAGGTGGGTCCTGTCCCCTTTGCCCATGCAGTGACCAAGCGTGCTCCTGTCTTCCCAGGACATTTGATCCTGGCTTGAAAGAGGGGTTGGAGGCAATGGGAGGAATTGCTTTATGACGTCCTATGGTATAGTGATGAGCCTGGATGTTAGCTTTAGATGCGATACCTAATTTTTTGAAAGACAAATGTGACGTGAAATTGGATCTCCCCTATTTATAGACAAGCAGCTTGTCCTTGAAGGGCAGGCTTAAGAAAACTGAAGTTTTTCTCTTTCCCGCTCCCCCTGCCACCGCACTGTCCCTGCGGGGTCTCAGCCCTTCCTCTTTTTTGGCCAGCGCTGGTATGTTACAGGCAGTGCCTATTACACTTCCTGCAGCCTTCCCTCCTCGGCCACTTTGAATAATTTATCTGCAGGAAACCCATATTGCCAAGGCACCAGCCCAACATGTGCCAATTCCCTGGGAAAACTGTCAAAAAAAAAAAAAAAAAAAAAAAAGCCCTCTGAAATTCGTTTGGGTCAGAGGCAGGCTCCCAGCAATCAAACGTAGTGGTTGTATTGTCGGTGTGCGGCGGTGGCATTAGCTAGCTCGCTCAGCGCACGCCGACGTTGAAAGGCTCATAAATGTAATGAAGTCCCTTTGACACCTGCTCCTCTCCACACTTTAAATGTGAGCCATTGGTCTGCAGGGAACTGGGGCTTTAAAAATAGAAATTATAGTAATTGTCTGCTGTGTTATTGGGAAGATTGTAATAAACGTGGAGCATAACACCGCGGTGCCGCGAGCTGAATGCTGACAGGATGCATAAATTGCTGTAGGTTTTGATTTTTTCCTTTTTTTTTTTTTTTTCCCCTCCTTCTCCAATCTCCCCATCTAACAAATCACATAAATCATTGCGTGTTAACGCTGCGTTTCTGGAGGGTGGCAGTGGGAGGGAGAGAGGCACTCAGGGAAATTTCATCCCTCCCATTTAGGATGTTTTCAGCTGCGGTGCCCCATCCCCTGGGGACCTCCATCCCCTCTCCCTTCCTGCCCAGCAGCCTCCTCACCACCCCCAAACCTCAGTGGGGACAAGAGAGGCCCAAACCCAGCAGTGCGTTCTTCAAGGGTGATGGGTGAGGACCCTTCTGGGGACTGCAAGCAGCAGCCACTGATAGAGTTTCAAGGTGCACGTGGGATGAGGTGGCACATATGCATGTGTTGTCCCCCCATGCATCCCCCTTCCTTCTCCTCAACCAGGGGGAGCAGCCACTTGTGTCCCCCCTCCGTTGGGGGTGCTGGAGGGTTAGCTGTGGAGCCTCCTTGTTTAGGGATGGCACAGGAACTGGATGGATCCCTCTCCAGCTGGGCCTTGTAGAGAATGCTCCAAAGAGCATGTGCCAGAGAGAATTTGTGTTTAGTATGCCAAATCCCACTGGAAATGGTCCTTTCTACACCCCCCGCCATTCTCCCTCCTTCCTGTTATCCTAGGAAGAAATGTCCCAGACCCTAATACTGTAATAAACCCCAAATTTTCTTGTCCCTAACCAACCAGGCTATGATCCACCTCCCTGCTCACGCTCCAATCCTCTGTACTCCATTGGCATTTGCTGCCACATGCACCTGCCCACAGCGAGCATCCGTGTTGAGGGTGAGACGTAAAACCGGCTCTTTCACCCCTTCGTCAACTTCAGTGACAAGTTTCCTGAAATCCCATTTCTGTTATCCTGGCCATGTCTTTTTACCCTGCCGTGGGGTCCCTGCTTTTGCTGCTCCCACCTCCAGGCACAGTCTGATTTCAAAGCTCCCCCCAACACCGGCGTGCGGGTATGGAGCCACCCCAGAGGTGGCTGCACTTCAGCCTTCTGCTGCGTTGTGACATGTTGTGATGTTTAATTAATATCGAGCACTTTGAAGTCCCCGATGTTACTTATTCATGCCCGTATTCCCTGCAGACCCTCCTGTTTGATGTCCACATTGCAGGGGTTATTTAGATGCAACCCTCTGTGTCAAATTTAAGCAGAGAGGAGAGGTTGCTCTTTAGGGCACTACATGAAAAGTTGCCCTTCCCTGGCACAAGATCAGCTTGGCTGCTTATTCAGAGATTTCTGAACAATGAAACGTGCTGGCTACTCACCTCGGTGCTCACAGCACTTCTGTGGTGTAAATCCAGAGAAATCAGTTCTGCCCTTAACAAGTGATACCTCAGACACAACCATTTCCCATCACGGGTCATCGCAGCTGGGTGTTTGTTCCTCTGTGGTACCTGACCAGCAGAGAGTCCTTGTTGGGTCCCAGGATGTGGAAATTAATTTAAGGTTGCTAAATTTGGGCACTGTGGGTTGAACAATAAAAGCAATGCAAGAAACACCTGTCTTGGAAACGTGGGAAAGCTTTCCCTGCCGCCCAGGTTTTACACAGAGCAACAACTACATGTGAGATTTTCCTTTAACAATAATTTTCTTGTTATCTTTCAACAATTATCTTTTCTTTCCATTCCAGATGAGTTTAGAAAATGACGATAAGAGAGCACGCACACGATCGAAGTCTATCAGAGGTGAGCAGCTGGTTATCCCGCAGCGTGGGGATGTACAGACCCGAGCTCCCTGCACTTTGCTTGTTCCAAATAGGCTTTGATTTTTCAGGTCCAGACTTAACTCTTTAAGTTATGCCCACTTCCCCCCCTCCAACCGCACCAAAATTTGTTTATAAACCTGGAAAACTCCCAACCACAAACCTTTACAGGTCCTCATAATATTTAACCCTTATCCCCTATATCTAGGGGAAGAAAGAAAAAAAAAAAAAAGGGAAAAAAAAAAAAGGCCCCTTTGCATGCTTTGCTTTAGGGGGATTGCAGTCGCTGGAGCTTCAGATCAGCTCCTGGGGCTTTCATCACGCACACTCTGCCAGCGGCTTTGAAGTTGCACATCTGAGAGTGCCTGGCAGAAGTAGTGCATGCTGGAGAAGCAAACAGGGCCGTCCCCAGGCAGGGACAAGAGGACAAATGCAAAGCTTGATTGCTGTTTATTTTCTGACTTTAAAAAAATGTGCAGGCCCGTCGTTCTGTGCTTTCTCTCTGGGACAAGGCGAGGTTCTCTGACACTGAGCAGGGGGTGTCACCTCGGGTGGTCCCATGGCCACGTGTGACGGTTACAGACTGGCCTCTCCGTTTTGGTCCCTTTTTGTGGCTGTGGATTTGATGAATTGCAAAGGTGGCTGGAAGTGAGGGATGAACGGGGCTGGCTGAAAAAGTGTGATGGTTCCAAGGACAGCAGCTTTGCCCACAGCTGTGCTGGACCACCTTCCTCTGTCCTGACCCACCTTCCTCCTTGCTCTTCTCAGCATCTGCATCCTTTAAAAAACAAAACCCAGGTGCTGAATCGAGCTTGGATATTTGGGTTTTGTTGTTTTGTTGCACGTACATAAAGGTGCTTGCTCAGGTTGCTAATGAGAGTGCCCTGACTCTATTTTCTCACACCCTGCCTTCCCCACACTCGAATCTGGGTTTCTTGATGTGAAAAGGTAATTTATTGCATACACCCTGGGACTCGCCACTGCCTCCAGTTTGTTGAAGCTTGTGAGTCATCCCACCGGGAGCTGGATCCCAGGAAACCCAATTAGCTCAAACAAATTGAGCAAACGTGTTATGGTTTTTAGCCCGGGCAAATTTAGACTTGTGGTGTGGGTTTTCTTTCCTCCTGATTATTTGGATTCCTGGCTGGATGTAGGGTTTCAGCAGCGATGTGATGTTGTTGTATGTTTTTATTTTAAGCAGTGAGACGTCCTCTTATTCACAAGTGGGGAATAATCCCTAAAACCCATACAAACTATTGTTTACCCTAAAAGCCAAGTAGCACACCCCCTACCATGTGTCTGAGCGTATGCAGGGGCTCACACATCAGTCTGGTGTGACAAGGGGAGGAGAAAAATGCGCCTGTTGGTGTTACAGAGGTAAATGTGGCCATTGCAGCAAACTGGTAGTGAACTGTGCAAAAAGTAATCGAGGGGCATATTTTAAAGGCAAACGTAGAGAAGAAGGCATGAGAAAACTCAGTCTTTACTTAGAAGTGTTTGAGTCATGTGGACATATATCAGTATACCTCCACTGACTTTAAAGTCATCATGTATTTAGAGAGAGAGGTAGTCCCTGATGCTGCAAACATGCACTCACGTGCTTGAAATTAAGCACAGGCATGAGGATTTACAAGGCAGGATTAGGATTTACTACTGGGTGACATGCAGTAAATGACAACAGGATAGATTTGCACTTTCTTTCCCAAATGGGATGCCCAAGGAGGCAATAGAAACCCAGCTGCAGGCAGGAGAGGATCCCCTAGGGAAGGGGGGATGTCTCGGGGGAGGCTGGGCACCCCTGTTGTGTTGTTGACCTTGTGTTTGTTTCCATTGCTGCATCCCGCCCCTTCGCCCAGTGCCCACGGAGCTCATCGGCCAGGAGGTGAGGTAAGGACCCTGTTCCTTCTCGGCGGTGGGAGGGAGGGGAGGCCCCATGCTGGGACTGGCTTGGGTGAAGCCGCACAGCTCCTTACGGGCTTGGGAACCCAGGTGGGGAGAGCGAACCCATGGGACTGATGGGGTGGAGGTCTTGCTGGGGGGCTTATACTGGTGGGCACCTTGTTGTGTTCAAGACCTTGGGGCACCACTTGACACACCAGAGGAACCACAGGAGTTAAAGGGATGAAAACACGAGCTCTGGATGAGTCACATTAGATTGAAGACCCTCCAGCCATCCTCTGTCCTACCCCAGATCTAAACCCCAGCAAAGCCTGAGGTCCATGTTTTGTGTTGCAAGATTATTAAGACAACCTCCTACTAACCAGAGTTTCTTTTCCACATAATTTACATCCTCTTGTTGCCCCTAAACAATGCCGCATCACATCACTTTTTGTGCCAGATGCTCCTCCTTTGGCCCTATGTCCCCTGTCAAGTCACCGAGGTCCTGTTGTCACTCATTTAGCAGTGCTGGCATGCCAACAGCAGCAGCCAAAAGAGCTGGAGCGAGCCTCTGCAGCTCTACAGAGCTTCTCATTATAAATAACAGCCTCCCCCATCTCTAAGCTCCCTTTAAACCTTGCACAAGGGCTTACGCAAGAGGTAGGAGTCTTTAACCTGGACAAGCGCTAATAGCAGGGGCTGCCTTTCCTAGCAGCCTCTGCTAGAAAACCGTGTGTGTCAAAGAGTAATTGGACCTTAACCAACCCAATTTGAGAGCATTTCTGCTCCTCCGCTCTCCTAGTACTCTGGAGAGACAGGAGGAGTGAGCAGCGGGCATGCCACTTCTCCAACTTTTATTGCTGAACACTTGAGTGGAGGTGGTAATTGGAGCAGGTGACATATATAAGGGGCAGGACAGAGTGCTCCACAAAGCCATCTCTGCAGCTGTCACCTAATTGCCTGATTAACTGGACGATTAATCGACTAATTGGAAGCAGGGCATCGTCTGCATAACAATAAGAGGCCCTTTTGTCAGGCATATGAAGGCTGCAGAGAGGGGGAGAGCAGGTCGGTGTGGTGGCTCTTGTAGGGAAAGAGAGCAGCTTTAACAGACCTCGAAGCCCCTTTCCCCTTTTGGGACTCCTGCCAAACTACGTGAAACCTCCCCAGAGGAGAGTGGGGATGGGAAAGCCTGGCCCAGAGCATGCCGAGCATCACCTCTGTGCTGGCGCTTTTTAAAGCGATTAAATTAAAAAAACCGAAGCCAGAGACATCCCAAGTCGCCACCTGCTTCGGAAAATCTCGATGCTGAACCACTTGGCTCTTTCCTGCTTACTCTTTACTGCAGACTTCATTTCACCACATCAAAAATGGGGTGGGGGAGAATCAGCTTTAATTGAGGCAGAAAAGCTTATAAAAGCCTGTAACATCTTCATCAGAGCTGCTCTTGTTTCCCACTGAATAAGGCCTTTTTCAGGCAAGTCACTGGTAACATAAACACCGCTCTGTCTTTCAGTGTGCAGTCACTTAAAGTGTGTCTGGGGCTGCTCAGTACAGAGCAGCCTCAGTCATGACTGAGGGCAATTAACATTAAATAGACTTTCAGATCATCAGCAGAGGGAGCAGCGAAGGGGGGAGCTCCCTCTTCCAATTACACACGTTAGCGGGACGAGATCTTTTTATATATGGCCTCGAGTGTTTTGCTCTGGAAGGGATGCCTGGCTGGCAGGCGAGACCCCAGGCACGGCGGGGCTCGGGCTGTGTGTGCACACCAAAAACGCCAGGAGCCATCCCCCAAGTGATGGCGTTGGAGGATGTTCAGCATCTCGGGTTGAAATTGGGCCACGAGCAAAGGGGACAGCAGGAAGGAGGGACTTCATCTTGGAGGGGCCAGGAGGTGCAGCTTACACCCATGGCCATGCATCTGCCTCATCTAGAAAGCCGTGCCCCCCTTAGAGGACATGCTGCCATCATTTGTCCTCTTAGCATTAGCTTTGATAAGCTAAAGCAAGCCAGGCTCCCTGAAGGAAGGATTCCTACTCCCCTGACAGTTCAGTAGCCCTTTCCTGTCCTGGTTTTGGGTTAAATTATATTCTTTGAACACAGCAATCTGACTTGTGCGGGGTGTTCTGGGGAGTTGAGCCATTAATAACCCGCCGGTGCACCCAGAGCTGCTGCGTCTATTAGTGCGCTCAGATCCTCCTTATCCTTAACTTTCTGCAAGGGCTGAGCTCTCTGCTGAGAGCAGAAATTCTGAGTCCCTAAAGACTGACTTGGCACTTGGTACTATTTAATGTTGTCCAGTGCCTTTTACTCCAAGAATAACAAGCTGGCCAGATCCCCTCCGGGCTGGTGATGCCTTCTCCCTTTGCACTGTCATCAAGAGATTTCATTAGCACTTCCAACTTCCCGGCCGAGGGTGATACAGTGCTAAATGAGGTTATTAATTGTACACGACTCCAGAATTCCTCAGACGTCAGGCAAGTCACTTGGGCATCCTCTAATCAATGCCATAATCTGGTTTTGCCAGAAAATGTTTGCTTTAATGCTTCTTATCTGGAGCCCTTAGAGCTCCTGGAGCTGGGACTAATTACCCCTGCAGGGGAGGCACGCGGCCCCTCGCCGAGGGATGCAGCAAGCGGGCTGCGTTCCTGCAGCCCATGGCAAAGGCAGCAGTGGCTGCGAGCACTGCCCAGAGCTCCCTGGAAGTCTTTAACTCATCCTCTTCTGCGGAGCAGCAGGAACAAATGCAGGGGTTTGGGAGATCTGGTCATCTAAATCCTGTCTGTTCCCCCAAAAGTGAGCATCCAAGGTACTTTTGAGGATTTTTGTCCTGGTGATCTCCACCCAATGTGCTCTGGCTAAAACCTCCTTGATCCACTCCCAGCCTGCTCTTTCCAAAACCCCACCCATTTCTTACTGTAAGGAACTCCAGTTCCCTGATAAGCCATCAAATAAGTGAAAAGCTCTTGTTTTCCTCCTGTACCAGTGAAAAAGAAAGCTGAAGAGTGGCAGTGGGGAGGCAGAGTGCAGTAGTTGTCTGCTTTTTAAAAGCTTGCTCTTACACATGCAAATCTTTAATTAAACATACTCATAAAACTATAATGAACCGTTCATCTAATTAAATGGGGTGAGTCATTTCATTAATTTTTAGCAAACTGCACGGCTGCTCTCCTGCCCTCCTCACTTGGAATTCAAAGGGACAAGCTGAACCATTTGAGGGAAATTATCTTCTCTTTTGTGGCTATTTTGTTCCTTGTGCACAAAACCTGTTTAACTGACCATAGTTTATATAGTTCTAATTAAAAATGAATTCTCTGAGCCCTATTGCTGTTCTTGATGGTTGCTTGTTTCCCTCTCAAGCTGTCCAACCCCAGGCTGTAACGGCTCAGGACACATCCGTGGAAAGTATGCAAGACACAGAAGGTGAGGCTGGGTCGGAGCTAGTGGGGATGGAGAAATGCCAGCAAAAACCCCAAAGACAGATGTTCACTGGAGAGAGGTTCAGAGCAGCAACCCAACTCACCCGCCCCAATCTGCCCACCAAAGAGCCAATTTTCTGTCTTTCCATCAGTCCATGAGGGTTTCTGGGGCATCTGCTTCACCAGTAGCCTTCCCACAGACCTCAAACCAAGGCAGAAGTCCCTGGCTCAGGCACCTGGGGTTGATGGGAGCTGTAGGCAGGCAGAGATTTTGGTCTACTCGGTGCCTCTGTGGATGGGGAAGGGAAATGAGAGCGTGCTGGATACTTCAAGGCCAGGCCAGCCTTAATGATGGCTTTCATCACTCTATTTTGGTGAAATTGGAGTGGTTGGTGGACATGCCCCAGCAGCAAGTTCTGCATCCCCTGTCTGGTTTCATGGTGGCACTGGTGGCCATCACCAACAGTGGAGCTGGGAGCTGTTGGTCCTGCTGCTCCCTGAACAACAGTTGCCCATGGGCCAGACTGCTGGAGTAAGCCCAGCATCCTTGCACTGACTTCTGAGTAACGTTGACAGAGCTGCACAAAGTCAAGGTCTGAGAGCAGCTCTTCTGGCCACGAAGGGTTAAAACAGCTAAAAATCTGGGCTGCTGGATGATTTTTATTTTTTTTTTTTTAGTATTTTTGTATTTGTCCCACATGCCTTTGCCTAACCGGTTCAGATGCCATAGCCATGCTTTTCTCACTCAGCAATGCCTCCTCTCTGCTGCTTGATCCCATCTGCAGTTTACAAAGCTGCCCTCTAGCAAAGAAAAGGAAACTTCAGGATGCGGAGGCCGAACATCTGGTGTCGAAGAGAAAATCCCATCCGCTCAAGCTGGCCTTGGATGAAGGCTACAACGTCGACAGCGATGGCAGCGAGGAGGCCGAGGTGAAGGAGGAGTCCGGCTCTGACGAGTCGGAGGGGATGCTGGAGGAGGACGAGGCGGAGGCGGTGGAGCAGGAGGAGACCCACAGCCCAGAGCCGGCAGAAGGTGCTTTATCATTATTGATTGCAGAGCTGTGTTCTGCAGATGAATAAAGGGCAGGGAGTGTTAATAACCAGGAGTTATAGGTCCTCTGAATTATGTACAGAATGGGTCCTTCAATTATTACATTCAGTGGAAGGACAACGGCAAAGCTCTGGTTAAGCTGAGAGCGAATACACACAGATTGTCTCTGGTGTCTTAAAAATGAGAGCTTTTCCATCAGGGATGATCCCTGGGGAAAGACCCATGGAAAGCACAGAGGAGCTCACTGCATAGCTCAGATGGCAGCAGGGCAGGCAGCCGGGGTCCTGCATCGGTGCCTCCAGGGGCTCGGCTGCCTTCCCCGGGGCAGGCGCCGTCCCACTGGCTCGATCTGGGCAGTCTCTGAGAGGAGGACAGACAAGCTGGGCGTCCAGCCGGGTCCTGGCACTGTGTTGGTCCCTGGCTTGGAGCCCCTGGCTTGGGGAGCACTGGGAGCGAGGGGGCCAGGATGGCTGCTGACAGTGGGGGGCCAGGGAGCTGCGCACATCTGAGCCCCGCGAAAGCTTCCACGTGGAAATCCCCTTTCTACCTGCCATTCCCAAATGCAATAAATTAGGCTGCTCCAGGAGTGTAACAGCCAGGATCTGGTTTCAGTTAAGCTTAAGTAAGACAAAAAGATGTTTATAGCTTATATAATTACTTTCTTCTCCCCCTTTTTTTCTCCTTTCCTTTCCCCCCTTTTCTTTCTTTTCCTCCCTTTTTCCACGCTCAGAGAGAAGCCCAGCAAAATCAGCCCATTATGGACAAAACACACCAACAAGTACGTCTGGGCCCAGCAAGGCCAACTATAGCAGCTATCAAGAAATAATCGCCAACTCTCTCCTAAACCTAGGCCAAATAGCGGAGGAAACCCTTGCCATTGAAGGGCAGCTGCCTGAAGCTGAGCTGCAGGTCTCCAAGCCACCATCCAACGTTGTGCACCTGGTCCACGAGGATGCAGGAGAGGAGTTAGTGGAGGAGTGTGACAAGGAGATCATCATCCAGACGGAGGATGCGGAGGAGGTCATTGAGGTCACCAGTGAACGCAGCAGTGAGTTGTGTCCAGAGCACCGGGACGATGCGAACTGTGAGGAGTCCTGCAAACTGCAAAAGGCTGAAGCAGAAGAAGAGGATGAGGAGGATGAGGAAGAGGATGAAGATGAGGAAGAGGAGGAGGAAGAAGAGGAGGAGGAGGAAGAGGAAGAAGAAGAGGATGAAGAGGAGGAGGAGATGGCTCCTGAGGTGATCTGCGAAGAAGCTCCTCACACTTCTCAGGACACCCAGAAAAGCCACTGTGAAGGGCAGTTCAGCCCAAAGCCCGAGTACTCAGTCATCGTGGAGGTCCGGTCGGATGATGACAAAGATGACGATGCCCGGTCCCAGAAATCAGCGGTGACTGACGAGTCCGAGATGTATGACATGATGACGAGGGGGAACCTGGGGCTGCTGGAACAAGCCATTGCACTGAAAGCCGAGCAGGTGAAAATTGTGCGGGAGCCCAGCCGGCTGCCAGGAGAGCACGTAAAGCACTTCCAGGTGGATGAGAAACAGAGCAAACCACTGGACAGCATCCGAAAGAGCTACTACGGCAAAGGTATGGGGACGAGCCTTCATGAGACTTCTTCCTTCCCATCCCCAGCTGAATTAGTTGGCTCAGCACCCCATGGAAACTAGGCTGCGGGGGGTTGTCACAGCCCGCAGAGGGAATTTAGCCACAAATCCTCAATGCCCAGAGGGATGGGGACATCCTAGAGGTCAACAGTGAATGCACAAAATGATGGTGTCCTCTACATCTCAGTAGGGGAATCGCCTGGCTAAATTGTCTTGGCCTTGAAAATCTCAGCCTGGTCAGTAGGGCTGGTTTAAAATCCAAGTGGGTTTTAAAGTAGTGGTAGAAGTCTGGCCACAGCAACACGAGGGACTTGGCAGGGGCAGCAGAGTCCCCTGGGTGCTGAGCCGGGCTGCCTGCTCAGTCACTGTGAGCTCCTCCATGCTCCTAGCTGGGTTAGCTTCTCAAATTCCTTTGCTGATTTTAATTTTTGAAACTTCCAGTGTTACATTTCCACCTTCAGAAAAAAAACCCAAACCTCCAAACCCAGAGGTTTCTCCCTGTTTGACTGCAAAAGTGGTGGGATCCTCAGCAATTTTTCTCTTCTTTCCACCTCTTCCCCTCCAAATCCGCTAACCTGCTTCCCACCGCCGTTTCCTCACAATTCCTAGATCCCTCAAGACCTGAGAAGCGAGAAATCAAATGTCCGACTCCTGGCTGCGATGGCACCGGCCACGTCACAGGACTCTACCCTCACCATCGCAGCCTCTCTGGCTGTCCGCACAAAGACAGGATCCCTCCCGAGAGTGAGTACATGGCGGGATAACAAGGCTTGCTTAAATTAGTCTGAAGCCTTATTTCCTAGGGGAGTTTTCACACCTGATGGGTAGAGCCATCTCAAGGCCAACGGGCACCCCAAATAGTCCCAAATGATGTGAATTTTATGACTAAGTCCCTAGCAAGAGCCTGATGTTAATCCTTGGCATGTAATACAGTTTCTGGCATGGGGTGGTACTTTTCCAACTTGTTCTGGGATGCTTTTATCCACCAAAGTGTTATCATTCTTCTTGGGAAGCGCTAAGGAGATTACTAGGAAGTCCTACCCTTCTTAAAGATTTTTAGCACCATCCTGTGGAGAATGAGGTCCCTTCTCTGAAAATCAAAGAGGTGCTTTAAAAATGATGCCCACCTCCAGAGGTGTGTTAAGCTGTTCCCATCTTTACATTGAAAGTCAGATATTTTTCTCTATTTGGGATATCATGTTGGCAAGAAGGGGAGACTCTTCTTTCCTGCTGAAGGTGTTGCCGTACAGCAAAGGAGAGGAGTCATTCAGGATGTGCAGGATAGCTGAGTCTCCTCCTACACTCTCATCACTGTAAAATTCACAAGGTGCTATATTGAGATTCATCTATTCCACAGAAAATATTTATCATCATCATAACAGATTTTTATATATATATATACATAGAGAGATATTTTATTTCTACCTCTCTAACAGCATCCTAAATAGCTTTCCCTGTGCATATACATAAAAATCAATGTTGTATGTTTATGATAATGGCATAATAGACCAAAAAAAAAAAGGAGCCCTTCCTTATCAGTAATTTCAAAGGTTGCAGACCTGCCGTAAACACAGAACCACGGGAAACAAGGAGAAAGTACAGCTATCTTCACACAAGCTTGAATGCAAGGAAAAACATTAATAAATAACTAACACAAGCTGCGTGCTTTAGAAAAGCTTGCAAATCAAATTATTTTCTTTACTTTTAAGGTCAGCACTGCAGGAAGCAATAATCCTGAAGATTAAAATTAAAAAAAAAAAAATCAAACAAAGACTAGTCCTAAGGATAAAAGCAGAGATATAACTTCAATCACTTAAAACTACCTGAAATTGGGAGACCTGGCTCCAAAATGGTGGTGGGCGGGAGGGGCTGGATGGGAGAAACTGGATTGCAATCAGCAAACGAGGAGAAAGCCCAAACTGTGTGCAGAGATACTAATCTAGTGCTGACCTGAGCACTGCTGCCCTGTAAATCTTTTTTTCTCTACGCAGATGAATTCTAATTACAGCGTTTCAAATTTCCTGATTTCTAAGAAACCAGCGTACAAGACTTGATGATTTTGTCTTCTTTTTTTTTTTTCTTTTTCTGATTTTTATCAAGTTGTTTTTGCTTCCCTTCCCCTCTCCCCTTCCCCTTCTCGCTCTGAAGTCTTGGCAATGCACGAGAACGTGTTGAAATGCCCCACGCCAGGCTGCACAGGACAGGGTCACGTCAACAGCAACCGCAACACGCACAGGAGGTACCAGCTTTGACTTCTCCATAACAGCCAGGGCAAGGATGGCAGCAGGGCAACCATCCTCAAAAGCCTTGGCTTTACTCTCATGCTGAGAGACGGCGCAACTGAGATGGGCAAAGTAGGGGTGACTCTAAAAAGAATAACACGAGAAAGCAAGACGAGGCAGTGATTTCTGGCTGGGCAATAGAGCAGAGCAATGCTTCCAGGCTCGCAAGTGGGACTATGGAGGAGTAGATGTGAGTGGGGGGACGTTCAGGGAAGAGGTTTTGGTACTAGGGAAGCAGAGGGTGCCCGGTGAAGCTGACTGGAGGTTGATGAATGCGTTTGGTAGTGTGGCACTTAGCAGGATTTCTAGGAATTTCCACAATATTTAGGCTGAAATTATTGATGAGCTGGGAATTTAGTTCCTCTTGTTATAGGACCTCAGCCCAGATGTGATCAGGAGGGGACCAGGTTGCACTTTGGGACCTGTAGTTATACCCCGTGCTCTGGCTTCAGTTAAACTCCAGCACTTTTACAAATGAGAAGGCTGCAAGCGGAGGGGATGGTGCAGTTAAAAGCTAGAAACCTTCCAAAAAGCCAGACTAGCTTTGCTACAGGGATGCACTCATGAATTTATTATTTACCGTTCGTTGCACTTGAGCTTAGTTGGCAGAGAGTGACGGCTCTGCAAATGTCGATGTGTTTGCAGGCGTGAGGTGAGTTTGTGTTGTTACTCGTTCAGCTGTGGAAGAAGCTCGTGGATGCTTTGTCGTAGCCGTAGCTGCTAGAGGAAATTGAGAAGCTCGGTTTGGTGCAGGCAGCAAGCGATTGAGGTGATCCACTGATGTTAGGGGGTTACGGAGTGAGCTTTGGGTACAGCAATTTGGGCTGAGACCCGGTGGGGTCAGAGCCCTGAATTTCACGTGGGGCTGGGCTGTGGGGTTCTGTCGGTGCTGGCTGCTTCAGTGATGAAGGTGCCCGTGATGGCTTGGGGCTGGCTGGGAGCATGCGGGCTCTGCTTGTGAGGGGGTTTTTACCTTCCCTGAGCAATCACAGTAAGAGCCAAGCTGTCCCAAAGAGGCAGAGCCAGGCTCACGCGTCGGGGGGGGGTGTGTGAGCAAAAGCCGTTACAGCCCCCGACCTCCCCCAGGCACCGGTGCGCTGGCAGCCGTGCACAGCAGAAGTGCAAATGTTTCCCCACAAGTGCCCCTCAGAAGGCTCCCTTCAAACGGCTCCTGCAAAAGATCCAGATAAATACAAATCAAAAATGCCATTTAACTGCTAAAACCACTCAAAGAAACCAGCCTGTCCCCTCCTGCCCCTGCTGTGCTCAGCCCGGGGGAGCTGCCTCCTTGATCCACCTCCGGGCCCTGGGGATGCTCCGGAGCTCATCCTGGAGAGATTTGGCACTTGATGTCTGGCTGCTTTGCTGCTTGCCAAGACTAAAACTAAACTAGGATAATGATAATAAAACCCCCGTTAAATTCAAACACTTTTCCCATGGGCTCAGTGCAGCTCTGGGTCCCTGAAATGAGTGAAGATGTTCCTGCTCATCCCTCACGCTTTGTTTCCTTCTCTCTTTTTTTTTTTTCCCTCCGTCTTTAAAAAAACCCCACCACCTCACACAGTTTATCTGGGTGCCCCATTGCTGCTGCTGAAAAATTAGCCAAATCGCATGAAAAGCAACAAACCCAGTCTGGTGATCCTTCGAAGACCAGCTCCAATTCTGACCGGATACTCAGGTAAATGGGACTGTGAAGCCCAGCACCACGTAACCGTGCTGCCCCAGCCCTCCCTGCGATACCACGCTTGCAAGAGCAGCCGTCACGGCTCCCTCCGGCTGATACTGCTGAGTCCTGTTATTATGATCATAGGTCTCGCCAAGGTGGGGAGATATTTAATTGATGATCCCAGGGAGGGCATTGAGGACAATGAATTGCTTCTGTAGCATCAATTAATGCTGAGGCTACAGGCCAAAGGGTTTTACCAGTGCAGCAGAAGGCATTTGTGCCGATTGCTCTGCAATGCAAACTGCCAGAGAATGATGGCTATTATATTAGCATTATAAGTAGGGTGGGCTCAGGGAGGGGGAGGAGGAGATTTAGGCTACATATAAATCACTTGACGGCAGTTCCGCGTTAAGTCCACCCGCTTTTCTTCCTTAACCTGCACAGTTCAGAGCAGAGCAACCTGCCACTCATTTCCAAACCAGTCGCATTTATTTTGTTATTTTGCCCATCTCTATCTTCCCGGGAGAAAGGGCTGTCTCACATTAAGGATGTCCCTGATAGATGCTGGCTTCCGTAGCTGATGTGATTCATGAGGCTACAGATGGATTGTAATATGGTTAGTTATTTTGCAACGAGAGCAGGATAAAAACCGCAGTACAAGCCCTGAGCAGCACTCCCACAAAGGCATCGAGGTCTGATTAATTTATTTATTTGCTCCCCAGGACTGCTGAGCACCATGGTGCACCAGCACTCGGTGCTTTGGAAAGGCCATTTAGGGCGATTACTTATTTATTTGCAGCGGATCCCGCGCCGGGCGCAGAGCGCTCTGAGCACATCACGAGGACGGTCCATGCTCCAAGGAGCTCCCGCTCCGAGGACTCGCTGGTGGAAAGAGGTCACGGGAAGGAGAATAACAATAGGCCATTTATATACAATTTATATGCAAGACAAATTGATTCATGATAGGCAGCCCAGCAGGAGCGGGTCTTTAAGAGGGACTCTAAAGGCAGGGGAGAGGCCCTGGTGATTTTGCAATGAATCCGCAGGGGAGTGGAGCTAAACTGGGGTCCTCGTGCCTTTGTGTGCCATCCTGTGTCATGGGTCCCATAAACGAGTGATGCCCAAGTTTCTGCTGCTGTTGAAAAATGCTGCCATGCCACGGCAGCCTGCAAGAATATGGTTTTGCATGAGATTGACACCTCGGAGTTTTGCCTAAAAAGGTAAAAAAAAAAAAAAGAAAAAAAAAGGAAAAAAAAAAAAAGGGTGTGTGTGTGAAGGAATCTAAGAGACCCAAACCAGACTTGCTAAGGGAGAACAAAAGGGCTGTTGCTGCCTTCTCTTCCCCAGTAACCCCTTGGGGACAAGATGCAGCTACGCGTCCCCATCGTGTCCAGTCCTCTCCCAACAAGCATCTTGTCGAGGAAAAGAGAAATCACTGTTGCTTGTTGTTTCATCCTCAGGCCTATGTGCTTTGTGAAGCAACTGGAGATCCCTCAGTACGGAAGCTACCGGCCCAACATGGTCCCAGCAACCCCCCGGGCCAACCTGGCCAAGGAGCTGGAGAAGTACTCCAAGGTCACCTTCGATTATGCAAGTTTTGATGCTCAGGTTTTTGGCAAACGCATGCTTGCCCCAAAGATTCAGACTAGCGAAACCTCACCTAAAGCCTTTAAATGTAAGTTGGGAGCAGGGATGGGCCGGGTTTTGCGTTTTCTGCCTTTCTCAGCGTATTGCGAGGCTCTTGGGATCATGACTTTGGGGTGATGAGTTGCTAGATCCCTCCTGCTACTGTGAAGCAGGGGGAGAAATGGGGATGAGGGAGGTTGAGGTGCGTCCTGTGGCGTGTACGGGGTGGGGAGAGGAGCCCGTGGCTGCTGGTAAAGCTTTGCTTGGGGGAGAGTTGCTTTGGCTTTGGGAAGAATTGCATTGAGTGGTGGGAACATTAATCTGAGCGATGTCTCTAGGTGGGATAAGTTACACAGTTGTCCTCAGTCGGTCCCTGTTGCTTTGCAGTTCATATCTATTGATCTGTCTTTCCTCATCTAGCTAAATGGATTACAGTTTTCTTCTCTTCCATCTTATATATGACCCACTCCATCCATTTGTCTTCTCTGCTGTGCTCTGCTCTCCATGTCTGCTACCTATCGATCACCCACCTCCTATTTCCCAGCTCTTTCCTATCGTAGCCACCCACCTCTGCTCTGTACCGAGGACCTAGCACTGGTTACAACACTGTGCAATGAAAGCGTGGGTGAAAATGAAATGGCTAAATAAACCCTCAGGGGCTGGGCTGTCAGGAGCAGGAGGGAAGCTGCATGGGGAGACAGCCAGCCGCAGACTGATGTTAAACCTCTCCCTTCCCTTTGACACCAAATGTGTACCTGAAGACATCTTTTTGAGGGGGGGGAAAAAAAGAAAGAAAGATTTAGGAGCCCAGTTTGCAGAAGTCAGCAGCCTCAAGGGGGCTTTCTGTCTGGCTAATCCCACTTCCACAATCCTGTTTAATCCTGATGCAGCTGCTCTCTAAAAAGTGCTCGTACTTGAAAGCATCCCGGTTGTTGCACTACAATGGAAGCGCCCTTTATTACAGTACTAAATCTGTAAAGGATCAGACAATGAAATTGGATGGAGGCCAGAGAGCACAACTGCCACTGTCATCCTGGGTTAGGGCTGATGGAAAAGTAATTTGTTTCCCAGCACAAGTGATTCTCTTGCTGAATAGATTGTGTTATTTGCAATATTAGCAAAGAATTTTCAGGGTAATTGTACTGACAAAAATAATTCCAGCAGACCCACTAGGATAATCCTTTCTATTTTTTCTCATCACTTATTTTACTAATTTGCTGATTGCGAGTCTATTAGTGGTAGAAATACTTACGAAATGGAAAAGCATCGCTGAGCCTACGGTGTGAAATTGAAATTGGCATCTCACGATCCTGGATATTGTCAGGTTGGGCTGGCAAACACCCGCACCCCGCCGCAAAGACATGGATTAAACCGGACTTGAAAACAAGCAGCCATACACAAGAATACCCATTTGGGCAAACCTCCAATGAGTTAATCAAAGCGACAAGATGAATATGATTGCCAATCATAGCAGGGAAATCTGTTCCTTTCACTGAGAACTTATTTTAAAGAGATCTTCATCCAGAGGGATTTATATTCCCCTGCATGTGTGTGCATAACTCCCATTAATGTCAATATGCATTATATACGCACACAACGAGGAAGAAAGCAGTCCTCGGGAAGATTAGCATTTTATAGTGTCTTATATTACGAGTTTGTAATGGAAATAATGAAATCGCTTTGCTCTGTAGCCGCATCAACCAAGGCTGTCTTGCTGCTTTGCCATCATCAGGCCAAAGCTTATGAATCTTCCCCGGGTGAGACTCCCACTGAAGGGGGGATGTTTTCCCCAAAAAAGGGCATTGTGAAATGAATTAAGAATTTTAAGATTTTGCTAATTGATCCAGAATACAATCCTGTGACCGTTCAAAGTCAGATGATCCCCTGTTTGCACCCACTGAAACTACTGACTTCAGAGGGACTCTGTGTGGGTCAGGGCTCTCCTAAGTGGGACCAGGTTCAAGATTGGGGCAAGTTTTATTGTGGGTTAACCCTGGGAAATACTCTCTCCTCTTTCATAGGGTGTAAAGAGAAATTGCATCTCCAGGATCGCACTGCTGCATGCTGTGGCATACAGTAACAGTGTAGTGTCGCGGCCATGTGCGGCTGTGTACTAAATCCTGTTATTCAGGGATATTTAAATCATATGTCAGCTGTCAGAAAATCCATATTTCACTGGTGTCATCATCGGAAGCTCGTATTTCATGGCCATGGTTTTGCTATTAATGTAATTTTTTAAATTGTAAGTTTTCAAATGTGCTACAAGAAATCTCCCTGTAAGTCAGCTCTGCAGATAAGTTATGAACATAAGGAGAACAATAAAAAAAGAGCCAGGAAGCTTTTCTAAGCTGTCTCTTTTAACTGCTTCCACCGAGGAGTAACTTTAATGAAGAAAAGCACTCATGTTTTGGGGACTTGATGGCAGAGTCAGTTAATGAGTTAAGTTTTCACACTGAGAAACCATCACACAAGTTGCAGCCGGCACTGCTCCTATTGCATGTCCCCAGCAACGAAACAGCCCGTGGCTTGGTGATAACCACAGGTTGCCACTGGAACCACTAATACGTTAGCTGTGTCATACTGACTTAACCTCTCACCGCTGCCCGTGCCGGTTATACATTAGCCTTGTGTTGTTCCTTCTCTTTTTATTCCAGCCAAACCTTTTCCAAAGGCCTCTTCCCCCAGCCACAGCCCCTCCAGCAGTTACGTGAAGAGCACTTCATCTTCCTCCACAGGCTTCGACTACTCCCATGACGCCGAGGCTGCGCACATGGCTGCCACTGCCATCCTCAACCTCTCCACCCGCTGCTGGGAAATGCCAGAGAATCTCAGCACGAAGCAGCAAGAGGCCCCCGGCAAGGTGAGCCAAGCGTGCCCGGGGCCACCGCTCCAGCACACAGGGGAGGGGGTTAAGACTTCAAGTTTAGGATGGGAGAAATACCTTTTTTTACCCTTCCTTTCATTTTAATCTTTAAATATAGAGGGAATGCAGACACTCATCATATATCACCCTTTCACTCCCCGTTTTGGGTGATGCAGTTTGGAAGAGGTAGTCTTGGCTCTTGGTGTTAGGGAAATGCATCATGGTTCAAATTACCCATCTGAGATGAGAATCGTTCCTGAGCAGAGTCTCAGGGCTGGTTTCAGTTGCTCACTGGTCTGTATCTGATGCCATTTGAAATTCCCCAGTTGCGTCTAGGCTAACCTCCAGCTATATTTTTCAGAGGAACACAGGTTTTCCAGAAGTCCCACGTTGCATCCCCAGCCTTGAGCAGATGTCATAGATGCCATGGGGCATCTTAAACGGCACTAGATGCCTTTGTTCAAGCAACTGAGTCAAAATGCCACATTGCTGGCAGCGGGGGAGTGCATTTGCATGGCACGTTTCTGAAAATTTTTATGAAAGAGCATCCCTTTCCATTCAGTTCCTTCAAACTGACTGTGGAGAGGATGGGACATAAATAACCTGCCCCCCGCACTGCAAAAGACAAATGGGGACAAGGTCCCCATAGGGAATTGCTGGCAGATGCTAACGTTGGGCATGTTTCCAACCTTCCAGTCCATGGACATTGAGGTGGATGAAAATGGGACTCTGGACTTGAGTATGAACAAGCACCGCAAACGGGAGAGCACCTTTCCCAGCAGCAGCAGCTGCAGCAGTAGTCCCAGCATGAAGTCCCCGGATGTGTCCCAGCGCCAAAACAGCACCAGTGCCACGAGCAGCACCATGACCTCCCCCCAGTCCAGCCAGACCTCCCGCCAGGATGAATGGGATGGGCCCATTGACTACACTAAACCAAACCGTCAGCGGGAAGAGGAGCCAGAAGAGGTGAGCCGTGACTCTTGTTTAAATAACACCTCATGGGGGGTTGAATGCCGTGTTTGCTTGCACAGTTGTCTTATTTTCTCCCAGAACCGCTAGTTTGCCCTTTGAGCCTAGGAGAGAAGTATTATTAGCTCCGTCAGTGCTACCAGACATTAGCTGCGGACAGTCAGGCAGCAGGCAGATGCTCTTGGATCTGTTGGAGTGCTCTTGCTAAGGAAGAACCCACCACTTGCATTGTCCTGGGTCTGCAGTGCTTTCTTCGTTGTAAATCCTTTCAGCTCATTTGCACCAGTGGTGCTTCCGGTGATGTCCCCTGGGACGATTTATATCTGCCATTAGCAGATGTCACTAACATTAATCCTTGCAGGAGGGGGAACCCAGCCATTACCTCCCGGCTGGGGTGAGTGTCCTGGCACTGGAAGCAACGCACTGCCTCTCTGCCCATGGGAGGCAGGTGCTGCTGAGGATGAGTATGGGGGAATTGCACTGATCTTCATCCCTTCAAGACCTTGGGAGAGCCAGGTGTAAATCCCTGTACAGACATGTTTTACACATTTCTCCTATGAAAAGGGGAAATTACAGACTATTGGATCTCTGGTTTGGGTACTGCGAGGTGCTTGCAAAGGGCTCAGGAGTGTTGGCAATGCTGCACTAACTGGGATGAACCTGGGATCCTTTCCCACCACGGCTCAGCAGCAATGACCACCACTACAACCACCTTTTCTTGCAGTCAGAGCCTGCCGCTCACTCTTTTGCCTCCTCGGAAGCTGATGAGCAAGAAGTGTCAGAGGAAAACTTTGAAGAACGAAAATACCCAGGGGAAGTTACTTTAACCAACTTCAAGCTTAAATTTCTCTCCAAGGACATCAAGAAAGAGCTGCTCACGTAAGTCCTGCTTTCTTGTCTTTTCCTTCAAAATGTACAAAATATGTACCCAGGACAGCCAGGCTAGTAGGAGAAAAAAAATTATTAGCAAATACATTTTAAAATCAGAAGCATAGTTCCCTTACTGTGATTGGGCTTATCTAAGTGGTTCAAATAAAAACTCAAAGAGAAACTCTTTTCTCACACAACTTCAGATCGAGACAAAATACATTCCTGTATGGCCTAGAAACTCTGTGGTGATGAAGGGAACTTTCTGGGGAGCTTGGTGCTCTAAGGATTCATGGACAGGACTGTGGACACATCTTTGCAGGGCCTGATTTCCCTGGTATTTTCCTGCAAGAATGTTTCTGGCACAGTGATGGAGCCTGCCCAATCTCCTGCCCCCTTGTTTTGGGTGATGCTGTGGAACCAAGAGCAACCAAGAGATCTCAGTACCTTCTTGATGGGGGTGTCGAACCTCAAGGTGCCTTGTTGGGAAGGCAGGACTTGTTGGCTGCTTAATGTAGAGTGAACTAGAGCTGCAGTAAGATTGCATCTTACATTGGAGAGAGATCTTAACCAAACTCACATCTGCATATTCATGGCATTGGGTGGGGGAAAATACAGACCCAGGTCTATTCTATTAGATGGAGTATTGCTCTGCATCCACAGCGATCCCCCAAACTAATGGTTAATGTTTAGAGTCTGACCCAAATGCTGCAGCTTGGTCCTGGCTCTGATCTAATGGCAGGTCGGATCAGTGTGGAGGTTGCGATGGGGAGGCCTCCCCTCCCACGCGTCCCGGCAGATCTGCTCTGTGTGGGCCTGTGCGTCTGACTTTCCCGTATGTTAAACAGGGAAGAGTCGGTGGGGATCGTTTTGCTGACCTTATACAACGCAGCTCGTTATTTGGCTACGCAAGCAGACAGGCGGGGAGGAGGTCCGTGGGGGCAGAGCAGAAGCAGCATCTTCCCTAAATGAGCAAAGCACAGACCAGCTGCCCTATGCAAGCTCTAAAGGCTTTTTAAAAACCCACCAGCGATGTGAATAGCAATTTCTGAGGTAGAGCCCTGAAGTCTTCCTGTGTTCTAATTGTATTAGGAGGGTAGAGAAATTTCCTAAATGGAAACAGCCCTGGAATAAATAAATGGTGTCGTGGGCAGCCCCGAGCCTTCTCTCTCCCCATTTAGCATCCTTGTTCCTTTGTGGCCCAAGGGCTGTAATGAATTAGCTGTAGTTAACTCAGAAGCAGACCTGCCCGCTGTGCCTGTTTGATGCTCCGTGTCTGGGTGTAGTTCTTGGGCCGTTTCCAGGCACTGATGGCAGTCGCTGTGAAGGTGTTCCTCACCTCTGTCTTCTCATCGTCCTCCTGTTGACGCACGAGTGGGTACCACATAGCGATACATCACTGCTGCTTGAACATCTTCACATCGCTGCTGGCTCTAGAGCTCACAGCGTTTGTGTGGGTGTTGTGGATGTGAAGAGGACTCAAGGGTGCACAGGGAATAGCTGCGTCCCCAAGACTCAACCCGCCAGGCCAAACTGTCCCAGGACATCCCTGCTCTCCAGTATACCCCCGGCCTCGGGCAGGCAGGGCACGACTGTGCCGGAGCCTCACTGCTCATGCACAAACTGGATTTTATTCCCTGGACACCGAGAAGGGACGGCACCTTTTCCCATCGCCTGTGCACGTGCAATTCGCGGGGGAGGCCATGGAGAGGGACGGGTGGGAAATGCAGCCCGGCGAAGGCAGCAGGTGGGACGTGGCAGCTTCTGCCTGTCCTCAATTTAGGAGCCCCCAGGCACATGAGTCAAAGGTTACTTTTATTCCCTTTCTGGAGTGAACAGTGTTTTCAAGCTTTTCATTGCAGCTATTAAAAAATAAAAAAAAATAATTCAGAAAGCTGAAATCTGACACTTTCAGGGAATAAGCTGATTCCTGCAGCCAGAGCTTCAATATTGCAAAAATCATCCAAACTGGTAGCACCGAGACAGGCTTTAAGTCTTCCACTGCCACTGAGCAAACCAAGCAACTAAATATTCTGAACACTTTCTGCACATCTGACACAAATTTTTTCAATTTTTTCAAAATTTTTTCAGGATCCTTGCTATCTTTTGGGAACAGTAAAGGGAGCTGAAAGGGATACATCTGGTTTATTTGCATGCAAACATACAAACACATGCTGAGGTCCGATGGAAGGAGCCGGTGTAAGGGATCTGGCAGTGGGGCTGGGCTGAGCCCCCCCACCCCGTGCAGACAGACCCTGGGGGGGGCTCAGCTGGCTTTGCAGATCCGTGGCTCCCGGTGAATCCATTCCTTTCCAGCACTTACACTCGTTGTTGTTGTTGTTGCGCAGTTGCCCGACCCCAGGCTGTGATGGCAGCGGACACATAACGGGAAACTATGCCTCTCACCGCAGGTGGGTTGACCTTTTTTCATGGTTTAGACTCTAAAGACAACTTTTTTTTTTCTTTTAGTATATTTTTTGACCATGTGGATAGTTTGGTTCTGTTTCCTCCCCACCTTCTGTTGCCCCTCTCCCTCCCCCCCACCCGGCCCTTTTTCTTTTTCCTTTTTTCCTTTTTTTTTTTTTTTTTTTTTTGCTTATCCAGATATTCCATCTCTTCTCTTTCAGCCTTTCTGGTTGTCCTCTTGCTGACAAGAGCCTCAGAAACCTCATGGCTGCCCACTCTGCTGACCTCAAGTATGTTTGCGCTCAACTTGGAACTTTTTTTTCTTTTTTTTCCACCCTTTTTTCTCTCTTTCCCCTCCCTGCCCCCCTTCCTCTTGCTCTGCTTTTTCTTTCCCATCCCCTCCCTTCTCCTTTCAAAGAGCCGATCAAAATCTGCCTGCGAGGAGCTCTGGTGGAGTCCAGCCTCCAGCTGCCACGTTGGGAAGAGTCAACGTCATGGAGCAAGGCTTATTTTGGGGAGGGGGGAATCACGACAGCAATCAGAAATAACCTGGACCCCTGGCAGGTTTCCTTTGGGAACTGCAGAAATGTGCTATTTTCTTTTTTTTATTTGGCACCTTTTCCCAAGCTGTTGTTCCCTAGTTTGTGCCATAACCCTTTTCATTCAATGTTTTTGTGTGGCTCCCAAATAATCCAAAGCCTCGATACAGGCACATGCTTTAGTATTGGGTAGAAACACAGCTGGGAAAATACCACCAGGACATATTGGAGCTAACTCTTTTGGAGAACCCGGGATGTCAATTTTATGCTAAATTTTAGAGGTCGTTCGGGATGCAGCAACAGAGGTTCCTATTAATTTCAATGGGAGGGAGTGAAAGAGGGAGCAAGCAAACGCTTGGTGAGGCTGGATCCTGAGCCAGTGGCAAAGGGCTCACGGACACCCAGATTTCTTTGTTCCCATTTCTGCTCCTGATGGGAGCAGCCCGGTCTTCACATTTTCCTTCAAGTATCTTCATCTGAAACCTGTTTTCAGCTTTGCTGCTGTCTTCCTAAAGCTCCTCATTTTCACTAGCTTATTCTTCACAAGGTGTCCAAAATTCTCTCTTAGGTTGCCTCCCCTAAAGAAAGGTGTAATAGAAATTGTACTTAAAATAGATGGAGACACTGGGGGGATCTGAACCCTCCTCCACCCAACCTGCATCTTTGGGGAAAAGCTAATTGTGATTTTTTTTTTTTTTCCAACATCACTTCCATGGAGCCAGCCTATTTTTGGAGGCTGATTCTCCTCTGAGCTCCCTGCTTTGCTGATTATTTAGATACTGAGATATTCATAACTATAACTGAAGAGCCCCTACTGAGAATAAGGCCTCATGGAGGACTTCACATTGCATAGGGTCGTCATAAAAAAAAAAAAAAAAAAAAAAAAAGTCCTGTGTCCTGTCTGCAATCAGTGATGCTTGGAGCCATAGAAAGAGAGTTGGGTGGGAGGGATCCCCTTGGTCATTAAGGTGGTCAGTAAAACCCCAAATCCCATTTTGGTGGCCTGGAGGTCAGTGTGGGTCCGGAACTGCTCTGCACCCCACTACTGATGTGGGTGCTGGTGCCAGGAAAAACTGTTTTTTAACCATCTGCTCCTTATCACAGAGGTGAAAAAAGTAGCTGGATTAGCTGATATTAATAGAATATGCTAGTGGATGGAAAGGACTCACATGATTAGCGCTAAGTACACTTAATCATGCATTATAGACGATATACATTTTGAAAGAACCTCTTAAGAGAGCTTTGCTGAACTGGTGTTTCTCCAACAGCCTTAAAGAATAGACCAGAGATCAGGCAATTAGCGTTAAAGATATTAAAAGCTCTCAGGAACAGTGCCTGTTTCCAGTAAGGGCCCGGAGAAAAAGTGAACAGGGTCGTTCCTGAGACCAAGCATCATGCTGAGCATTGCTATGCAGCGTCCCCTGCTCCCCTCGGGAATCCCATGTCAGCACTTTTTTCAAAATACTATGTAAAACAGGAGACTTCTGGCTAAAACAAAGCTTTTTAATGCTATTTCCCAAGTACTGCTTTTTTTTTTTTCCTCTGTCCTGGTGAGGATGGGAGCAGAGGAGGGAGGAAGGGAAGAGGATTTGGAGATATTACAGATACCGCAGTCGTAGCTTTTCACAACTTCAGATAAGGCCATGTTGGTGTTTCTATTATAAATTCTATTTCAGGGGTTAATATCCCTGATATAAAAAAAAAATAGCTCCAGGCTGGAACATGCAATAAAAGGTCTCTGTCGGTATGATTTGTCTCCAGATAATTAAAAATAAAAATCAAATCACTTCTCTCCCCTCTTTAGAAGTCCTGAAAGGCAAAAGGAGTTCGGTGTTAGTGTTTTCATAATTTCATCCCACCCTGAAGCTAGAACAACAAAGAAATAGTTTTGTTTTCTATTTTAACAGTGTATAACAGGGAAATGTCACAGTCATCTCCTAAACCTGTACTTTCTGAATGAGTTAGAGAATTTGCACTCTCATTGAGGTCCTGCTGGATGTGTCCCTTCTCTTACTGCACTGGACCTACGTGCATTTATGTTTTCCTGGGTCTGAGCAGGCTGAGCCTTGGTCCTGACTTAGTCTTCCTGCCACCCTTCTGGGACCAGGACATATTCCTGCTCTCCCACCCTGGGTGAGGTGCCAATTTTTTTGCCAACGGAGACTATTCAATAACCCACAAATGCCAAACCCTCCCTCAGAGCTGGTGCAAAGGGGAGAATTTTGATATTTTCTGAAAAAAAAAAAAAAAAGATTACTTTCTAAAAGGCTATTTTCCAAGCCCCAAAACTAAAGTCATCTGTGGAAATCATTGCTCCACTGACTCTCAGGTGCCAAAGCACCCTGGCTATACCATTGCCCACATCAGGCATGAGCCTTCCCAAAGGCTTTGGCCTCGGAGGCTGCCCGTGCACCACCACATGTGGCCCATCAGTTCACCAGGATGTCCTGGAGACACTGAGCATTGACACATCAATCCCTGCTCTGCTGCGGGGTACCACCAACCAGTGGTACCAAACCAGGCACCGGTGGCTCTAAAAATGGGGATTGAGAAAGTGGGGACACAGCAAAATCCTCCTCACAATGAGAAAAGGCACTCTGCAAGCTTGCAACCATGCTGTGAGCTTTGCTGGCTCCGGCTCAGAAGCGAGCGGCTGAGCATCTCCCGCTTGTCCCGCGGCAGCACCGTGGATTTCCTCCCCCTGTCCTAATCGCTTGACTCACACAGCCCTGGCTAATTGGCAGACTGGCGCACACGTCCTCGGCAAGGACTCCTTGCCTCTCTTCTTTGTCCCCATGACAACTTTTATGTCTGCCGCGTCACCTACAGCATTTGGAGCAGATCTTTGTGCTCGTGGTACTTCGTATCCCCTCACCTTTCTCGCTTCTGCGCCCTTAATGATGCGGTGCTTAACTCATGCCATTATCTTTGCTGCCACTCAGTAGGGCTCACAGCCCCTGCGAGCCTTTGTGCAGGTTTGTGTGATCACAGAAGCATTCTGAGGCTTTGCTTTCAATCATGTCCCAGAGCGCTGGATGCTTACCTTCAAACCCATGATCATGGCTGCATCTTCAAAGACCCCTTTGTAACGGCAGCGGCTGAGGACTGAGGGGCAGATTTTGCATCAAAGCACCAAAAGCTGCTGGTGCACCATGCTTGGTGACCTGGTGATCCTCAGCCCGAGGCCCCACAGGAAGCTGCTCCCCTGCAGAACCCCCATCCTCTGCCCATGGTGTTACAGAAGGAGAAGACCTGAGGTTAACCTAACCTTTTTCCTCCTATTTCTTCGTTACTTCCCATTACAGTTTTTGACTCTGAGGACCCTCCTGTGGTGAGGCGTTCGTTTTCCCTCAGTGAGATTAGTTGCCCACCAAGTCACCCAGACTTCAGCCGAGATCTTCTGTTGCACTTCCACTTCGTGGTGGCCAAGGTGGCCCCGGAGGAGAAAGCTCGGCCAAGTTGTCCAGAGTTGTAGGCTGTTTTTCTGGTTTATTTTCTGGATCGTATCTGCTGCCTCCTTACATCTTCCTCAGGAAGATGGACACTGTCCTGGAGGTCTTTTTTTTGACTCATTATCATCTCCTGAGCTGTCCCCTTTGTGAGTGTGGGGACAGAGGCTGGGACCCGCATCCCTCTGCCGGAGAACAGCCACCCACCGTGCTCCCAACATCCTCATCTCTTCCCACCGACATTCCTCTCCAGCGCCGACATTGTGCAGCGATGCATCGACTTTGGTGCTGCGGATGTTACGGACCAGACCTTGTTCTTATGGAAGGAGAAGGGGCAGGAAGAAAAAACCTGCTTCTCTGTTGATGGTCCCTATGTTTCTCTTTGAAATGAGCTGTTGCAAAGTGCCGATCCCCTGCTCGCATCCCCAGGCTAATCTGAGCATCCCTTTCCTCCGCAGGTGCCCTACTCCTGGTTGTGATGGCTCTGGTCACATAACAGGAAATTATGCATCACATAGAAGGTAAGATCTCCCTTAAATTATTTTCTCTGTAGCCTCTTTCTGTTGGTTTTTTTTTTCCCCTTGCAGTGGGCAGAGTTGTAAAGTTCTGAATAAAACATTAATGTTACTGACAACTGAAGCCTATTTTCATCTCTTTAATCTGACTTCTCTTTTTTTTTTTTTTTGATGTTTCCAGCATCTGATTAGAAGCTCCCTTCAACAGAATAAAAGACAAAGGGTCAGATTTTAGCTGATGCAATGTTCCTGTTAATAATGCTACCTATTTATGACTTCTATTATCACTTTAGAGCATTAATAGCAGAGATCTGAGCCTTCTGTTTCAACAATTCCATTAAACATCGCAGGCTGTTAGCAGATATCTTCTTATCTAGACACCATTAATTACTGTCCATCTCCCTCAATTTTTTATTTTTTTTCCTCCTGACTTCTCCTCGTGATGTGAAACTGCAAAACGAGAGAGATCAAAAACACTGTGCGAAATTCAAGGGAAAGATGACTGAAGCGGGGGAATAGCAAATGCAGTGATTCTGCCAGTGAGACAGGCCTTTCTTCTCTTTTTAACCACAGTCTGTCAGGCTGCCCTCGTGCCAAGAAAAGTGGGATCAAGATCACCCCGACAAAGGATGATAAAGAAGACCCAGAGCTGATGAAGTAAGTCTGGAGAAAACTCCTGAGCAGACCCTTTCACTCGATCCCCTTTGCCTCGCACAGATTTACGCAGGGGAGCATCATCCATCCTACGTCCCAAAAATGGTGGTGTAATTTTGAAACTTGATTGGAAAATCAAGAGGTGGAGGAAGTAATGGTGTATTTTTTCTTATTTGTTTCTGTGGATGTTGAAGGTAGGCTGGTAGGGCATGAGCAGTTCCTCCCCTACCTGTGCTTTATATAATTCATGGAAAAACCATCAGTGTTGTAAATGAGGGTAAAAACCCACAGTCAAGAGAAATGTTGCAGGTTTTTGGGCAGCAATGGGCACTGGTGGGCTTGTTCAACTCCCAGGAACACAGCAGAAATAGAAACTATGCAGCACCAAGTTGGGTCAGGATCTGGTAACCCTGAATAAGACGCGTTTTGTAGAGTCTGTGCCATGGTTGAATATTCAAAGGGAACTGAAAAAGCCTTTCTCTGCTGCCTCGGGCTGAATTTTTCAAAACATTCCAGGGGGTTTATTCCTACTGGGAACAGAGATTTTAAATCCCTTAGTCCACCTCAGGAGCTTTCATTTGCTGTGAAATCCATTTGTCCTGACTTTTAGCAAGCCCGAGCATCACAGGCTCAGTGTTCTGACGTGGGTTTTGGGGTCTGTATCTCAATCCCTTGCACAGCTACAGGACATCAAAGCCTTTAGAGCAGGGCTGGGGTCAGCACTGACTCCTGCGTCCTATTTTTTGTTAACCCAGAGCATCCCCAGCCTTTCTGGAGCCCATCCACTAACCCTGCAACTGCAGGTGGAGGGAGGTAAAAAGAAACATGGAAAAACTTATCAACTCTCTCCACGAGTTTTTGGATGCCCAGGAGTGCTGCCATTTCTAGCCAAACCCCTTTGGCTCAGCAGACTGTCCCCAAATACATCTTTTTTCCCCCCATTTTAGCCCTAGGGCTGGTCCTGCCCTTGCAGAAGAGTGGAGGTGAATACCTCCACAGACCTGGATTTTACCGGAGTGGGAACCAGTGGGTGCGGAAGAGCCCCGCAGGGGCTGAGGGAAACTGGGATGCGCCAGCTGGGGGAAGGACCTTTAAGAAAAAGATATTTGAGCCATCTGCTCTGTTCTTACTCCTCAGTCTACAGGAAGGAAAGCCTCCCAGTTAAATGAGCTGTGTGATAATTAGCAGGAGTTAGTGGAGTTTATTAAAAATTAAGCAACCTACTTGAGAATCTGTGGGGAAAAAATCCTTTTTTGGCTCAAATCCACTAAATTATTGGTGGTATTGTACTGCCATTAACCAGTGATACAGCGAAGGAAAGGACAAGCAGCAAATGCTGTCATGCAACTGCCAACTGTTGCACGTTTGCTTCTTTTACCGCAGTCGGAGGCCCTCGGTTGGGAGGTCGCCCCTCTCCACATTTTCCCCAGGGAGATGTGTCCTGCAGGGCTGGGGAAGCCATGGCTTTGCTCATCCTTGCCTGCCCCATTTGGGGCTAGGACCAGTCGGGGATGTGCCAAGCGGCTCCTCCAGTGTGGTTTCTCTGCAAAGAGATTGCTTCCCAGTGCAAGAAGAAAGGGGTTTTTCTATGGCTGTTTTGTTACGGTGCAGCTGGTGCTTGCATAGGAACGTGGGACGAGCTGTCAGAGCATCCCCAGCAGGATGATGGTCCCTCCCGGCATCCTCACCAAGGGTTGGGTCTCTCCTCGTCCACCCTAAAGATGCAAATGCTGGGAAGCTAAAGCGACAACGAATGGGGTTGGAGCATCACCAGAGCTGGGATTTTCTGACTCCTAGAAAGCTGATGCTGTCCACCCCCAGACTGGCCTTGGAGGCTCGTTGTGGCTCTGCTGCTCCATCTGCAGCAGGACCATGAGTGCGGGTGCAGGCAGTGCCGGGTGGGCTGTGAGGACGTGAAGGTATCCCCCGACGTCCCACGGCATGGGCAGCAATCCCTGCTCCTCCAGTACACCCAGGAGGAGCAGAAGCTCCTCTGAGATGTGCAAAACACGGTACAACGATCCCTTCGCTGCCGCCTTCCCCCAGCCCTTGGAAAGCTCGTGTTCTGCCTCCCGCGGCAAGGTGCGCCTGGCGCGGGTTTGCGTAAAGCAGCTTTGGCTCTAAATCCATCCTCTGTCTGCGCCGAGCACCACTTGGAACCCGGCCGAGTTTTGCACATCGTCACTGAGGAGAAAGTCATTTAGTCCCTGTTGGTTTTGCTGTTCATCCTTCAAGTAATTTGCTACAGACATGATTGAACAGATCACCTCAACCTTCATCCCAGCCCAGGCATAAAACGGGAGCATCCACGGCTGCCTAATTGATCAAACACTACTGGTGCTTCTGTTAAATAATAATAATTTTAAAAAATATATTAAAAAAATGTCCAAGCCAGCTGTTTTGCACAATAAGGCTCTGGTTTATTTTTTAACAATGAAAGTGTAATGAAAGTTAAATTAACAGTGTAAAATATGTAACGGTTGGGCCGTAATGGCTGCATACTAAATGCTGGGGTTTGTCTCTTTCTCTCTCACTCTTTTTTTTTTCCCCCTCTCCTTTTCCTCCTGAGGATTCAGTAATTTGCTTGTGATCATATAAAAGCAATGATGTTATGAATTTACTGAGGATCCTGCTGGCAGGGATATTATAAGTGAATTGTGCTGCATTTGCAGCTGATTAAAATCAAGATCAGCATTTTTCAAATTATCTTGGGAAAAGGCTGGGTGTACAGCTCCCCCGTTCTGCTGTCATCTCCCTTTTGTACGAAATATAAACAATCAGGGTAATAATTTCTGCGGTGAAATGCAGCTTGCGATTTTTCAGGAGCAGCTCAGCAGCTATTTTGCTGGGGAAACTCAAAGTCCCTAACTGCTTTCAATCCGAGGATGTGGGGGTTATTTTTGCCACTTCTTACCTACTTCCACCTCCCCCTTTTTAGAGTAGCCTCCCTTGCGTAATAAAGTTTTAACTGTATTTATAATTGACTAGCATCTTTAAACAAATGCAAACCACAGCAGAAACCTTAATAGATACACCGGGCTTTGTCGAACGGCTGAATTTAGTGAGTACGCCATTAGGCGGGGAGTTTGCGAGCAGGGAGGAAAGAGGCGCCTTTGAGAGAGGCACCCATCCTCTCGGCAACTAGCACGAGTCGTGGCAGTGCCTCCATGACGGCCCTCGCAGCTCCTGTATGCTTTAACCGGCCACAAACGGCAGCAGAAGCGTGGGGGCGGGAGGGCTCGTGTGCCGGCTTGACGGTAATTCCCACTTTTATCCCCTTGCGAGCGCAGGCTGGTCTCTTCGGTAGCCGTGGGATGTGAACCAGGAGGAGGAGGCAAGCAGGACCATGCCGTGGCTGCAGGCTGAGTGGTGCCCCAGGGTTTATTTGTCCTGTCTGATGGGGTACAGGCTCAGAAACCCCCCGGATGCCCTCCTTGCAGGAGCAGGTTTGCAGCTTTTTGGTACGCAGGTTGCAGCCTGACCGGCTCCCAGGCCAGGGACTGGTTCCCGGGGAAGGGTTGTGTCCCCATGGGCACAGACAGTGCTCCCAGATTGCGTTGATCGTGCTAGTGCAGGGTGATAAAGTTGATGACCTTGGGCTCCTCAGCAGTAATGCCGGGCAGAGCTGGCTGTAAATGTGTGATGGTTCGGTGTGAGCGTCAGCCATGGGTGATGTTGGGATCCAAAGTCAGGCAGCCCAGCCTGCCGCCTTCACCCCGATGAGGCACCAAACACAGGGTTTGCGACACCACTGGGACCTGCTTTTGCTGCGAGCGTGAGTGTGATGTGACCTCTGCAGTCTTTCCCTCTTGCAGGATTTACCTTGGTTCTCTCTGGCCCTTTTGAAAGGGCAGTTGTAGCTTTGAATTTCCCATCCACCATTTCCATCAACCAAACATCTACCCCGTAAAGATGAGATCCCCAAACGTGAACGCTCTCTTCCCAGGCTTCCTCATTCCTGCTTATCCCTAATTTCCTTACGTCCCTCTTTGTTCCCATGCTGTAATTTTTGGTAATTCCCTGTGCCCAGGTGTCCGGTTCCTGGCTGCGTTGGGCTTGGACACATCAGCGGCAAATACGCCTCTCACCGGAGCGCATCAGGGTGCCCTCTCGCAGCCCGCAGGCAGAAGGAAGGATCGCTCAACGGCTCCTCATTTTCCTGGAAGTCGTTGAAGAATGAAGGCCCCACCTGTCCTACCCCAGGCTGTGATGGCTCCGGCCATGCCAACGGGAGCTTCCTCACTCACAGAAGGTAAATCGCAGGGTTGAAATCACTGGGAGCATGACAACATTGCCATGGACTAATCTACCTGCCTGTAGATGCTGCTTGAGCATCGTTCAGCTCTTCAAGCAAGGCTCAATAGCTGGTGCTTTTGATGCTGACCTCAGTCAGGTTGCTCCAAAGTTGGAGCTTTCTGCAGGGAAGAACATGCATAGTTGTTTTAATATTGCAATGATGAGATGATGTGGGTTGGGCAAAATCATGAAAATTGATAATATAACGCCCTTCCATGAGCAAGCCAGAACAGGACTTGGGCACCCCAAGCAGGGGGTTTTGACACCCAAACCAGCCAGACTCGTCTCACCTTCCTCACCTGTCATGCCCTCTCTTCTAGGAATCAATGTGTTTTTTAATCTGTGTTCAGAGAAAATTGCTCTTGCTTCATAAATGGGGAGTTTTGTGGCATTATTCATAAAGCAATTTCCTCTGTACCATAAAAAGCTTTTAGAAGAACTGTCTCACAGCATGAACTCCACCAAATGGTACGTGCTGCTGTTGGGAACATAAGCACCTATAAATACGGAGAGTGTATGAAACCCATTTTTACTTGCTTTTCAGTTTGTCAGGGTGTCCAAGAGCTACTTTCGCTGGGAAGAAAGGAAAACTCTCAGGGGATGAAATTCTCAACACAAAGTTCAAGACCAGCGATGGTAAGGATTTTCTCTCCTTTTGCCTTCCAGGTGTGTCAAGGTATTGAGCCCGTATATCTTTTTCTTTGCAGACTGGGGAGGTTTCAACAACTGAAATCTGGCCTCAGATTTGCAAGCTTATCATGTGCTACGAACACCCATTTCTCGGGTTGCTTGAATATTTGGCGTGGCACGGTACTGGCACTGCTCCCTGAGTGGCACACTGGGAGGGAGTAGGTGAAACGATAAAGGAGTTTCCATAGTGAAATTCCAGGCAAAAAGAATTAATGCTGAAATTAAGATGTCTTTTGAAATATTCACTGACATTTTTACAAATCCCTTGCAGTCATTCAGCGATTTTCACCTAGTCAGGGCTTTTAATCCTGCAGATATTTCTGGATCTGGAATTTTGTTAGCAATGGCACTTTGCATTTCCAGTACTATTACTGAGGTTTCTGTGGTATTTGACAAAGTTCAGGCATTTTACTTGAGTACTTAATATAGTTTGGAACCTATAAATACCTGCACTCTGCTAGAAATATCAGATGGCATCTTCCCAAATTCAGGACTGGGGAGAATGACCTGAGTTTTCAGGGCAATCAGCCTTGCAGGGTGCGTGGAGGTGCTGGACTCCAACCGCTATGCTGTCGTTGGCTTCTGCATTTACATATTGACCTATAAAGTATCGTTGAACTCTGATGCTAAAAACATTACTAAAAAATAAAAGAACAGGTGAGACGTGCATCCTGTTTAGAGGATGTAAAAGCAAAGGTGAGGACTTTGAGTGGTGATGTCTAAGCAACAGGATGGGCTCAGCAGGAAGCCCAACATTTTTGCTTTTCATGCAAGCATTTGTTGACTGCCCATGACTTCTCTCCTGCAGTTCTGGAGAACGATGAAGAGATCAAGCAGCTGAACAAGGAGATCAGTGAGCTGAACGAGTCCAACTCGGAGATGGAAGCGGCCATGGTGAAACTGCAGTCGCAGGTTTGTGTCCTCAGATGTGCGCCCGAGACGGGGGACACGTGGCCAAGCCCCTTGCGTGGGTGGTGGTGGGTGCCGTTGTGTGAGGGCTGGTAACCCTGCCGTGCTCCTTGCTCTGCAGATCTCCACCATGGAGAAGAACCTGAAGAACATTGAGGAGGAAAACAAAATCATAGAGGAGCAAAACGAAGCCCTGTTCCTGGAGCTCTCAGGGTTGAGCCAGGCTCTAATCCAAAGTCTTGCAAATATCCGCCTTCCGCACATGGTAAGAAACTTTTGGCAGCGCTCGCCCCAGCCGGCGTGATTGAGGGAGCTCTTCCAAACCCAATTCAAGATAAGGCTTATGTACAATTAAAGAGTGGGAGAATTTCTCTACATACACCTACGTGTCCTTTATAAGATCAGTACTTTTCCCTTATCTGTGAAGCTTGCATTGTATCTCCCTTTTGTTGTCATTTTCTGCTGATCTCCCTTTGTATCTATTGTTCTGTCTCATTACATCTGGGAGCATTATCACAAAATAGGAAACTTTATCAAGGGCACCCAGCGCCTTTTAGGCTAAGACAGCACAAGCAGAGATCAGGAGGGATTGGATTTCAACGTCAGAAAGATCTTACAGCTCCTATTGTAATGCAGGTAGTTTCAATTCAGTTTTGAATAGCTGGCAGCCAAAGAATAGCATTCTTAAAGAGAGTGTATTTTGTTTAATTTAACAAGGTCTAACAGCCCACAGCATGTTACCATAGAGTTACTGCAAAATGAAAAGACTGCATTAAAATAGTAAAACCACAAAAGGCTATTAATTACCTTCTCTCTATTCCCAGGAATGTAATTACTGTTGTCAAAACCAGGTGTGTGGAGGGGGGGCTTGTGTTGTTGGGGAAGTTGTCCTCTTACAACTCATAAAGACCATCGCAATGATCAGAGGAACGAGCTTTTGATTTATTTTTTCTGCCATCTTTTTTTTTTTTTTTTTTTTTTTTTGGGAATCCTTTTCATTGGGGTTTGTATTTAAATTCAGGCTGGTTGGAGGGAAGCCATCCTCCAGCAGAGCAGTTTTGGATAGTATTCACCCAGCTGCCTAACTGGCAGAAAACCGCTCGCTGAGTGCTTTTCTGTAAAGTGTTTGACACATAAAGGTCAAATAAACTGTTCAGCAAATATTTTTTCAAGGTTTCAGGCAACTCCAATTAAATAATGCCCACGAGACTCGTATGCTCATTTTATTCCTGTTCTTTTTCTTCCTTCTCCCTTTCTTTTTCCCCTATTAACTCCAAGTTAGATATTTGCAAGGTTTTCACAGTGCTCCTCAAAAGCAAAAGCTGTACCACAGGAGCAGCGTGCTGGTGTGGGCAGATGTGAGCCCAAGGTGACCGGGCTCCTGCCCTAACTTTGCCTTTGATTCCCTCTGTGATGCTTCAGCAGTCCCTGCCTCCTCTCGTCCTCCAGCCTTTCATTTCCATGGCTTATTTCTGCCTCAAGCCTGTCAAACTGCCTGCACACTCTTAACCTGATGCTGTTAATAGTTCCATGAGGCCAAAGCATAAAATTAAGGACCTGGTTAAGAACTGGCAGGATCGGGGGCTGCAGGATGAGTTTCCCATACGTACAGCACCGCGCACTAAAAGGCTCCGACGTTGAGACCTTTCGCTGTTGGCGCATACACAGATGATTAATTGCAAAGCAACATCTCAGCCTCTTCCTGCTCTAACACTAATGCTTTTATTTGGCTTTTTATTTGGCTGCAGGAGCCAATTAGTGAGCAGAACTTCGATGCATATGTGAACACGCTGACCGACATGTACACCAACCAGGAGTGCTACCAGAACCCGGAGAACAAGGACCTGCTGGAGAGCATCAAGCAAGCCGTCAAGGGCATCCAGGTTTAGTGCCGTGGGATGGAGACAAGCAAGCAAACGGACTGTAAGATGGAACTTTCCCTCCAAGTATTCAGGTTTACAAGTTAGAAAACTTGTTTAATGAATGAAAAAAAAAAAAAGAAAAAAAAAAGGACCAAAACGTAACCAAGAGGCCATTTCTGAGACGTGGAACCGATTGAACTCAATGTTCTCGTTTACTTAACTTTGGACCTTCTTGAGAGAAGTGGGATTTTTCTACCTGGACCATGAGGTAGATCAGGATGGAAGGTTAAATTCTCCAGTAGGCTGTGGGGCTTGGTAGCTGGTGAAGAGCAGGCATCTTTCATGAGTTGCCATGCTCTTGCAGAGTTGATCCAACGGTTAAAATGTTACAAGAACAGGGTCTTGTCTGATCCAAGACTAGCGTATGACTGGCTTAAACCCTCATGTTGTCTATGGTCGTATGTCCAGATCACCTACTCACACATGAATTATGTTCTGTGTTGCTACAAGTGCTGGAGCTGCAAGCTACCTGTAAATCTGAACCTGTGCTGGGCCTCCCAACCCCGAGGTGTTCAGATATCCACTGGGTATGGGAACTCTGAAGTATTATAAAGTAGCTTATTTTTATTTTCTGAAAGAAATCTGAAGAGCAGTTCTGGATCTCCAGTGGAAAGCGCAATGGAAAAAAGGTTCTCAGGGAAGCTTTTGGAGTTTGCAACTACAGTATTCCTTTGTCTGTCTTAAATATGAGAATAGCTATTATGAATAGGCCAATACCAGATATTTCATACAGAAGAATTCTTTAATGTGTCATGGTCCGGTGTATATGATTTTTTGGAAGTCTGATGACAGTTCTGGTTCTTTTCATTATTGTGATCATCCTTACAGTGGCGCAGTACTGCCAGTCCAGAGATCATACATCAATGCCAGAGAACATTTGAGATTGCGATGAACAAAAAAAAAAAAAAAAGAAAGAAACAAAAACCAACAAAAAGAGAGATGCTAACTGATGGCCAGCAAAGTGCTTGCCTACTGTGAATCAGTAGTTGATTTCTTACAGGTATCCACAGGGCAATGGGTATTTTTTGGTTTGGTGTTCTACATTTTGCGCGAAATAGCAGCGCAAGCGCCATTCTGCAAAAAAAAAAAAAAAAAAAAAGAAAAAAGAAAAAAAAAGAGTATTCAGGTATTGGGTATTCTTCCAAAGAAGCATTTTATAAGCAGCTCGGTACACGCAGCCCACTGTGCACTTAAAGAACAACTCCATGAATGTCTTTGCGACGCTGCTCCCCAGCACCTGCTCCATCGCGCGTGGAGCCGGCTGTCACCCGTGGGTTTGCTCTCCCCCACGTCCGCTCCCATCCGGAGCTCGCTGTCCTCCTGTTGCAAACACTTCGGAAGCAGAGGGGGGCAAACTTCCCCCCCAAAGGGGTCCCAGCGCGGGAAGCATCCACATCCTGCATCCCTCCCAGCGGTGGGGCGGGCAGAGCTGGGGAGGATTTTGCTGACCCATACTAAAGACAAGACTGTGGTGTCATTTTGAGCCCAATCCTGCAGATATTTAGGGCGTAATCCACGATTTCAGACAAGTCAGTGGAAAGGTTCCCAGTGACTGCAGCGGCCACTGGATCCGGCCTCGAAGCTCACGAGCGACTTGACTTGCCGGTTCCCCTGTTGAGTTCAATAGGGCAGCTGGTGCCCGTGGGTTTACTCACATGCTTAAGTGTTTGCAGGATCAGACTCCATGAGTTCACTTATTTTAGAACCCATTCCAAGTGCAAAAA
Organism: Grus americana; assembly: GCF_028858705.1. Classification (NCBI taxonomy): domain Eukaryota; kingdom Metazoa; phylum Chordata; class Aves; order Gruiformes; family Gruidae; genus Grus; species Grus americana. The sequence goes on from NC_072868.1 coordinate 10,572,270, forward strand.
TACAAAAGAAAGGGAAAAAAAAAAAATAATTTGAGGTGTTAAAAACACAATGTTCTTAACATGTAAATAGAGTCCAAATTGATTGTGACTGCAATTCAGTTAGTATTTAAAAGTAGAGAAATTGCACTTCCTGGAAGAAAGAGAGGAAAAAAAAAAAAGTAGTTAGTTTAATTATCCTGTAAATTATTTAATTTTGGCAAGATGTATGTAATTTATATTTACAACACCTTATGTTAACTTTTTGCTATTTATTTAACTTTTTTATTTATTAATTTTATACTTATTTTAAACTGGACACCGCACCATAGAAAAGATAAAAGAAGCAAAAAAAAGTTAAAAATGAAAACTTTTGATCATAAAAAAATGATATTCCAAAAAAAAAAAGAAAAAAACCCCCTATCTACAACTCCTACTTGTAATTTTGATGCAACCAAGTTATTTTTTATATATTTTGTTATTTATTCTTTTAACGATGGGAATTTTTTTAAAGATATTTTATAACTGAGACATTTTGATAATTTTTTGGTTTGTTTTTTTGTGGGGACAGGGGCACGGGGGGAAGAGAGATTTTTTCAGTTTTTCTTTTCTTTTTCATTCATATTGTTTCAGGCACTGATAACAGGAAATGAAAATTCTGTATTTATTATTTATTTAATATTTAAGTCGGGAAAAAAAAAAGAACTGTGCTCTTGTATATTTATTTTGTCGTTTGTGTGTCGGTTATGTGATGACTGAGTACTTGTTTATGTGAAGGAATACTGTTAATATTTAAATAATAAAGAGTCACATTGAAAGTTATAGCAGGCTACATGTTATTCTGTGAAAACGAATACTGTGATCTACTTTCCTCAGGAAATGTATTTTGCAGACAGAACTTCTTTATGTACTGGCAGGGTTATTTCGTAATAAAACCCAGTTCTGTTTGTGACTTTAGTTCCTATGGTCTTTCTTCGAGCTGCTGCCAACATCCCCGGCGTGTCCCTGACGGGCTTTGTCCCCGCTCACGCACCGCGGCACGGAGGGTTGGCGTGTGTGGGTCCCCGCGGAGCTGCAGACTGCCCACCCCAAACTTGGCTCTCCCCACCTACTACACTGGGGGATTTAGGGGGAATTTAGGTTTGTGGTATCTCTGAAGGCTTTGAAGAATAAGGAGCTGTCACCCTCCGGCCAAGTGGGTGCCTAAAATCTCACTTGTCCCACGATGGGGAGAATCAAAACTCCAAGCACAGGTACGTGTGTATTTATTCGGTTGCTGGAGCCCCTGTCCCGAGGCAGGAGGGTTGCAGGCAGCGTTCCTCTGGGCAGGGCTCACACCCTGCACCCCCAGCACTCAGCATCCCTGGGATTTCATGGCCTCGTGCTCCCACAGGTGGTGTGCAAGTGTAGGAGATGCCATCGGGAGCGGTGCCGGAGATGGCAGCCCTGGGACGGGACGCAGAGATGGATGCTTTCCCCTCCTGGGTTTACAAAAAAGCCTCACCAAATTGATCTGTGAGGTTTTGCTAAAATGCTGGGATATGACTTGTTTTTGCTAACGAGGTTTCCTCACTTATATCTGCCTGGCCGCATTGTTCACAGATTACCTTCCTGGAAGAATGGAGTTTTTTCACTGCCAAGAGTTGATGTTTTGAAGCAGTGGCAAGGAAGAGCATTTCTCACCAGTCTCTGCGTTGGAGACGTCATTTCTGAAGTCACCGAAATTCAGTTTTGCTGTGCTGAAGCTGTAGCTTCCAAGGTGAAATAAGGTAAGGGACCTTCCCTCCACTCCCACTGCAGCCCCAGCTCCTGGCACAGGAGGTGTGCTGGGACACAAGCCATCCTGCCTTATCTTCATGTTGAGGCTTTGCTGCAGCACTCCTGGCTCTGCGGAAAGCAAGCGTTCCTCCTGCCTCTGCCGAGCTTCTTTTATCAGTGTCTGGCTCTCCTCTCTCTCTGAGCAGTCAGGTTTAGGACCTGCTCTGGGTCCCCTAGCCATGTGGTCCCAAACACCTGAGCAGAGACACCCTTGGGAGCGAGGACTGCTGGAAATCAAGCCCAGGAGCCATCTCAGTCCCAGGAGCTGTGGAGCACGAGCCCCAAGGACAAGCTCTCTTTGAGGCTTTGCTGAACACAACTTAGAGTCGATGGGGTTTTGTCCCCTCCACAAAGGGCTGCACATCTTAAAAGGAGAAAAGCAGGGTGACTCATGCAATGGTTCGCCTAAACTGGCTGGCATGTTGTTTTTCCGAAGGGCACATAATTGTTTTATGGGGGGGTTTCGCTCGACTTTGCACCGCCGAGCAGTTCCTTGTGCCAATATTTGATTATGATGATAGAGCTAATAGACATGCTCGCTTGTCCTTTCTTAACGAATTGGCTGTGCTGCATAATAGAGCGGTTAGATTTGTGTTAAATTGCAGCTTTGGGAGCCATCACTGTGAGATGTTATCTTCTCTGAACTGGCGTCCTTTATCGCAGGGAAGGGAATTGAATTGGTTTAAGATGGTACACTGTCAGTTTATAGGTGTGCTTAGGAGAGCTCTTAAGCCTCCAACATGTGTAGGGTGAGAGCTGAACAGCAGAGGAGAGCGCATCTTTTGCTTCAAAGATGCAAGGGGAAAGATTCTTGTTAGCATAGGGTTGTTTCTAAATACATCGATAAATCATTGACCAACGAGGGTGTCATTTGGCCTCACTGATGTCACTGTTAATTGATAAAAGCTGCTAACGACCATTCTCCTGCTCCAGTGGTACCTTCCACTTGTCAACATTTACGTAGCCTCTTACCGAGACCCATGAGCTCCAGCAATGGCTTTCAGGCGTGTGCGGAAAGGGGTTTCTTTCCCAGCCTCGTGCATTTTTTCTCATTTTTGGTCCCCATGCCCCAGAGCTCCTCTGGGTGAAGTGTCAAGGCTCCGTCCATCTCACCCTGCTCCCATGACCAAGGTGATCCCAAAAACACACAGCCAGGTGGTCAGGAAGGGGTTGTCTCGTTCCCCATCAGGTTACTGGGGAGAGAAGGCAATTTTGTCTTCCGAGGTGCCATTTGGCCTCGAATTCAACCCCCTTGGGCCCCGGGAAGATGATGCTGAGGCTGGGGAGCAATCGGATGGGCTGGAGAGGACACGGCAGCTGATGGAGCAGCCCCCGGCTGGAAACTGCTCCCCTCCCAACCAGCACTGAGCACAGCTTGGCTGGATTAAAGGCTCTAGCCCGCACTTGTTAACACACTCGCTTCTCCTACACTTTTATGAGAAGATATATCCTGAAACGACCTTCTGCTTTGTACAGAGGGGCTCATGGGATTGAGGCTGTAGGAAAACATGTGGATGATGCATTCTTCAGACAAATAGCTCTCGTTATTCCAGATGCCTTCATCCCCTTCTTTCAGTGGGATGAATAAATCACCAATTGTTGCAAAAACGGTAGTATCAGATTTAAAGATATTTTCAACCCTATCAACAAGGAAGTATAACAACCATTAAGGCCTGCTTTCATTTCTATAACTGCAACGCTCTTTTGTTTGAGTATCAGTGACTATCTGTGATGATCTGAAGAAATACGAGACGTGAAGGGATAGAGGGAAGGACATGTGCTCTGCCTGAGCTCCAGGACTAGCATGAAGGGCTGGACCACCCTGGGCTGACCAGTCCACGCTACGATATGATGTCTGACCCCGCAGCATTGTGGCTATGGTTAACTCCACCATGCCCTTACTGAAGCCGGGATGTGCAAAAACTTTTCCTTGTCTCTTCCTTACTCCCAGGGAGTCTCAGAGTCCACCCAAACTGAGCACAAGGCAATGGCCAAATGGTTTAGTCCCAAATAGGGGCAAATCTGGCCTTAGCACTGCAGGGGAGTTGGATTTGGCCTGAAGCTCACCAAGTCCAAGATCAAGGATCAGCTCCTCGGGTTTTGCTGTTTGCCAGCAGACTCCTTCTCGGGCTTCAACATTTAATAATCCAGCCCGACCATGCTGAGGCTGTTTAGCAATTAAATAACATAAATCCAGAAGCTAGATTAATAAACAGTCTAGTCTGTCTAGAGCAGTCTACAGGGTGGAGAGATAAAACTGTAAAATATTTATTACCAGCTTGGGGATGAAGTCATTAATTTAATAACTACTCATTGCTTTGCTTCTTACAGTTGTTAGCAGTCTGAAGGTTACAGAAGATTAGGTGGGAAACTTACTGCCTCCCTGCTGAGAGGAGCCTTTCCCATGAAAGCCAGAGCCCAGCTCCCATCTGTCACCCCATTACATTCGGAGGTGGTGAATATATTACCGTGCCGCTTATCGAAATAAAACAAAACAAAATTTCTGCTGGCCACATGGCAACCCTCCGCAAAATTTAATGAGGACGCTGCCCTTTGTGCGCGGGGCCATTTCAACAGCTGTAGAGATGAAGGCAGGAGGATCTTTGTCAGCACTTGCTGGTTGCTCACGATGTGGCTCCCATGTCAAGCCCGGCCCCAGCAGCATCACGAGGGCAGGTGCTTTTGGGGACCGATGCTTTGGCTGCCTCTTGTCCTGAGAGGCTGGGAGCATCGTCAGAGCCTCCCTCGCCTGTGATTTCTCAGTGGGTCTTCACGTTTTCAGGAGAGGGAACATGGGTATTGGTTCAGTCCCTGCTGTGATCTGACATTGGGGAGCATCTAGGACTTAGATATACACATACTCTTTATATGATTATGGATGGAGTTCCCTGATGAGCATGCTCCCCCCTGCTGACAACTGCAATTTGCAGCAATGCTGCAGCAAAAGTCATGGGGGGCAGTAAGGGAGGGTGTCTGTGTGCCCTTGGCATATTTTGTCATCGGTTTCATCAAGGGACAGCAAAGAGCCGTCATCCAAAGGAAGTGCACAGGGGTTGGGTTTGAGCAGGAGGCAGTGTGTGATGTGGGACGTGTGCCCCCCACCAGCTCCTGCTGATGAGGGGCCGAGACATTGCTAATCCTCTCTGATGACCACACTGACAGCAGAGGTAATCAAATTGCCTAAATAATTTAATCAAATCTTTAGCCTGCTTTGTAAAATAAATAACATAAAACCGGTACATACTGTGAGCACAGGACACAGACCACAGCACAGATGACTCTGGGTGCAGACACCCAGCCCTGCTGGGCAGCCTCTGGCTGCAGCTGCCCTTGGGAAGACCAGTTCCAGCAGCACTTCGCACTCATCCCTGTTCTTCAGGATAGCGGAAGAAACAGCTCAGAAGGCACTGAAGGGTGCTGGAAGGCTCCTGGAGAGCTCTGTCCTGATGGAGCCGCAGCTCCCCTGCAGATCCCATGCTCCCTGCACAGCCATCAGCCTTGGAAGAGCCCCTTTGCCCGTGGGCATCCCTGGTCCTCCTAAAGCCTCGGAGGGCAGTGGAGCCACATGGACCTGGCAAAGCAGAAATGAGTGGGAGCCCTAAGAGGGTGCCTCGAGGAAGTAAGAGAGGTCGACAGGAGAGACGGTGGCCAGCGATGGTGAAAGGCATCTGGGCTCTCCGTTAACATAAGAAGCACTGATAAGCGCCTGCGGGTCATGCAGTGACAGACACTGATTTTTACCTTGCAGCATTTGGTGTGACTGTAGTTCTGCTACCAACCCAGAGAGCATCAAGCAGCCTTGTTTTCAGGTAATTTCCAGGTAATCTGGTTCACTGAAGTTATCCTTGATGACTTCCCAGGAGAGAAAGCATCCCTGAAAAAACATCCCTGAAATAATACTCTGTTTTCAGCAGGCTCCCACAAAAGAGACACTTGCATGAGGTTTGTGGGCAGCTCAAAGCAGACAAGTACAAAGCTGGGTCTCCAACGTTCTGGAGATGAGAAGCTCTGGATAGGTGGATCAACTGTGATGTCTTGGCCAAGACTTCACATTACAGTTTAATGACATCAGGCCGTGTTTTAGCACAGAGTGAGATTTTAGTGGTACTTTAAGCAGGTTAGGGAGGAGAGGGAAAGAGAGAGAAAATGCTTGTGAATCAGATGGGCTTCTTCAGTGCTGAATGGCACAACAGACCAGCAAGATATTTCTGTTGTCACCGATAAGTAACCGAAACATTTCTGCAGAGCGTTAACCTCAATTTTTCCCTTCACGACAGACTAATTTGCAACTGTCAGCACGAGCATCTTTGTCCTGACCATCCTGTACTCCGGTACACATCCAGCACGGGCAGGGCTAACTGCTGAGGCCGTACCCCAGTATCATGTCATCGCATTACCCTTTCATTTCTCTTATCAACGCCACCATTCAGTTCCGCTCCTTATTCCCAGCTGTTATCGCAAGGAGCCAAGAAAGTGCAGAGCATCAGCCAGGAGACAAAAAAAAAAAAAAAAAGAACAGGTGAAATTCTGATGTTGTCAGCTAAAATAGTTTCCAGATGAGGTCTGCCCACAAAGAAGCTGAATCTTGGTGATTTAGTTGCCAAACTTTACATTTGCTCCTGCTCCCCCATCGCTCCTCGGCTGCAAGCTCAAAGTGGAGTCCTGACACTGCAAAGCATTAATAGAATTAGTCTCCTGCTATAAACTGTTCACTGGGGCTTGTTAGCTCAATTGTTGATGCTAAGTTCTTATCAGAGCCACCTAAAAGGGCATTAATCAAGAAAGGCTAAACTCCTTGCCTGGGTCACAGAAATTTAATTAAACCCCAAGTAAAACTGGAAAATAATTTTGAACAGAGAAGAGACGAATGCAAAATGCTTTTCATCATTTGACTCTGCATCTTCGTAGTTCAAACCCTCAGCCATGATTTCAAAGGGAGTTTTGCCAGAGCAAAGGCTGAGTGAAACATAGACAAGACCTCTCTCAGTGCCTCCTTTAACACACGGTCCTGCTGCTCATCCCGGGTAAATGAAATATGGAAAACCACTGATTAAGGCTTGCTAAGGACCGGGCCCCACAAATATAAAGGAGCAGAATGCCCTTCCAAGTAAAACAGCGATCTCCTTGAGTAATATTGTGTTCTGGTTATTGGCTTATGGATTTGTATCTATTTTCAATTTGCTGTGCAAAAAGGCTCATGCAACAAACCATTTATTCAGTAGACACAGAGAAATAGTAGTACTGGTGTCGGTAGGACCTCGTGTGGGATATTGTGTACAGTTCTGGGACCTCTCTTTGGAAAAAGAAAAGATTAATTTATCCTTGAACAGGTGCAGGGAAGGACTGGCAGGGTGATTAGCAGAACGGAGAACCTATCTTAGGAGAGGAGATTAAAAGAGCTTGGCTTGTTTAGCCTAGAAAAACAAAGGTTAAGAGGGGATATGATTACTCTTCATAAATACATTCAGGGTGGGAGGAAGGAGAATGATTTAAGTTAGAGGATAATATGGGTAGGAGATCAAATAAGGCTCATCTTGGCCAGGAATAAATTCCCTTTGGAAATCTGAAGGTGTTTTCCTGTTTCTGGAGGAGGGAAGTTTTGGAAAGGCCACCTGAGCAGGATGGCTGAGCCCCGGGGGTTTTTAAAGGGAGATGCATAAATCTTGTGGCTGGTGCAGCCCAACAGGTGAGTCTGCAGTAGAACATGTAGGACTACCAAAGCCAAAGCAGGAAAATGTGATATAACTTGTTGTATTTTTATTATTTATTAATCCATAAAAGCCATTGATTTAATTTAATCCATGAATCACCTGAAAGATCTAAGAATCATTTTCTTCCCCCATAAATACAAAATACTTAATATTTGAGATTTTAAATTTGCAAGCCTCTCCTAAATCATGGCAGATGGGCCATAACGAGACAGGAGAGAGACTGGACACTGAGCAGGGCTCACCGGTGCTCCCGGCAGTACCAAGGAGAGATGAAGCAACTTGCTGCTCTATGTCCCCAACAGCAGGGACCTCTGGTGACCCTCTCTCCCACTCTCAAACAGGCTGCACTGTCTCCTGGCTGCTTTCCTTCGACGATGCAGTTAAGTGAGATGAATCCAGGTCTTTATGGGTCCTTTTTCCAAGTGGCAGTGGTTATGCATGATGCAGTACAGTGGAAATCAAGACATATGTTCTTCCTCTTGCTTCAGCAATTACTCACAGAGCCCTTTGAGGCAGTGAGGCAAGAGGAAAGCTTTAGGAGACACACACACACACACACACATATAAAAATACCCTTTGCATGGGCAGGAGGATCTCAGGTGATTTGTCATCAGTGTGTTAATAGTAATACTAGCGTAAATGTATGAGTCTGCATGTATTTATATATATGCATATACGTGCATATATGCATATATAGGGTACTCTCCTGAAAGTGGTATAGTGCCAAACTGATCAGAAAAGGCAACAGAGCATATTTTCCAAAATAATTAAGAAAAAGGAAATGGTGAAAATATAACGCCATGATTTAATGCTTGTCCAGCTCTTAATTTGCGTGTGTCATCCTGTCACCCACAAATTACCCTGTTGACTTAAACAGCCGTCTGTACTGCAAGGCTGCAGGTCAGGCTGCCTGGGCACACGAGCTTAGCCTGCCAGGCCCTGACATGGGGGCTACAATGAATTTTTACTATTTGCTCTTTGAAATAAATAAAAATATCAAATTTTAACTGACCCTCATTAAGATGGACTTCAGAACTTAATTCGTGCTGATGGCATTTTAAAAATATTTGTAAAAGAAATTGGTTTAAAAAGAAGGAAGGAGGAAACTAAAACACGGAGAAATAAAGACAAGGAAAAGCAAGAAAAATCTTGGCTTCACCTCACCCTCATGAAAATTGCTAGCTCTCAGCAATTAAGTATCTCAGCTAACGAAGGATGGAGATCTGATTCTTTACTGGTAAGACTGTAGAGCTGGGGGTTGCTTACAGGTAGGGACAGGGACTGCACTTGCACCTGCAAGGGTCCCTGCCGTGCCCCAGCCCAGGGGAAGATGCTGAGATGCAACCTTCAAACCCCGCAGCAATGCCTGTACTGCTGGAGACACCTTGTGGTACATGGCTGAGAAATATAATAATGCTGGGATTTAACCAGGGCCACCAGGCCCTGCTTTCCCAATCCCACTTTGCTTTCTTCACTCTCAGAGGCTGCTGGAGCTCTTCAAGCTCGGGGAGCTGCCCTCATGCATTTGCAGACAACGCAGACGCAGTAGTTAGTTACTAATCTATTGCTGGCTGTAACTCAGGGATAACAAAGCCCCAGGTGAGCCGTAAGGATGAAGGGAAGGGCTTTTAAAGTGCAGGGAAAGAAGTAGCACAAAGAATCAGCAATTGCAAACCCATGACATAATGAAATACTCAACTGTTCTGTTTTTCTAAATGTGTATATTTTTGCAATATTATCAGAAAACTTTGGGTGTCCTTCAGACCTGCAGCCCACTGCTATCACCTATGCAGAGGTATTTTCAGCAATAACTACATTTTCAAAGAATTCAGAGGGGAAAAAACCTTCCAGGGGAGCAGAACCAGTGGGGGCCAGTGGGAAGCTGGGGGTGAGCCCACCAGCAGCAAAAGCACGCCTGCCTGGGCACAGCTTGGCATGAATCTTCTGTTCATCACCTCCTTTAGCGCATGATTTGGGCCACGTACTGCAGAGATGTGTATGAGTTAGAGGTGCAGAAAATAACCTGTCCCTTAGGGGTGACCGTCTCCCTTCAGCTTGTCCCTCCCCATGGCTCTGCTGCCTGCCATGTTCGGGGTACAGGCAATGAGGTGGGGACTTGCAGTGGGCTTCTCCGAGCTAATTCCTCTGCCTGGAAACGGACGGGCTGCAAGTCTCATGGATCCTGGCAGTGAAAGCCTGGAAGGAATCATGAATACAACTGGGAGGGCTCAGGGTACTTGGGAATCCCTAAAACACTCCTCAAGCTCTTTCTGGTCTTCTTGGGGACTCGCTGCGAGAGCAGCTGCTGCGGCCGAATCTTCCTCTCTGCCTTAGTAACAGTTCGCAGGGAGGCACAGCAGTGCTCCCCTCTACCCCTGCTGCTGCGAGCTCTCTGCTACAGCACAGCTGCTCTACCGATAATGGGAATTTTTTTTTTTACCCAGCTTTTATTTTAACAATTTTTGTGCAAAACCTAAACCAACTGCTAATTTCCAAGCGGCAAGGGGAGCAGATGCTGAATGGAAGCCCTGGAATCACACGTGTGAGGAGTTTGTCTGTTCTGCGTTTGCAGATTTCAACTGCGTTGCCATTATGCTTGGGTGCCTTCTATATTAAACAAGACGAGGAGAGCGCAGTCACCACGTCCTGTTTTGGTTGAATCAGCAAGGAGGAGTTTCAGCACTCACTCTCCACGAATAATCCCATTCTCCCAGGCAGCTGTCTTCTGCGAAATGAAAGTGCAGACATCTACAGTATTACCCTGTGCCTGTTTGCAGAGTCTGCTGTTATCATGTTAATGAAGGGAGCTGAGATAATCACCTTAAAGCATAAATACATCTTGGATGCTGATTCACTTTCCCCTATTTGAGATTCATTTACCAGGGCAACTCTTATTTTTTTTCACTGTGGGCTTGTTGTGTCTGGAAGGATAGCTATTTCTTTTTTCACAATTCACCTCTAAACAACTTAAATCAAGAAGCCTCTTGTCTAGATGTGGTTATTCCTTCTCATTTTGTAGCCATACGTAGTATCAAGTCTTAGATCTAAGGCCAGTCCAGACAATTTTGTCTGATCTGCAGCATTAGCAGTCACACAGATCGCGTAGCCTCAGCCAGCGCTGTGTGGGTCACTTACAGATGAAGACAGACACGTGCTTTTAGAGGACAATTTTGCTCAGTCTGAGATGGGTGACAGAAGCCACCTTTCCCCCATGTCTTGTTGAGCCCCGCCATGTTGGTTACACCCACTGAAGGAGCCTGTGTGGATGGGTAAAATCTAAATCTGGTGCCTAACACTCAACCAGACCACATCAGGGGACAGGGATCCCTCCACTGCACGCACAGCAGGTCAGATATTCTGGCAGTCTTGTGATACTGAATGTTTTCTTCAAGTCCCAGCCCCTGGAGTCAGGTGAATATGCATCTCACTTATTTTCTTCTCAGTGAATTTCTCTCTGGCATTATGGTTGCAGGAAAAAAAAAAAAATCCAAGCATGTGACTCAAGTTGAGTGTTCATAGGCTCAAAATGCAGAATATCAATTAGCTCCCGGAGTAATGTTTTTTTCCCAAGTTCCCATGATTTTTTCCCAAGCCTAACGATATCAGAACATCTGGTGTTGGCTATGCTTCACAGGGGAGGTTTAGCTACAGCGCAAAGACTGCGTGTGCCAGCTGGAGACTGGCATCTCCCCAGCTCCTCACTGGCTCCCACCGCCGAGCTGCTCCGTGCATCCGCTCCTGCACCCTGGGAAGCCCCGATCCCACCCGGAGCCGGGGCAATGTGCTGTCACAGCGGGGTGTGCTGCGGAGGTGTCCTGCGGGGGGATGAGGACTGGGAGGACTGGGAGAACTGGGTGCTGAGCTGAAGGAGCAGGTGTGGAAATACAGCCCTGTGCTGGGAGCCAGGGATGAGGCAGGGTAGGGGGTACGGGACTGGGGGAAGGCAGCCACTCTGGGGTGGGAGATGTTCCCAGGGGCTGTGCAGTGGGACAGATGCTGAAAGAAGAGTCCTAGTCTGTATTTAGTCCTGGTCCGTATTTAGGCTGGATCTGTGGGTGCAGGCTGTTGGCCCAGCCTGTATTTAGACCTGGTCTGCATTTAGGCCCGGCCAATATCCCCAGGCTGCTGGCCCAGGCCATATTTAAGCATGGTCTATCAGCCCCATCTGCATTTAGCACCAATCTGTAGCTCTAGTCCATATTTAGGCCCTGCATATAGGCCCAGTCTATTGACCTAGGCTGTATTTAGACCCAGTTCATACTCAGGGCCGGTCTGCAGCTCTCACCCGTAAGCCGAATGTGTTGTGTGGTTTGTATTAAGGCCTGGTCTGTAGCACTGTATGTAGGCCCCATAGACTGGCCCCATAAGTAGGTCCCCTACGTAAATCCGGTGCACAGGCCCAGTCTGTACCCAGGCCGCCGTGCCACCAGGGGAGGCCGAGCTCACACAGCAACGGAGACCGGAGCCCCCCCCCCGGCCCCGCCCTCTCGCCGGGCCCTGCCCGGTCGGGTCTCCCCTCAGGGAACCAGCACTGCCCCCCGCCTCGCAGTGGTACAGTCTCCCCCCTCCACCCCCCCGCGCCGGCTCTGTATGGTACAGCCCACATTGGGCCCCCCGCCGAACCGCAGTGGTCTGCTCCCCGCTCCCCGCCGGTGGTGTGCGCCGCGCCTGCGCAGTGTCGCGGCCGGCGCTCAGCTGGGCAGTGTTTACCGCTCCGGAGCGCACCGGGACGGTCGCGCCGCCGGGCCCGGGAGGGGAGCGGGCCGCACCGGGCTGGGCCGCGCCGACCCGCCGCTCAGGTACGGCCGGGGAGCGAGGAGACCCCGTCTGCTGAGGTGCGGCCGGTCCCGGCTCGACTCGACTCGACCCGACCCGACCATCACCGGGCCGCTGTAGCCCCCCCCTCCCCACCTTCCCACCCTCCCTTCACCTCACAGCCCCGGCCGGAGCCGCGCCGCCTCCTCAGGCCGCTGCCCCCTCCTCAGGCCGCTGCCCCCTCCTCAGGCCGCTGCCCCCTTCAGCCCTGCGGCCTTCCTCCGGCACTGGGGCTGCTGCTGGGGATGCCCCGGGGTGGGGACGCGGCCCTTCTCGTGGCCTCTCCGACACCACCACCACGTCCCTGTCAGGGCGGCCTGGGCTCCTACACGGCCGCACTGGGGCTCTGGGCACGGCTGGAGGCACCTGGGTGTAGTTAAACTGGAGGGAGGGGGGTGGTGGATCAACATCAGGCTTTGCTAGACCTCCCTCCCACTTTCTCCGTCACTTTCCTCGGCAGCAGCCTGATAACGCAGGTAGTGATTGAGGTGTATGGCGTGGGGCTAAAAATTTGTTATTTGAGAGGGTTAGAGAGGATCGGATTGAAAGCTGTGCCAATTGTAACTTTTTTTTTTAATCGGTAAACATCGTTACCTTTGTTATTTCTTCTGGAGCGTATTATGTCACAGCAGGGATTACCCTGGAAATGTGTTGGGGTGAAGAATTGCATTTTTGTGCCTTGTGTATTGTTTTGAGTCTTCTGTGCATCTGCTGGTGTTTGCCTTGGAAGAAATTGCTTTAATTTCAGTGTTTTGTTTCAGGCATCTGAATGCAGCTTCTCATGTCAGACTTGGTTTTTTGTTTTTGTTTGTTAGTTTTTCTGTTTTGTTTTTCTTAAAGGGAAAGATGGCAACATGCAATTGGAGGGATGTTTCAACACTAAAAGGCTGGTTTGATATCCACATTGTGATCTGCTAATGATCATAATTTTTGCGTGTGAATTTCATGATATAAGACATACTGACCAAAGATGTAAACAGCTCTATATGTGCAGATGAAATGAGTTGTTGTGTATGGAAGAGGAGGAAAAAAATTGTCTGAAGAATCCACCTAAGCCTTCAACTTGATGCATTTCCACTGTGAAGTAATAAAACACAATCATTTTTTTTTAGAGAAAATGGAGTAACTATAGAAAGGAGAAGGATGGCAATTTTTTAGGTTTTATTAATGGTCTGAAACTGGATTGATGTGTTTGAGACATGAACGTATTAAAAACTGGCTCGAGTTCCCTGCCTAAGTATATCCTATTTTGTGTGTCTCTACAGGTAATCAGGATGGTGTGTTGTTTGAATAACTGTGAAATTTCCTTACACTCCTGTAGCTTTTCTTTGTTTCCTCTGAAATGGAAAGTATATAATTTGCTCTTGCTGAATGTAACAAATAAACCCCATCAATTTAGCTGTAGGCAGATCCTCTGATCCTAGGAATGAACTCTAAAGCTGCTGCTTCTTCTGTGGTTATTACTGTGAGCAGAGAAAGGCATTGTAAATAAATGCATTTTTTAAAAAAATCGTTGTGTTTTCTGGAAAGGATTTTTTTTTTCTAAAGATACGGATAGGGAAGAAAAGCTAGGTTAATTTTGAGTGATAAGTTCTTCTATGTTCTTCTCCCCCTATACCTTTTTCTTTAAAACCTATAGATGTTCTACTACATGAAGCATATAGCCATGCTTAGTGTAATGCACAGTCAAGGAAGCTGCTTGCTTTTCTTTCCCTCATGCCAACAAGCCTGAATAGGTTGCTGGAGATGATTCTGTGGGTGAAGTCAGAAGTGTTTATAATTCATAAATCTGTGTCACTGAAGAGTTTCCAAATTGAAGGTTAGCTCTTCTAGGCCTTAAAAGGACCTAAGAAATTCCACAGGCTTCAGTGAAAATTCTGCTGTTGCTGTCTGTATCCTTAAGTGTTTTACTGATGATGGTGGCTCAAGCTCTAAAGATGAGCTGTGTGAAAGTGTATTTGCTAAAGTAATTAACCTTGTACTCTAGGTTAGAGGTTTTTATAACCTCTGTGAACTCAGCATCCTGATACATTTTCTTTGAATGTTCAGCTTCAGATTTTTCTGGTTCTTGCTGCCTCTGTCTTGGTCTCTTAATTTCCCCTTGATGCTATTAGAGATAGAAAGTCTGCGTGTGGCAAGAATTCTGACAGGCAAGCCAGACTTGCGCTGTTGGTTGGATTTGTAATGAAAAATGACCTACAAGCATAGGAGCTAGAATAATCCTTTATATAAAAGGGTTCAGTGGAAAAGCTGACATGCTAGTAAAACTGTTGGTAGTGTTTGAGGACAGCCATTCCACATATAAATTGTCTATTGTGATTTTCCCTGCCACTGTCAGGTACTAGAAGCCAGATCTGCTGCCCTTTGTTTTTCATTGTTTGAATGGGGGATGGTGGTGCTGGTAGTAATGTTTTTCTGGTGCTTATGGTCCTTAAAGTACCTAAAGGTCTCTCTCAAAGTACTTCATATACAGCAGCATAATTTAGTGTTGAAGTGCATGTTCAATACCTCACCTTCCTTTTATTATTCTTTTAGTTCTAGTGCTTATAGAAAACTGTTGAAGATGGGAGGTGCAGTGAGTGCAGGAGAAGATAATGACGAATTAATTGATAACCTGAAGGAGGCACAATATATCCGGACAGAACTGGTAGAACAGGCGTTCCGAGCCATTGATCGAGCAGATTACTACCTGGAAGAGTTCAAAGACAATGCCTACAAGGACTTGGCATGGAAGCATGGAAATATTCATCTCTCAGCACCATGCATTTACTCTGAGGTGATGGAAGCTTTGGATCTGCAACCAGGGTTGTCATTTTTGAATCTTGGCAGTGGCACTGGTTATCTGAGTTCTATGGTTGGACTCATCTTGGGTAAATACCTTTTCATCATGTTAACTATTTATGCTAGATTTTTTTTTAAAAAAAATGTTTTGAAATTGGGTATGAAACATTCCTCAAGTAATGAAACTAGAAGGTAGCTAGGAAAGTAAAGAATGTATTAATCCAACTGGTCAATTTATGAGGATTCTTTATTTATCAGACCTCCTCTCTGGAACTGGATGGGATCCGGATTTGTGTGGCAGTTTAGAACAGGCAATGATGTAATTGCCCAGGTGAGCGTAGTGGATTACTGTAGGACTGGACACAAACTTGGGTTTGTTGCTCCTTAAGCAAGAACCCAGCTCAGGAACAGGAGTGCCGTGTTTAAGCTAGGATTGAGCGTGTCTGCAGAAACCTGTGACCATAGGTGCTCTGTGCCTTGCTTGTTTTTACACTGTCCTGTATAGACCAAAACATGTTTGAGATCAAATTTTGACTCGTACCAATGTATAGGTGGGAATAGTCTCTGGAAAGCAAGTTACTACATCAGAACTGACTTTGTCACCACAGTAGGCACAAATCAAGGTGCCACAGTGCAATTATACAATTGTAATTTGCCCTGAAGTATTTCAGTCAACAATTGTACTTCTTTCAGCTGCCAGCACAGTTAGCAAATGACTATGGGGTGTGTAGTTTCCTTTTGTGAAGGTGTCAAAAATTTTAACTGCTGAAATGTTTGTTGTCAGGAGCCTCACTCCCATCTCCCATTGCTTTTTGTGTAATCACATTTGTGGTTTTCTGCTAGGTTTGTTGAGATTACCTAGGATGCCAATATGTAACTCCAGGGCTTTTGAATTCTTTTGAATTTTTGGAAAAGTTACCATGTCAGTTCTAAATAAAAAGCGTGAATGCTGAACAAGTTCTGTATTTTCCGATTGATTTTTGCTGTTAATTGAGGTACAATGTGTGGTGACTGTTCCTGATTGTTTTGAGGAGATTTTTAGCATATCAGCAAGCGGGTATGAAAATAACAGATTTTTTTGAGGGAATTATTAAAATATGCAGGCTATTGTTCTGCACTGGATTTTTTTTCCAAGTGGTCAGTTTTACAGCAACAGTATTAGTGTTTCCCTCCTACAAAGGAATTTCCTGCATAGTTAAGAGCAAATAATTAAAAATCAATTGTGCAAACCAGCCTCATTTGCTGCCAGAAATTTCAGGTATAGGGTTGCAGTTCCCACTGTAGTACTAAGATAGCTGACCCTACACAAGTGCTGTTTGACACTCAAGGATCAATCTGTTATAGGAAGTAACCGAAACTATTCCATCCTGCTGGATTTTGTGTTGTTGCCTGTTACCGTTATCCTAGTGTTCTAAATTTGCAGGTCCTTTCGGTGTTAACCATGGTGTGGAGCTTCATTCTGATGTGATCGAATATGCGAAGCAGAAATTGGACTTCTTCATTAAAACAAGTGACAGCTTTGACAAGTAAGAATGCAGAATGCCCGTTTGGATTCATTCTGTGCATCTGGCCTTAGTCATGGCAGTTCTTGCTCCCATGTGGCAGCTCTGGATTCAGGGTAATCTGAGGATTCTGGCTCCTTAGGCTTGCTGAGCTGCGGCGTGTGACCTTTGAAGCTGATGTCTATTGTGGGGGAGTTTAGAAATTTTTGCAATGTTTTAATAGCAGTGCTGCTGCTGCAGAACTTAGAGGAAGTTGAAGGAGGTTACTTATTTTAAAATGCACTTGTAAATAACAATAATAGTTATGTTTATGATCTGAGATCTGGTTATCAGAAGAATATGAACTGATTTCTGTGGTGGCCTAATATATTTTCTCTGAGAAGAAGAAAAATGGTGGTTTAAAATATGAAAGTAGTTTTATAATGATTAAGTTGGTACTAAAACTGCTTGGGATTTGATTTATGTTCTTCCTGAGAACCTCCATTTTGCTGCTGTCACAAGTAATAACTTTCTAGCAAGATAACTATTGCCAATAGTAACCTCAGCAATAAAAGTTGTAGCTGTCATATTTTTGGATCCGTCTCAGTGTTTTCAAGCAGGGAAGTAAAGCATCTCTGGATACCTGATAGTCCTCCTCTTGCAGGAGGAAGAAAATTAAAGTCATTACATGCTGGAATTTCAACTACTCAGCCTTGTGCCTTTACTGCTGTACTGGAATGCTGCTGATGAGAAGGCTGTATTTTCTTGATGTTGGCAGCAGACCGAAAGTTTTCGGCATGGAAGGTGCTTGCACATAGATGACTGGGTTTTTTTCAGTCACATTGCTATTGTTTGGATAGGTGTTTGAAGGAAGACTTTTTTTTCTGTCTCCAGACAAATATAGCTATGGAGCAAAAGTGAGCTGAATTCAGAAATCAACATGACTGGAAAATTGGCATTGCTGAGAGAAATGGCTGCTGGGTTGTGCTGTTAGAACACCGTATGCAGGAACTGCTAGCTGGCTGCTCTGAACGTCTAGCACGCTTTGCAAAAGCAGAAAGCTGGAAGTGTTTAGGAATAAATAGGTGCTATATTGAGCTACCTCTTAAGATACTGGTAGAAGAGTGGATATGTTGTACAATTTCTATCAAAATCAGCCCTTAAATGTGGGGCTTAAAGCTTATGTAGATCTGGAACATGTAAGAAAACCAGAAGCATCATAGAATCATTATTTTTTCTTCTAAACTGAATGCTATAGGCAAAAATGCTTTTTATGAAGGGTTGAAATCACAGTTCTTTTGCAGCTAATGGCAAAACTTCCATTGGCTTCAGCAAAGCATATTTCCGAAGCATCAGGTGATAGTTCCCTACAACATCTGAAAACCATTTAAAAGCTTTTGAAAATGCCAAAAAATCCCTGGTGCAGTTCTTAAGACTTTAACATTTGGAATTGCGGGTCTAATATTTATATTTGTGTATTATAACTGAGTCAGCATCAGGTTACTAAAAATAGCTTGTTCTGAAGAATTATATGCAACTCAAGTAAGAAATTATGCATCCTTACCCTTTGGAGATTTTAATCTATGAATTCTCACCTCATTTGTTCTGTGGTTCTGAGACTTGTAGCTGTGGTCTGTTCTAATAATGTCTAGAATATACGGGCTTTGGAGGAGAAGTCCCGTAAAACTTTTTTAAAAGTATTTTTCATTGTCTCATTTTTTCAGAATAATGAAAATAATTTGATAAATTGTAATATTCTTGTATTATACACATCTTCTTCGTTTTCAGATTTGAATTTTGTGAGCCATCTTTTGTTACTGGCAATTGTTTAGAGATTTCTCCGGACTGTACTCAGTATGACCGTGTTTACTGTGGTGCTGGAGTACAGAAGGAACATGAAGACTACATGAAGAACCTGTTGAAAGTTGGGGGAATTCTTGTCATGCCACTAGAAGAGAAGGTTGAGTGTCTTTCTACTCATGTTTCTCTTTCAGGTTTTTCTTAATTCTGATCTTGTTTAGTCAATAGCTCTTAGATTAGTTTGCACTTCTTGTAGCACATTGGAGAAAGCATTAAGCACACCAGTTTTCACTGTGAGTGGAAACTGAACTCTGCACTCTTCATCATATGTAAAAAATTCATAGTTCTACCAGTCTTTCACCTATTCCAATCTGTTGTTGTTAATTGCAAATTTACTTTCATGCTTCAGAAAAATGTCAGCAAAGTTTTGTTCAAGTTATATAATCTGTGTTGTACTTAATAGCAAAATAGAAAATTTTGCACCCTAACTGGCTTATGAAAGAGGGTGCAAATTGTCCCTATTTACAAGTCTTAGTGGATTCTTTTGTAGTAAAAAGTGGGTAACCGCCCTTTGTGCAAGCTCAAGATTGTAATTCAGATTATCTTTTTGGTGTGAAGGTGTGTTGTTTTAATGGATTTGAATGGTTGAGGTGGAGGCGTCTGACCTTTTGCCTCTGTCATGGTACTTGAGATGAGCAGAGTGCAGAGTTTCTTCCCAGTAAGATGCTGTGCAGTGAGTTAGTGTAAGGGATTTGAGCTGGAGAGGAAATAGTGATCTACAGACTTCCTTCAAGAGTGTATGTTCATCAGTGACTGATGTGTTTTCTCAGTGTCAGACATAGCTGTTCTGGTTCAGAATTGAGGAAGATCTGGGGAAGCAGGGTCACCCAAACTGCCAGTGCCCATACTTTGTTGCTGCAGATGAAGTTACTTGGGCCTGATCCTGTCAGGAGTATTCAGTTGTCTGAGAACACCAGTGTTTCTCCTTACTACCTAACTTCTGTTGTAGCTTCTAGTACTTTAACCACTTGTCCAGGCAGAAAAGTCGTTTTCATTTTTTTGTTCAAAAATCTTACTGTAGTACACACAATGGACAATAATCTCCTTGTTTTGGTTTAGTTGACTAAGATAACTCGTACTGGTCCTTCTGCCTGGGAGACCAAGAAGATTCTTGCTGTTTCTTTTGCTCCTTTGATTCAGCCTAACCACGCAGATTCAGGAAAATCAAGGCTTGTTCATTTGCGTGAGTACAGACATTCCTGAGTATGGGGGAGGTTTCTTCTGCTATTTGGCTATAAGCTGCACCTTGCTTCCTTAGATGTAACATCCCTATGAATCCTTTCAAGGAAATTTACTCCAACTGCTTGCTTCCTTTGAACAGTTGTCTAAGTCTTGTGTCGGATCCCAGTCTCATTTTGAGAATATCTGTAGAGGCTTGGTGCAAGAATCGGAATTGCATAAAATAGATTTGAAATACAGATGATTTCTTGTAAAATTGTACCTAAACTTTGTGAGATGTTTGGTCATTGTTTTTGCACATGCAGACATGTGTTTCAATCCTGAATTGCGTACCGTCATGGTTCTCAGGCACTGTGCCATGGTGATGGAAAATACACAAGCAGTACCTGTGAATGAACATTTTATCTATTCAAAAGGCTCTCACCACCCAGCAATTCAGAATTATCCTGAACCTGGAACGCTTGAGGGATAGAAGTTGTGCAATTTTTGGTGAGCTGTTTGAAATGCAGGTTGTACACAGTGGCCTCAATCTTTAGATTAAGACTTCAGTGTAGAGAGGCTTCTTAAGAACACATGAAGACAGACATACTTCCATAAAGAGATTAGTCAGGCTTTGTTCTTATTCTGGAAAGGTGTCTTTGCATGACAAAAAGCAGCTCAGTAAGCAATGCATACAGTGCTGTAAAGTCCATTAAGTGCATATTTCAGCATACTTTGTATGGTGGCTTTGTAGCGAGACCTGCATACATATTACATGTAATTTTTTTTTCTGGTTCCTTCATTCAGGTCACAGGAATGCTTACTTGTCAATAGAAGACAGGGTTTTTTGTTTCAATTTTAACTCATTTTAGTACATGGATTTTTGTGCAACAATACTTTTTTTTTTTCCCCTTATGCTGCATGAGTTATGTTGTGCATTTATGGGCTGGCAGCAAATAAGTGCAGAAGACGGAACAGTCTTCCAAATCATTAATGTGGGAGGTATTTTAATACAATAAAGTATTGTATGCTTCTATAATTACTTTTACCAAATTGTTTCCAGCCTGTCTTCACCCACTAAGTCTGAAGCAGTTTTTGAAGAGCATAAATAGTACTCATGTTTTATAAGTGAGGAACTTGGCAAAGCTGAAGTAACTTCACAATAGAAAAATCACTTCATGGAAGAGTTAAATAGACTTCAGGTGTAGTTATCTACAGTAGGAAAATATCTTTTTCTAAGTTATTAAACAGTCACAGTTTCAGTCACTAAGTCTGCATTCTTATAACCTTTAAGACATGTATATCTTAAAATAATTGTGAGGACTTGACAAGAAAATACGAAACTCTTCTTTCATCCCATTCTTTTTCTTCAGTTAATGAGAGCAATGCATAATTAAATTTTGTTTGGAAAGTTACAATACAGTTTATCCGAGTTGACAGGAGTTGAATAGAGCTGTTTTTGTAATCTCAGCAGGGAATTCAAGTGGCCTGATTTAATTTGAGCAAATACAACTTTTCCTGTGAGTACTCTTGAGGGGAGTTTCTCCATATCTGTTCATGGTTTTCATTTTGTTTTAGCCCCAGTGGCTGTTCGCAGCCTCCAGGATCTGGCTCGCATAGCCATCCGAGGAACCATTAAAAAAATTATACATCAAGAAACAATGAGCAAAACTGGAAATGGGCTGAAGAACCCACCAAGATTTAAACGAAGACGTGTGCGTCGCCGTCGCATGGAAACTATTGTTTTCTTGGACAAAGAGGTCTTCGCTAGTCGTATCTCCAACCCATCGGATGATAACAACAACAGTGAGGATATCGAGGATGAGAGACGAGAAGAGGAAGAAACTAAACCCTCTGAACTAAAGCCAGATCCCCCTGTAAACTTTCTGAGAGAAAAGGTCTTGAGTCTGCCTTTGCCTGATCCCTTGAAATATTACCTGCTTTATTACAGGGAGAAGTAATTTCCTTCTTCTAGAAAAGTGGGAAGTAGGCAGAAAATAAAGTACTACTTAGGGCTTGACAAATGTATACCACTTGCTTACCTGCTAATATGAGCCACCCAAGGCAGTAGGCTAGCTGGGGAATGTGGCTGCTGTATACTTAAACATTATAGCTTTTTTGAGTTTCTTCTTTCTTCTCAGTTGCGTGCTATAGTTTTATCCTACAGCAGGGATTCCTTAGGAAGCAAGTTGGTGAAATGCTCAGCTGCTTATGGAAGGGAGGATTTAATTCCCTGAAACTAACTGCGCAGAGATACTCTAAAAATCTCGTGGCTGCTCTACCGAATTGCAGTTTTTAAATATTCTTAAGCACTTCCCCAAAGACCTTTGGTGTCTGTTCTCTCTCCCACTAAACCTGCCATGTGTTCACCGTGGTGTGTGTTTAACGGAGGATGAAGATTATTAGTAAAAAATGACCTGGCAAATCTTGTTTCTTCCAGTAATCTGAAAAAGCACAACTTTTACAGCAAGTTTTGACATTACCCTTGTGGCATCCAGGCTTTGAATGAGAAGGAAAGCATCAGCTCCCCTTTGGTTGGTCTCTGTTTTGTTTATAAACTACATATAGTTTTTCAGAAAGAGGCAAAAATGTTTTATAGAATATTGGTTTTCTTAATGGGAAACACCTGTTCTAGTGAATTAGTCTAATAGAGATGCAAGGTTATTGGTTTTTTGTTTTTTATTAAAGTGATGGAGGCAAGTGAAGAGTTGCAAAGCTGATTAGCTTTGACAGGATGCTAGGGTAGTCAGGATTGTGACTGTTGTCTCTGGAAATGATTACTGAATAATTCTGGGGGAGAGGGTGGAGAGGAGATGCATAGCAGGGAGTTTGTGAAAACTGACTGAAAGCAGAATCTGTGGATTTTGCTGTTGTGTGAGATAACTTACGTCTGCTGGGCTGAACGGTGAAGTGCAGAGCATGAGCCTGAGCAGAGTGGCTTGTGTCCTGTTATTTCAGCCAAATGTAGTTTTGTGGAGGGTGTGTAGAACCTGAAAACAGTCTAGAAAGCCAAATTGGTGCAGTTCTTAGGTGTTCCTGGGTGTGTGCCCCTGCTGTAGCAAGGTGGCTAGAATAAAACTTCTGTGCACACAGTCCATGTACAGTAGGTGGAATGAAGTTGATTGACTTGGTAGGTTATTTTATTCCTGCAACAATTAAGTAGGTGTTTTAACAGGCTTGTATAGAAAGACTTTACACTCTGCAGTTCTGTGGATATGAACTCTACTTTTTATTCCCAAGTCTTCCTGTAATGGTGATGGAAGGAGATACCATGTTTAGAAGGGGAAGTTTACTTTGTTCAGCCTGTTTGAAAAATCTACCTAAACTGGTGAAGGCTGGAAAGAAACCCTTGAGCTTGTATTGATGTGAAATACTTCTAAAGCTGGGAGGGGTGAAAAACCTCCTCTCACTAGGTAATGAAGCTATGTTAATGCATTGCCCCATCAGAAGCACTTAAGTTGCTATCACTTTGATATCTTTTTTTTTTTACACTGTCTTCTCATTTTCTGAGGAGGAATGAATGAATGAAGACTGTCTTGCCAAAAATACGCTGGGTTTTCAGTGAGTTGCACAACTTGCTAAATGATAAATAGTATTTTAAAGTTCTGTGCAGCTTTGAAAATAAATGGATAACTTGTACGTCTAAGCCTGAGGTGGAGAACTCTTCCTTGCTTAATAAGCTTTTTTTATATCTTTGAGAATATTATTTGATAATACGGCGTAATGTGGCTGCTGGCACATAACACAGTCATAGGCTGTGCTTTGCCTCTGGTTTCCGAAGTCTCCACTTCTGGTCTAAATGGGCACCCCAAGCTATCTTGCTCCCTCAAATTTTTATTTTTTATTTTAAGTGAGGCAGTTTGGTGACCCTGAGCTGATGGTTTCCTGTAAACATACGAGTACCCATCTTGTAATTCTGGCCAACTACAATGAATTTCTTTCTACAAATGAAAATCTTGAATATGGTGGTAAATAGAGGCTTAATAGAATCTAAGTGTAATATTTCTCTGTGCTTCCCCAAAGGCTGTCACCTCTGTGTTTGTTAGGCATTTGTCAGCTGTCATACAGGTAGGTGCCTTTCTGTATTGTGGCACAATTTCCATACCCCTACATGATATATAGGGTGCCCCCTGCTTTTGGCTACCAGGTCATCCTCAGTTCCTTAATTACAAAACTTCTTTAAAGAAGTTGCTTTAAAAATTACATTAAACTTCAGGCCCATAATAGTAAACTTTGCTGAAATTCTGTTAAAGCTGACCAGTTGAGGGAGAATTATCTTTCATTTATCCCTGTCTGATTTTTTACTCCCATCCCACCCCCAGTTGTAAAAGATACTTTGTCAGATTTTTCACCAGATTTGCCTTTTTTATTACATTTGTTAGATTTTTGTAGCTTTCTATAAGACGCATAAAATACTGCTATTTTTCCTGGATAAGGTTGAATAAATAAATGTATATACAGGAAATTTATGTTCTAGGTTGTCAGGTTGTCCTCTTGTCAAAACAACCCACAAATCCAAACAAACCCACAGTGGAAATTTTATGTGTAATATAATTGTGAAATAGTATTGCTTATAGCCTGTAAATGAAGGGGAACTGTAAATACATTTTCCCTGTGCACAAGCACTTGCACTGTAGTTTTGTATGCATTTCTAATAGAGTAATTGTAGCATAACTGTTTTTGTATAGTCTGTAAGCTGTCTAGGAGTTTTACCTGCTTTGACTGTTTCCTTTTGTGTTTTTCCTTTTTCCTAAGTAGTCTTCACTTCAATTGTGTGTGACTCCTTTTGGGTTTCGATACTCTAGTAAATTTGCAAAAAGAAATGAACTTCAAGCTGCTTTAATCATTAGTGTATAAGTTGAAAAATCTCCGTGTAGAAACTAGAGTTAAATTGGCCTGAGGCATGCAAAAGTGTTATGCAATTTAAACTTTATTAATAAGTGTTTCTGTATCAATAAATTCAGTAAAGACTTTTTAGCCTTCTTAACATGGCTTTGCATCATGTTGTGATTAGAATACTTTGTAGATAAGTACTTATTTCCATAATTGAAGGTTAAGATTCTAGAACACTAGAAAAAGCACTTAATAATACGGTGCAGGTGCATAGTTCTAGATGAACTCAGAATATAATCTCTCAAAAGAAACCTGCCCAGCTCATGATTTTTAAACCTTTATGTAATGGAGTTGTGCAAGCTGTATTTTGAAGTTGGCGCACACAGCACTGATCTAGATTTAATGTATCAGTACAGTTAAAGAGTGAATTCACTTACCTGGCTGTTAGACCTGTAAACAGCAGCTCTCAGGTTATTTAGTCCATTTCTGTACTTCTTGTTTAAACCAAACATGTCAGGAGCTTGTTTAATGCATTCTGATCTGCAGCTCCCCTCTTGTCTCCTGTGCTCTGTTTCACTGCTTAATTAATGCAGATTTTTAAGAGCTGGTGTTCAAGGCTTCCATTTCACTAGTATTGAGAATAATATTTGGCTTCAGCTGTAATAGGAAACTGATCATAATTGCAAATACAGCTGTTGCTAATTAAATGTATCTGTTAACCTTTATTCCACAGGATAATTACCTGTAGTCTGCGTTTCTTCCCATCATCTGTGTGTGTGATAGATGTCCTTTTACCAACTATAACATGAGACTGGTTCAGTGTTAATGTTTTCCTTCACATGATGCTTGCTGAAAAAAAAAAAAATCCTTTTCTGCTTTGGAAAGCTATGGATGTGTCATACAAATGGTATCAAGTAAATTAAATTTGTGAGATAATTTTTTTTATGTTCACTTCATAGTAAGATGTACAACATCACAGTTCCTTGGGAAGTAGTGATGAGCTTTTCAGGAGACCAACTCCAATGAAATCTTTCTGCTGGGGCAGAAGTGATAGTTAAAACAAAAAAGAGTGGTGGTGGGGGAAACCCCACGCTTGAAAAACAAACCCAAACTTCCTTGCGTTCTACTGGTGTGAAAAAGTCTGTCTAGCAGAGGCTGGAAATGCTTAAGCATGGGACACAAGCATTAACTTTTGTTCCTGTTGCTTAGGAGTTAACTTTTGGTTCTTGTTCCGAGGTGCACGCTCCTTTTTAAACAATTTGTCGTCTTGATGGAAATAAGATAAATTAACGCAAGAGTAAGGGATCTGTGATTGCTAGCGTCTCATAACATCTCACAAACATCCCATTTGTCATGAAGGAGAGATAAGCGAGGTAGAAGAGGTATGTTTCAAGTTCAAGCGAAGATCTGTTTCTAAGTAAACACATAGGTTGCAGAAGTTGTGTTTTGCACTCAAATTATTCCCTGTGGTACGGCCACTGTTAAATCTGCTGACTTGGCTGAAGATCCTATTCCTACAACGTAGTAGGCAAATACCCATCAATCCTTCCAGAAGCTGCCACCCACCACACAGCCAGGCGCTGAAATAAGATTCCAAAGGCAATGCATATAGAAACATGACTGATGCCTAGCCTGGCTCTCCTGTTAGCAATGTAAATAAATCTGGGAGGGATTTTTTTTTTTTTTTGGCCAATGGTTGGCTTAAAGCTGAGAGTTTATGCACCAAGATGTAATCGGAGGCTGAAGGCAAAAGCCTTGTATTTGTTAAGTGGCCAGATGTGCTAGGGAAGATGTTGACTTTCCTAAATACTGAAGCATAGTTTGAACACAGCATTTTTATTTATTTTCCTAGAAATATTCTTTACAGAGCAGTTCCTAAGCAGCTGTGTTACCCTGTCCTAACAGAGTTCAGTGTGTTTTGGAAAGAGAGATGGGGAGTGATCAGGCTGGAAGAATGTGCGACTTAAGTCTTGAAGACTGATGACATAACCTGTGTTGTCTCTTCTGATGCACCTGAGGGATGCACTTAACTTCTCAAATTGGAATTAAAAGCTGTCATTCACCTCGAGCAACCTGCTGTTAGTTGTTATATAAAGGACAAAGCAGATAAATTACTCTTTTATAACCTGTTTTTGTAAGGAAGGGCTGGGTGGCCACTAGAGGACACTCTGCTCAAAACCATGAGGTGGGTCCATAGGGGAGCAGGGGGGAGTTAGCCAACTTGCTTGGGTTTTAAAGTGATGTCAGGGCAAACAACAGATTGCCTGGGGACTAGATGCAGAAAACCTGCACTATAATGCCCCTTTATAGCTGGAAAAAAATAATAAAGCTTTTACCATCTATGACATGAAATTTGTAAGTGAATCCCCAAAACCCAACACTCTCTCCCAAAAGGCTGAAGTGATAAAGAATGTGAAGGGAGAAGAGAACCAGGGAGGTTTAAGCTTGTTAAGTCACTCTTGTTAAGTAGTGTTTTGTCAGGTTAATTACATTGTAGTTTACAGTATAAAGCAGATGTGCAGGTCGATGGGAAACTTTTTTTGTTTGATCTTCCAGGTAATGTGGATTGGTGCCATGTTTGGAATTCCTCAGGTACCTTTAGATCCTAATGAGCATTAATGCCTCACACATGCTAAACCCACACCTTTAGGATCTTGTGTAGTAATAACTTAAAACCTAAAAACAAGCTGTTTGCACTCTAAGCTGCTTTATAACAGTAAAAGGTGATTAATTCAGCTGGAAACAAGTCCTCCCTTTTGCATCTCAATGTTACCATCCAATGGGAGAAACAAACTGAGGTCTGCATTTCCTACAGTTCAAACTCAGTTGATTTCATCATTTGTTTCCTTCTTCGCCCCTCAATTGCCTTTAATTTCTCCAAAATCCTGACATTTTTCCAAATGACATCCTTGTAGAAAGAAATTATACTAGTTAAAAGGTCTTTGAAATGAATTAGCTTTTACTCTGCGTAAGAAACTTTACAGAATGCATGCAATCAGGTTTTTTTTTGGTCTTTATTTGCAGGTTATTTACCTCTGTTAGTGATCTCCCTTTTAAAATCACTTACCTGTAGCATTCCATGCTCTTGTCAATGGTTGGAAACTTATTTTTGCTGGATGTTGTAACTACAAGTAATAAAAGACAGCCTCTATCCTGAAAGTCTCACTGCCTGATACATTTGACAGGCTGTTAGATAAGATGCTATCCTTACTTTGCAGAGAGTGTGCTAAGGCAAAAATTTTGACATAAAAAACTTGATCCTGGGCCATCTGCATCCCAGTTCAGCCCTGGAAGCACAGGGTCATTTTTTGGTCATTGGCCACAAAGGCGCATTCTGCATGCCTTCGCGAAGTGCCTGAGGAGAAGGTGAGGAGTTAACTTGCTGCTCAAAATAAGAAACAAAGCAAAAAATAAATCAAAATTAAAATTTGTATTTCAGCACCACAATTAAAGAGGGGTGGGGACAGTCTGATCTTCAGTGATGTACATAATGGCAGAGAGGGTGGGCGGTTGGACTGTCAAACTGCCTTAATTTAATTGCAAACACATGCTGATGAGTCCCCTCCTCCTGGACCTCAGGGCTGGGAAACTTTTTTTTTGTCAGCTCCCTGCAGTTCAGAATTGAGGCAAATACACTCCAGCAAACACCATGCTGATCAAATCTTCAGCTCTTCGAGGCTTTTTGTGTTTTCTCCTCTTGCCTAGTTTCTCCTGCTCCTGTCCTAGTCGCTGCCTCTGCTTCAGGACTACAGTAAGATGCATGCATCTGATGTTGGAAACCATCCCTGATATCCCACCCCAGACAAACATACTGTGAGTAACCATTTAATTTTACTGCCTTTCTTACCTGCTTGGTCTTTAGAAAGAAGAAAGAAAAAAGCCAAGGCCAAAGGCACGCTTTTTATCCTCCTTTTTTTTCTGCAGAACTGTCTGCATCACAAACTGTTTCATGCTTTTAAAGCATAAACCAGAAACTGCTTCTTTTGGCATCAGTTAATTGTTAACAGGACAATCAAGGGAATTGAAAAATTTAATAAGAATAATGCCAGGGTGATCACTGGAAGGCAGTTTTGGAGAATCAAAGGTCACAAATGTTAAACTGAGCTTATAGAAAGGTACACAGTTTACATTTGAGAAGGCTTTGTGTATGGGTGTAGGGGAGAGAGGAAATACAGCAGTTCAGGCTTTTGTCTCTACTAAAACACTTTTCTAATACATACAACCCCATTTCTTTCCTAAACTTTAAGTACTGGTTTTCTAGTTTCTATCTGAACTATACAAACCAAACTTAAGCCTTATTTGGAAAGCAACAATTGTGGTAACTCACAGATTCCTTGAGAAATAAAGTACCTGTTGGCAAGAGAGCTGCTGGCTGAGTCCATTCCAACAGAAAAGGTGGAGGAAAAGGGCATGTAACGCTTGGAGACTCCTAAACAGCTCTTACTGATGGATCCAGAAGAGCACTTCCCTGTGTCTAAACTAATCCTAAACTTAAAGGTGGCTTTAAGATGCAGTGGCATGTGATAAAATACTTCTGTTTGTGCTACTCTTAGCTGATCCCTTGGTTTGGAAGACCTTTTTTCGTAAATAGTAGGAAAGACTTGTCAAAAATTTATGTTTATACTCATCCTCCTTAAACTGCTGCCAATTGTAAAACTTTTTCAACACTAATTTGAGAAGCTTTTCCCTGTGCCTGTACCAAACCAAATTTGGTCTCAGCCAGAACATCTATATCAGCATTTCTCCTGTAAACATCTCACTATATTGTTAATGCATTTTCTCTGCTGGCAGCCTAAGGAACATGATGTGGGCAGGATGCTGGCATTTTAATTGCTGCTATCCAGATCTGCTTTGGTGGATGGAAACCGCAGAAACTAGCATTAGTGGCACACAGGGGAATGTCTACACTTGCTACAGCTGCCAAAGCTGCGCTGTTGGGGAAACATTGCAGCTGGGCTACTTGGGAGTCACCCTGACATGGGGCAGACGAGAATCTGGACTTGCTCTCTCCCCAGGCTAGGGATGGTGAGGTTATTCTACAGCACGGAACAGATCAGTACTGTATGGTTTATTGAAAACTGTGTAATGGTTACAGCAGCTTGCAGAGTCTGACTCTCCAAATTGTCACCAATTTTTCTTCCCCCTCATTCCTCTGCATCTTGAAATATTAAAATATTTAAATACACTTAAACTGTTTAATTTTAGCAAAATAACTTGTTTCTCCTTGTTTAAACATAGATTTTATTGGGGGAAAAGTTTGTTTCGTTGGCTGAACTGAGGTATTTCTGAGCTTAGTAATGCTTAATTTCTCTTCTCTGTTTGAACTGAGACAATGTTCCTGTCACACCAAATAGCCTGGGTGTGTTTCTGGTAGAGATTCTTGGAGTGCAGAGGGAGGGAAATTTACTGTGGTCACCCACTTTTTTTCAGTACTGGAATGGTGTATTTCTAAATGTATTTCTGGCAACAGCACACTTCATTCTTTCTGTGCTGCAGGGGGCAAAACCTAACTCTGGCCCATGGCTTGTCCTTGCAGCTTTAGGAAAATTCCAGGTAGTATCTTGCTGTAATGTAGGTGGCATTGAGTTGTCTGTAAAACTCAATCTAGAAAGGTGACCACATTTTCCAGTGCAGTGTATGCGGTCACCCTAATTCCATCTCCGTGCTCTAACTGGTTTGCATGTACACTGCTTGTAAATGGTCCGTGCTTTGCCTGCTTAACTATTTGGAAAGCTGGTTTATTTAGTTTAACATGGTAGCCACAGCCTCGAATGGGAAACTGGGGGTTTAAACATTAAATAAATGGTATAGCTATGAGATATAAAAGTAGTAATATTCCAAAGTATTGGAGATTACTGCTTTATAGACTAGTATTTTTGAAGGAGGTTTATCTGGTTTATTCTCTTCTCATACTATCTGCATAATTATAAGCAAAACCCATACCGATGAGCAGAGATCCCGATAGATACAAAGACACACGAGCCTGCTGAGCGTTCTCTGTTGGCGGATCACGTGCCTTTGTATGATGTGTGGCAAGTAAAAATCCTGGTTTTCTGGCTATCTTGAAGATCTGATGTATGTAAATGCATTTGCCAGCCAGCATCCCATTGTATCTGTTATAAATAGCATTTGAATAATTAAACTTTTTTTAATTGTGAAAGATCAAAGAATACTTTTTAACCATGCCCTTGTCTACTCCAGCTTTTTGGTATGTTAATCTTTCTCTTGGGAGGACTGTCGTGTCAAAGTGAACATTCAGAATTACAGCAAGAATAGTCTTGATCATGGAGTTATTCTGAGTAGAAAATGTGGGATTGTGATACTTTCCACATTTGCCCTTTGGTATGAGTAGGACCGAGTCTGTGACTGCAGATACAAACACCGATCCCAGGCTCCAGCTCAGTTCCATCGCAGAACAGCTGCAGTTTCCAGATGGAGTTTGCTTTGAAGCTGGGAGCTTGGGACTTTCTGACCTCCATGACTCCGTGCCACCCTCTCTCTAACAATCCTTGAAGAGTGGGGAAGTCTTCTAGCCGGCACACGCTGTGCTTCAACAAGCCCCGTTGGCAGATGGCCCCCTCAGGGCTGTGGCCAGCTGGCGTAACTTAGAGCAGCCCATAGCCTTCTCCAAGCGATGCTGGGATTGGCATGGAACCAGTTCCAGGATTGATGAGCTGTTCCTGGCTCCTCTTTGGTCACCATTTCCCTCCTCCCTTCCCAATCCCAGCTGGGTGCAGCTGAGGATCTGGCCCAATGTCTGGTTTTAGCAATAGACTATTTATCTTTGGTAATGAAGTCTGTTCATTTTATCCTGAGCAGAGAATAGGATGGCAGGAATGGCTACACATGTACAGATAAATAAGCTATAAAAATTCATGATGTATAACTGCAAACGTATTTTGGCTGCTGTCTGTTCAACTGGAACATGATTATCCAGATGTGATCTGCTGGTTACTGCAGGGATTCTAGCAGTTCTTTTAGCCAGCAGCCCAAAGAAGGGAACAGCTGTGAAACATACACTCAGAAAATCTCAATAGGTCTTTAACCTTCTAAGTCATTTGTTCTACAGTGTGACATTTAAAACAATAAACTTTGAAACGTGTGGGCATGAGTAGAAGAAGGAAAGAAGTTCCCCTCTGGCTGGCAGCTAACGGATCCAATTATCCATGGGTTATTCTCCTTTCTGCATTACGCATAGCACATAATGAATAAGTACTTCTAGAGAAACATAGCTGAGGGCACAAGCAAAGACAGAGCAGTATCTGGGATCTGAACGCATCGCTGGCATGAACTGAAGGTGACCCAGTTGTTCACAGACCTGGTTGCTAATTGGGCAGTGTAAGCATGGCCAGCTTGACAAGTTTTGTTTCCCTTTGTCGTTGTGCTGCTTGTTGGGTGGCCGCTCAGTTCCTTTCTTCCTCCCGCAGGTCATTGCACTGCAGTAGGGAAGGCTGTATTAGGACGGGGTGTAGGTCTCAGCCTATCTTAAGGAGCATAGTTTTGAGAAGGAACTTCATACATTTGTTGGGGAAAGGTTTACTGAGCAGATGAGTTCTTGGAAATGCTGCTCCCTTTGTGGTCTCTGTCGTGTGCTTTGAGTTGAAGAATGGATTACTCATTTCCTCTGCGTGTGATAGTCTTATATGCAGCCATTAAATGCACACCCACGCATTCTGGATGTGCCAGGTGCGATCTCTTTCTGACTTCTTTCGCTGTAGTATTTAATCCTCATTCAATCTTCTAGAGGTGACCAAAGTCTTCTATATGTTCTGTTTATAGAAGTCCCTTCATTGGAAGTAAAATGGGGAGGGAAGGTATTTAGAACATATTTTCCTTCCAGAAACATTCCAGCATCTTTTGATGAAAGCATTCTAACTCTTGCAGTTGTAGCTACCTCAAGTGTTTAGAAATCCTGCCTTCACTGAACCTCACAGTGCTTCATGGTCTGGTTCCCACTTAAGTATTTGCATTTTCATTGACCTCACCACATCCTTCTCCCCATAGGTATACCAGGATTTTTTCCTGTGCTCTTTAAGAAGTCAGTGTGGTGACTTTTTTCATTCTGTTTTGGTGAAAGAATGTGTGTGTATTCTGGGTAATAACTTAAATGGTCATGCTCATAAAAACCAACAAAGCTGACCCCTGTGCTACCCAAGACTCGGTATTAAAGAATGCCCCAGCAGTTCATTTAAACTGGCATGGTGGTGCTGCTTCTTGGACTCTGTGAAAAAGGTAAATGTATCTTTACGCTTGGCAATTTTCTTTTATTCCCTCCAGATCAGGGTCAGAACACACTTCAAGAGGAGGGGAAGTTGTCTTAGTTTGATGTGGGCAATATCTTGAATAGATGGTGCAGAGGAAATATGCATTAGGTTAAGAGAGTCCTGCTCCTTGCTGACATGAATGCCCAAGGATAGACTAGGCTGGTTTGATGAGGATCAAACCCTAATCTCCATACCCACTGCTAATACGTAATAGCTCAAATTATTTAAGATTGATGAGGTCAACAGTTTGCTGTGTAATCTCCCTACTTGAATATGTGTCCAGGGCCCAAATTACGTTTTGGAGGTTTTCCTTGCTCCTGCCTTTACTGGCAAGAGCTAAAGGGATGGTCTGTGGCAGCTGAAGAAATGATTCCACCAGGGATGAAGCACCAGCAGATCCCTCCTGCCCTGGCACTGCCTTCAGAGCCAGGCTGTGAAGTGCAACATTGACGCCAGTTTACGTGCACAGAAAAGGTGGGAGCAAAACAGCTTGGTATGTTGACTGCTGAATTACTGTCCTGCCCTAGTTGATGCAGAGGTATCCCTTTTGAAAATCTGACCCCTGTTTGTAGCATCTGAAATCTTAAAAAGCTGGTTTCAGGAATGCCTGTGGTAATTTCTTAATTAAAATCTAGTGTGCTCATCCCTAAAACTTTAAAGTGTAAGCAGTGAGGCAGTGCAGCAGAGAACAACAGCCTGTTCTGCAGCATGAGGCTTTCTGCATCTGCTTGCTCTTCAGTGTTTCATCTGTGATCATATAATCTGGTTAACTAGTGTTTCCATGCTGAACATATTTTCCTTCCTCTTCACTCCTTGAACAGTCAAATCTTGATGTCTTAAGTTGATACGCCCCAAAATAGCCAGGACTTGGAAAAAACCCCAGCCCTGAGCCTCCCTGCGGTCTCCTCATCTGTCTAGCAGAGATGGCAATGCTCAGTTGTCCATGTAGGGATTCTGAGATGAAGGCTGTCATTTATTAAAGCCATTTGGGGACTTGTGTGTGAGGGGGACATTCCTGAGTTGGGGAGCTGATGACAGTGAGTCTGGAAGACTTCATTTCCATCTCAGCAAGGCTGTTTTCCCTTCCTGCCAGGTCTGTAGCTGTTTGGCAGGACAGGGGAACCTGCAGAGCTGACTCCGACCTTCTGCGGATAAGTAAGAGAAACGATCATCTTTCTGAGGAACGTTCTGGCTCTTCTGATATATGGGGAACTTGACTTCAAAATTGTGGTTAGGATGTCTTTCACACCAGGAGACACTGGAAGGAACCTCAGTGTCTTATCTCTGTAAAACAGAGACCTTTACTCTCTGTGTCTTTGTTGATAATGATTGGGTGGCTGCCACTTACTTAACCAGTTCTGAGTGAAATGGTCCAGAACTGCCAGCATCATTGCTGTGCACAAGGTTCTGAACATAAAAAATGCTTCGATGAAACAAACCCAGTAATTTCCATGGAACTGCAGTAAAAAACCTCTTGTAGCTAATTATCTGCTTAGTTAACAGTAATACATGATTCTGTAAAAGCCTAAATAGATTAAACAGAAGTGGAAGTTTCTTGTAAAAGCCATTGAATGCTTTATATGCTAATCACTGTTAATTATTTAATGCAATGCTTTCAGGAATGATTGTTCTGATAACAGCTGAGAGGATCAGAAAGATTCAAGTGTCATTCCGTAAAGACCTGTTTCTCCATCCATTTGCAAATTCTGGCATTTTTGCTAAGCCTCTGCAATGGGGTTAAGGGTTCCCAGAGTCAGAAAAGGCGAGTTATTTCAATAGCAGTTCCTAGATTATCCATGTAGTCCAGCCCAGTTCCCTGTCAGAGCAATGGTGCTTTGGCACTAGGATTTGGTGAGATTTTCTACTGAGCCAGTCTAGCTGGTATTGTCCGGAGGGATCAGTACTGCAGGAAGCAGGACAGCTGCTGTCCCAGGTCTCCGGACACTGCGTACGTTAAGGTAGAAAAGGATCTAAGATCCTTTAGCAGCAGCTATCCCCTTTGTTCCTTGTGGAAAGGTATCTTTTAATCCCAGACTATTGGCCTTAAAAACCTGTGGGAGAGTTAAATCACAAGGAATCCCCCCTACCACCACCCCCCTGCCCATTTTCCAAATTCCAAGGTGGAAGGAAGCAGGCGGGAGTGAGGGAGCCGAGCTGCTGGTGCACACAGCAGCTGGAACAGGCTGGCACGGGAGAAGCTGCGTGGTGGGTCCCTGTAAAACGCATGCTTGTTTGTGAAAAGAAACATAAATTTTCCAGAGTGAATGCCCTGGGAATAGAGAGAAACAAGCATTTCTGTGTAAGAGAAGACAAACTCAGTAGGGAATGTTCTCTAATACACGCAATCCAGTGCAGCCCTACATGGTATTTGTTACCAGCTAAGCTTCAGGCTAAGGCAAGGTCTGCAGGAGAACACTATGGATGAAGCCAATGTTTTTCAATGCATTGGTAAGGAGGAAGATGTGGGTTCCTCTGTATCTCCAGGGGCTTGCTTTGCTGTGTAGAGACATCAGCACTCGCTGCCTTTTACTGCTGTCTTGGGTACAGGGAGCAGAATAGTCTAGTCCATCCTTCTGCCTCCAGGGCAGGATCCACACTACCTAAACCATGTGTGGCTAATGTCTGTGTCACCTGCAGTCTACCTCATTGTTTTGTTAGCCTTGCTGTTTAAGATATTTTTTTAAAAAAACTGGAATCTGCAGGTTTAGTCCGTGACTATTTGCGCTTTTCTATTTGTAGCAATGTTCTGACATAGTCGCCGTATCTATGGCTAAATAAGCCATTTCACTTCTTTTCATTGTCATGTTTTCTAGACTTTGGATTGTTCCCATTGCTTTCCTCTGGATCCTCTCCAGTTAGTTCACATCATTTCTTGAAATGAAGTGCTTAGAGTAGACAGGCACTGTTTCAGTTCCCCTTTTTGTCTGTGGGGAAAGCTGTTGCCTTTGTGTGATGGAGAGCAAACCGGAGAGCGAGCTTTCCAAAGGAGTGCACGACAGCTGGGGTCTAGGGACTCATTTGAAGGTCTTATCTGGAACAGAAAACAGAAGAAAAATCAAGATATTTCATTAAAATAATAAGCTACGTTTTATTATATGCTCCTTGGGGGTGGTGTAGGGGAAAAGTCCCTGCATGAACCCAGACCCCCGTTGCACTCTCAGCAGTGGGAACTGCCAGGAGGCATCTCTCCATCCATGCGCTTCTCAGCAGCGGGAGCAGTACTGAGAGATGGTCCGGCCAAGTGACAGGCGTGAGACCTCTGTTAGTGACACAGGGTTGTTCCTGCCAGGCTCTGCAGCCCAGCTTCGCTTTATTGCTCTCACAGGGGAAGAAACCCAGGGTCAGACTTGCTCGGGGAGCTGGGGACCAGGTGCAAACTTCCACAGCACCGTTTCCACAGTGTCATTTTCGGCAAGTGACTGATAGTGGAAAAAAACCCCTGGGAGCGGAGGAGCTTGTGGTTTATTTTTCTGTTTTTTTCAGAGGTGTTTTCAGTCACCTGTGGTTCTGGGTTTTACTTTTTGTTTTAGCTGTGGAAGCCGTGTGCTTATGTGTGAAAGCTGAGGTGTAAAGGATTGCAGTTGTCTTTGTTCATTAAAATAGTTTGGCTTTTTCCCCTCCCCCCACCTGCAGCCTGTGACCCAAAGTGGTATTTTATACTTCACTGCCTGCTTCTCGCTGCCTTCTGTGAGCATCAACAGCTTCAGCCCTGACCCCTGTGTATTTATTCCATTTATTTGTTACGTTCCCTGTTACCTGTAGGCAGCTGCCTGGACTAATTACACAGCTCTTTACAGCCCCCCCGGGGCAGGCAGAGTTGGTGTCTGTGCATTACAGTGTATAAATCAAGTTTGCATTTCTTTACATTTTTTCATGGCCTAGTCTTTCCTCATTTCCTTGTAATGAGGCCGTGGAGAATAGTCAGTGCGTTGTGTTATGACCTTTGCCAATATTTAATTGTATTTGGCTTTATGGTGTCAGCCATTGCCTTGAAAAATCCGCACAGATATCCTCAAATTCACATCATCAAGGAAGAGGTGTATGTAACACCTTCCAACAAGAAAAGCAAGAAACGTGCATTTGAAGCAATGCAAATAAAGCCAAACACACCAGAAAATGTCAAAGGTAAAGTTACTGTTAAAACTGCAATTCCAAAGGGTGATCCTTTGGGACTGCAGTTTGCTGTGGACAAATGGTGCTTGTAAATTACAATTCCAACACTTTTTTTGAAAAATTGAAGCTGTGTTCCTTCCTGCCCTCTAACTCTTCTCTCTGCGATACTTACCACTAAGAAAGGGGAGAGACTTCACCCTACATTAGTCTTCTTATTGCTTTATTCAAAGTTGAAAAGTTACAGAAAGGAAAAAACACAACAGAAGAGAGAACTTCCACTGGCATGTGTTCTGTTGTATTCGGTGATAACAAAGCGGTAACAAGGCAGAGATTTTATATTTTATATAACTTAAGTAAAAATGCCTTTTCTGCCTAGAAAGTAAGAAAATGTAGTGGGAAATTTTTGACAAAAAATAACTAGTTTTGCACACTGTTAAGCTAAAGAAACATTACATCGTAAAGTAAAATCAGCTTTACTTACTGTGTATCCTCTTCTCAAGTACTTGCTCAAAGATGTTTCAGCCCCCTTGGATACTCACTGTCAGTTCAAGTTTCCAGCCACCTGCAATGAATGCACCTCTTTCTAATCTTAATTTTATAAAGCTTGCAATTCTTGTTGATGTCTGTTCTAAAAATAAGTGTTGAACTTGAGGCTATTTGTAGAAATCTTGTTTTAAACTCTGCCTCCAAATGCTCTGTAACTTATCACTGGGATGACGGGCAATTCAGTACATTCATATATTTTTTACCTCTTAAAGCAAATGCCTTTAAAAGGCTGCCTTAAACCAAGAAATAGCTGCATATTCTCTAAATGGGATAGATCAGGCAGCACAGGAGGAAAAAAGCAACTTCATTGTTGTGCTTTGGATAGAAACTAGCAGCAAAACCCATTTGTCAGCCTTTTGTGATTTGTTATAATACGCTGGACCATGGAAGGTGCCAAATCAATGCACATTCCCTATAGAAGTGTTTCTACTTGGTTAACCAGGTTAAACCACTTAGCTCTTATTTTATTATCTCATTAGCAATCAAAAACCCATGTTTTAGGGCTCTGAGTCGATGTAGTTACATGGACAGCCCTTGAAATTTGCCAGAATCCCCTGGACTCCACTAATTCTAATTGAAGTTGGCACAAATTTGAAATGCAGGCAGCGATAAGCTGTTCTGAGTCTTGGAGCATTGCGGAGCAGAATGTGAAATGCTTATTATATGAGGTTATTTGATCAGATTTAACCGTTTTAGGACAAAGATAATTTTGCTAGGGAGCTGAAAAATGGGTCCACATGATGATGTGCATTCCTCTACAAACCAGTATGAGATGCAAATATAAGTGCACATGAACTTGGGGTGTTGAGCAGCAGACCTTGTCTGGTGTTCATGGAGATGATCACTTGAGTCCTTTCAGTCTTTGGTTTTCTATGAAATTAAAATGAATTTTGGGAACATAGGCTTGTCTTGGCTGTTGGCTGACTTCGCAAACAACAGTAGTCCCCAGCCATCATCCCCACTCCTTCTCCACTCCCTTCTCTGGTCCTTGTCTCCATTTCTCCAGTTCATGTAGGCCTGGTACAATAGACTCTCCCAGCAGCCCTCCTCCCTTCCTCCCATGGGTGATGCTGATTGTTGATGGCTTGTTTATATCACGAGTGCACTGATTGTATTTTCTGCTTTCAGTGATTTACGCTTCAACCACATCAAGGAGATACAACCTGGAGCTTTCAGGAGACTGAAGAACCTCAACACACTGTAAGTTCCACTCCGTGATCCTGCAGTGAGGATATCCTTTTATTGCTTGTGTTAGTACCATCCCCTATAACAGCTTAAAGATGGCCGTGGTCTTTTAGTTATTTCAGCCAATTTGTGCATATCCAACTAAAGCTTTAAAATTCACTCTGTTCTACCCTGGATCATGTTTCTTACCCTTTTAAATTAAATGTTCAATTTAATAACTTTCATTTTGGAAATTAACCTGTCCTTTTAAAAGAAAATTAAACATCTTGATGCATACTGTCACTGCCTGAGGATGTTTCAGCAGGTATGGCTTTAGAGTAGCCCATAAAAACAATTTTGGCCTGGGATCAAGATAGCGGAGGGATGCATTAAAATCTTCGTCCTTTCTATAACCTCCTTAGTTGCTCTTCATGACTTTGAAGTGAGAGTACATCCTTCCAAATGCCATCTTGTCCCTACGCCTTGCCCTAGAATAAATGCCCGTGCCTACCCTACTGCAGATAGGAATGGGAGTAGAAAGCAGTTCCTTCAGTCTTGCATCCCAGCCAGAGCAGGCACGCTTGCATCAGTATGATATACTACTCTTACTAACAAGTTTCTCACTCTGCTCAGAGGAAATAGTGGGAGCCTTTGCTGCTTCTCGCTGCTGTCAGTCTGAGGGTTTGAAGATAGATATGAGTACATCTGCACCGTGTAGCCAAGATGTTGAAAACAAACCAGCTCCCAAATCAGGAACAGAAGCTGTGTCGGCACAGCACTGTGCTGGATGTAATTGGCCTGTTGAGACTCAGATCTGATTATTCGAGCTGTAACACAGCGCTAAGAGCTATAAGATTTCCAGGTCCAAGCTTGAATCTCTCTGCGGGGCAAACCGGCTAGCTTGGGAACCTGCACTGCATGACAGACGTGCTCAGATTCACTGGGTTCGTACATTCATGGTCCCAAATGGCAAGAGAAAGTCCAGACTGGTTTTTTTCTGTCTGA
This sequence comes from Grus americana, assembly GCF_028858705.1. NCBI lineage: Eukaryota > Metazoa > Chordata > Aves > Gruiformes > Gruidae > Grus > Grus americana. Next base: position 10,611,795 of record NC_072868.1, read on the forward strand.
CCTTGAGAGATCTGAAGTCCCTGATCCCATAAAGATGGCAATGCTGAAAGAAGGAAGATCTGGACAATGAGGAATTCAGTCAATTGTAAGAAGTTGTAGGAAGAATGGGAAATACAGCAGGACTTTATCCTAGAGACTTATTCAATAGTTATCTTTTAAAAATCAACATTTGCTAAAGGATGCTCCACCTTGCGTGTGGGACTGCTTGGTGAAACCGTGACTGCAGGATACATCAAAATACCCTGGTCGTGGCCCAGGCCCCAGCTTATAGGACAGGTGGTCAAGCAGTAGACTGGTAGAAAACTTTATTGCCAATGATGCTGTTCATTCAGAACACAAGAACAGCCCATGTTAGTCTCTCAAAGGGCACCATGTGATACTTAATCACTAAAAGTAATAGAGAGAAAGGATACTTTGGATGGATTTCTGTCATTTGAGATAGGCTTAGATGGGGTGATAAATGTGACTAAAATATCTAGAGAGAAAATAAGAGTCTGAGTCCATATCACAAAGCTCTGCTGAGGCATCTTGATCTCCAGAGCTGCTCTTCCACCTCTGAAGCTCTCCTGAGTCGAGAAAAGAAACTGTTCCAAATTATGTCATCTCTGTGTGATGCAGACAGATGTTTGGCAGGCAGCACGGCAGGACCGCCAGGCTAGTTTCAGCCCTGGGGAAACTCAGGATGTTGGCAGACCTTCACTTGGAGAGACGCTCCACCCAACCTGCGGAGCTTTGTAAGAGATCCCAGTTCCTGCTCTGCCAGTGCCTCGGTCTAGGCAGGTCCCTACATCTGCAAGACTTCTGCCACTCTGCTTAAAGATAGATATAGATTCACAGCCTAGCTGAGATGGAAAGACCTGTTGCTCTCTAGTACCTGTTTACGCTTCATGAATTTGTCCAATTCTTTTTGCTTTCTGTCTCCATACCCTCCTGGACAAGCAAATCAAGGACAGCAAGTCCATGAACAGACACTAAAGGGAATAGGCTTGAAGGTACCCCCTAACATCCCTAATCTCATGATTATGGATGCCAGGACAGTAAGAGGAACATGTTTTAGACACATAGTGGGCAGGCTCTCCCTAAACAATGTCCTGCGACCATCGTCAGAGCTGGAATACTAGACTAGGTGAAACACCGCTTTTAACAAAATACGGCATTTTTGTATTTGAATTCTGAAAATCAACTTCTTTTGCAAATGAAGCCTTTCCATTTAGATAGTACTTTGTATGCTTGGTTGTATTTCCTGATTTGGCCAGCAAACTGGAAAAATCAGTTATTCTCACACTCGCAGTAGTTAACTCCCACGGATGAGAAGCTTGATAACTGAATGAGAGAACATCAGACCTCGCACTCCTAAAGCAAATTTCTCTCCAGGAACTCTGGTTTGCCCAATTCCCACATCAAAACTCACAAGAACTGAAGAATTTGCTGATGTTTCTTAGATGGTAAACTTTTGCCTGAGGACTCATACAAGTCTTCAAGTGGTAAAGAGAATAAATCCTTTAAAATCCCTGAGAGACTTGCTGGCAATTTTGTCCAGAATATTTGAAGCAAGAGGTTTGGAGGACAGAGTAGCTCTGGATCCATATGCAGAGCTCTGAGCTTGCAGCTTTCTGCCATGGGACTTAAATAAATGTCCCTTAAGCAAATAAATGCTTTTAAAAGAGCCTTTTCCTGCAGTGCTTTGGCCTGGCAGAGGAAGGGCAGGAGATTCTGGTGAAGTTTCTGTTCTGTATCTCCTTTTGGGCAGGATGGCTGTAGTATATCCAAGTTTGACAGTTTATGAGCCACCCTGATAAGGAAACCTTTGTAGCCTGCGTTGGATGTGGGGAGGTGGGCTGTGAGACTGACAGAAGAGGAGCCTGCTGTGAATGTCCAGTGGGGCTTTCAAACAGTTCAGACCTTCCCCTGGCTCTCCTCTCTTCTTTTCTCTCCCTGGTGTGGGAGATTTGATAAATTACAGAGCACAACTTTAAAATGAAAAGCAGGAGCCCTGTTTGTCTGTGGAAGAGATATGGTCATTATATGTTTCTGGCTGGGGACTCCTAGCACAGCACCACAGGTAATAAGCAATTATCCTAAATGCTGCACTGCTGGGAGCTTGCTTGTCATCTGTCTGCAATGTTGTGTGCATTGGAGAAGTCCTCTTGGGCTGAAGGTCTTCGAGTTGTAAGGTTTCCTCATCCCTTCCTATTGCCTCTTCTCAGTTCCCGTGCAGATGTTGGTGTCAGGATCTCCTTTGCATATTTTTAAACTGTTAATATGTCCTCTCAGGGAAAAAAATAAATAGAGTAGCAGGGAGAGGGATGGGAAAATCTCTTGTATGCCAACCACAAAATAGCCACAGCTCCTCAACAGCTGTTTTGCTTGAGTTTGCCAACGCCAGCCACATCACTTAACCCAACATTAGCTCACAGCAGGTGGTGGACTGTGGAAAAGAGCAAACACATTGTGAGCCCATGGTGAGGCATAGCGTCTCGTTGCTTTCCAGTCGTTTCTCCTTTAGGTCATCTTTGGGTGGGAATGGATGACGACACTGCTGCATGACTGTCCCCTTACGTGTTCCCACAGGAGGTCAGCACCCTGCCATGGTGACCCAACTGGTCGATTCCTGTATTTTCAAACCAAGGCCATCACAGCCAAACAGTTGCTGCTACTTGGGTCTTTCTAGCATCATCTGTAGAAATGTCTGGCCCCAGGACCAAAGCAGTATTTCTTAACTTCCCCAGTAGGTATTTTGTTCTGCCTGTAGCATGGGCATCCTGGAAAACAGGGAATCTGTGGAGACCACATCATCATATGTGCTTCTGCCTGCGCTTTTGCCCTGTCATTGTTGTTGATTACATCATATTTCTCTTTCTGCTTAGGTGAGAGCAAAAGGCACTTCTGGTGAGCTCTGCAGCTCTCCTTTAGATGCTGCTTGTAAAGGGTTTCAGGATGAAGAACAGGAGTAATATGGAGGTTGTGTCTAACCCTCTAGTAGCTCTTGAGAGAACATGTTTCTGCAAGCAAGGAGGGGATGTCGGAGCCTACTTGGATCTCAGAATAAAAGTTTCTCCCTCAAATATGGGAAATGGCTATTCCAGATCATTCTGTCAACAAGGGAGAATGCATGGCAGAACATTAAACTCACTTTTTCTCCCCCTTTAAATACACTATGTGATGATTTCTATTAATGGTAGGAGGAAAAAAATAGCTGTTATGTCACAACGACTGTAGCATGTGGTTTGTCAAACGAAAAGAGGAAAGAGTACAAGTTTTGAGTCTGAATTCTGTACTGTCACATCATTTAATACATTCTTCAAAACAGAAAATGACTCATTTAATGTAACTTAAGCCTGTGCTTGGCAACCTGGAGAGAGGGTGAGGAAGGAGAGGGGAGGGGCAGTCAGGAGGATGTAAAACCTAAAGGAAACTGAATGCGAAATGTTCTCAGTGAATCTGGGCCAGATCTCATGGTGCCTTACATCTCAAGCCTCCCAGAAGAATTTTTCAGGAATAAAACCTGTATGATTGAGTCCACCTACTCATTTGGAGCCCAATTCACCAGCTACCACGAAGGGGAATGCCACATCATTTTGCTATCTTTTGATAAGCTCCAGGAAACTTACTTCTGATACTTTTAATTTAGCTTGTTTTGCTACAGGGTATACTTAAGACATGCATTAATAATGATCTTTCCAGCTTCTGTCTGCCAGAGCACTTATTCCCAACAGTTCTGGTTAACAGCAGATCTTAGGTTTCAGTCCTCTTTAGCAGGAATTTGGGCGTTTTGCTATTGATCGCAGCTGGGATCAATATCCAGGTCATGCCAGGATTTTGCACACTTCTCTGCCTGGGTGAATTGCACAGGAGTCAAGGAGCAGACAGCTGTGCACAAGCCATCTGAAGTCTTTATAGGAGCCAGATGTGCTGTCTTGTCTATGGATTTCTCTGAAAGGAGCATTTTGGAATATGTGGACTATGATGGACTTCATAAATTATTTCACTTTTGAGTTTTTTCCAGGGCATATCCTTCTATTACAATGGGGAATCCTGAGACAGGAAGCAGAGATGACTTCTTCCATACGCTTTTTAACCTTTAATCGGTCAATGAATGAATTTTTAAGTATCAGACGATGAGATAAGAGGCCTGCATTCTGCATGCCATCTGAATTTCCAGAATTTGTCTTATTTGGCTTGGATGGCTAATTACACCCCCTTGAACTGTCCTAAACAGCCAAGACAACAAAGCGGACTAGGTAAATGGTTTTAAATAGCACCAAAATGCAATCAGACAACATGTTGCAATATGAAATACCCCCTGGACTTCAGTCCCTGCCAGAACTTGCTGCATTAAAGATAAAGGGTCAACGAAGGAGTCCATACCATCATGGTGCGTAGGGCTGCTTGGGTTGTCGGCGTGTCCTTGCCTCCAGGACCTGGTTGTTGTTTCATGTTCCCTATGAAACGAGCAGCCGATGCCAGTTGTGTGGCGGGGGACAGGTGCTCGTGTCCATGGGAATGACGTTGGAGCTGGCACTGGTCTATCAGCCCATCTAGCATCCTCAGAAGTGGGGCCAAGGATCAGATAACAGAGAACAAGCAGCCTTCGTTCTCCTCTGGCTGAAGATGAAAGTGTGCTGATAGAGGGCAGGGAAGGAAGCGTGCACGGTTGGTGCCTATGTTGTCTTTCTCCTGTGGGTAAATAGACAAAAGCCCTCTCCCGCACTGCTCTCAAGCAGTTATTTCCAGTTCTTGGGTGTTCAATCATCAAATAAACCTTTGGGTTGGTGTTCACGGGCTGTATTTCCACTCAGCATATCTGGCTGTCAAAGCAGAATAGTGTGTTCCAAGGACTTGACATCATTTTTGCATCCTTATGAGTGAAATCGGGTTGTTTAACCTCAGCCGTGTGTATTGAGCCATTGCTTCCAGCTGTGCAGAAACTCTCCAGCAAGTTTCTGCCTTAACCTCTTCGGGCTGCTTGTCCACAACCCTGGCAATGTGAAATTTGGTAGTAGAGCCCATGTCCATGGTAGCAGGGCAGCTAATCAAGAGAGGACAGTCCAATCAAGAATACTGAGATTTTTCTCAAGCCCTTACTGTTCTGACTTCCAAAGATTTCTTTACACTCAAGTTTCTTAGGTGCTTTTTGGACCCTTAATGTAATACTCTGCCTGAGAACTAGGTGGTGGAAAGCTGGTGCGGCTCAGGTGCTCAGGTGGCGGTAACTTGTGAAACTGCTGTAACACGTGTGTTTCTGGCAGCTTTTATCTTTGCATCCCTGAGGCATTTGATTTAATCTTCATCTTCTTTTCCCACACATTTTCTTTCATTTCTCCTCCCCTCTTTGTCTTTTCTTTCCGTCCTTTACCTGCACAAACTGTTCTTCCCAGGAAGGGACCTTTGTTTGTAGTGCCAGAGGCTGGCTGAGGCACTGTCTACCCTATTTTCTCTAGCAAAGAGGGGCAGAAGATTGGGCTTTACTGCTGAGAAAGTGCTGAACTGTCTTCTCACCTGTTGTCTGGTGACAGATCATTTCTGAGGAGCATAACTATCACAAAAAGGAGCTTGTAAAGTAGAAAATCCACATCCAATACATGTGTTGAATTTGACCCGAAATTGTAAGGTCTGGCTGCTTGCAGAGGGAATAGCAGTTTTTCTTACAACACTAGAAAAACAAATCTTTGCAGTACACGGTCACAGCTCTCCCCTTCATCCATATCTCCATTTAGGAATTTTAAAAATAAGTGTAGCTGGTGAAATCCTTGCTCTGAGCTATTGGGCTGTGAGCTCCATGTGGTCAAGTTTGCCGAATCTGAACATCAGTGGGCAGCCACAGTGAAAGACCCACAGGAGTGTGGTTAGGCAGCCACAATGAATAGTTAAATGTTGTATATTAAGGAGCTATTTATAAGTGATTTATTTCATTTTCTCGGTGTTGGGCTTGGCAGTGGTTGCAGAAGAGGTTTTTGTAGCATTCAGCTGCATGGTTACTGCTGTTGCACACAGCGTGGTTATTACAAGGTTGAGCTGTGTTTCTGGTCATTGGCACCGGCTGTCATTTGCATGCACAGTCATGGCAACTGCACATACAAGGCGGAGATTGCTTGCCAATGCAATGTTGTCCATAGGTTTTGTATTAAAATCTGGCACAAAGCTCTCTAGATCGAAAGAGGCTGTCTCTGAATAGCCTCTGGAGTCAGATCTGTATTTATTTATTTTTCATTTGCACATATTAGTATCAAAGTGATCAGAACAACGCATTATCATTTTATAACTCCTATATAACTCCACTGTGGACTGGCATTTTAAACCATGCACTCTTAAAAACTGGCTCTGCATGTCCCTGCTCACACATTGTTGAACACAACCATGCACCTTCAGAAACTGTTGTGCTTGTACAAGAGTGGCAGCAACAATTTAATTTCTCCCTCGGCTCCACTCCCTTCTGCCTGTCTCCCTTCCCCTCATCCCTTTCCTGGCCAAAATTGTAACTTTGGGATGAAAACCACTGTGGCAAAAGGTAAAGAAAAGTCTTTGAACATTGTACATATTGGAAACACTTGGCACCTCTGGGCAAGAAACCTTTTCATTGAATTAGCTGGCGTGAGTATCTAAATTTGATCTGCTAACCTCTTTAAATCTTAAACTCTGGAAAACACAGGTTCAGGATTTTTTAGTGGGCATCCAGGAACACAAATGCCACAAGTCTCACATGTGCTGAATTCACCAGCTGTGTTTTTCTTCTTTTCAGGCTCCTGAACAATAATCAGATAAAACAAATTGTGAGAAGATCCTTTGAAGATCTGGAGAACCTGAAATACCTGTGAGTTGGTAGCTCAGTAGTTTCTTAACCTCTTTGAAATTTAACAACCCATTTTTAATGTTTGCCAGTCCAGGATGTATTTTCTGTGGTCAGAATTTCTGGATGTTAATGCCACAGCTGTAAAACATTGCCCTTGAACCCAATCAGCAAGCTCTGCTTTGGGTTGAGGTTCATAGCTGTTTCTTGTGTCTTTTTAAAACACAACTGCTGAACAGTTAGCCTAATCCTTTTTTTCTTCTCTCCTTTTGAAAGCTACCTTTATAAAAATGAAATTCAGAGCATCCAGCAACATGCCTTCCACGGGCTCCGTTCTCTGGAACAGCTGTAAGTACAAATGAGCCTTGTTTGTTGCTGAATGTGATGTGCGTAAGAGCTGATTTATTGGCTCCTCTAACCCAAGTGCTGTGTTTCCAGTAGTGGAGAGTACCAGACACTTAGCAAGGAGTAGGACGAGGCTTCTACTGTTTTATCATCCAGCTTTGCAAAACTACACTGACTTTGTTTGAAAACAGCTGGTCCCAGTACTGATTTTGGTTAGTTAATGCCGAGGTCTCTTCCTACTGACGTCCCATATATTTTCTCCTGACCCTAAACCTCTGGAGCATAGGAAGAGCCCAGCTGTGCTTCTGATTCCCTTTACGTCCAAGGACCTTAGGATGGGAGGAGATAGGTGTCTGTAGGATGGCTTGAAGCAGAAGGCAGCTGGCCTGCTGTGTTTATGTCTGCTGGGAGTGCTGGAGCAGGGCGTAGGATCTGGCCCTTTGCTTGAATTGAGGGTGGTGGTCGAGTTTCTCTCTTATCCAAACCTTTGCTGAAAATGAGTGGATGAAGCGCAAGCTGAGAGCTGGGGCAGCAGCGTATTTGTGGGAGTGATGGAGGTGCTTGCGTGCTGCAAAGCGTCTGGAAATTTCAACAGGGGGAAGATGATGGATCCAAACAAAAAAAGTAATGACCTTCCCTCCAAGCTGCGTGGCACTCTGGGATGAAGGGAGCCTTGCATGTTTTCCTGGCAGCTGGAGCCCTTCACAGTGACACTCTAGCAGTCCTTATTTGCTCCCTTTCTGTGTATTGCAAATCTGTGCTGTTTATTCAAAGAAGTTTTGGGTTTTGACTCTTAGCGCTCCATGCTTAAGGTGAGATGGGAAGACTGAGGCCTGACTTTCCTAAAGTGTCTTGCTAAACTGAGATTGAATTTGTCATGCCAGGGTTGTGATATATTATGTGCATATGTGTAGAGACATGTGTACATATGGAGAGAGTGTGAGCATGGGTGTTTGAAGTACAGGGATTATTTGCATCGTTGGAGAACTGGGACCAAAGGTGAAACCGTTCTAATTCATGGATTGTGCCAAATGACAGCGTTTATAGGGCTGGAATGTAACTAAGGAACTAAGGATTTTGGTGTGAAAGGAATAGGATCCAGCTTGTTCTCCAGGCCGACAGCAGAAGTGAACAGACTATAACAGGAAGTTTCAGGCAAGCTTAATAATAGGTCTGCTGCCAGCCTTGGTTTTTCATCAACCAGCTCAGCAAGGATGCCTGGGAGAAAACATAGGAAGCAGATACTGGCTCAGCTGTGCTTAGAGAAGAGATGATGCTGGCCACAGTGATACTTTAACAATAACCGTTCCAGACTTGATGTCACGAATAAAAGGAAAAAAAAAAAAGCACAACAAAACCACAAAAACAACAAACAACTCTCTGAAAGTCCCATCTGTTTTCAATCTCAGGCAGGCGTGTTTCCAAAAGAATTAGCTTTGCTCAAATCCTACCCCATTTTCCTGTACCCCACAAGCCAGCTTTTCAAGAAAAAGTATAACCCGATTGATGGACAGTATCAGATGCTTTCCTCAAGGTCCAAAGCAATGACAGCAGACATCTGAGACTTATTAAAGCACGTACGTCTCTCCCCACTGTTGCCCTCCACTGCAGAATCTGAGTCACCATCTTTCAGTTTGTGCTCTGATGGTGCACCATTTATCATGAATCCTTCCATTACAAATCAAACAGCCATGTGGTGGCTTGGGCAATTATTTCTCAATGCAGTCAGCTACAATAGCAGAATGAGTATTTGTAGATCCGTGATTAATCAGTGTCTGCTGTGAAATTTATGCCTGTGTAAAATAAGGGGGAAGAGTTTAGGCAACTTTGAAACCATACTGAAAGGCATCTGAAGGTCAGGAACATGTCAGCTATGCCGGTGAATGTCACAGCGAATGGGAACAGGGAGTCCCAGGTATCGTGGTGTGTTGCAGTGCAGACCCCAGGTTTTCTTTGCTGATGGCAAAGGGGTGACCTGGGGTAGTGCAAAAGGTCTCCCAGGTCTCTGGAATAGCAGGTCACACATGAGATTTTGGTGAAACTAAAACCACTAACCTCTATTAGCAAGAACTGGGCTGTTCACATTAATGTGCCATTTAGATCCAAGTGTTCCGGCTGACTGAACCATGTCTGTCTTTGGAGCCTGTGCCTTCCCTCCACAGAAACAGAATAGCTCTACGTCAGCCATTTCGAGATGTTTCACCTCTTGCCGGGTAGATGTACGTGCTGGGAGCCCTGTTAGAACAACAGACAAATGCAGGCTGGAGGAGACCTTTGGATGTCTCCGGTCCCACCTTCGGCAACAAGCAGGACCAATTTCAAAGTTTTATTGGGTTGTTCTTTTTCTACAAATTAACTCTGAGCAAACTCATGATCCCACTCAGAAACGTTGCAGTTCCGAGGCTGGGAACAAGTGCCTTGTAGTAAGGCTATTCCTTCCTCCCTGACGATCCAAGGATGTGTTGGGGAATGCCGAGGCTCTAGGGGAAAGGCAGGGAAAATTCCTGTACGCTGCTCAGATGGGAGCAGCTGTTGCTGGCTCTCCATGGCCAGCGGTTTCATCCTGACCCTTAACAGTGCAACAGGCAATTCACAGTGGTGGTGGTGGTGGTCTTAAGCTTCAGGGAAGAGCAAATCTCTCCTCCTTTCTGTGTGTGTTTTAGTTTATTAAGAGAGGGAGTAGATAATTGACAGGATAGGGAAAAGCCAGTGTTGGCTGCTATGTTTGCATGTGGAAAGCGGAGACGCTAAAGTGGATGCTAGCTTCTCAACATCTGCCCTGAGATGTGTGGTGACCTCTTGGTGGGCATTGGTGGATTGATCTGGAAAGATCTTCTGTCTTTTAAATTGCAATTTGTAAGCCTGCCCTTTTCTGTGTGACAGCTACCTGCATTTCAACAACCTGGAAAGTCTGGAGTCGGAGACTTTTAGTGACCTGCCTAAACTTGAAAGGCTGTAAGTAAAGAGGGGACCTTTCTTGTGACTAAGGGGGTGAGGAGAAGGGGAAAACCCCCTTCTTTTTGTGTAACAGTTTTAGTAGCATGAAGTATGATCTTCAAAATGGAGGAAAATGGAAAAAGAAACTTCCTTGAAGAAGGAGATTTTACGTACTTGCCAAGTAGAAGGGTTACTGAAAATATGAAGGGAATTTCCCAATTGTGTTATGTTCATGTTTCCACCTAAATAGGGGTAAATCTGCAGAAAGTCTTATAGTTGGCCAAGCCAACTGAAATTTTACTCTGACCATAAGGTCAACATTAGTCACTGTTGGGCAGCGTGTACAAAAAAAAGGGGGTGGAAAAGGAATAAAGTCAGAAGAAACTCTAACAAGAAAAACACGCATCCTTCTTGAAAGCAGTTAGGAAACTACGTCCTGTGCTTCTAGTAGTAATGTAGCCACTAGGACAAAAGTTCATATGATGGTTCCCACTCCATGGTGAAACCAACAGACCCTTCCATGCTGCATGGAAATGTGCCTTATATCCATCCATGCTAGGAAAATAAAATCATGAGATCCAAACACCCTTAGGAAAATTCAGACCTGGATCAGTACACCATGGCTGATCTCAGCCACTGTATTTGATCCAAAAAAAATTCTGGATTTAAATTTTAGGGGAAGGTTTGTCAGCATCCAAACTGGGCAACTAGGCTGAACTTGTGTGTACACGTGTGTGTGCAGACATTTGCACGCAAGATGCACGGCTTTTGTATTTCTTTCCTGTTCCACCGTCTACTAATGAGTTTTGGATGTAACTGACATAACTTAATTTCCCCCTCCGTTATGGGAGTGGAGAGTTAATTATCCCATCTTGGTCCCCACCAATGCATTTTAGTGCAGTCAGGGTTTTTTCCTAAGAACTGGGGAGTCTTGTCTGTGTGCTGAGACTAGAAGTGAGAATTTGCGTCCGCTTTGTTCAGAGGTAAGCCCAATTTAGGCTGTTGTCTGAATTAGATTTATTCATGGATTTGGGTTAATAACTACACTGAGTCTAGTGCATGTGTTGTCTAGCGTCTTCTGCTGGAGCCTTACTTCAACAGCTGCCCTTGTAAAATTGCCCTATCTTCTGCAGGGAGGAAAAGAAAAGGTCCCTTCTAAACTGGAGCTGACCCAGGCACCGAAAACGTAGGGTGGGTCCTGTCTGTGGGGATTTTGTGCCCTTTCTCCTCCCTTTGCAGAGCATGAAGCAAATTAACTTTAAGGTTCCAGTTTAAATCTGTTACATCACATCTTGAGTCATCATTTCCACTCCACACCCGCTCTCCACTTTGGTGTATTGCATTGCACTTGCGAATGAATGAAATCCCTATAGCTCGTGGAAACACACACAGTAAATTTAAAAACTAAGCTCCATTTTGATGAGCAGCCTTTGTATTTAAACTGAGTTTTGACCTGGGATGTTATCATCTGTGTAGTGCAAATACTGAATAATGTTTTGGCATGGGTTGTCCCACTGCAGATTCTTGCACAACAACAAGATTTCAAGGATTCATCCAGGGACATTCTCTCAACTGGAATCCCTCAAACGGCTGTAAGTAAAAAACATTGCCTGCAAAGAGCAATTGTTTATCTTTGATCAGATGGCCAGGACCTGAGGAAAAATGTGCCTGGTTGGCAAAGCTTTTAGTTGTTGCACTTCTAAGGCCACTGCTAAGTTCATAAAACAGTTTTGATTGGACATGAGAGCTGATTTAACCAGTTAGTAGTTTCTTCATGCTAGTGTGTATTTATAATCTAACTATAATCTTCTTACAGCTCAATAACAACATAGGAATGAACATTCCTGGAAAGTCCTCACAATGTTTTGAACCCATAAAACATCCTTCAAAAATGTGGGAAATCCAGGTGACAGATATGACCTTGGTCATACCTTCAAATGAGTATCCTAACATGGAAGAAAAATCAGTGTCATAAAAGAAAAGGCTTTTTTCCAGAGACTGAAAATACTCAGAGGGGTGCCAAGGTGCACAATTCTCATCCCATGCAGGAATGCCCTGGTTTGTTATTCTCACGTAACCTGGCTGTTTCTTAAGCTTACTTTTTGCTTACTTAAAACCCCCAGAGCTTTGCTTTGTTTGTCTTTTATGATCTCTGGAAATAACTTCTGTGATGCGTTTTGGGGAAAAAAGCAAAAACTAAAGAATTTTGGTGTTCTGCCATGATTTTAAACTACAAGAAAATAATTTGTTTCTCACTGCAGCTCTCTGTGATTTCTGCAAGCAGGTAAAATGCTTTGCTTTTCTTTAACAGGGAATAACTTGTGAAATGTTGTCTGTACGTGTCAGAGAAAAAGGTTGGGTGTCTATAAAATTCTGTATAATAGCCTTGTGCAAAATCTCACATTCTCAAGTGTTTGTCCCTGGAAACATTAGACCCTTCTTCCATACATTTTTCAATGGCCCAGACCCATCTACTGTAAAACTGTCAGGGGGGAGGAGGCATAAACTAATCCCCCTATAATCTTTATTTATCCTTATGCATAGCACTGCACATAGGAATGAAGTCAGTGGAGGGAAAAGCACGGGTGCGCTGGGAGGTCACTGGTGCTCCATTCGGCATGGTTCAGGCATATGATGCAGTAATAAAAGTTCCTATGGTTGTGCAGAAATGCTACAACCTCTAGCAGCTGGTCACAAAAAGAGGCTTATCCGATGCACACATTAAATCAAGGGGGAGTGTTTTGGAGCTAAAGGAGAATGGAAAGCTCTAACAAAGGCAGTGTTACCTACTGTTCTTCTGGAATTTGGTAAAGGTTGAAATCTCTTATCCTGGGGAAAACCCTAATATTTCATGTCTCGCTCTGCTCAAATTAAGCCAAAAATGCGCAATCCAGTTTACAAAATAATTTTCATTTGAAACTGGAATGGCTGATGGGTAATGTTAGATTTTCAACTAAATCCTTCTGACTTGGTTCAGCATCCTATTTAAACATTGTGGGAATGAACTATCTCAGATTTTAATTTGGGTTATAATCAAATGCAGGGAAAACCAGCCAAGTGATCCTTCACTCCTCTGGAGGACTGTTCCCCTGGAGAAAGAGGCAGCAGTCAGAGGCTGGGAAATGAACTGCCTTTTCCTTGGTCTTGCAGGCGGTTGGACTCCAATGCCTTGCTTTGCGACTGTGACTTGATGTGGCTGGCTGAGCTGCTGAAGAAATACGCTGAGCAGGGCAGTATCCAGACAGCTGCCACCTGCGAGGCTCCTCGGGAGCTGCACGGGCGCTCCATCGTCACCTTGACCACACAGGAGTTTAACTGCGGTGAGCGAGATCAAACCCCTTCGCTGGACACCCTCAGCCCGTGGAGTTGAACTTTGCTCTAGGAATTGCTTCCTCCATCCCTTTCCCTCCCTCCTCCCTCTCCTGGCATCCTGCTTTTTCTCCCTCCTTTTACTGCTGAAATGGAAAAGTCCCAATGGGGGTCACACGAGCTACGAGGATAATGCAGAGAAATCTGACGGTCACGTGGGGGTTGAAAGCAGCTCTGTTTTGGCTGGTGGGTGTCATCTTGGTTTTTAGATAGAGTAGGGCCAGTAAAGGACCTGCTGCGGTCGATGGCTAAACCAGCAACCACAAGAAATGTTCCACGTTGGGCTGAACAGAATGGGAGAGCTGCAACGGCTGGAAACACAGCTGAAAACCTAAGCAAACTCCTAGTAGATATGTTGCTGAATGCTTTGTTTGACTGTGGTAGCGTATTGTGTTTGTTAAGCTGTTACTCTTTAAATTTAGATAATTGCTCACTGAAAAATGCCATTTTGAAATGAAAGGTTTTGTTCTGAAAAAATCCAAAGTTAAATATTTCATATAGAAAAAGACAAAACTCTGACTTTTAAGTGCGGGCATTGGCAGAGGATGGCACAAGTGTCAGCTGTGGTTTCCTGATCCTTCACTGCTGGTACAGTCAGTTTGACATGTTCTCAGTCGCCCGGGACAGCTATTAGCATCTCTCCTGCATATGCCAGTCCAGCTGTGTGCGTGGCCGTGCTGTGAGCCAGATGTGTGAGATCAGCTGGATTTTTAAGAGCTTTCCCTTGAATTCAGCTTTTCTTCTATGTTTGGTTTTTTTTTTTAATAAATCGTGACCATTTCAGAGCTTAATTTAGGGCATAGCCATGCAAAGAGTTGAATTGGCACAAATAGGTCTGTAACCTCAAGGGATGGGGGAATAGGAAGGGTCTACTGTAAGCAGCTGGGGACACGTGGAATAGGACCTGCTGCAAGTGGATGTCCTGCACAACGAGCTGTCCCCAACACACCCGGTGCCATGGTACAGCCATTAATGTAAATTTGTTCTAGTTTAGGCATGGGTGCACAGTGGGATGTCTGTCAAATTAGCCAGTGCACCTGGTGGGAAGATTTTGCTGGCATTAGGCTTTTACGCTGGTATTGTGCCAGCTGGGAAAGAAAGACAAATGATGCATAATTCAGCATAAAGCTCTAATGATGTGGGCAGCTGATGTTTGAGTCCGTACGAAGCCTGCTGGCATCAAGTTAACTAGCCACTTTTTAGCAGATGTGAACCCGTGGAGCAAATCTGCACTGGATCAGCATTTTGTACCACGGGGCTGTGGTAGGCTTGGTCCTGCACTTGCATTACTACTGGGGACAAGTGGCCAAGCCATTAACTTGCAGTCCAAGGAGTAACCTTCCACTGGGGAAGGTGGCAGGTTCTCTCTTATGAATAATCCAGCTGGTTTTACTGGATTACTGGTGAGCGTACAGATTTTTGGATGGGTAAGTATTCTGCTGAATCAAGATCAAGCGCTCAGACCACGTACATAAATTCCTTCCTATTTTAGCACATCCTTTACATGTTTAACTTGCTTAGTGCTTGAGTACATCTTAAAGTGAAGCACATAGCGAAAGGCTTGGTTGAATAGGGGTCGGCTGATGAATTAGGGACATAATGAATAAAATGCTGTCAAAAGGGAAGTAGTGTGATTTGCAGAGAGCTGGTGCTATGTTCAGATGGAGCAGGCAGTTGCTGAGAGCAGCAGGCTGCCAGGGGCAGAAAACCCAAGTGAGGATGCCACTGACTTCTTCGCCTATTTTGGGGGAGACAGGGACCAAGTCTTGGGGCAGCTGTAGTGAACCAGTGTACAGCCATGTCTTTTTTTTTCTCAGCGCTGCCTGGGGCTCTGCGGGGAGCTGACCCACTGCCCAACATGCAATAGAAACAGCTGCTTCGATTCTCCAGGGCTTTTAGCGTGCTCAGATGAACGATGCTATTCCCTCCCTGATATCATTAGTTTTCCTAATGTTGGCGAGAAGTCTTGGGGTGGCTCTGAGTGGATGCTGTTGTGCCTAGGGTTCTGCTGGTGCCCGCTTGCTCGGGGGTTGCAGGGTGGGTGTTGCGTTACCCGCTGCTCTCTGGTTGGGCTGTAGGTCATTTTGTGCTGCTCTAGACTGAGTTGTGTTAAAACGGTCTTTTGCAGAGAGGCCTCGCATAACCTCAGAACCCCATGATGTCGACGTCCTCTTGGGAAACACAGTTTATTTCACCTGCAGGGCAGAAGGCAACCCAAAGCCTGCAATTATTTGGCTGCACAACAAGTAAGTCGCACACAATGAGCCCTGGGGTAGCAAAGGTTTTCAAGCACCAAGCTCTTCAGTGACTCCCTGTAATTACAAAAGTTGTTTCACGCAACCTAAAAAAAAAAACAACCCAGACATGGGTATTCCATGGGTTGTATTAACCTTCCTTTTAATAGAATTCTCTGGTGACCACGTAATCCAAGTGGCGTTTTCATCTGCATTTGAAATGTTTCATCTGCATTTGTAATGGATTCCAAGAGCTCATAACTTTCCCATAAACATACTCTGCAGGCTGAAAGCAATTGTCTTTTGATCAGAAAATAAAATTAGTATTTCATGTTTCTCTAAGCCACCATGCTTGCCATTTATTAACTGCTGAAATGCTTGTAGTCTCTAGGTTTTTCTCACTGAAGGCCTGGTGTGCTGGGAGAATGGCTCATTTTCAAAGGGAAAAATCACTGGTCTCCATTGAAAGACAGACCTTGCAGAGTAGTGTATAGATTGTCGTTCTATACAGCAACACTGAAAAAATATATGGCCATGCTAGATGCCAAAGCATTTCTGGGAAATGCTGCACAATAAAATATTTTGTGCTCAAGCAGTTGCCCACTGTGGAAGTGAAGTTACTTTGCTGCTTTACGAGCTTCTTGTCTGTGGGAGCCTGAATAGGGCTCAGTTATTAATAAAAATGATCAATGTGTGCTTCTTCAGCTCACTCCCCACCAGGCAGAGTTTCAGCACAGAGCAAAAGTTTATGGCTGAGTTTAGTCCCCCTGGAAGGAAGGTTTTGTTAGGGAAATGCTGGCAGGCTCCCAAAGATAGCATTGTAAGAGGGGTAATGATAATAAATGTTCTGCAAACAAGATATGACCAGAGCGAGGAGACATCAGGGGAATTAAATAAATGCCCAGCAAACATATTAGTTTGCATAGTGGATTCAGCCTTTGTCCTAGGGGGAGAGAGGTCCCTTCTCCCTTTTCAGTCATCCACAGCCATCCAAGATTCCTTCGTGCTGGGACAAATAGGATGCAGCAGTGGGACCTTCTGCTGTGGGCTGGGATCCAGGAGTCGCAGGTCATTGTAGAAAGATGGAAGATGTTTCACAGCTCTTGAGTTGGGTTGGAGTCCAAGCTGTGTTGGGGTCCCACAGTGACTTACTCAGAGCTTTTTGACCCCCTGAGGCCTTTGAGGCTGTTTGAATAGAAATGGCTGCACACAATAACAATATTAATTCATTATTATATTTGCACTTAGTAAATAATGAGAACAAGCTTTCTGGGCCTAGATGCCCTGACAATAGCAACGATGCTATTGCATGGGAACAGTATGCTCTCCTGATGGGCTGTAAATGTCATATGTAATCAGTGGTGAGAGAAAAAGTAGCTCACCCAGGGAGTAAATCAGAGCTGGAGCTGAAGTTCTGTGCTGTAAATCATAACTCTTGCTATAAATTTCATGAAGTCTCAGAACAGCTCAAGGGACACATGCTTACTGCAATGCATGCAAAGCCTCCTCACTCCCCAGCAGCTTGGGTAAGACCACCAGTCTTTACTCCTTTCAGATTTTGCCTATTTGCGGCTGTTTTTCAGTAATGAGATCGACATGAAAGATGACAACCGCCTGAACCTGTTGCAAGATGGTACCTTGATGATCCAGAATACCAAGGAGTCGGACAAAGGCGTCTACCAGTGCATGGCCAAGAACATAGCTGGGGAAGTCAAGACACAAGAAGTCGTGCTGCGCTATTTTGGCACCCCATGTAATTGAGCTCTGTGCACCCCTTGAAGGCCCAGCTCAGGTTGGGGCTGGGAGTGGAGCTAAGTCAGAGTCAGTCCCAGCTTTGTATGTGCCAAGATGTTCTTGGCGTGCTGGGGAAGAGAGTGGCCAACAGTGTAGTGTGGTCTGAGCTTTAGGGGGTCCCTTCACAGGAGTGGGAAACTGGGTATTAGAGATTGAAGGTAATTTGGGGCTGGGTAGGGAGTTCGGAGGCTGGGATGAATTCTGCAGCACAGAGGTGTCAGGGGTGAAGGGGACGGAGGAGTGGGGATGTTCCAGCACTAAGTGACTGGGAGGGAGGAGGCGGTAGGAAGTAGCGCTGGAGAAATTTCTCACAACAAGGATTTGGAGGTCAGGGAAGAGCCAGGTGACTGCTAGCTGGGTTGCATGAGTAGTCCAAGCAATTTCTGCCCATAACTGAGCAGGCAGCAGAACTTCTGGTTTCTGAAGCACTCGTTTCCTTCCAGCCAAGCCCACTTTTGTGATCCAGCCGCAGAACACTGAAGTGCTGATTGGGGAAAGCGTCACCTTGGAGTGTGGGGTCTCTGGGCACCCCCACCCTCGCATCAGCTGGACCCTTGGCACAGGCTCTCCTTTACCGCAGGATTCCCGTTTTGCTATCACCAGCTCTGGAGGACTCTTCATTCAGAACGTCACCTTCTCGGACCAGGGGCAGTACAACTGCAATGCCAGCAACACTGAGGGATCCATCCAGGCAACAGCAAGGATCATAGTGCAAGGTGAGGAGTCCCAGGCTGGTGGCATTTCTGGGATAAAGTGCTTGGTTGCGGGGGCTGTATTTAAGCCCCGTGACTAGTTCTGCTCCCATGAACTGAGAATTAACCCAAGCTTGCTGCCAGAGTTTTTCCTGCTGCTCAGTCATTGCTTTCCCCTCCAGATTCTCCCAGGTTTCTCCTCATCCCCACCGATCAGACAGTAACTGAGGGACAAAGCGTGGATTTCCCCTGCTCTGCTGAGGGTCACCCTCCACCCGTGATTGCCTGGACGAGGGCAGGTACTGCCTCACTTGACTCGCGATTTCTTTCTCTCCCATGCCACCATCCACAGGGTGTGGGTGAGAACAGCCAAGCTGCTGGTCCAGGGCCGTGACTCACAGTGGTGACGCAGGACAGAAGGTGATCAGCACAGACCTAGTCACACTGGGAGGTATGTCGTACATCACCAAGGATGATGTTAAGCACTGAGGAGTGAGCCTCCTAGGTCTTTGACACACTAAGTCATCGTGTCTGAAGGAAGGCATGTGCTGTTTTTCATCAGCATGAAATCCATGGAAAGCCTCAAACTTCCTCCTGTGGTGGCTTCCTACCTCCTTTGAAAAGGCAGGGTCTGGACACTCCATGTCGGTGGGTATCACCGTGTACCAGCTCTCCGTCATTGTCATTGATTTGCTCCTCTTGGGAAGCGCGTTGCAGGAGAGCATCGTTGACCACTGACACGCCTCTGTGGTTTCTTTTAGCTTAGGAAAAACCACTTTGGGCCAACAGGTGGTGGTGAACTTTTACAGTCTCCGATGATTGTTAGCGCTGGCTCCGCTGAACTGATCCCATCCAACACTTTCTGGGACAGAAGCCAATAACACTTGGCCCAGAGGCCCTCCAACTTTTCGTTATGCTTCACAAGCCATAATTAATGGTTTAGTGCTGTGGAGAATTCATGGCTATTGTATTCCAGCTTCCACAGCAATAGCCCTGACGCAGACCAGCGTAAGAAGGACCAGCTGAAATTCTCCTTCACCAGCATGTTCTCCATCTCCTTTAACCTGTTTTCCTCCACTGCCCAGATTTCAGAAGCTATCTCTTAGAGATATGGAAAGGAGCACAGTGACAAGAAGTAAGGTTAACAACCTCTTTGCAACCAGGTTTGCTAGGTCACTCGGCGATCCCCAGATCAACCAGGCTTGACAGTGCTTTCACAAAAGGCATGTGAAGAGCAAGACAAGAGGAGGATTTTTTTGACAGTGTGGGGAGGATTCAGATTCCTTTTGGTATTTGGGATGAATAAATAGAGCCCTTATTTGGAGGAAAATGGAATATTAAAAAAAAAAGTCGCTATACTGAGAAGTTCTAATAATTTTATTTGGGTTTGGTAAAGCATTTAAATTTTGAACTTTTCTCCTTAAATAGAGGAAATATGGAAACAACACAATTTCCAAACCAAAGAAAATCAAAATAATGAATTTTAAAAGACAATGCTAAATATTTCCATTTATTTTATTAAACAGCCAGTTTGGATAGTTGAACACAATTTGCTATCTGTCAGGTGTCACTAAATCTGCAGTTTGCACTTAGAAGAGACATATAAGAAAAAAAAAAAAGAGTACCAGCTCTTTTCCAGTTGCTCAGACAAGACAACTCGAGTCATGATCCTGGGTGTGGGAAGAGCAGCATCTGTCCTGTTCCACACTTAGCAAGATGAAGATGGCATTTCAGGGTGGCTGATGTCATGTTGGGAAGGAAACGAAATGTTTAAATATCACACAGATACCTCCAGTGATGGGCAGAGAAATTTCACAGACAATTAACAAATTGCACTGTTTGTTTGATCAGGTGGGCCACTGCCGAATGACCGGAGGCACAGCATCCTCTCCACAGGTACCCTGCGGGTGATGAGGGTAGCTTTGCATGACCAAGGCCAGTACGAATGCCATGCTATCAGCGCCATCGGAGTGAGGACCCTCCCGGTGCAGCTGTCGGTGACCCCACGAGGTAAGCTGATGAGGCTGTGAGAAATAAGGGCTGGCAAATGGGTTCATTAAGTTAACATTATGGTATATAACACACTGTCTGACAAGGCAGGGAATTGCCCTCGTTCCTACGGGATGGGATTTTGCTTTTGCTTGGGAGCAGACGTCTAGCCCTGAGAGTTCCATCAGTTGGTGGGAAACTTTAAAGAGGTTTCCAGAGTGCCAAGATTTGTAAATTGGAAGAAGCTGTTTTATCTGGTAGTCTGTGATGATGATTCTAGGAAAAGTATAGCCGTGGGAATGAAACTCATCTGGTGTGGCCAGGGAATGGGATGGTATCGGTTGGCATCTGCACAAATGAACACTAGGGCAGGGTTATGTGACCAGAAACAACCTTTAACACCCATCAGATGAGCGCTGATAGCTGGCCAGTTAGAGTGAAAAATGGGGTCCTGTAATGTGTTTGGGAGTTGTTATTAAGAAAACAATATTGGTAGAGGAAAGGAGAGGAAAAAAAAGATTTTTGTCTGAGGATTTGCAAAAAAGTATATTCATTAAATTCTTAGTAATCTTCTTTTTTATGATTTTTAAATTTTGACTTTCCTATGGAATGAATTCTAAGATTCTTTTTAAAATGAAATATTCTGCAAAAAATCTGATTCCTTCTTAGGAAGATTTATCTGGCTCCACATACGTTTGTCTTAAACATTAGCTGCCAGGTCATAGGTTCAACCTAAATTTAAGTACTCTAAAATCAAGCCTCTGTAAAATACAAGTCACACAGGAATGCTTTCATGGTTTTATTTTCTTTTCTGTTCCCATATAAATAATCGTTCTAAATAAGCAAACATCCCTGCTTGTTCACAAACATGGCAGAGTTTTACTAATGGTAGACTGGAGGGAAGGAAGCTATCTAGAAACATGAAATCACATGCTTCAAGCACAGAATTCACAGAATATTTTAAGACCAACAAGATCAATACAATTGAATTAATTTAATCTGACCTGACTAACACTTGCCAGCGAGCCTCATCCGATAATTCCTGAATCAATTCACAATCCTTGTTTCAGCTAGAGCGTCTTTTCTAGAAAGCCTTTGAATTAACGATTTTAAATGACAGAGTACCCAGCACATTCCTATGTGATTGCCCCAAGTAGAGACACATAGGAGCAGAAAATAATGAACGTAAATTACGGAGGACTTAGTAGAGAGACAGAGCACGAGTAAACTGACACTCCTTTGAAGAGCCCTTGCAACAGCAGAAAGAGCCCAGCAGCTATGGTTTCCCCACGCTGAGGTGTTTTGCACACACGTTTCTCTGTTTTCCTTGATGCATTTCTTGCACTTGTGACATTTTCCCTGTGTTACACAGTGATCCCCGTGTTCCTTCATCCCCCTCAAGACGTGGTGGCAGAGACAGGCCAGGATGTTGCGATTACCTGCACTGCCCAAGGAGATCCTCGGCCCACCATAACCTGGGTCAAAGTAAGAGACGATATCGTGTATTCAACAGTCACTGGGAAGCAGGATGGCTCCTCTGGGAGGGCATTAAGCAACTGTCTCGTTAAACACCTCTCCCAGCTCAACTAATTAAATCAATTTGTGCAATGCACATGGAAGAAATTGTGTTTGATGAAAATTTAAGGACCAACATTTTCACTGATTTGGGGTTTTTAATGATCTAAAAGAATGTTGCCCTTTCTCAGGCTTGAAGCCTTGCAACACACATTCCTGTTTACTCCAAACAAGTAACTTGAAGCCAGTGACTTTCCAGGATGTTAGAAATGCTTGATTGAGTATTCCTGGAAAAAACTGAAAATGGATTTTTTTCTAAGTAGTTTGTCCTTATTTCCAGGATTCCCACTGGTGGAACTGGATGATGCTGGTTAGCTCCAGCTTTGATGGGGCAAAGCCACAATCCCTCACAATCACGCTGCAGCCTGGCTGCTCTTTTCAAGGATTCATTTGATGAAGCTCTTCAGACTTTTTTCTGCTGTGCCATAGTACACCACCTGTGACCTTCACTGGGACCTGCCCTGCCTATGAGCACAATCAGGCACAGAACAAATTAGAGGGGAAAATGCTCGAGCCTCAGTTACCCTGCAAAGGTCTCGTGGGAGGTGACCTTGTGGCTTGCCTTGGGCTCCAGCCAACAGTGGGAGCAGAAGAAAAGAGCCTGGGAGGGCAGCAGAGTAAGCATTAGATTGAGGCAGGGCAGCAGAAAGATGTTAAGAAACAGGAGAGTAAAAAAGTAAAGCCCGAAGCCACCAGCCAGGTTGAGAGGTGGGGTTTGAGTGAGGTGCTCAGCACTTTGATCAGCAGTGTTGCCCAGAACAAAAGCTGGCATCTACAGTTCAAGGCCAGCAAAAATCCATCAGTCTCGGTTGTCCCAAAACTGAAGACTTTTAGACTTATTTATGTGCTATGAAACTTTCGTGACAGCATCAGGGCACAGCACTCTCTCCAGCCAGCCCATCTGTAAGAAGCACAGAGAAATGCGTGGGGTGTCTGTGCCCTGCAGCAAGTGCCTGGAGGTGGACCAGGGTGAAGGAGCTGAACAAGGACCTCCTCACAGTGGGTCCAGGCAAGAGCAGATGTCCTTGGATGGCTTTCTGGTTTCTTTGGAAGAGCAATACTAACATCTGGTGGCCACGTCAGTTCATCGCATCCGTCTGTGGGTTTGCTGAATAGACTGAAGGCTGGGATGATGGGAGGCTTTCCGTACCTGACACGTTTTCTGTCTTTTGATGGTGCAACAGGAGGGTATCCAGATCACAGAGAGTGGCAAGTTCCACGTAAGCCAAGATGGGACCCTTTCCATTCAAGACCTCGGCGTGGCTGACCAGGGCAGATACGAGTGCATAGCAAGAAACCCCTTTGGCTTCACCTCCAGCGCTATGCAGCTCACCATCACCGGTAGGGTATCTCCTGTGGTCCTCTGGAGTCTTCTCATGCAAAGAGGGGCTGTGCTGCATTGATATCTACACTTTGAACAGATAACTCTGTTATTTCTTTAGCTTCTTTACAGACAGGTCCCTCGCAGGCATGATTGGAATCCCTGCGTTGTGTAAGCCCACGCACCTCCCAGCTGCTCCTTGCTGTTTTCTCAGCTGAGCTGCAATCGGTCCCTGCAAAGCCAAAGGTGTTGTCTTAAACCGCCTCCTGCAAGCCGAGCTGTCGGCGTGCGTGTCGTTACTGCCTCTGCTGGGAGGAAGAAACTTATTAAAATGTGCCAACACGCTCACAAGTCATTGTCTGACCGTAATCTTGCACGCCAGGGGAGGGAGAAGAACAACATTGTCACTGCAAATACGGGGTTTTAAATGTTTGCTTGGTCCCTTGGGGATGGGAAATAAGTCGCTCGTTTTCAAGCTAATGCTCCGTGCATTAGGCAAGCTGTAATGAATAAAGAGGAGTAGCATGCCTCTGCTAGTCAAACCAGAGGTCAAGAGTGGAAATTGGACTTAGAGGGTAGGGAAGAACTGGCAAGGGAAAAAAAAAATCAAAAGCAAGCAATAAGGTTAAAAATATAAGTGGAGGGCTATTCCTCAAGCACGCAGGAATAACCAGTGTGAATAGTGGTAGCTTTATTAGATGAATTTAGTATAATTTTCTATACAGGGATTGTATGCAAGGAGCTGAGAATAACCTGATATTTCTTTGTTGTTTGAAATTATTCCTAAGGTAATTTCTGTGATTTATTCTTGATTGGTACCTCATTTTCCAGCTGGCTATTGCATACCCTGGTAGCCAAATGGGACCTGGTTTGTTCAGCTGTGACAAAGACCCTGGCTTAAAAAATGCATTCTGTAGTAATTTTTAAGAATGCATGTGTTTACTTCTGAAGGTATTCAAACAAGAGCTTTCTTTTTTGTTTTAAAATTTTTAAGAATGCATGTGTTTACTTCTGAAGGTATTCAAACAAGAGCTTTCTTTTTTGTTTTAAAATTATGTATCTGATGTGTTAACACTAAAGGTGAACTGAATTAGAAGTGTTCCACAAATGGAAAATTAATGTATGACCAATACATTCAAATTAATTTCGTGAATTTTAGAAGTTTCTTTTGTGGGAAGTAAATACGTTCTTTTGGGTTAACACACTGTGATTTTTACATTTTCTTTTTCCAATTTAACCACCAACCAAAGCAGGCATTTATTTGCAAAGCTGTACAGGAGCAAACTCTGAATATGTGTTCCACAGCTATGTCCTGAAAAAGTCACCTTTTTTTTTGCAGGCAGTTAATTTCTTCTTCAGAATATCTGTTTTAAAAAAATAAATTCATGGTGTTTATGTTGCAAATGGACACGCAGTTTGACCTGCAGTGGAGTTCCTTGTACTAATATGCAGATTTTCTTGGGCTTGGAAAACAAGTTAATATCAAAGTAAATTTAGAATATTTTGTTCTTTTTCTGCTTTGAAAAGCCACGGATGTTGGTCGGAGCGGTGACACGTTTGTAGCCACATCGATACGGGAAGCCATCAGCAGCGTGGACCACGCCATCAATTCAACACGCACTGAGCTGTTCAGCAGGTAAGTGCGTGAAATGCCAAGATCTGAGACTTGAAGCAGAAAAGAGAAAAAAGACAATGAATGAAGCTTTCTCAAATCTCATTTTATCGTTGGCAATCCGCAAATGAAAGCTACAGTATTGTTTCGAGGCTGCACCAAGTTAGGTGTAAGGATGTGACAGAACTTCATAACAGGAATTTGGGATTCTGGAAAAATCTGATACATGAATATCATCTCTTGTGTCACTTATATCTGCAATGTATATTTTGTCAGCTGGAACTGGCTCCAGAGACAGTGCATAGAAAAGAACATAATCAACATAGTCATTTTATAAATGTAACTGACTCTGTGTAGGGTGAACAGAAATAATAATATAGTAATTCTAACCATTTCCTCAATGAAAAATGACTTCCTGAGCGAATGGTAATTCCCTCTTCTTCCACCCCAATATATGTTTTTATTGAAAGGTAGGCAGTTTGTATTAAGCCCAAAACCTCTGAGTTTCAGCAGTTGAAAAGGGAAAAATAAATTACTATGGTAGAAGAAAGCCAGAGATGCTAAGGAAATTAAATATGTGTATTTTCCTGGGGAAAAATATCCTTTCCTTTAATCATCTGCAATACACAGGCAAGCCACATCATTCTTATGCGCTAGTTTTGGGGGTCAAGCACCAGACCACGCTTAGAGCTTGACTCTTGCTGCCTGTAGAGTCTCATTGCTCTGAACAGAGTCTGTTTATTTTTATGTTCCTGCATCACTTCTGATTGCTTGAAACAGACGCCCCAAGACGCCCAATGACTTGCTGGCTCTCTTCCGTTACCCCCGGGACCCCTACACCCTTGAAACAGCCAGGGCAGGTGAGATCTTTGAAAGGACCTTGCAGCTGATTCAGGAACATGTGCAACAAGGTCTAATCGTGGATATGAATGTCACAGGTAGGAGAGATTTTATTTCCCTTCTTAACTTTGTGCTTAGGATTAAATTAAAGCAATGTGTACATATTCAGAAAGTTTAAAAAGTGCAATTTTGGGTATGTCAAGAATGTGTTGTCTGGGTTGCAATGCTCACTTACATCTCATGGTCTTCATAACAGCCGGAGGGCTGGTCTTGTGTTTACCGTAACAACCCGGTACTCAGGAAAGTGATTCAGTTCCCTCTTTTACTGAAGATTTCTTGACTGGCTATGAAAGCCCTAATCTTTAAAAATATTTAGCCATCTAACTCACAAAGGAGTACCTTTGTGGATCTGAGTTTTGACCCCTCAGCATTGTGGACAGAGACATTTCTTGCCCTCTAAGTGGCAATGAGAAAAACACTGAAAACTCTGAAGTATTTGGGTGCTATATCAGAGGAAGGGAGGTATCACTCCTCTGTCTCTCAACTACTTTGAGCTCTTAGCTACAAACTCAGATGGGTTCCAGCCACTCAGGTTCCTTTTATCGAGGCAGGATAGCAAGCAACAAAGCAATGCAACACCAAAAATACTTAGTGAGGTCCAAGCATCCAGCAGCTGGACTCCAAAACTTGCTAACTGGAACTTCCTTTATCTACAACAGACATTCCCATACACTGCGTGTTTTTACCTATATGTGTGAGTCATTTTGCAGCAGGCATGTACGTTCGGGGCCCGTAAATATTTTTGTATTCCAGGCTGCGAGGAGTCTCTCTCCAGGCTGCAGGTCTTGTCTGGGCTGGTCGGACTGCCAGCCTCTCCTCCTCATTGCCCTGTCAGCATCCGCACAGCGCAGCATTATTCAGCGCTTTCACATGGCGTAGCGCCCTGGCAGTCACCCACAGCTTCCCTGCTGCTCGTCACGTAGGGTTTGGATGGTTGATGGTGCTCAAGGTTGCAGTAATAACCCAGAGAGATGTAAAATAAACCCAGGATGGAGACTGAGACCAGCCCCACAGTTTGGTTTGCCGGTCACAAAATTTCTGGTTCCCACCTCCGCACAGTTTATACTAAACGCTTTTCCCCTTCTTTTCGTCTCAGTGGGCCTGATACAATCCTGTGCTTCATTTAACTTTCCATAAATTACATAGCAACACCGTGATCAGAGACCTGGCCTTCCCGTGCCCACCCTGACAGTCTCAGCAGCAGTTTCACACAGAGCCCTTACACGGGATGGTAGGAAACGGCTGGCTACAGCGGCCGTGGTCTGACCTGGTGCTTTGCCTTTATCTTCACAGGCTATCGGTACAATGACTTGGTGTCCCCTCGCTACCTGAACATGATCGCCAACCTGTCGGGCTGCTCTGCCCACCGCCGCACGCCGAACTGCTCGGATATCTGCTTCCACAAGAAGTACAGGACCCACGATGGGTCTTGCAACAACCTCCAGCACCCGATGTGGGGTGCATCTCTCACAGCCTTCCAGAGGCTCCTCAAACCTGCCTACCAGAATGGATTTAACCTTCCCCGGGGATTTTCCTTGGCAGAAGATGCCAGGGACCTGCCCCTTCCTCTACCCCGCCTCGTCTCCACTGCCATGGTTGGGACTGAGACCATCACCCCCGATGACCAGTTCACACACATGCTCATGCAGTGGGGCCAGTTTCTGGACCACGACATGGACCAGACGGTGGCAGCCATTAGCATGTCCCGCTTCTCAGACGGAGCACCCTGCAGCGAGGTGTGCAGCAATGACCCACCTTGCTTCTCCGTCATGGTCCCTGCCAATGACCCTCGCGTGAGGAACGGGCGGTGCATGTTCTTCGTCCGCTCGAGCCCCGTGTGCGGTAGCGGGATGACCTCTCTGCTAATGAACTCCGTCTATGCCAGGGAGCAGATCAACCACTTGACATCTTACATTGATGCCTCCAATGTTTATGGCAGCACAGAGCAGGAATCGCGGGAGCTGCGGGATCTGAGCAGCCAAAATGGGCTACTGAAGCAAGGGCAAGTTGTGCCCAGCTCGGGGAAGCATCTCCTTCCCTTTGCTGTGGGGCCACCCACTGAGTGCATGAGAGATGAGAACGAGAGCCCTGTGCCGTGCTTCCTGGCAGGAGACCACCGTGCCAATGAGCAGCTGGGTCTCACAGCCATGCACACGCTTTGGTTCAGGGAGCACAACCGCATTGCCACAGAGCTGTCAGCCCTCAATCCCCATTGGGATGGAGACCTCCTGTATCACGAGGCACGGAAGATTGTGGGTGCTCAGATGCAGCATATCACCTATGCCCAGTGGCTTCCCAAGGTCCTTGGGGAAGCTGGGATGAAGATGCTGGGTGAGTACAAAGGCTACAACCCCAACATCAACGCGGGGATTCTCAACGCCTTTGCCACTGCTGCCTTCCGCTTTGGGCACACCTTGATCAACCCTATCCTGTACCGACTGAATGAAACTTTCCAGCCCATCCGCCAAGGCCACATCCCTCTGCACAAGGCCTTCTTCTCCCCTTTCAGGATCACACAGGAGGCTGGGATCGATCCTCTCCTCCGTGGGCTGTTTGGGGTTCCTGGGAAAATGCGGGTCCCCTCTGAACTCCTCAACATGGAGCTGACAGAGAAACTCTTCTCCATGGCACACTCCGTCTCGTTGGACTTGGCCGCTATCAACATCCAGAGAGGGCGAGACCATGGCATTCCACCTTACAATGACTTCAGGGTCTTCTGCAACCTCTCATCTGCACAGGAGTTTGAGGACCTCAGAAATGAGATAAAGAACTTGGAGATCAGGGAAAAGCTCAGGAGGTACTGGACTTGGAAGCATCAAAATCACTGGACACCAGTCAGTGAAAAGTTTCTGATCCTCCCTGGACACCCATCAAATAACCTTCCTAGATATTGCTACCTACAGATGTTAAGATAGGGTAATAGCTGTGGTCTGAGAACGGGGTAAGACAAATGAAGTCTCTCCAAGTGATCAGTCTGGTTCCGAGTGGAATGTCATCAGGCACTGCTGTGGTGTAGTTTGGGAGCAGATTGAGCCTTGGAGCTATTTTCCAGTGAGACTAAACTGCATCCTATCTGTGCTGGCTGCCTCTTTCCAAGGCATGCCTTTATCCCATTGTCTTTTAGATAAGACCATTGTAAATATTGTCCAGATGAGTTCCTTGCATACAAATTCCTATGATAGGATCAGATTTATTTTATGTCCACTCTTTGATAGTCTTCTAACTTTTATTTTTTAATATCTTTTATCCTGCAGTTTATATGGAACTACCAAAAATATTGACCTGTTTCCAGCCCTGATGGTGGAGGATCTTGTCCCTGGTACCAGAGTTGGACCGACGCTGATGTGCCTGTTAACGACGCAGTTCAGAAGGCTGAGGGATGGAGATAGGTATTATCATTGGAGTCAACCCAAAGTCTTTGGTATTCTGTTTTAGGGGATTTGCTCCCTATGGGGAGGAACAGAACCTGTATTTTTTTATTATTTCTTGTCTTATGATACAAGGAAGGGTCTCCTCTGTCCAGTGAATTTGCAAAAGGACTTGCCAGAGTTACTGTCAATGTGTCCTTTTCTGATTTAATGAGTCTCATTTCACTGCAGGACCATTGAGAATGTGCCCAATGTCTCCTGAGAATGCTAGAAAATGTCCACAGCAGCTCCTTCTAATTCCTATTTGCCGCTGTGTGAATGAGACATATCTTTGCCTGGTGATGCACTTAGGGCAGGAGCATAGTTCACCCATGTCCCAGCCTGCTACAGCAGAGCTGTCTGAGCCTTGGGATTCCCCTGCGATGGGCTGTACCTGCAGGTGGTGGCACCCTGCAGCTCCAGCCAGCAGCTCACGGGGGTTCAGGTGTTCAGAAAAGGGCAGTCTGTGTTCGAAGCCACCTGACACCAGAATAAAAACTCCTTCTGAGGGGTGTGGGTGCTGCTGCACAGGTGTAGGGGAACTCTTCTCCCTCTCCCAGCTTCACGTCCTGTCCTCCTCTCCTACTCCTGAGTCATGCTGTGATTACAACCCACTGCAGATTTTGGTATGAGAATCCTGGAGTCTTCACGCCGGCACAGCTGACTCAGATCAGACAGACATCCCTTGCTCGTGTCATCTGTGACAACAGTGACAACATCCAGCAGCTCCAGAGAGATGTCTTCCAGGTGGCATCGTACCCACAGGGTATGGTCGGCTGTGAAGAGATTCCCACAGTGGATCTCCGCTTGTGGCAGGACTGTTGTGAGGGTAAGGAAGGAGGCTGCTCTGGCACCAACTGATGTGGGGATGGCTCTGGGTGGCACTCGTCACATGCGATCATCTAGTCCAACTGCCTGACCACTTCAGGGCTGACCAAAAGTTAAAGCATGTTATTAAGGGCATTGGCCAAATGCGTCTTCAACACTGACAGACTTGCGGCATCGACCACCTCTCTAGGGAAGCCTGTTAGATTCATTGAATCTGGCCAAAGGTCTGCCTAGTTGAGGGCTTCTGGCAGGAGCCAATAGCTCATGCTTAGGGGGAGAAACTGAAACAGGATGTAGGTATGGTGATCTCCACCACTTATCATTTACAGATTCATTTAGGAGTCTGTAAAACTCTACCGTTAAACCACAGATCCTACCATGGTCCCTTTGTGCTATATACTGGCTACAGATGTCCAGCTGAGCCATGGGTGCCCTGTTACACACCTTCGTTGCCTCCTCCCCCCCAGCATGAGAGATGGTGGTCAAGGGTGGATGGTGAAGGAGGGCAGCGCTGCCTTGTGCTGCCTTCAGTCCACATGGTTCTGCTTTAAACACGAATGCTTACTGCAGACTTTCTCTTCCTTCCCAAGACTGCCAGACACGTGGGCAATTCAGAGCTCTTTCTCAGCGGTTCCGAAGCAAGAGGTCTCCTGGCTTCAGCTACCCAGAGGAAAACCCTGCCAAGCATAAGCCTCCCTTCCCCAGGTGTAGTATCACCACTTGTTTTACCTCCGTTTTACGAAGCATAAGAAAAGTTTTTAATAACTCAGTCAATTCAGGCCTTTGAAATTGGCATTCTGAAGAGGTCTGGAGGTCAGGGGTGTTTCAGTAGATAGATGCTGAGCTTGGTCAAAGTCCTCCAACGCTTTAGTGCAGAGTCCGACTGATATTTAAATATCTGGGCTGAGTGGCTGTTTGGTTGGCATCTCTTGGCAGGTGAATCTGGCAATTGGGCCCTTCTGTTTGATGCTTACTTGGAGGCTGATGTTGGAGAATGCAGAATGATTCTCTCATCCAGGAAGCTGACGTTTGCATAATCCCTTTCACTTTTTGTCCCTGACCCCAGAAATGAAGCGCCTTCTCCAAACCCTTCCTCCAGAGAGAATCTCGAGTCCATTGTGGCTGAACTGGAGAAGACAGTTGCTTCCCTACGGAAACAGGTAAAACTTTGTGCTCCAATGTCTGTCTTCCATGGAGTCACCCCAGGAGCAGGATTTAGCTATTTGCTATGGGCAGCCTTTGTGACTTCTGTGTCCTCCAGAGCCAGGAGCAACCATCCGATCACAGGGAATTAGCGGCATGTACAGAAGAGGTAGAGTAGGGAGAGAAGAGATGAAGCTGAGCTCTGTGAGCTCAGACCTCTGCAACCGCAGACTAAAACGCCAGTTTGAGCCGGCACTTACTTCTTGTATGTGGGACAGGTTGAAGATTATCTGTGCAATGGTGCAGACTCCTCTTAGAGCTGCTGCTTTCTCGTCCCCACCAGGTGAATGCACTAGAGAGCCAGCTGCGGTGGCGCCACAGGAACACCAGCACGCCTGGACAGGGGAAGAACACTGGAGACAAATGGAGAAGATGATGACCGTGTTGCCTGTTCGTATAAGGTCAGTGTGTTTGTTCTGGGCTGGGGTCCAAGAGGTGGATCAATGGTGCTGCTGAGTGTGCGGTGGGACACCTGAGCAGTCTTCACGGACAGAAGAGACTGTTGCAGAAAGGAATGGAGCAATCTGGTGATGAATGGTACAAGAGGTAATAGTCTTAAATGCAGCAGGTTAGACACTCGTTCCTACCACTAATGATTAGTGACTCACTGGAATGGGTTGTCTGGGGACATTGTGGCATATCCATTTCTGGAGGTCTTTTAAGAACTGGTTTGGCAAAGATGGGGAAAGACATAAGTATAGGATGGCCGAGGTGGACTGGGTGAGGTCTCTCAGGCCTATTCCTCTGGCACTCTGGGTAGGTTTCTGCTAGCAACACTTAATATCCCAACCCCAAATCCAACAGCCTCCAAAGGGCCTTTGTGGGGAGAGATATCATAAAGTGCAGCGATGGAGTAGACGGACTGGTTCCTCCTTGGAGTAACAAGGACACCTGGGCAGATGGAGCAATCCATCATTTGCCTACATATTGACAGAGATTTCCCCCTCAACGACTGAGTCACCGTGCACCTCTCTTCTGAAAGCACCAGTCCTCTGTTTGCTCAGCTCCAGACAAGGGAGTGAGGATGTTCAAGTGCATGTTTAAAGTCACCGTCAGCACCTGCCAGCCTGGGGACTCTTGCTGCTGCTCAGCTGTGGCAGGGTGCTGGCAGAAAGCTGCGAGGCTTCTGGTGCCCTGTGTTTAGGGGCATGGAGAGCACAGACTGAGCTCCCTTAGCCCGCTTTCCATGGAGATCCCTGCAGCCTTGGAAGAGAATGAACAACTCGCTGGCACCTGCCAGTCTGGAGGAGGTGTTTAATGGTTTTTACGTGTTGCAAATGATTACTCTAGGGACAGGAGCAGAGGAGTTATGCACAAGTGTTGTTCTGCCAGGCAGTCTGTACTAGAAGGAGCATCCTCTGGCAGTCAGATTACAGGGCAGGGCAAGCAAAGGCTGATCTGTGCTGATAATCTCAGCAGAAAGCAGAAGGGGAAGCCTGTATGCTGGCCACACTGTTTTGCAGTCTGATTTGGTGTGTCGGTCCTTATAGATTTTTCATTTGAACAGCGATCCCCATTAGAAATTTGCCATAGATTGCAGTGTGACACATGTGAGTTGGCTTTTCCTTGCCATCATTTGCAGATCCTTGAAGAGCACTGCAGGGTTTACAAGGTCCCTGAAAAGTATTTCTGTGGGTTTAAGGGGCTGTTGCTATTTTCATACTGCCATCACAGATGCCCCAGACCTGCCCCTCACTCTGCCTCCAGCTGCCTCCCATAGAGTTTTTCTGCTTTCCTGTGCCATTTCAGGTGCCCTGTGACCTGCACTCCTCCTCTCCACCAGCCAGTCCAACCCACTCCTACAGGGCTCAGAGACAGCAGCTGCCAGACCCCACGATGCTCTGCCTCCTCTCACACCTCCTTCACCACTCCCTGTCCCAGGAGGACTGTTCTTCTGCCTGTATTGAACCCTCTGCACTGACTGTCTACAAAGCCCCTCAGCCTCTGGACCATTTGCCTCCAGGGATGGGCTCTGCCCTCTTTGGTAATGACAGGCCAGCAGTTTGCCAAGATGCCACTTTCTTCTTTGGTCCCCAGGAAATGGAGAATAATTGAAGCTGCTTTAGTGCCACTGTTCTGCTCTTCTCCTCTTCCCATGCAATGCTGTCATCATCCACCACCCCTGGTCTGAAATGTCCCATGAGCACCCAACTGAAACAATTCATTAAGAGCCAAAACCTTTCTCAAATGCACTGTGATGCCAGGAAACATCTGGAGAAATCTGAGAAAAAATACAAATTAAACAAACATGAAACCCAAAACAAACCCCCAGCCACCTTCTCATGCCAATAGAAGGAGCAAGAGGAACCTCAGGGCCCTGGCAAGCGCTGTTTGGGCTGGGCTTGCAGTCCCTGCCAGCAGTGAGGAGGTGAACCCAAGGCCCAGGGAAGTCTCCTGGCTGTTCAGGTGCTTCAGGACAGGATGCCAGACGCAGCAGACCACGGCCGCCCTCGATGCCGAGATCAGCCTCTGTGCTTTGCCAGTCGTTGGGTAACGAGTGGCACATCCTCGGTGACGTGACCCTGCGAGTGACCTACCATGACACGTCCAGTGCTCAAAAACATTTTCCTTGGCATGACCCGCATTGTCCAACTTTCTGCCCCTTTGGGGAATTAATTGGATTTATGTTTCTCTTCCTCTCCCCCCGCCCCCCCAAAGGCTCTTTGCTGAAAGATGTATTTTGAGTGTAAACGTAACAGGACCTTGAACAGAACCTCAGATAATTAGATATAATGGGCGCCCTCATTAGTGGAGGGGAGCTGCTGGTTTCTGTCAATTAGTACGGGAGAACACGATGTGCAGTATTTGACATACGGATGAATGCAAACTGCTGTTTGTGTTTATTGCTCCCAGGTGCTCTGCAACTAAACCAGGACTATGTAACCAGCTCTGCTGAACAGATCTTCTGGTGTCGTTGCTCTTTGGAGGTGCTTTTTAGTGGTGCTAGAACTAAAGTCCCTGTGTATCCACCATAGCCCCAAATCTGTGCACAGATTGGGTTTTAATACATCCTTGTAAGCTGGTCACAGGGACCAAAAAGAAAATACTTGATCCATTAGGTACCTGTGCCTTCCTTATCTTTCTCACTTTTCCTGCGTCCTCCCATCTTCCTTCCCACAGTGTAAGGACCAGAAACTTTTGTGAACGTGCTTATTCTTTTCTTCTCCCCCCAGACCCCTTTATTTTTTAGATGTGTTATAGTACCAAAGGGATTCAAAGCAGCAGGGATGCTCCTGGAACTTAATAGGAAAATAAAAAAGATACTAGAAAAAGGTTGTGATTTATCAGCTATTTCCTGGCGTGGGACCCTGCTCTGTGCGTGCGTGTCCTGTGCAGACACAGGTTTGCAGTGATGAGTGTGTGTTATGCATGTCTGGTAAGTTCAGCTCAGAGGCAGTATTTAGTCCTCAGGGATGTTAGTCATTTTGAAGTACTCTTTCATTTAGGTGCAAATCAAGATCCAAAGCCTTGTGTGTTATAAATCAGCTGCACTTGTCTATCACTTGTACCACTAGAGAATCTAACCTGGCAAAGGTCAATAAAGGTAAATCAGTCTCCAGTCTCCTTCTGCAAACCACAAGTTTACCAAGTCCTTATTCAAAACAGCAAGGCATAAATGTTCGGTGTTTGATCTAATCAGATAATCTCTAAATGCATAACCAAGCAGCCCATTTTCCTCCTGATGGAGCGTGACGTGAGGAGCAGACTTGTCAGAAGTGCTGCAGAAGGACAGCAGAGGGGATGTCCCTTCCCCGTGTGTTGCACACCCCTCTGCGCTCCATCTTCTGTTCCCTCCCCATGCTGAAGTGGGAAAAATACAGAGAGAAATTAGACATCCCTGCGTGCCTCCGAGGGCAAGGCTGTGGCTGGGCAGGTGAGGGAAGATCTCGGGGGAATTACCCGTATATTCAGATGCTACTTTGGTAAGTAGGGAGCCAAATACTTTATTAAAGACTCCCTTTTTTCCTAGTTCCCATCTCTGCGACAACACGCAGAGCAAAGCACACTCGTGGAGCACTGCGTACTCCTGCCCTGGGCTTCTCTGCCTGGGAGAGGGTGGGAAAAGAACTGACCCCCAAACCCAGATATGCAGCTTTTTGGAGGTTGATTGGACATCATGGGACACCCAGGACGCAGGACACGGCAAGCCCAGAGCCGCCGACCCAGGGACAGGTCCAGTTTGTTCTTCATACACCATATGGTTGCAATCTGCAGCCTAGACCCCTACAATACAGTTTCCTTTGTTTGTTTGGTTTTTTTTAAACCCAACTGGACATCCAAAATGAGCTGCCCAGACCAATTACAAGCAGAGGAGGATTGAAATAATGGGCTCAAGGCCAGGAGTGGAGTTGCCAGGCACAAAACTCCCACTAATTAGATGGAACAGTTAAGTGACAAAACCCAGGCAGGGGCTGGGGGGGGGCTGGATTTGGGATTTCTCACCAGAGCAGCGATCTTCAGGCGGCTTAAAGTGGACGTGCAAGATGCGAGGTGGAAATCTCCATCCTTTGGCCGATACCTGTGGTTGCTGGCGTTTGGCAGGGGGGTTGTAGCGTGTCTCCGTCCGAGTGTGACCGGGACTGTGAGGAGCGTGGGTGTGCTGGTGGCAGCTGGAGCCGGGGGTTGCGTGCCAGGGCTCGGCTCTGGATGTCACGCAGGCACCTGGGGCCGAGGACCTCCTGATGCTGAAGGGGACCCATCTCTGCTGGAGGCTGAGCAAGCACTGGATCCTGGCGGATCTGGGAAGTGGATTCCCTAGAGATCCTCTGCAATGGGGAATTAGTGGGAGGAGGCAATTGCTTTAGTGGGGTAACCCTGGGAGGTCATTGCAGACCAAAAGGAAAAAGGATCTTCTGTTATAAACCCCACAATATCCACACAGCAAATATCCAAACCACTTCAGATCTCTTCTAAGGTTATTTTCTTAATTCTGTTTTAACTGTCACGCATTTGTGGATGCAATTATTTTCCTGTGGAAAAAAAAAATACCCTCCCACACAAGTGAGATCAAGACTATTAACTGGAGTCAGCCACTTGTCACAAGAGCTGCTTGAAGAAGAGAGAGCTGTGTTTACCGGTGCTCTGGTAACAAGCAGGAGAGCACACTTTAAAATAATAATTATAAAAAAAAAAAAAAAGCTGTTCTCCTCCTTCGAGAGTGGTGAGCCTGGCACCAGCTGTGCCCGTCTCCCAGATGTGCCCGCAGGTCTGAGCGTGGGACTCCCGCCTGCAGACTCATCCCACCTGCAGACTCGTCCCACCAGATCAACCAGTTTCACTTTCAGAAATAGGAAGTTCACGGGGAAGGGCCGGCGAGCGCCCAGACGCGCGCGAGGGACGCGGGACGGCAGCATGAGCTGCCCAGCTGGCAGCATGAGCCCGGGATCGCCCCTTCCTCTGGCTTTGAGAAGCGCGGTGGCATAGATCACCGCATCCACCGCATCCACCGAGGATGGAGCAGTTTGTCCGGAAGCGTTTGACCTTTCTGACGTCCTTCTGGAACAAGCTTCGTCCCCGCTCCGTGCCGGAGAGCTGCTCGCTGGGGTATCTTGGTTCCGATTCTGTTTCGCTGCACTCGGAGCCGAACTCCATTTCCTTCATCCCCAAGTCCTCTCTCTTTATCGCTTTATACGCTTTCACAGCCCGGAGTGCAGAGGAACTGAGCGTAAGCGCAGGGGACAAACTGCGTGTCCTCAGAGAAGAAGGAGAGTATGTCTTAGCCCGGCGGCTGCTCGGGGAGCCGGCCATGGGGTACGTTCCTGCTGCGTACGTGGCCAACCTCAGCCACGGCACCTCCGCTCACCGGCCGTAAGTATCCGATGCTCTGGACCCGCAGGGGGATGGAGGCTGGACCAGGGTAGCATGTCCCTGCCCAGGGAAAGGTAGCGCTCGCCCTCTGCTCTGGTGGGGAGCACGAGCTCCTCGTCTTCTGCTTTTGCCATCACTGGTGGTGGGACCGAGTGGGCATCTGCCCTCCCATGGCCATCTCCACCATGAAGCTCCTGCAGCTCACAGCAGTGGAGATATTCAGCACAGCAAGCAAAGGCTGGGGGATGCTCTGGGGGAGGGGGGGCAGAGACGCTGGTCCCTCTTTCCGGGCCCTCGCACAGGATGGGGTGGCTCTGGGCTGGGACACGATGTGATGGTGTGCATGGGTGCAGCTACGGTGCCGAATAAACGGGCTCTTCCTTGTTCTGGCTCCTCTCTCTCTTGCCCTGCATTAAAGAGGAGATGGCAGGAGGGAGGGAGCTGAGGAAGCTTGTACCTGAGCCCCGTCAGCTCCAAAGGGCCCGGGAGTGCAGGGAGAAGCAGTTTGGGTTGGGACCTGCTGGGAAGCCCGGAGCCCTGAAGGGCCACTGTGCTGGTGCTGCTGCCGTCTGGGTCCTGCTCATCTGGGGCCGGGGACTCCCTCCCCGTGGGTGCCTCTCCCACCCGACGTGGAGCTCAGGGTGATGTCTCAGCCCTCTGACAGCTGGGGAAAGCCCAGGCTCATCCTTGCATAAGGCAGCCTGGTCCTGACACGCCGGGCAAAGCGCCCCGAGACACTGCTGCTCCCTGCATGCCAGGCCCTGAGTCATGCCGAGTGACGGGGATTGCACGGATGAGGGGGGGTGTAATCACCCCGCACGCTCCCCTGGCACTTGCCCTGTGCTTTCGGGAGCAGGGGTGAAGGAAAGGAGCAGAGGGAGCCTGGGAAGGGGCCCTGATGTGCAGGGGCATCTATTGCAGCTGGTGGGATGGGAGATCCTGCCTCGCTCCCTCCGTCGCTCCCTCCCTGCGTGTGCTTTGGAGAGCAGCAAATCCTGTCTGGGACCACACCAGTGAGGACCGCAGGGCTGGCGTACTGCTTTAGTCCCATTGCACAAAACAGTTGGGCAAGCTACAGCTGAGTGCGCGTGTGTGTGCGCGCATGTGTGTGTACAACCCGTGCGCAGCTCAGCCCAGACCCATCCTGAGGATGGAGGCAAGGGGGATGTCACAGTGCGTGAGGACGGTTGGCAGCAAACGTGCACGGCTTTGCGGCCAGAGCGAGCCGCGAGCACACAGACTCTGCGGAGCCACAGGTTGGAGCTGGGTGGTAATTTGTTCAGCTGTGTAACCCCATCACGTATAATTTCCTGCACAGCTTCTCAGATGCTGGCGATCCCAAGTTAATGACGAAACCTTCGGCTTCTCACGTCACAGCTGTATCAGGCTGGATGAAGCAGCCTCTTCCCCACGTTCTCGTGTGTCCCACTGAGTTGGGACCCAGCCAGCCCGCCCGCCTTTTCTTGCCAGAGATTTGGTGATGAATCTCGATGCTGGTCGGGTACAGAAGAGGGGTTTGGCTGGGTCCTCTCTGCTGGCTGGGTGCTGAGATCCCCGACCAGCGCTGCCGAATCTGGAGCAGCAAAGGGCAATTCCCCGAGATGTTTTCATTGATGCGATTTGCTCATGAGCTCTGAGAGCTGGTTGTGCCCATGAGATGCAGGTCAAGAAGTACAAAACAATCCTGTGCCCGTAGCTGTTGCTGTCACGGCAGGATGTGTGGGTGCAACTCCACCAGAGTATCTTCCACACAGCACCAGGTGGTTGGTGCTTTATTTACCGCAGGCTGTCAGCGCAGGTGCTCAGCTCCCTGCTGCAGAGCCACGAGTGTAAACCTGATCCTGGGACGGAGCTGAGACCTGGCCAGCTCAAGGCAGCAGAGATCAGGCGCTGCTAGAGGAAATGGTTTGCAGTCAGTAAGTTGTCATAAAATGCAACACATGCCTACAAAACCAAGGAAATGAAGCAGCCCCGACGCAGGTTGGCAATGGTGTGAGTGGGCAGCTGTGTTTACAGGCTCTGAGCCACGGGCTGGCCGCTGTGCCGCTTGCCAGGGGTGAGCAAATGGTGGGAGCGAGCTGCTCCCCCTCGCTGGCTCAGAAGGTGCAGGAGCCCCCGGGGTGGATGCAGTCCCGTTCGTGCACCATCTCTTTGCACCACGCTAACCCCTCTGCTCTGCGCCCACAGCTGGTACTTCAGCAAGATCAGCCGAAACGAAGCGGAGCAGCTCCTCCTCTCGCCTCCCAACCAGCACGGCTCCTTTCTTGTCCGGGACAGTGAGAGCAGCAAGGGCGAGTACTCTCTCTCAGGTAATTTTGTGACAATTATCCAGAGAAAATTAGCACAGGGAAAGGAACCAAGCTGTTCCTTAGGGGCAGCTCCTGGCTTGGTCAGCACGGGGTGAAAAACATGGAAATATGTTTAAAGCACTTTATAGCATCTTGTTAAAGTGAATTGACCGCTTTCTAAAAGCGTGGGGAAAGCTAATAGATGCAGGAATGGATTGCCAAATTACTGTGGCAAAGGAAAGTATGTTCCTCCCATCCAGAGTATGAAAGCCATAAACAATTCACAGCGGCTTAATGATGGTTTCATGGCACTAACGCTCAGGATTTCATTCCAGCAGCTTTTGTCATCTGAGAGTTGTCTAAAAATATGCCGCCACTCCAGATTACCAGGGCCTGGGCTGCTCCCACGTACAGAAATCTGAATTCAGGGGTTTTTGGACCACACAGCACTGTTACGATCTGGTCCGATCTACATAAAAAGAACCTTGAGAAATTCACGGTGAACCCCGCATCCTGCCCATTGGCCCCCCCCAGACTGCGGTGTGCCTGCAGGAGGTCTGACCACCGCTGGTTTATCCACCTCGAGCAGCAATGGGCTCTGTTGCTCTCAAGCAGTCCATTTGCATGGGGAATTATCCCTGCTAATAAAGCATCGCCACTCTGGTCCCAGTGAGCCCTGCTCACCCGTGGTCAGAAGTCTTCCGAGCCAGGAGGAGGGAGCAAAAGGGATGGTGGGGAGTGGGATGTAATTCCCCAGGGGTGAGTTTTGTTGCTTTAGGGTGAATTAATAGACCAGCTGCCTGGAAAGGACAGAGGGTGAGAGTCAGCAGGGAGGTGGGAAGATGCTGGCGATTGCACCAGCTGAGTGTTCCCCCGCCTGGGCTTCCCCGCAGTGCGCAACCACACGAAGGTCAGCCACTTCCGAATCTGCAAGAGCCCCGGGGGCAGCCTGTACATACAGAAGGGACATCCCTTCCCCAACATGGAGGAGCTCCTCGCCTTCTACACCGAGCACTGGAAGGTCATCCAGAGCCCCTTGCTGCAGCCCTGCAGCCCCGCGGTGCGTACGCCAACGGCACGGCTCGGCCGAGGTCCCAAAGATGGCCAGTGTGGAAAAGAGGAAAGAGAAATTAGGGAAAAATATGAGTAATTAGTCTATCCATTTGGGATTTGAGCTTTATTAAGCTAAATTTAAAATACACCATTAGTACAGCTGCCAGCTTCACCTTTTATTAGCCATGTTAAGGCTGGGCATAGCATTTATATGTATTTGTGACCGGCCAAAATGCACAGGCTTTGCTGAACCGCCTTCTCCATCTCAAAGACTAGAAACCATGTTGTTACAAAGCCCTTTGATACTGAATCTGGAAATACCTGTGCTTCCAATATTTTTCCTAGAGTATAAGACAATCACATTGCTTTTATATAGTTTTCATGTCAATTAGTGTGGCACTCATAAATCCAATTAGAGTATTAATCCCAAATTGCCAACTCATTTCCTGATTAGAATTCCATTCATGGATTATGACTTAGAAATAACAATTGAATGTGAATAATTCAAGAGTGAAATTCAAAGGTGTAAGATAAAAGAAATGCTTAATGAGCTGACGTCTAAATCAGCCATAATAGCAATAATATTCATTTACTCATTTTTATTTATTGGTGGACATGGAGAAAAGCCACCTTTGAGGTTTGGTGGGGAGAGAATTATGATCTGAATTCCTGATATTTCATGTAGTGTCCAATAATCTTCCCCCTTGGATACGCTGGCTCCCAGCAGAGGTAACTGCAGAGGATGCCCCACATGCCTTGTGTCCCCAGTGAACATTTAGCAGAGGGAAAAGCAATGCCCAGGCTGCAACATCAGTGCAATGTAGGTGGTGGAGCACAATGTCCTGCTCACTCCTCCATGGCCATCAGGCCTTGGTGGGCACCAAAAGCTTACGCAGGCTCCACCAGCAGGTCCTGCCCAGCCAGCTGGTCCAAGCGTGCAATGTCCATTTTGCAGACCCCCCCTGAGAGGGATGGCTGGGAGCGCCCACGCTGGGAGTTCACCCTGCGGAGGAAGCTGGGCGAGGGCTACTTCGGAGAGGTGTGGGAAGGACTGTGGAGGAACACAGTGCCGGTGGCCATCAAGATCATAAAAGGTAGGCGGAAGAGCAGATGTTAATGGTGGCCTACTAGGTCTCTTTGTTCACTGTCACATTGTTCACCCCCTTTCCTAGTCCTCTTGGTCACTGTGTCTGTCTTGTCAAGCAAACTGTGGTAGGACCTGGCAAGTAGCTGTACTGTTTCTGTGGACCCACCTAAGCCTGGGCTTCACCTTTATAAAATGGCTCCATCTAGTGGGTTTGTGACAAGTCACGTCAAGTCAAGTCAAATGAAGGTTTGTGATAAGTCAAGGGAAGTCAAGTCCAATGGGTTTGTTGTAAGTCAAGTCCTGATGGGACTATGATCCTGAAAATGAGATCCAAAGCCCTGTGGAAAACACCTCATGGGTGTTTAGATATGAGGCACAGGGTGTGCAGACATGAACTTTGAGAGCAGGGGTGGCCTGTGAGGAGGAAAAAGATCCTCATCCCAGTTGGACGTGCTGAGCTCCCAACGTCCATATGAGAAAGTAGCTCACAACAGCCATGTTGGCTTTCTCCCCCAGCTGACATGAAAGCAGAAGACTTCACCAAGGAGATTCAGAACCTGAAGCGCCTGAGGCATGAGAAGCTGATCCAGCTGCATGCTGTCTGCTCACTGGATGAGCCCGTGTATATCATCACTGAGCTCATGCGGAAAGGCAACCTCCACAGCTACCTCAACAGTGAGTACTGGTGCCAGCACTGTGAGGAGTGGGCCTCTGGGGCAGTGCTGCTCTGCAGATGCTTTCCATGCCCCAGAATGGCCCTATGAACCCAAGTGTGGACCCTAAGAGAGAGTGAGCCTAGCTTCCATCCCACTTAAATCAGTGGCAATGCAGAGCAATCCATGGGCACTTGGTGGCGACGATCTTGGTTGAACCCAAGACCCAAAGATGCAGTCTGGTGTGATCCTTTTGGTGTCCATGTGTGTTGGGTCCATATCAGTCCCTGGGAGCCCAAAAGTGCTGGTAGGGATCTTCATCCCTCCTTCATCACCCACTTGTGGGCTGCCAGCTCCCATCAGTGGACATAACTCCTCTGCCGTGTTTGAGCAACACTGCCTTGGTTAGAATGAAACGCCGAACCTCCCCCTGGGCCCGCAGCATGGTTTCATTCACGTGCAGAGCTGGTAACAGGCCATGCTCCACTCATCACCTGGCCATCAGTTTATTTTTCTTGGCCTTTCTTTTCCTGACCCAGTAATCAGTCTTGAAGGGAAACACCACAAACAGCTCCCACCAAGACCTGTTTTTCTTCTGGGTACACCTCCCTCCTCCCCCACACTGACCTCATTTTTGGTTAGGGTTCCAGCAGCATTTGGTGCTGGAGGAGCTAGAACTTGCAGGTAGGATGGGTTGAGAGGCCTGGCTGGAGATTTGCATGGCAGAAAGTCACCTATAGCTTTGAATGAGCCATGGACGTCTGTGTCCTCGTTGCAGCACAGAACACTCACAGAGCTCACCCCAGTCCCATTCCTGAGGAGTACATGGCTGTGCTGAACTTCCCACGCTGCACAGCCAGGACAGTTAGGCAGGACCTCAAATTCAAGGTTTTACACATTCTCCTGGTCCCACGTTGCCAATGCAAGGTCTCCTTCCAAACCAGAGCACCCAAAATAGACGTTGCTAGATTGCCCCCAACACTTGGATTGTCTGTGTTAACAGGTCCTGAAGGGAAGTCCCTGGGCACCTCCCACTTACTCAACATCGCCTGCCAAGTGGCGGATGGGATGAGGTACCTGGAGGAGAAGCACATTGTCCACCGGGACCTGGCGGCCAGAAACATCCTGGTTGGAGAGGAACTCACCTGCAAAATTGCCGATTTTGGACTTGCCCGGCTCCTCAAGGTTGGTCAGTGGGATGCTGTGGATCCTCCTGTCACCTTGGGCCACCAAGCTGCCCCGTGCTGCAGCCATCCCCCTCCATCCCCTTTCCCAGCCTGCAGCCTCAGCAGAGCCCCAAAAGCAGTGGCTGTGTTCATCACAGCATCCCTCATGGCCCATCTCCCGTTACTTTTCAGGATGACATTTATTCCACCAGCAGCAGCACCAAAATCCCGGTGAAGTGGACAGCCCCGGAGGCAGCCAACTACCGCACCTACTCCCTCAAGTCTGATGTCTGGTCCTATGGGATTCTGCTCTACGAAGTCTTCACGTATGGGCAGATCCCATATGAAGGTAGGGCTGCCACCCTCCTCCACGGCCACTCTGTCCACATGCTGGGCAGCTTGCCCATGGTCCCCAAAAGCCAACATGTCATGAATTGTCATATTGTCCCTTCCATA
Organism: Grus americana; assembly: GCF_028858705.1. Taxonomy (NCBI): domain Eukaryota; kingdom Metazoa; phylum Chordata; class Aves; order Gruiformes; family Gruidae; genus Grus; species Grus americana. The sequence goes on from NC_072868.1 coordinate 10,655,299, forward strand.
ATGGATGTGGAAGCAGCTCCAAGAGCATAAGCAAGTTACTGTCCACTTTGGGGATTGCTTAGAGGGATTTTCAGTGCTTGCAGAGCTGGTACAGGAGCTGGGGGTGGGAAGGTGGTGTGGGCTGGATGATCTCCCACAGCTTCTACTCTACCAGCCTCGTGGCAGAGAGACACCATTTCACAGCAGCACCAGTTGACATCTTAGCCCATTGCAGGTGTATCTTCAGGGCATCCTTTGGGGACATTAGATTCAGAGGCATCTTCTCCTTCCTTCCAGGAATGACAAACCAAGAAACCGTACGGCAAATCACCAGGGGCTACCGCCTTCCCCGGCCCAGCTCCTGCCCTCCTGAGATCTACAGCATCATGCTGGAGTGCTGGAGTGGCAACACGGAGGAGCGTCCTACCTTCCTGGCCCTGCGGGAGAAGCTGGGCTTCATCTACAGACGGCTGCTCAGCTCCCTCTCCTGAGGAACCCCTTCCCACCATCCTTCCTGCACCAGCCCCTCCAGGCCAGCTCTTGCCAAGAAGCTCCTTTCTTCTGGTTTGCCCTCTGACAGGGCTCCAAGGAAAGCACATCTGCCAAAACCAGCCCATGGTCCCTCTCGGTCAGGATGCAGGGAGGTAGCCAAGGGAAAAGGCAACGAGTTGTGGAGACCTCGATGCCAGCACTTGGCTGTGTAGCAGTCTGGAAAAGCCCCATGGTAGTGAAGGCATCACTCAGAGTTTACATCTTCATTCAGCCAGTAGGGTGGGAGGTCCCTGCCGCTCCCCACGCCAACGTGAAGGTTTGCAGTTTGTGTTCAGTCGTGGCTCCGCTTGATTTTTCTCGTAGTGTGTGTCCAGTGTATTTATCAATAAATGTGTGTGCATCCATCCACGTGAGTCCCTGCAGGGCATTGCTGGATGCTCTGCCCTCACCACGCTGCTCCCCTCCCTGCCCAGGAAGCAACGGTTTGCAACCAGTCCCACTCTTGCAACCACAGATATAACCATCTTCGTGTCTTTTTGGTCTCTGTTCAGCCAGGTATGCATTAAACCTTCATGTGCATCTGCCACCCCTTTCCCAGGCAGCAGCCCCGACTCGTCCCAAGGACCGGGCACAGGCAGCTCCTGCCTGGGCTGCTCTGCTCTGGCTCCTTGTCTTGATCACCATCGCATGGTTATTCCAAGAAAAATGTATGCTTGGGTTCAAATATTTAACGCCTCCTTAGCCCAGGCGCAGGCAGCAGAGGCAGCACTGGGTAAAACACTGCTTCGCTCTGGTTTGCTCTTTATCGCACCCACGGTGCAAAGCCGAGAGATGCTCCCACCGCGCCCAGCTCCTCGCTGGTCCCAGGGTACAGCAATACAGGATGACCTTGAGCCTCTCATCCCTCGCAAGCTGGGGGAGCTTTTGCTCCAGCCAAGTACCTTTTGCCCCCCCAGCCTGTGCATGCTCTCAGAGGCCGGGCTGTCCTTGGCAGCGGTGGAAGGACTCACTGAAAAGGAGCGCCGGGAGCAGCGCCAAGGCCCCGGCTGGTGCAGGCAGCCTCCCGGGGTGGCCCCAGCGGGGCTGCTCGAGCACTGACGCGCTCTGGGCACTGGTGCAGAAAGCACAACGTGCTGAGGTTGAAAGGCAGCCTGGCACAGGCGGGGCCGCCGGGGTTTAGATTTCCCTCCTAACAAGCCCGTTTTGCCTGTTTGCAGGAGCAAGTAGGGCTGAAGAAAAGAGCAGGGTTGGAATATATAAAGTTAATAAAGTTTATGCAACACTCTCCATGCCTGAGCAGCATCCGTGCTGTGAAAAGTAGCAGAAACAATTCTGGCTGTTAATTCTGGCTGTTAATTGAGCAAGTCTCCGTGCACGAGGGGCCTGGAAAGGGAAGGTGGGAATGTGGTTTAGGTGTGTGATGAATTCTGATCTGACCATGCTTCCTCCGAAGCTCGAGCAAGGGCCCTCAGGGGCTGCAGCTGTGCCCCAGGGAGGTGGCAGCTCCGGGTTAGAGCGTTCACAGCTGGAAAAAGCAACAGGTTGGGTTTGCCACGGTGTTTGGACACGGTTGCAAGAGGAAGCCCTCAGCTTGCAAAGCATTTTGCAGCCTGATCAAACACCTGAGCAAAGATCACACGTATGCACAGCCCAGGTCCCCTCCTACTACAAGAAACTAAAGACCAAAGCCATGTCCGGCAGGTGATGGATTTATTGCATGCCAAGAAAGGGCTGGGATGTGCGTGGTGCAGGCACAGCAGGGCTGTTGCAGCTAGAAAGATATTAAATTTGCAGGTCTGGCTGCCACCAGGTGGAGCTAAAAATTAAGCAGGAGGAGAAGGGTGTGCTTGGGTGCCGGTGGTGGTGGGGCTGGTGTGGGGGGCAGCGGTGTATGGCCGGGGTGCCTGGAGAAGCCAGCGGGGCTGGCAGAGCTGCAGGCAGCCCTCCTGCCTGCACCAGCCCCATCACGGATGTGGCCCCAAAGCAGCTCACTCGGGGGGCAATGCCATGGTGGGTGGTGTGGAGGGGTGACGTGGGGACATGGGGACACGGGCCAAGCCAGCGCTGCCCACATCAGCTTTACCTTCCTCCTCTGCAGCTGCATTAAAAGCTGCTCCACCACGTGAGTTTCTCCTCCAGCACAGTCTGCTGGGTTTTGGCATTTCTCTGAGTCATTACTTGCTTTTTAAAAGTAGACGCATTTGGGGGAGTCTGAGTTTTCTCACCCTCTCTCAGGATCTTAGCCTGGGCAGTGCATTGCAGCTTCACCACCAAAATCAGGGCCACGGGGACCAGGATCTTCTCAAAATCCATCCCGCAAAGGCAAAGCTGCCAGGGCCTCAGTCCTTTCCAACCTCCCCCCCCCCCCGGGTGGGCATTGCAAACCTGTTGTTAAAGGCATTTGTCTGCTCTGGTTTCAGCCTGGCATGTGCCCTGTTTGCAGATTCAACTTGACCGAGTGGCATTTGAAAACAACGTCAGGCTAATGCGATGCATTTGAGCTGCACACTTTGTTTCTATTTTTAAGGTCCCACATTGGCCTTTGAAGGGTGAAAGGGAAGCAAAGCTGCTGGAGGAAAAAGAAAAATTACCCAAGCAGCAAGAGGCAAGCAGTGAAAGGAAATACTTCTTGCACTGCGAGAGCTCCTCCGAGGCGGCGGGGTGGCACAAGGGCCACTGCAAGGGCCGAGAGTGAGTGCAAAGCACCGGCTATTTTTTTGCCCAAGTATGTAAGTTAATCAACAGTCAAAATGCTGTGCCTTGTCCAGCAGCACGAGGCAGCGGCGGGGGAGCAGAGGAGGGGACGTCCGTCCCCGTGGGGGTTGGTATCACGGGTGGTGGGTGCTTGCCCCTCTGATGGGAAGCCCGATGGAAAGGGGGGGGTGCTTAGGGAGGGGTACGGGATATGAAGAGCCCCTTTGCTTGTCTCACCATCTGTTGCCCAGTGGGCAGCACAATGACCCAAGGCCTGGGAAATCAGCTGGAAAAAGCAGTGAGGATGGGAAGAGCACAAAAATAAATGTACTTCGTTGTCAGATGTATTTCCTAAACACGGCCGAGTGCCACAATGGGGCAAGAAATGCCCCACAAACACCAGGCACCCCAAGCAACTGAGGTGCTGCCAAGGTCTTTGCTTCTGGCCGTGCCACAAAGCTGCCTGGGAGCAGAGCCTAGGGGGAGCAGGCTGTCCCTGGGTTTTTTTTTCCCCTTTTTCTACCCCCAGCAGAGCAGCAGCCTGAGTCTGTGAGACTTTACAGACATTCAGAAAACTCCCCTTCAATTCAGCAGGGTTTTTTTCAGGCAGTTTTGCTCTGCTGGACAACGAGCCCCTGGCATCAGGGCAGCCGCTCACTGATGCTGCAGTCCCTGCTGTAAACACCACCTGCCTTGCAGCAATGTGGGCATGAGCTTAACCCTTATGTGACGGCCAAAAACGGGATGGAGGAGCATTGATGTGCTGCTGGCATCACAGCAGGCAGCTGTGGCAGCTCACCTAAAGCTGGGTCAGACCGGGGAAAGTGCTCAGCTGAAAACCAGGGGCACCAGGACTGGTGCCTTTGCTCTGCCACAGCCCCTCCCCGGGTGCCTGGGGACAGTTGCTGGGTTTGGCCCTCTGCAATCACGAGACCAACAAGCAAATATGGCAATATTGACTTTACCTTTGTGTGTTCACACTTTAATCTGCAACCCTTGAGGCTGTAGGCTTGGAAAAAAATATTTGTATCTCCAAAATCTGAAGCTTCTGCTGGGAACCAGCAGCAGATGAGACCCCGCTGCTTCCACGAGGCATCCTGGGGGCAAGGAGCAGCCAAAGGGTTTGCCAGGGCATGGGAAGACCCCGGAGCAGTACTTGCTGGTACAAGCCAGTGCCACAAGCCGCCCTTCCCAGCTCACCAGCCAGACAGCACACCTCATCTTGTTTTACTCAGGATTTTTTTTATTTTCTTGTGTTTTGTGAAGTTTAAAGGCTGCCATGTGCCTCCTGCGATACAGAACCACATGCATGCAGGTGCAGCCCCCCCCTCCAGCAGCACCAGCAGTTTGCTGCCCAGCTGGAAGTCATGTCAGATCAGTCATGCAGCGATGACATGCTGCCGTGGACATGGAGGTCACCCGCAGGGTGCTGGCAGCCTCCGGGCTCCAAACCGAGTGCCCAAGGCTGCTGGCCCTGCACAGCCGTTCCCTTTGGATGTACACGCTTACACAGGGGGACCAGAGGTCCCACTGCTGCACTGGCCCCTCCTAGGGACAGGGGCCACACAGACCCTCTGCCCCCAGGACAAGGACCTGCCTGGAGACACTTTTCCCTACCAGAAGCAAGGAGCAAAGCTGGAAGTGAAGTGACCCTGGATGCCTCTGCAGCGCAGACAAAAAGCAGAGCAGCCACTTCCCCTCCAGCTGCTCCCGGGGCCAGGCAGCAGGGAGCTGCCCAAACACCCAGGTTTGCCCTGCGCCCCTGCCTGCACAGGACACTGGCAGTACAAAGTCACCGCTCTGTGGTCACGGTCACACAGCCCCCAGCTGCCATCGGGGCTGCAGTGCCTGGCGCACGCAGGGACTGTTCCGTATCTCATGCTGGGGCTGAAAGCAGACTGGAGCAGGAAGATCTGGCATCTTTAAATCAACATCTGCCAGGGTTTTGTTTGCCTCCAGCAGGAACAGGGACCTTGCACCCCTTGCATGCAGGCACCTGCAGGCTCTTGTTTTCTCAGTGCTTTATCAAGCAGCACGCCCCAGCTATCAGGCTGATCACAGATGGCCCAAACAGCCAAGTTGACTAATTCAAGCCAAAAATCAGCCAAAACACCACTTAGGGCAGTACAGCACATGGGCCAGCTGGGCTCCAGGGCTGCCCAGCCCACCGTGCCCCCTGAGCTCCCATCCGCCACCACAAGCTCCAGCCTGACATCAGCCCCATGAAACACAAGCCCTAAGCAAGCCTTATCCCTCCCTTCATTATGGAGGGCTCACTCTGCATCCAAATCCTTCCCCAAGCCCTGACCAGACCCAGCTCAGCCCAGGCATTCACTCCTAAGCCACGAGGCACTGGAAGAGGGCAAGGCAGCAATGTGCTTGGGGAGCAAAACAAGTTCAGTGCCAGCAGGGACAGGCTGTGCAGCCAGTAAAGGAGGAAAGGGTGGGGGGAGGCATTGCAGCATCACCGCAGCCAAGCCAGATCTCGCTCACATGCAGAACACATGCACTGGTGAATCACGCTGGCACAAGCGTGCCATCCGGCATTATCGGACCCTGCTGCTGCAGTTGGAGGCTGCGCCATGACCTGGTCCAGCCCCACTGACATCCGCAGCACCACTCTGTCCTCCCGCCCCAGATGAAGAACAACTCACAGCATTTTAAAAGGCTGCTCAAGTTTATTAGTTGCCATTGTATCAGTACAAGGTAAATAAAACGTGTTACCAAATCTGCATGGAAAGGGTACAGTTTCATTGAAAAAGAGTAAAAAGGCTGGTGCAGGAATCGTTGGGGGTTTGCTGTGATTTTTTTATTACAAAGCAGCACTGTTGCCTTGGAGCAGCCTGCCTACTCTACAGGGGGAAAGGGGCTGTGCCCGCCGGTTTGGGGAGCAGCCGCCGACCCGCTCATGCCGAGGGCCCGGAGCTGGGCTCACTGGCGTGGCGTCTCCGTCCCACTCCCGGGGCTGGCACTAAGCCACACGCCATCGGTCCTGTCGTCATCTGCAGCGCTCCCAAGCTGCAAGACAGAGCAGAGAAAGGGTCAGGCCAAGATGTTGCATTGTCACTCTGCATTTATCTTGGTAGCAAAGCAGTGGGTGCTCAGGGTATGAAGACATTGCCCATCGGGTCAGGATGCACCTCAGGGGACACAGCAGGGATGTCTCCAACTGCCCTGGTGCTGCACTGATGCCCCTCACATCATCTTATCATCTGAGGAAAGTACTCACCTCTCTGGGGACTCCGAAACGGTCATCATGGCCGGGTGAGTCGTCTTCCCAAAGAAGAAGCTGGCCCACCAGTGGCCGGGGTCAGACTTGGGCAGACCTGGGGGACAGTACGTGCCAGGGAAAGTCCGGGTCAGTGACACCCAGGCAGCCCCGCCACCACCTCAGACTCGTCCCATAGGAGAGGCTGGGTCACCTCCAGTAAGGTTTGCAGTGGAGGGGCTGGCAGCAGAGTCCCCCCGCGGCCCTGAGCTGGGCACTTACCCGGGGGGTGGGGGATGACCTCCCCAGAGTACTCCGAGCTGCCGCAGGAGCTGTTGCTGGATGTGGAGCTCAGGCGCCCTGTGGAGAAATCATGGCCATCAGAGCCACCACTGACCCTCGGTCGTGCTATGAAAAGCAGAGCATGGCCATGGTGCGGCTGTCCCTGGGGTGACATGGCTCAGCCTCGTCACCATCTCACTCCAGCACTAGCCCAGCTTTAGTGGCAGGTCAATAAAAACCACTAGGAAGGGAATACTGGTGAGATTACAAGCTGGCCAAAAGCAGGTAGCAGAAAAGCACCTGAACGCCTCTGTAGGAAGACACTTACAACCCCACGGACATTATTTAATGGCTTTGTGTCTGTATGCAACACTTGGGAGGCATTTGCAGTGACTTGAGGCCAAGAGGATGCAGATTCCTGCAGATAATCCATGCAGTTTTAGTCCAACAGCTACAAGCCTGTTAACAGTTTCAGATGAAGGGAAATACTTTAATTCCCTCTGGTTTAGGCAATCCATTAAACCAGCAAGTCTCTCCCCTGGAGACGTACCAGTAGCTACCATTGCCCAGACTGGTTTTGCAGCTCATTTCCACAGCAACAGCACGAGATGCATTTCAAACCATCACCTCCCGTCACTGACAACCTTAGTAACATGTGAAGGAGTTTGCAAGACCCATCTCCAGACAGTATAATGGGGCAGGGACTGCGGTGGCCCAAAGAAGGGTCCAAGCAGCAGGAGGGATGGCTGCTGGCTGCCCCCCTTTCTCAGCACGGAGCCTGCCAGCTCTCACTGGGGCTTTGGCTGAAAGCTCACACCTGAGCTCAGCTTCATCTCTGCTGGAGCCATATCCCCTCCAGCCTGGCAGAACGTCCTGCCCACTTGCCCACCGCCCCAAGCGCACGCCCTTACTTCTGTAGTAGTTGTGCGTCGCCATGAGCGAGCCGCTCGATGGGATGGATGCCATGGTTCTCGATCTTGGTTGTTGTGCAGATCTAAAACCTGCGAGCAAAGGGGCAGCCGTCATTGCAGAGGGGCCGCAGCACAGCCCCCGCACCCCCACCCGCCCGGGGCCCGACCTGCACCCACACAGGAGAAAGCTGCAAGAGTTTAAACGGTACCAGATTTATTTCTCAAGAGGTGTGACATGCAGAGTGGCACTGCACTGGGTATGGAGGCCAGCGCTCGCAGCACTACACGCTGTTTAAATCCGTAGCTGTAGAGCCAAGAGCTACGTGCAAAGGCAAAGTAATTCCCTCAAATGACTGCCTGCACAGAGCACAGGCCTGGCAAGTCTGCACAGCACCTTCCCCAAACCCCACGCGGGGGTTCTGCTTGCTTGCACTTCTGCTCACTGTATCAACAGTTGGGAGTTATGAAATCTCAGGCAGAGATTGCGTAAGTAGCAAAGGAGTGTTTAGCTCGGGGCACATACCGAGGATTTTTGTGCCAGGGGCTGCAGCCCCAGCCTGTCCCCAGCAGTGCCTCCGCCACCCCGGAGCGGGGGCAAGCCTGTTTGCCCTGCACAACACATCGCTCCTCCTGCAACGTCCACTGCCAGCACGGGCAAGAATTTCGGTCTTCCTGGCCCACAACATGCCCAGTTCTGAGCTGGAGAAATATTTCTCTCCTCCTGGTACAAAGCACCTCCCTGCGAAGATGTTGGCTCTCCCCATGCCCCACGGTCTGATCGCCCCTTGTTCAAGCAAGCTCCAAAACGGCTCAGAGATCCAAAGGTGCTCCTGCCAGCAGAAGCCGGAGTCCCCCGGGCCCACAGGACACCAAGCCCCACCGCCATCCGGAAGAACAGCACATGCACCGACCTGGGCTGCGAGCCAGGCGCAGGGGAGGCACCCAGCGCCCCGGGACCCCCACCGCCCCCCAGCTCCTGATGAGGCTTCCCCTGGTCTAATGATGCACCCATTTCTTGGGTATTCTGCTACAAAATGTCCTCCACGCACTCACGTCTCCGTTAATACAGTAATCCTTAGTGGAGAAACTGAGGCACGGAGCCGTCTCCCCTAAGATTCACCCCAAATGGAGCCGTAGCAGCCTTGCAGTTGACCCTCCCCAAAGCAACACACACACCCCCACATCCACATTTGCCGGGGCCGCCCCGTTTCCCCCCTCGCTGGAGCTGCACTCCCGGTCGCAGCGCACCTGGGCTGGGCGGCGGCGGGTTCCGGCGGGCGGGCACTAGGGCCGCGGGGGCCGCTCGGCGGCGGCGGGGCCGCCCGGGGAACGCAGCGTCGGCTTCGCACCGCACCGCACGGCCTGAGCCGCGGTGCTGCTGGCTCCGCCCCCCGCCCAGTCCTTATATCCCCTCTGGCCACGCCTTCACAACACACCCCGCCAATCGGGATGGGGGGCGAGGCCGGGCACGCCCCTTCCCCGCGAGGGGCGGGGCCTGCGCAGGCAGCGTTTGTGCAGCGCCGAGCACCGGGGCGGGGGGGCTGCGCTCCTCTGCGGGCTTCGGCGTTCCCGGGGTGCGAGGGGCCCTTTACAATTAGCATATAAATGAATAAATAAATAGATATGGATTTGAAGGGATTCTAAGCTGGCTGGGCTGTATCAGTTTGGGGGAGAATGCTTTATTTTAGAGGAAAAAGCCTGCAGCAGGGTCTGAGTACAACCCACACCAAAATACGACTCGGTATTTGGGTACCGGTATAACGTACTGTATAGATGCTGTTATATAAACCAACGGTATTGCAGGGTACGAGTCCTGGAGAACCGAGGCAATACTGTATCTACATAAGAGGAAAACAGAAACTTTACAGAAAATCGCTTTCTGTGTGGAATGGAAATGCGTTTGAGGACCCAAAGTGAGCCCACTCTAAGTGTCAAAACTGCACTCTGGAGAGACGCAAGAGCCTCGCGGTGAAAGGTGGTTTGGTATTTGCGATAGCTCAAGTGTTAGTCATTTATTCTCACTCCCAAATTCAGTAATACTTCAGGACAGAGTGCTGCAGCCTGGCATGCCAAGGGTTTGCAATAAAATCTTGCAGTTTGAGTGCAGCTGCAGGAAACAGCATTTTTGGGGGGTGATGCTTTAGCCATTTTAGGGTTTGGAGACAGGAGGGAGCTCATGTCCCAGCCCGGGGCGGTTCAGGCACAAGATCTTCATGCAGTGGGGTTCGTTCTTCCCCCAGCCTGTGATTTTTGTTATTAAGCTGCAGTTACTCGTTAAGCACTGGGATGAGCAGCCACCTCCAGGAGAGGCAGCGCTGGGTTGCTCCAGGAGGACATGGATCTCCCCACACAGCCCACGGGGCTGCATAAGGGCTGAGCTGCCCCTGGGGCTGTGTTTCCCTGCAGGGCAAGCCCCCCCCCAGCTTGAGGATGCCCTGGGTGACCCAGGTCCCCAGATGCCCTCACCTGGTCCACAGAACAAGGCAATACTCCTGCCATCACCACTGGGATGGGTGCCTTCCCGTATGCGTGCTCCCAGGAAATCAGCCAGTACAGCTTCGGGAAAAACCTTGGCACCACAAGGCTGTAAATAAATTATTGATTTTCAAAGTCTATCCCAGAGGTTTAAGGACCAACCCAAGAGCATGTGTGATCCAGCTTGGGACCAACTTGCTCCAGCTGTGCCTCAGTTTCCCCATTGATGATACTGACTCAGCGCTTTCCAGGAAAGGAGCTGGCTAAAGGCTGTGATGGACTTTGAATATACAAATACCAACTGATGGTTTAAATAGCCACGTGGTTGCTTTATGCCCAGCATTAGGCTTCAGTTTTGTGCCTCGTGATCAGGTTTGATCAGTGGGTTGATCTTGGGGTCCCTGGGACCCCCCAGGTCAGCCCTGCTGGGAGCATATGCTACCAGCCCCACAGGCTACAAAGCATGAAGAGCCCCAGGGCACGAGCTCAGGAGATTTTTCTGGCCCAGAAGTGAAAGATAGAAAGGCTAAAAATGGGGTTCTTCAGACCTGAAAAGTCACTTTTGTTTTAGTGAAACTGTGTCATTTCTCAGGTTCCTCCTCAAATCCTTCCTGAGAGATGTATCCCTGTACCCTAAGTCTCTCTAATAATCTACAGAGCAATAAGAATATATTGATATAAAATTATATTCTGTAATGGAGTATATTCTTCCCAGCTGGTACAGGATGGCTTTGTACCCCACCAAGCCTAAGTGGGCTAATTGCTTTAATTAATGATAGAGCAGAGATGAACAAACACTTCCTGGTCCCTGTGTGCAAGGACACCACTCACACCCACGTCTGGAGCTGCTTTTTAAAGCAGATAGCACCGGGGGTGCGATGCTGCGCCCATAGCACTCAGGGATGAATCGGGGTTCGCTGGTTCAGGGGAGATCAGCCTCCTCATGCAGATGAATTACAGCCCCCAGCAAGAGGGATCTTGCTCTGCTTGTCATCCCAAAGCCAAATCCATTTCGCCTTAATGACGCGGCGGGAGCAGTGCTGGCGGCACAGAGCAGGCAGGGGCGGTTGATGGAGCAGTCGGACTGGTTTCCCAGGGCAAAGCCTGTCCTGGGCGTGTTGAGGAGAGGAAGATAAATTTCATTTGTATTGATCAAAAATCAGTTGTTTTAAAAGCAAGCAGATGACAAGATTTGGATAGATTTTCTCTCCAATTTTCCTCTAATTAGAACCTCTGAGTTGACTGCAGCTCTCCTTACAGTTTGCTTTTGAGCAAGGTTTCTGTGTTTTCCTCTTTTTTTTAAAAAAAATGTGAGCCTCTGGGCTCCATGTTACAGCTGGCAACTGGCTTTTATTATCTGCTGGTTGTGTGTGCTGTTGGGAAATCACCTTTCGTGTCACATTTTGTAGTTGGCAGAAACATCTGGAAGGCAGCAAAGGCTGCAGAGCTGAAGGAGCTGCTGCCTCTGGACACCACCAGCACTCATGGGACATCACAGATGGGTGTCAGCTAATGCTGGGGATGATGGGGCACCCCAGTGCCCAGCCAGTGAGGGTTAATGCTGCTGCCACATTCCCTCTGAGGATGTGACACCCCAGTGGCTTCAGGAATGTGGTCAGTGGTGAGAAAGTCGCCCAGCAGCCCCTTCCCCACCACCAAGCACCGCAGCACACAGCAATTTCCCACCTGAACGAGAAGGCAGTGCTCACTCCCGGCACAGCAGATATGCAGACTTGAGCTCTCTATAGTGCTGCAGGGCCTGATCCTGCACCACTGAGGGTTTTGCTTAATTCTCTCTCTGTGGAGAACCTCTCGCTGCAGAGGAGGGAGCAGGCACGACCCTCCTGTTTTCCCGGCTGTGTCAGTGCCAGGTTTGGGATTCAGGCAGCAACCGCCCAGTGCAGGCAGCTGCTGCCACCTATGGATAAAAAATAGCCAAAATGTTCACCCCAGATACTACACGAGGGCCATCCTCTCCTCTCTGCCCGGAGCCTTTGCAGCCACACTGAGGTCAGAGCAAGAGCAGCTGTGAAACCAAACCCATGGTCATGTTGTGGCCTGACACAGATATCCGCGCATCTTCCTCTGCCTGCAGGTGTTCAAGTTGGAAAGGGGATGTCCTGGAAATGCAAGGAGTGCCTTTCCTTAGGCACGACACGTGAGCAGCGCATTTTACCTGTTGGCTGGAAATTGCGCTCTGCCTTTCTGGGACGTAGGCAGCAAAGTGACCCAAGTGCTACCTTGGCAGGAGAATAAAGCAAAGTCAGAGCAGGGCATGCACCACTGTCCCTGTGGTGATGGGAACAGCTCTGCTGTCCTCACCTGCAGCTTGTGCGAAGGGGTGCAGGAATCCAGGGCTGATTTTCCAAAAGGCTCGGGGAATTGGCATCAGAGCCCTCCAAAATTCAGAGTCTGATCTGCAAATATGCACATTGTGGAGAGAATTAGGTAGAAAATCACAAACTGCCTGATTTGCCTATGCAAAAGGGCTGTCTCCAGTTTGGAAAAAGCAGTGAAGAGAGATGACCGCTGCTTGCTGCAATCCAGAGGCTTTAAGTGAACTTGGCCCCACGAGTTCCTGACTTTTGGCCCATCTGTTCCTCTGGGCAAATTGGAAAATCATCTTGCAGAAACCAGTAGCAGTGCAGAGCAGGATCCATCTCTCTACAGAAAACTCTTACACCGGCATCTCCTTCATGGGATCGGGGGAGATTTCACTATCATTCAGTGAATTCAAAACATACGCAAACAAATTCCTCACTAATATAAATCCTTGGGCTTTGATAGGGGTTGATTCAGCCACAAATTTTCTCATTAAGATCTCTGATCCTTATTTCTCCCTTTGGATGCATCCAAAGCTTATGCTGTTAGCCAGGTATCTCCATTAACAGCCCTTCGACTAAAGCTATCAAAGATATTGGCAGCCAGGGCTCTGTTCGCTCAGTGGCTGCGGTTTAATAAGAAAAGCCGTCCTCAGGATTAATGCAAGCTTTTCCTAACTCAGAGATGTGCACGGCTGCCAGAACAAACACATCAATCTGTTGGAGGTTGATATGGCACCAGACTCCCTTGCTGTAAAACCAGTGCGGTCCAGGAGCTCCCTAGCATCCTGCAAACAGCATTAAACCAGAGGGAAGAGGTGTCTTATCTCACTTGGACTTGACCTAGATCAGGGTCTATCCCCTCCTTGGCATACAGGGAGATTTACAAGATCAGCTTCTCACAGCCCTCACAGATGCTGCATCCAGGCATCAGAAATGTCAAGGTGTCCCTAAAGAGATGCATTTGAAGTGGTGTTTTTCTCCTCCCCTGGCATTAAAAAAGATTTCAGAGCATGGAAAAGTTCATCCTGGCTGCTTCCCAGATGGACAGCGGCTCAGATTGAGCAGTTTTATCCTCCACAGCCTCTTCTCTGCCAGTGGCATCTCAGAGAGCTGGAAGAAATAAAGTAGTAATATTAAAATGACAGTGGGGAAGGTGAAGACCAGTGCAGGAGTTAAAATCTTCAGAGGAAATCAGAGTTTAGATGAGGAGCTGCTGTGTTTTACCAGGGGATGTGCACTCAAGGGCATCTTACAACCCCTGGGGTGCTGCTGAGCTTGGAGAGGTGGGACGAGGGAGCAGAGTTGGAGGGTGCTGGAGGATGAGTTTCTGGTAATTTTCTCTCTCAGACCACCACCTCTCTCTCAACCTGGCTGACTTTGGGCCAAGAGCCTGCAAGCTGCTTGCTGGGGACATAGAGGTACAGGGTATGTGTGTGTTGTGGTTTCTTAAAGAAAGGGGTTAAAAATCAGCCCAGCCTGCCAGGCTGATCTTTGTGCTGGCACACACCGAGGCTGGCTGGAGGGCAAAAGGTGGTGGACGGGTCCCCTGGCTGCGCGGGGCTCCCAGCTCATCGGGGATTTATGCCACATGCAGAGATTTTGCTCCCCTGTGTCATTGCAACAGGATTCACAGGTTAAGGTGCCACTACCCAGGCCAGGTAATGCAGCCGGGGGTGGCCCAGCCCCTCCAGGGCAATCTTCCCCTGCTCCCCGCACTGCTCAGATGGCCCCGGTGCCTCGGAGCCTGGGGACATCTCTGCGTTGCGTTCCAGTCTAAATGCTGAGCCTTAGCGACATCCGCTGCTCGTATGTGGTGTTTTAATAAAGGATGGAGAGTTATTAAGGCCAGTGAGTTACCACCAGAGGAGGGATTGCACCCCATGAATGCACGATGTCCAGCCATTATTAAAAAGTGATTAAAATGGGAAGTTGTTCTGCTGCGCTCCCAGGAGAATGTGGGCACTGGGAGCTGACGTGGGAGCTGTCTCGGCACCCACGGCTCTGGAGGCTTTCCACAGCAGAGCTGAGTTTTAGGTGTGAATACCTACAGCCACCGGCAATGGAGCATGGCTGCTGTAGGGTGGAGGGATTTCCCCATCTCAACCCCATAACTCAGCTCTTTGGTGGACAAGGGGTTTCTGGAGGAGCATCTCCATGGCACACCTGGAGTCGCGTACTACCACTCGCGCCTGGGGTGGATGGAGACAGTTTCAAAGGCCTTTAAGCATTGTCCCTTCAGCATTGCTATCTTGGATCACCTCAGGCACCCAATGGCTGAGGCTACACCGAAACCCTGGGGCGCAGGTCCCGGCAGAGAGAGCACGGTGACGGATCCTTGGGTGCAGCCTGATGCAGCCCATCTTGCACAAAGCACACTGCTGTCCCATCAGGGATGACACCAGACACCATCCCCAGTTGGCTGGGTGGCTGGAGGGCTTGGGCATTTTGTTATCACCTCCAAAGTTTATTTTTAAACCTCTGGCTCCAATTTAAAGGTATCAGCAGCATGCACTGAATGCAGCACCTCAAAATACTCCCCTCCTCCTCCTTCCAACACCTTTCTGTCCCATAATTTCTGTCTTCATTGCCACTACCCAGGTTTACAGCATGAGCATGAGCTCATATTGAAAGTTTCATGAAATCTTCACCTTGGGCTGGGAGCGCTCCCAGGCAAACATGCAGAGAGAGGCACGACACACATTGACACAGGGGCATGGAAAGGTTGACCTCAAAGCCAACCCCATGTAAACATGCTCTAGAAACCTCTGGGAGATGCAGCAGGGAATCCCAGCCTTCACAAAGCCTCCAGAAATGGTGTGGAAGGAGAGGAAAGCCTGACCATGGGAAGAAGGAAACCTAACAGTGTTCACCCTTTCCATAAAGCCACCCTTTAGAGGACAACCACTGCCCTACACGTCTCTGATCTGCTCTTCCAATGGCTGTTGCATGAGGCCAGCACGAGGCCCTGCATTTCAGGGAAAATATCTCTGTTGCTTTGCACACGAAGAAGGAAGAAAATAGCAATTTATAGCCTGTGCCTGTGTCCAGCCCAAATTTTCCCCAGTGAGAGCAGGACTCCTGGGGTGACATCAGGGCAGGCATCCCTCGTGGCTGCTGTCTGCTCTGCCCAAACCCCTGCCTTCAAAGGAGACCTGATGCATTTTATAGCAATGAAAACACAAGTGCTCAGTTAGCTGAATGCGTTACTCACGGGAAGATACACCCCCAGCTGAAGGCAAATTCAGGCAGCCAGCCTGGTGTGTTCACATCCCAGATACATACAAATTACCGGCACTGCGGATTATTCACGCTCCCAGTCACATCATGCAGGGCCTCTTTGGAAACAACAACAAAAAAAATCTCAGTTATTATGTCTGGGCAAATGGGAATTTTAGCAGAGCTTAAAGCATCTGCTGCTCACTCAGGGTTCGAGGGGCTGGCTGGGGTCAAGATGATGATGAAAGGGGTAACAGGCACCTGCCATGCATGTGTGCAGCCTGCCCGTCCCTTCGCAGGGGGTGTCTCTGTTTTCTTGAGTGATCCCAAATATTTTGGTGATGGTTTTTGGGGTGGGGGAATCAAGCCTAAATAGGATGTATGGGAATTGTTTCAACCGGGGTCTGAATCTGAAGCCAGATGGATGGAGGCAAGGTGCTAAACTTCAGCCGCCCCCGGATTTTGCCTGCTCAGGTCTCTTGTTTTACATAGCTGAATATTTAAGGACAGATTGCCACTATTTTCCAGGAGGAAAAATGGTTCCACTCAGGTGTGACAATTGAACTTGATGGTCCACAGGGAGCTGGCCAGACCTGGGCGCACAGCTGTGGCTTTAAGCTTCTCGGAGGCTGGGCATAAGGTGGCTTAACCGAGCTGGGATTAGCCAGGTCTGACAGCTCTCTTTCCTGCTCACGTCCCGTACTATTTATAGTCTGATGGCCCATCAGGCTTCATTTTGTTGTAGAAGTAAAGCACAGTGCACTGCCTGTTTCTCTTTTCCCTGGCTGGGAAAAGGGGTGAAAATTCAGATTCTCTTTACTGGAGAAGGAACGGAGAGATGAGAGTTCTGTCACACACTCGCCTGGCCCGAGCAGCAGAGGGATCTGGGGTTTACTCCATCTCTGTGAAGGCTGAAGTCTTCATTAGCAAAGGCAGCCTCTGCCCACAGCCCTTGAATAAAAAGGGGAGATTATTTCTTGGCAAAGCACTAAAATATGGATAGGAAGAATAAGAGACTTATATACCCATCCCTCCTATGCGTTACCGTGCTTGGTGTCCATCCCCATTACATCTAGACTCAGGGTAATGCCACCGTTCCTAGGTCAATCCCTTTAAATGCTGTCTGAGAGCCTTCCTCTTGGAAGTTTCTTTTTATTTTTTTCTGGCACTGAGTGCCTCTTATGTTGCGCAAGGAATGCTGCATATAAGTAAAAGATATCTTTCCTATCATATATCTAAGAAAATATCAATGAACTATAACATTCAGAAAAAAATAAAGTCTTCCTTTAAACATTAACGAGAGGTTAGTAGCTTCTTAATCTACATGATGTGTAAGTTTTTAACCCTTATAATATGAAGGCAAGAGTACCTTCATAAGAGTACCTAAGAGTACCTGATTTAGCTGTTAAATTCACTGGAAGATGGTCTGGGCCATAAAATTGGTCATAGTTTAACTCAAAATTAGCTTTCTTCTGACCTATATTTGGCTTTGAGACACAGAAAATTTTGCATTAGCCTTGTAGTTGCACAGCTGACACAGCTATAAATATTCAGACCACTACGTGATTTTTTTTATGCAAAGAAAGTTTCATGGTATTACCGAAGGAGATTACTTACGGTTTCCTTTTCCTCCTAGGACTCGAACCCCATCTCCTGTTAAATGAGATGAAGTTAATAAACCAACATATGTGTTACAGGTGCAGTAATCTGTTTTGCTCTATTTGTCCCTTGCTTTGCTGCTTGCTCCTGGGCTAAGGCATTTCCAGTGAGGCAGAAATGTGGGTCAGTGCCTGCAGGGCTCTGCCCAGGGATGCGTTTGCCCCGTGCGCCGTGCAGAGACCCCTCTCCTCCCAGCACATGTGGGAAAACAGCCCTTCTGCACCACTGGCCCCTTTGGGGTCAGAGCAAGGGCTGTGGTACTTGGTGGCCCTGGGCCTCCCTCCAATTCAAGCCCTGTCCCTTCACCCCCAGGCTGCCAAGGGGGAACCCACAGAGGTCCGAGCCCCACTTGGCCTCCATCTACCCCACTCCCCCTGGATCAGGACTTCCATCATTTACCCCCTCTTCCGAAAAGCCCTTCCTTCCATCTCCCTCTATTCCTACACCTTCCTCCCATCCTTCTATCTCCAGCCCCTCTGCCTTCCCCATCCCTCCAGCTCCCCCATCCTTCCAGCTCCCTCTCATGCCTTCACCTTCCATCCCTATGTCTCCCCGTGTCTCTCCATGTTTCATCCATTCACCTTCCTCCCATCCCTCTATCTTCCATCCTACTGTCTCCCTCCGACCTCTGTCTTTCATCCTTCCATCTTCCCATCCCTCCATCTTCCACCTCTTCATCCGTCCCCCACCCCTCCATTTCTCCCATCCCTCCACCTTCCCTCCCTCCCAGCCCCGTCTCCCGTCTCTCCCCCCCCCGCCGCCTCGCCCTGCTCCCTCCCTTCCTCCTTTCCTCTCTCTCTCTCTCTCTCTCCCCCTCCCTTCTTCTCCTTCTCCTCCTCCTCCTCCTCCTCCTCCTCCCCCCGGCGCGCCTCCTCCTCCCCCGCCCGGTACCGCATTGCCGTAGTGCGGGGGGGTCGCTGCATTGCGCTGCCGCCGTCAATAGGTGGGCCCCTCCCGGGGAGATAAAGCCGCCGGAGCCCAAGCTGGCAGCCTCTGCCGCCCCGACCGCCGCTCCGGTAAGAGCTCCAGCCCCCCCCCCGGGCCGCGCCGCGCCGCGCCGCGATGGGGCCGCTCCGCAGCTGGGGGGGACCGGGCTTTGGGGGGCGGGTTCCTGCCCCCAGGGGCTGCGGGGGTTCAGTGCACCTTCCCCCCCGCCCGCCGTGTGCATGGGGTGCTGCTGGTGCTGCCAGCCCATGTTGGGGGGGGGGGGTACCCCCGGCAGGGAGGGAGAGGATGAGGCTGGGCCATTCCTTCATCCCGCAGGTGCCTCTTCCCGCAGGTGGGAAATAACCCGCTCCCCCCTCCCCAGCCTTTAGCTCCTTGGGGAAAAATAAAATAAATGCCCGGTTCCCAAAGCGCCCCCTCATCTCCCACCCTGGGTGCTGGGGTGCGCCGGGCAGAGGGACCCGCAGCCAGGGCTGGGCGCTGCCGGCGACCGGGATCTCAGCGGAGCTGCAAAATGGCCAGATCCAGGCTGGAGCTGTTCAAGGGCAGGGGAGGGACCGGGCAGCCGGGGCCCTTGCTGCCCAGGGGGGCTTCTCGCGGGGGACATAATTGCCCGCATGACTGAATCGCTATTAGAGCAGCAAACTCTTCCTGACCTCCTTTAATTTTATGGGCAGATTCGTAAAATTGGATTTTATTAGACGTCAAATTAAAGCTCCTAATTGTGCCGGGTTTGTGTAGCAGCTGCAGAGCCATGGTAACGCTGGGAGATGCCAGAACAGTTCCCCGGATATATCGATTTGTGTTTTTAGCTTCCTCCCTCTGTTTCATCCAGATTCATGGCAGCAAAATATAATGAACACCCCCCTACACTGGCAGGCTCAGCCGATGCCACCGAGCTTTCGGCAGCCCCGCTATTTGCAGCCCTGCTCGGGGGAGCGGGCGAGGGCTATTTTTGTCCGCCCCATTTTGCAGACACCATGTTGTCACCCGAACCGTGCGCAGCTTGGGAGCGGTGAGGGCAGCCTGCAGGGACGGGCACCCACGGCTCCTCCCAGGACACCCACGACACGGAGGAGATGCCCTCGGGTTTGGAAAGACCGAGAAGGCAGCAGTAGCAGCTCTGAGCCAGAGGAAGGTTTTCTGGGGAGGAAGGGCACCTTTGAGGCACCGATGACGTAGCCCTGGGAACTGGGGGTCTCCAGGAGGGTGGTGGAGGGCAAGACGATGAAAAACGTGGCGTCTTGCTGAGACTTGGAGGCTGTACGTGGCGGCCAGAAATAGCCCGGCTGGCCTCCTCCGGGGGCGGGCTGGCTCCATCCCAGCACGGGCAGAGCTGCCAGACAAGGCTGGGCACCCCCGGCCGGGATGGGGCGCATGGTCCAGAGGGAAGGTGGGGTGAGGGGAGGAGAGGACAGCCATCTCTGATGGGCTGGGAGGGTGCTGTCACGGGGGCTCTTTTGACACGTCTGCCTCTTCCCCCGCAGCCTCCCCAAAAACGCAGCTGCATTCCCACAGCCCTCCCCGCCGCCACCAGCCCCGCGTAGCCCACCAGCATGGGGAAGGAGAAGACGCACATCAACATTGTCGTCATTGGGCATGTGGACTCTGGGAAATCCACCACCACCGGGCATCTCATCTACAAATGCGGGGGTATTGACAAAAGGACCATTGAGAAATTTGAGAAGGAGGCTGCCGAGGTGAGGAGCCCGTCCCCTGGCATGCCCCGCACTCCCCCCCGCAGTCATGCTCCACACTGATGCCCTGCAAGTGTCCCACGGGCAATACTTCCCTTTTCCTGGTGCTGCCCTTCCCGTACCTTCTCCTTCTCCCTTTGTTCCCATCCCTTTTTTTTTTTCCCCTCTGTATCCTTGGGTCTTCCTGACTCTTCTGGCCTTGGGAAAATAGGCCATTTGGGTGCTCGCCACCCTCTTCTCCAGAGCTGAGGGACTCCCTGCCGCAGGCTGTTAATGAGGGCAGGGGCACGGTGAGGTTTGCAAGACGGGCATAGGGTTCTGAAAGATCCACAAACCATAGTGCTTCAGGGCATGAAATTCCTTCTGAATATTGTGCACAAGGAGGAAAACCCGATAATCCCTCACTGCCTAGTGCAGGACTCTCTGAATTTCACTCTGAAGCATCTATTTCCAGTGCCTGCTGGGGACAAGGTGGAGCATCAGCTGGACCACTCGTTTGATCCAGTTTGTTAAAAACCCCATTCTCATTTTTCTCAAGCATACGGCCTGATATGTAGCTTGACTGGTATCCTTTAATATAGAAAAAGCTGGCATGAAGTATGAGCATTTCCGTTAAATCCTTTTGTTTAGCTGTTATAATGGCGACATTTGTAGCAATATAACAGTGCATGTATTTAGCAGACTGTCACACAATACAGCACCACCCAGTACCTCCAATGTGGCAAACAGAGATTAAAGAGAAAGAAAAAGATGAATTGGAAGCTCTCAGAAATTAATGATGGTAAATTCTAGAGAGGTGGGTGAGCCAGGAAAAGCCTGGCTGTGTTATTGATAGGGCATATCTGGTCTTGCAGAAGATGGCTTGTCATCATCATTCCAGGAATCTTTAATGCAGATATCCCTCAATTTATTTAATTTCTTTTTGTTTCTGGACAAGATCTCACATTTCAATGGAGGGAAAAAAAAAGGTTTACAGAGCTGCCACTCTTGATTAGATATTTTGCTGTCTGTCTGTCTTAACCCTTTGAATTTGCTGATAGCATCCGAGCTAAACGACTCATTTTTGTGCCTCGCTGTCAGCCCTTTTTCCTCAACCCTTAAGCAAAGAGCTTCTTCCTTCATACAAAATGATTGCTGATATCCTTCCATCTTTCCCCTCCTTAGCTAGAGATCGGATATGGCGTGATTAGGTTATTGTAGATGTGATTGCGGCTATTTTAATTGAACAGACACTTTCACTGACTTGCCAGAATACGCGAGGACTGGAAGCTGCTATTAATAGCCTATTGACTGAGCTTACAGACTCCATTTTCTGATGCAGGGCTGAGGAAGGGTTTTCTTCCATTAGGTGGCATTCGCAGGAAATGGAGGCCTGCGTGCACCCAAAAAGCCAACAAAAACCTACGGTCTGATTTTTTAAGAGAAAGGATCATTTTTTCTTTTTGACTAGGGGCAGAGGTAACAGTATCTCCGAAAGAATAGTTGTTCTATTTAAAAAAACAAATATCAGTATTTGTGGTCTCCAAATAGAAAGCTGTCCCTCTGCTGGGGTTCAATCAAGGAAAATCAGGCTGTTTCTGGCACTGAACAGGGAAGGTATTGTGCAAAGCTAGATAATACCCTGTGGTTTTTTTTTCCAACAACAGCTCTGGGTAACTGAATATACCCCATGAAAGGAGGGACACTGTTTGCTAAATAAAGGGTCTCGTTTGTCTTCAAGTTACATATGATGCTGAGTTCTGGGGGGGCTTCACACGAGATGACCGGCTGTTTGCGTGCATGGTTGCGGGTGCCTGCGATAAGGTGCTGATTGTTACTCAGCTCCTGCGGGAGAGCCAGGGGTCTGCTCTGTGCCTCAGTTTCCCCATCCAGAAGTGAAGGAATAGGCTGCTAATGGGTGAGAAAGGCTGTGGGATGTGCTGATTGAGCTCTTGCCCGAGAACTATCCATTATTAATGCGTTGCACAAAATGTGCCATTCCTCAGTGTCTCTCTGCCATTTCCAGCAGTAAATGAGCACACGCTAACAACCCCCTCTTTTCCCCTGCCAAGAGAGGGGTTCAATGTGCCTGCTGAAAAGAGTTAACCTCTGAGCTCCTGCTCTGCCCCCCCCCCCCAAGCTTGATGCCAGGAGGATGCTTAGGAGCAGAGATTTGATTCTGGATCTTTCCACGCCCCCCCCCCCCCGACTGCCCTTCCTGCAGGTGCGACAGCTCGCAGCTGCCCAGCTGGGATAGGGCATCACCCTTTTGACCTGGTGTCCCCTCCAAGGAGGGGGAGCCTTGCCCCTGGCTTTAGGATTTTGCCCATAATCCTCCAGAGCAAGCTGCAAAGTCATCGCAGCGCTCAGCTGTTATGTAAACGGGCCAGCACCCTTAATTCCTTGTGCTGGCCGGGCACCGGGCGGGAGTGCGGGAGCCAGGGGCAGACCAGCCCCCGGGCAGGGCAGGTTCAGATGTGATGCTGCATTAGGCTTTTTGGCGACGATCATCACTGAAGCGTTCGTTGACCACGATCAGGAAGCGCTTCCCTCTGGACAGGTGATTTATAATTGCCCATAATGAATTTTACGCATTGATTCTCCAGAAGAAACTGCAGTTGTGGAGAACACCAGGATGGATGGACGGGAGCAGGGTATTGCAGCTCTGTCCTTGCACAGTGGTGAAAGCCCATTAAATCATCTGCAAATGACCTAAATTCCATTTTCCATCTTAAACAAAACCTTGTATCTGAGGCTAAGAGCTGATGATCGATGCCCATTAACTCTTTGCTTTGGCTGGGCTCCCCAAACTGCTCTGACATGGTCAACAAGAGGTGGTCTTGTCCTGCCCCATCTCCACGGTCGCAGGATCCCAGCTCACACTGGGTGCACCATCTCTGTGCTGGGTCGGGGGGAAGTCTGGCTCTCCCTGGTGGCATGATGTCAAAGGACACCAACCCAAAGGAGAAAGTGGCTCAGAAGTGACATCATGGTTTTACCAAGGAGTGTGCTTTATCACAGGACAGAGAAATTTACTGTAGCTGATCTCACCCAGCATGATTTTATGCATTACAATGTTGGCTGAGATTTTGGCCATTTGGCAACAACAGTTGGTCTGGCTGCAGCTCACAGTAGCTTTTCATGTGAATTCGCACACTCTGTGGCAAAAATCAATCACATTTCTATTCTGCTCATAGCAACCATCTCACATTTCATTTTCTTTTAACCCATTCCCCTCCTACACCTCTGTCAGTTATAGGCTCACTCAATCAGCAATGCCCTTTCTCACTAACCAGCTGTCTCACAGGTTTGGTTAACAGATTAAAATGCAACATTAAGAAGCTTTTCACCATTGCTGTCTAGTTCTGTAGCAGCATGACTTCCCAGAAGTAGTGCAGGACCGTGGTGTTTCATGGAGGAGATCTCATGGGTCACTGGCTCCAGCTCCTGCCCATGCAACCCCACTCACAAATTCACTTCACAGCTCTTCTTCCAGCCTCTCCTCCATCCCGTTGAGGAACATGTCGACATCGATATCTCCTTTCACCTATATTTATTAGTACATAGATTATGGCTGACATTGAATTTAGGGAATTTTGCCTTCAATGTTTGCAATGTGACCCTCTGCCTACGTGAGCTACGGATGTGCCCCGGAGGGTGGGTTGCCAGCACCAGTGCTATGAGCTTGGGTTTCTCACTGCCTTTTGCCTTTGTGTTGGCCAGATGGGGAAAGGGTCCTTCAAATACGCCTGGGTGCTGGACAAGCTGAAGGCTGAGCGTGAGCGTGGCATCACCATTGACATCTCGCTGTGGAAGTTTGAGACCACCAAGTACTACATCACTATCATTGACGCACCTGGCCACAGGGACTTCATCAAGAACATGATCACTGGGACATCCCAGGTGAGAAATGGTGGCAAGGGGCACTGGAGGTGGGAGGCTGAGGCTTGCCAATGAGCCCAGGGTCATGTAGATGCTGTTGGAATCCTTCTGGAGGTGGGTAGTTGAGACATCAAGTGGCGTTGAGCAGGGTCCATGCAAGAGGCCAGATAACACCACGGGACCCAGCACGCCATGGTCCTGCACCTCCCTGGGCATCTGGAGAAAGGGCCTCCTCGGGCACAGAGAGGTGGTTACTCCACTCCACTTGCCCTCCTTGGAGGAGGTGGGGATGAATATGGCCTCTCTGGGAGGTGGGATGCTATGACATACAGGCCTTTGTGTGAGGGCGTCTCCCACATTGTTTTAGCCTCAGCCAGCTGAGGTATGCAAGAAATTTCCAACAATCCTTTAGGTTTTATTGGCTAAAGGAGACTCCATGGGTCTCTTCTCCTTTCTTTTTCTCAAAAAAGTTGTCTTTGTCCCATAAACCACATCACATTGCCAAACTCCATGGTCTACCCTTCCAGGGTAGGGCGGTTTCCCCTCATCGCACTGCAGGACATTCCTGCATCTCGCTGTGGTTGACAGGCACTGGACGAGCCTTGCTGAGTGCCCAGCGAGATTCCCATTGCGATGCCAGTTGTGCTGGGCATGGCTTTCCATCAAACCCATGCAGCTTCTGCTGTGGGCTCTGGGTACACAAGTAAGCCAGGGAACACAGTTTGAATGGCTGGAGTTTCATCCATCACCCAGGGAAATTATTTCCAAGACTTTAGCAGGGTTTTAGATAAGGCTTTAGTTGTGCATCCCTGGGTGACCAAGATGAGGTCATGCAACATGGAGGGACCCACCCTGGTTTCCAATCCAAAACCACGCACAGTTGGCAAGTCTGAAATAACACAGGTCAGTTTTGAGGTAGATCAGCAAGGTTATGGGTAGCAGCTGGCAGGGAGTCTGTCCAAGCCACAGATAGTGTTCATCTGGGACTTACTCAAAGCTCTCAGGAGTGTCAACAGAAGCCGTGCTCTTTGGGGGCAGAAGCAATTCATTAGCTCTCTCCTCCCAGGCTGACTGCGCTGTCCTGATCGTTGCGGCTGGCGTCGGTGAATTTGAAGCTGGTATCTCCAAGAATGGGCAGACTCGTGAGCACGCCCTGCTGGCTTACACCCTGGGAGTGAAGCAGCTCATCGTGGGCATCAACAAGATGGATTCTACAGAGCCCCCGTACAGCGAGAAACGCTACGATGAGATCGTCAAGGAGGTCAGCGCCTACATCAAGAAGATTGGCTACAACCCAGCCACAGTTCCCTTCGTGCCCATCTCGGGCTGGCATGGAGACAATATGCTGGAGCCCTCTCCAAATGTAAGTGTGCATTGTCTTAGACATTTCCCCCCACCCCGACTATCCTGACCCAGGCTATAGCTGACCTCCATGCTCTGAAAACCGCAGGCATGTTTCATGCACCCATTACGTGTAATGGCCTGTGCTGCCAGCATAGATGTGTTTGTCACGTAGCTGCGATTGCACCAAGCCAGGATGAATGGGTGCACTGTTCATGGGCGTGCTGGTTGCTGTACCGTGGCCAGACACCCCAGCAGCTAAATATGAGCATCTTCTGGAGATGATCTGTATAGCTTTGCTTCTGGGATGTGATTTGAAGGTTTCACATCATCAGACCCACGGTGACGTTAGAGCCGTCGGCAGCAATTGTCACTCTCAGCAGGAGCATCATGTGTGTTTTTAGGGCATTGTTTTCTAAGGCAAATAACACAATCTGGTTGCAGACTTGGAACGGCTTCCACCACACAGCCGCGCTCCTGCGTGTTGGGTATTGGGTGCCCTTCCCCATTGGTGCCATATGCCGCTGTGGTGGCCACACTCCTGGTTCCAGTGCCAGGATCTCACTTCTTAAGGTGACTTTTTCTTGAGGAGGCACCCAGGTTTCCAATGCCAAAATCATAGTTTCCGGGAGCATCCATTTGGGGCTGCTCCTTGTCAACTGATTTTTACAATGCCTCTCCCTCTGTGCCTTGGCAATGGGGATGGTGGGGATACAAAGGCAGGGTGCTCTGGGTGTGCCCTTGCCATTATTTCATATGACAGCAAGGGAGAAAGATGAGCTTGAAGAAGGATGGGGGCTTCTTGGCAGACAGGCTGACAATAACAGTTGTTACTTTGACGCTGTTTTTTTGGAGAAAAAGCTACCCTAGCATTAGTCTCCTAAAGAAATAATGGGCTGGAAAGTTCTGGCCAGAGGAAGGTCCCTGCTCTCCTGCTGGCTTCTGGGCAACCTTGAGCAAGTTGCTTAGACCAGAAACCCCTAGCAACCTCTTGTGAAACCAACAGGAAATTTGATGTGTAAAGGGGCTTTAGGACCTCACCTGTGCATTATGGGTCAGGGCTCTATGACGAAGGAGGCAACGTATGAGTATAGCTGCAATTGAGGGAGGTCAAGGGTTGCAAGCCTGAGCTAGAGGAGTGCTGCAATGCAAACTCACGCTGTCATGAAACACAGCTCGCAGCCTTGCACGGGAAAGGCAACTCACTTGGGGCTGGCTTGAAAGGAAGGAATTTTTTGGGGTGCTTGGGAGATTCCTGTCGCTTGTGGAGCAGAGCTGGAATAAAGGTCAGCCGCGGCCATGCCAAACCCAGCCACATAGTTCCTGGGTGCCTCAAATCAGGCAGGCTCCAAATGTCAGCAGCTGCTGGGCTGGGAAGATGATCCCAAACAATTCCCCTATTAATAGGCTGCAGAGGGGAGGCATGGAGCAGGATGGGGCTCGTTGGCCCTCTTCCTCTGGGCAGGTCTCAGAGCATGTTCTCAATGTGACGTGCTGCCTGAGAGAAGGCAGGGGCCAAAATAACTCTGCCCTCTGCTGTAAGGAGGCAGCTGGCTCCAGGGTGGGTTCCCAGGAGCTGCCTGAGCTGGGCAATTGGGAAGAAAGCCTGGCCAGAGGTCTGGATCAGCATGAGCTTTGCTGGAGAGAGTGCAGGGTCATCCCCATGCTGGGGTCCCCAGGAGGTCCCCATCCTGCCTTTGCCAGGACAGCAGCTTGGGATAGACTCCTCTTTCCCATATTGCACCCCATCTAGGAAAGCTTGAGCAGGAAGCCAGTGTAGATATCTCTCCTCTCATTCTTTGCCTGAAAAAGCTCTGATTTTTTTCACTCTCAATTTCTGGCAGGGTTTCAGCAAGGCGCAAGGCAGTCAAGTGACTTGTCTGTCTGTCAGGGGACTTACCAGAAAGTGGGAATTAGAGCCGTGACGTCCCTGCAGCTCCTGTCACCTCCGGGTGAGAGGAGGTGTGGTGGTACGTCAAGCTGGAGCCAGCTCTGCGTGGGAGACTCCAGCCCACATCCCTGTTGCACAGCAGCCCAAGGCCAGCTGCAAAAAATGACGGCTGGGCTGTGCTTGCATCAAAGTTTGACATTTAAGAGCTTTTTGACAAACGGGGTTTTACGTGAAGCCAGCTATCTGTTGCTGCAGCTGACAGAACTGGGCCACTCAATGTGGTTTGGGAGACTTTCACCCCATGGGATGCTGCAACCCAAACACACTCGATCTGCAGTGTGAGGGATCATGGTGGCCTGGGGCTGCAGCCTCAATGTTGGGGTGTGTGGGGTGTGTTGGGATGCTCACAGGCTGGGTAAAATCAAAGAAAGGTGACTGCTCTGTAAAATGCACTTGGGGTGCAAAAGAGTTGGAGCTTAGCTCTTGTTTACTGGGGCTTGAGCCTGCAGTTTAGCCTGCCTGGCTGCGGGGCTTGGTCAGATCCTGCTTGTGCTGTAGGGGTGGTGCAATAGAAATTGCTCTTTGGAAAGGAGATTTGGGGAATGCATAAGAGATGTTTTAATTGGGTGGCCCTAGGAGGCAGCACAAACCAGGTTTTGCAGATGCTTCTCACCCTGGGGCCATGCCAAGGTTTCACACTGTGGATTTAGTCCCAGAAGGTGTCAAAATGCGTCTTTATCTGATTCTTGGGATGTCAGAAGTTTTCTGGATAAAGCATTGAAAGGAAAAAGGATGGCTCTGACAGCCATGTGTCACGGGGTGGAGGTTGCCATTTCTCCATGTCCCCAAGCGGTGCAGGGGCAGAAGGATGGGAGCTGTGGGCACGCAGGTGGCCATCACCCTCGAGAGCAGAGCCCGTGGGCAGGCAGCCGCTGGGGCAGCTGCTCGCATGGGCGCCTGCCCGGCGTTTCGGGCCATGCGATAGCAGGCTGGGGGGGAGGTCTGAGTCATCCTGCGCATCACATGCGGCTCCGTCACCAGCTGGATGGATTTATCGTTTTGCCAAGCTGTTAGCCCAGCACTGGGGCTGGCTGCGTGGCTATAGCTGCAGTGCTCTGGGAAGGCTCCCTCTGCAAAAGTGTCCCTGGGATCCTCCAGCCTCTGTCACCAGGGAGGGCACTCGGTGTTGGACATGACCCTCCAAGGGAGGCTGACCTAGACACATTTGATGCAGACTGAATTCCCCAGATGGACCATCCTGTCCCCCCGCTCCCCCCCAAAAGAGGTGCAGATTGCAGGATAGGAAACCACCTTGACATAGCTGTGCCCTCCAGGGAAGGCTGTGAAAGCGGGGGCACTTTGGGGGTCCTGTTTCACGCCTAGCCCCAGTGCGCTGTGCCACTGGCGTTGGTGCCTAAGGGAAAAGCCATGTCTGTAACATGTGCAATGGAGCTGGGGCACATGGGCAGCGGTTTATATCTGAGTAGGAAAATATGGTCCAAACCTCTCTGTGCAGAGGAAGGGGGAATGACCCTGCAGACTCTGATCTCTGCTTGTTGTATCAGGGTTGTTTCAGACCCAGGACTGAATTTTTCTTGCCAGCAAGCCCCAGGCGTGGCCACAGCTTCCAGATATGCAGCATCACCCCAAGAAAGCACTGTGGTTCCCTGCATCAAACCATGGCCTCTGCTGAGCATGTTTCCCTACCTCTCTGCCTCTTTTCTGGCCTATTTTAGCTTCAAAGGTACAATTTAGGGCAGGAGCAGAGAGCATCTGTGAAAAAAGATCCTGCCCCTTGGCAGCCCTAGTGCAAGCGCTGGGTTTCCAGCATCCTCCCAACCCAGAATTTAAAAACCGAACCCTGGAGGGGTGATAGCAGGAGTGAGCAGGGAGAAGCATCTGTCGGGCTCGCTTTGAAGAAATTTCGTTCCCAGGAGTGAAAGTTGGGTGCTTTGTAGCTGGGACTTGGCTGGAGACCCTGTGGTCTCTGTGCTGGAGGCATCGTCACTGGAGGGCAGGATGGCTGGCATGGGAAGGCAGCATCCACAGATTGGTGTTGGGAATGGGGACTGTGAGTTTGCTGGATTTAACCACTTCCATCCTTTTTCTCCTATTATTGGATGTTTTGCACATTTCTAGGAGAGGGGGGGGAGATTGAGCAAGGGGGTGCAGATAAGCCAGCAGGGATGGTGGAGTGGAAAGAGCTCCCCAGCCTCCAGGTAAAGCCAGGACATGGCTGGACCAACTCCATGAAGGCTGTCCTAGTGGGACATCTCTCTGGGATCACCTCTGGATGCTGAGGACAGGCACACTCAGTGCATGTTGTTGCTGCTCTGTTTCCAGATGCCTTGGTTCAAAGGCTGGAAGGTGGAGCGCAAGGAAGGCAACGCCAGCGGGGTGTCCCTTCTGGAGGCCTTGGACACCATCCTGCCCCCGACCCGCCCCACAGATAAACCCCTGCGCCTGCCCCTCCAGGATGTCTACAAGATCGGAGGTGAGCAATGGTTCTGCCACTGTCCTTCTTCCCTCTGCTTTTACCAGAACCTTTGTTCCATGGGAATTTGGGAATGATGTTTCCAGGTATTGGGAAAGTGGAGGGATTGGACTCCTCAAACTTGAGATAATGTTGGGAAGAAGGGTGCTCCGGGGCAAAGACCCCATTTGAGACTGGGCTGTCTCGGGTTGGAGATAGACATGCCCAAAGGTGCCCAGGGACCACAGAGGAGCTGCGGGTTTGTGAGCTCTCCCGAGGGAACACACGGTGCCAAAATGGCTGCAAATTTGGGTGTCCCAGAGATCATGGCTGACAAGGCAAGTTGGAGGCAGCAAAAACGTGCTGGGGCCCAGATGAGGGACAAGGCCAGTGGGGAGGGACACTGGTGAGGCTGGTGCATAGCAGCTTGGCCACAGTCTGCCCATGATTCCCAAATGCTGGTGTCCATCACCAGCACCTCCATCTGCTGAGCTGGACCACGGCGCCAGCCATGTACGGAGTGCAGTGGCCGGCGCGTCTCCCTTTCCCTCTGGAGCAGCGATAGGGACACTTTTCTGAGCTATAAATACCCCGTGAGCTCTCTGACCTGCTGGCAGCAGCGGGCAGCCCTCCTGACTCACCCGGCTGCTGGATCAGGCAGGCACAGCCCTTTCCAGCCCTTTTCCACACTTTTCCAAGGACATGTGTGCAGCAGAAACCAGGCAGAGATTGAACATGGATTTTAGCAGGCTTTTTAATGCAGTCTTTTGTTCGCAATGGGGATGAAAGGTGGTAAGCAGGTCTGTGTCTTCTCCTAGCTCAGCTGGGGCAAAGAGATATGGTTTTACCATGAGGCAGGTCCTTAGAGAGCAGAGACACCCTGGGAAGTGGGGAGGTGGAGGCAGCAAGCTGGGTGTGGAGGAGCAGATGGGTCCAGCCGACCTCCCCAACCTCTTTTCAAGGTTGTTTCTCTTAATGATTCTTCACCTGACTCCAAAGGTGAATTTTCCCAAAGTCTTCTGATGACACAGGGGTGTAAAAGGTCCCCTTCCTTTAATCAGCCACCCTCGTTCCCTGGCACAGCTGGGCCTCATCCCATGCTGATGGTGTGGCCATCAGGGATGTGGAGCGTGTTGTTGCACACACGCCGTGACGTGCCCAGTCCTTCATGCAGGAGATGCCACAGCTGCTACAAAGGAAGAGCTTTCAGGGCACATGGATTGCTCTGGACCTTCTGATTATGGTGTTACTCCTTTTTCACAACACATTGGGTAGAAAGGACAGACTCGTGGTATTTTTGAAGACCCTAATGTTGATCTTGCAGCTAAAAATTGGGTGGTTTTGGGCAAGAAGCAAACATGGTCTTTGGTGAAAACCACTGGAGATATCTTGCTTTTGCTGCAGCCAGGCTCTGGCCCAGGGATATGCCATGCAGGTTACATTTTGCTCTGTCCTTGTCTCCACAGGGATTGGCACAGTCCCCGTGGGTCGGGTGGAAACTGGCATCCTGCGGCCCGGCATGGTGGTCACATTTGCACCTGTGAACATCACCACTGAGGTGAAATCCGTGGAAATGCACCACGAGGCCCTGAGCGAGGCTCTGCCTGGGGACAATGTTGGCTTCAACGTGAAGAATGTCTCCGTCAAGGACATCCGCCGTGGGAACGTCTGCGGGGACAGCAAGTCTGACCCGCCGCAGGAGGCAGCGCAGTTCACATCTCAGGTCAGCAGAGCTGGTGGTGCCACCATGCATGGTTTGCCACCGTCCACCGGCTCCCAGCCTTGCCCTGACATCACTCTGTCCCCCAGGTGATCATCCTGAACCACCCCGGCCAGATCAGCGCTGGCTACTCACCCGTCATCGACTGCCACACTGCACACATCGCCTGCAAGTTTGCTGAGCTGAAGGAGAAGATCGACCGACGCTCCGGCAAGAAGCTGGAGGACAACCCCAAGTCCCTGAAATCAGGCGATGCAGCCATTGTGGAGATGATCCCTGGCAAGCCGATGTGTGTGGAGAGCTTCTCCCAGTACCCACCTCTTGGTAAGGGAACGGCTCTTTTGCAGTCTCCCACGGAGGGGCATGAAAGCTCTGTGGGTGTACAGCTCACACCAGATGTGCTGAGCCTCTTCCAGTATCCCCCACCAGTTAGACTGGGGAGGGAGCTGAACATGTTTTGTTGCTCCCAAATGTGTTCAGGGTGCCAAATCTGATGCATGAACTCTGTTAGGGCCGGTGGGGTGTGATGAGCTCTCTGCTCAGCTGGATTTCCAAAAACAGGGCTGGGTTTTCCCTCTGAGAGCAATAGTGCCTTTTCTTCAAAGTTCCTAAACCCAGATAGTTTCTGAATGCAGAAATATTTTTCAGCTTCCCTATCTCTGCCCTAAACCACAACTGGTCAGGAGAAGAAAGAGGGAAGTTTGCTCAGCAGAGTACACCTTTTAATGCAGGGAAGTGCCGTGCTTTCCTTGGATGATGTTGCACATCTGGAAGCTTTAGCAATGCTGGGAGCTTGTAGAGAGCAGATGTGATTTAAGTTTAATAATTAGTTATTTAAAGAGAGAGGAGCATCAGGGCTAGCTTGGTGGTCAGAGCAAGAGCTGATGGCTCAGGGCTTGCTCCTGCAGGAACCTGCTCCAAGGACAGGGGTAACGCATGGCACCATGAGTGGTGGGTGTAGATCTCACCATCACCCACCCAGAAGAGCTCAGCCTTAGGGAAGGCAAGGCGGACGCATTTCACTCATGTCCCTCCGCTCTCCATCCCACAGGCCGCTTCGCTGTCCGTGACATGCGGCAGACCGTGGCTGTGGGTGTCATCAAGAACGTGGAGAAGAAAAGCGGTGGGGCTGGTAAAGTCACCAAGTCTGCCCAGAAGGCCCAGAAGGCTGGCAAATGAATCGTGGGCTCCCAGTGCATCGCGCAGAAACCATCCCTGACACCAGGACGCTGCCACCGTCTCCCCCGGGCGCATGTGTGCACATCAGCTTGTAAGAGTTTATATGTCAACGACTGGATGCTCACCATTAAGGTCCAGTGGAAATTCTTTAAAAGGAAAAGCATGTTCCAGCGTTTGTGAGGCTTCATGTTAATTTTACCAATAAAACTGGTACAACATCCACAGTGGAAAAAAAAACAAACAAAAAACAAAACAACAAAACAAAACAACCAACCCAAAAGGTGTGGAGCTCTGTGTGTGTGTCTGTCATTGAGAGGGGTTGGTTTTGATGGGTTTCGTGTAGTCCCACTTAGAGCAAATGGTGGGGACGGGCACAGGTGGGGCTGGGATGGAAATTTGGAGGAAGGAGGAGAGCTTGGCACCCATATTCATGGTGTCACCCAGCGCCCAGCCCTTCTCCAGCTCTTGCCCCTTGACTGATGCAGGTGTCTGGCCTGATTCCCCCAGCCTAAAGCAGAGACTGCTCTTACAGCAGTCTGGGTTTTGATATTCTCCTTAACCTGCTCAACCCTCTAACATCAATTATTGGGGCCTTTATTATAATTTTTTTCCCTGCAAAATAAGCCTAAGTTAACCTCCTAAACTTATGCCATTTAAAGAGCGAAAATAGCATACCCCATGCCTCCTGGAAGGCCTAGCAGCATCACTTTTATTCTTTATAATACTCCATCATTTTGGGACAAGTGGCCAAGGCTGCCTGCTCTCTACACCTTCCTTTGCCTCACACACGGCAGATGCCCCAACCCCTTTCCATTTCTCCCCAGCTGAAGCCCAGACATGACTCAGGACTCCCAGGAAGCCCCAAAACTCATGGTCTTTGCCCAGGATGGTGTCTTGGCTCACATTGCAAACTTGCAGCCCGGGGCAAGGTCTGTGCCTCTCCCCCCCCGCCCCGTGTCAGCTGCCCCAGTCCAAATGGTTGTGGTTGCTGGGTGGTTGCTGACCAAAATGCAGCAGCCAGGAGCTTTGAGGGTGAAAGTGTGGGAGCACTGAGCGTGGGGACGAGTGGGAGGTGGTACTGCCGGGCAGGGAGGTGGAGGGAGGAGATGTGAGGGTGCTGTTCCCACCCCGCCACAGCACTCCAGGGACATTTCCAAGGGACATTTCCTCCTTGAAGGTGGGTTTAGCAGTGTGTTGGGGCATCCTGAGGTTCGCTGTGCTCATGACTCAGCTTTTAGGAGAATCCACAGCACCAGGAGTGGATGCCATGCATGGGCTCTGTGAAGGATAGCATCATTCAAGGTCCTTCCCAGGAGAGCTCCAGAGGCACAAGCATCATTACTGTTTGTGTTGCAGGAGCCCTTAATGATCCTAATTAACATCTGGTGTTCTGCAGCGCTAAGTGCCCCCAGACAGAGCCTCAAGGAGCCGACACCAAGATGAATTACTGAGAACACTGCATGAAGTCTCCACCGCCTGCTCCTCCAACACCATCCCCATCCCATGTCCCAGTCTGACAGCAGACAGACAGGTACCGGCTCACTGAGCCGCATTCCCCAAAACTGTACGCACAGGCCACCGAGGCTCCTCATCCCTCTTCACACCCCCAGCAGCCACCAGTTTCATCCATAGAAATCAATTTGATACCCAAGGTCCTTGCAGCATTTGGGGTCTATGGAGTGCCGTGTCCTTGGCATGCCACAAATTGGAAAGGGACCTGGGGATCCCTCCAGGCATAGCACATCCATGGGAGGAAGCTGTTTTCCCACTGATGGTTTAATCTCATCTTCCAGCTCCTCATGCATTTTCCAGCTTCCAAGGTATGTCCTTGTGCCAGCACAGTGGACTTGTGCCACTTCCTGGGTATTTCCAAGCAGGGCAGGAGAACGTCAACATGTGCTTGTTTTTCCTCCATCCCTAAAAGCAGCAAGAACAGGAACTCCTGTGGGAATATCCCTCCCATGTTGTGCAGGAACCTCCAGCTCTCTGGTCCCTAACAAGAGCCAGTCCCTGGCCCAGGAAGAGTGGGGACAATCTTGGGGTCAGGTGAGGGACAAAGAAGAGCAGGCATAAAGTCTGTACCTGGTCCTCTATAGCTATTTTAGAAGCATAAACAAGTTTGACAAAACCAAAGCTATGTTTCCATAGAAATATGCCAGGGGAGCGATGAAAGCTGCTCTGGGAGCAATGCACAAGTGGTGCAGTAATTAACAGTGTAGTTGCAGAAAAGGAAAAATATAAAACCCAGAGGATTTAACTCAAACTTACTCATGGCTCACAGCAGGTCCAAATTTTCAGTCTCATTTCAGTGTGTTTGGTATCCCAGGTAATCTGCAGGATCAGGAGACAGGCCCTGAAGTGAGATATCTGCAGCCGCAGCATCCCCTGTTTTGGGAGGCTTGGGTCAGGCTCCGTAGAGAGTCAGAATAAAGAGAAATACCCTAGACTCACTTCAAAGCGTGAGGTTCAAAAAAGAAAATTAAATATGCTGAATTTCTGTGGATCTCAAATCAAAATCAAATGAAGTCATGACCTGCCTCTACCCAAACCTTGGGTTTGAAGACTCATTGTGGATCTGGGTTTTAGGACCAGATCAATGACCGGCCACGTGCAAATCATTGCCTGACCCCACAGGGCTTGCAGGCACACTGGGGATGATGCTTTGTTTGGCACGGGTGACCCATTTTGGGGTTCTACCAAAACTATAAGCCACCCAACATCACCCTGAACCGGGTCACAGATGGCTTTTGGCAAACCTTGTAGTGAACTCAAATTGATTCAAGAGCCATCAACACCATGTGAAAGCAGCTGGGTGTTGTGTGGCCTGTGGCAGGTGATATATAGGGCTGTGCTGGTGAGATGCATTTTAAAACATTGACTTCTCCTCCAGTTCCTCCCTGCCACGGCCAGGTGTGCTGGGACCTCACGACCAAGAACTCAGAGGCATGTTTTCCTAGCAACTTTTTTATTTTGGGGCTATTTTTCATCACTTTCCTCCCTGCAGACGCTGCAGTGGATGCTTCCCCTCTGTAGCAGTCTCAGCAATGCCATCTCGTGGAAACAGGGACAAAGTCCTTCTGGAGCAGCTGCCAAGGAGAGGAAATCCAGCCTCACATCCTACCTCTGCAAAGCCCGGCCCTGGCAGGCAGCGTGTCCATAGCGAAGTGAAGGGTACAGCCTTGGGAGCTGCAAAGTGCTTATTGTCATTTCTTTGGAAACCAGAGTTTGCAAATGTGATTATATTACCTGAAATTTAAAGCTTGCGGGGGGAAAGTTACTAGAGGTTGCAGGAAAGTCAAAGAGCATCAAGGCCGGCTCGCTCTTGAACGGCCGGTCAGCTCTTCAAGAGGGTGTTTGAGAAACCAACGGACCTGGCAGAGGAGGGAAGGAGGCTGGATGTGGACCAGCACCCAGCTTCCAAAAGGGGCATCATCTCCCCAGTGCAAGCACACCCCGTGCACAGGGTAGCACCGATGCCTCATTGGGGTTTCCTGGTGGGGAAGGGAAGACCCTGCGAACAGGACCATCCTCCAAAGTGTGAGTGGACACCTCTGCTTGGCCCCAGCCTGGTGCTGGCTGCGCTCATGGCACCCACTGGAGAAGGAGGAATAAGTAACTTCTCCTTTCCCACCTGCACCCCACAGGGCTCGTGTCTGGCTGTGGGCTGTTAATAATTTAATGTTAGTTTCCTCAATCCACTGGAGCTGATTGGCCGACTCAGCAGGCACTTTGGGCTGCTCTAAAAAATTTATAAGGCTTTTGCAAGACTGCGAGTGGAGTCCATGCTGCAGATGCTGAGCTGGGTGAATTCGAGCTGCCCGCTGCCCTTCCACACTTGGAGGCGAATTAAAGCATCAGCTGCAGCCCCCCCGCCCCGTCTGCCTGGGCACATCCCCGCAGAAACCCCGCGCAGGCAGCACGTCACCAGGCAGGCTGTGCGCCTCCGCTGCCCCCTTCACAAGGTGCTTCAGCCACCACTGGCCAAATCCTGCCCCAGAGAGGTACAAATTCAGGGAGGAGGGTAGCAAGCCAGGCTCTCTCCCAGCATTTTGTACCGTGTCAAGGCCCAAACCTGGGAGGATTTTCCTCATTTCCTTTAACCACCTCCCTCTGCATCCTCCTGTGTGAGTGATATCCACTTTTTCAGTGTGAGCCCGAGGTGTGTTCACAGCCGGAGGAGCACAAAGCAGCGGCTCTGGCCAGGGCGATGCACCGTGTCCCATCCTCCTCTTGGCCTGTGCCTTCACCCCTGTGCGAAGATATTGCTGATCTGAAGGAGAAACCCGAGCTGCAACGCGGCCAGCCAGCCCCTCCTGCCTGCCTGCCTCCGAGTGCTTGGGTATCATTTACCCACCGCTCGGACCTTTTACAGAGCGATACTGCAGCATCTGCAAATAATTAATTTCAGCTCGGTTCACAAACACTCCTGCCATGTGTCAGGCTGCCTGCAAATTTAGGATGGCCTGGTTTTGCCTAGTCTAAATGATTTCTAATCACCCCTTGTCTGGCACTATTTTCATGCCTTATATTTGCTAAATGCTTTTTGCAATCCCGGCCAGCCGCAGCGAGCGCCTGCCTGCCAAGCACTTAGGAGTGATGAGTCTGGAAGCAGCCAGCCTTTGGGATAGGGCTGCAAGAAGGGGAAAGAGGGGAGAATGATCCCCAAATATCACCTCTGTAGGGAGATGACGGGGTGGGTGACAGCAGTTACATAGCAAAGGCTGCCGGTTTCTGAGCCTGTGTTTTGGTGTGCAGTGGGAGTACAGGGGGGTTCGTTGCCTGTGCCAGCCCCTACCACCACTCGCACATCAGCATGATGGGATGATCCTCTCTGGTGTACACCATCTTCAAGGACACAGCGTGGACTTCTCCCACGGCACCGACCCAAAAGACCGTGGCGATGAGCGAGGGCAGCCCGTGCCAGGCGGGAGGCGGCTGTGATTAATGGAGCTGCACTGCCGTCTTGGATGCTCTGAGCAGTTCCCATTAGAGCGATTGCTACAAGGGAAGTGTGCAGCTGCAGGTCAATATGCTTTGGTGCCTCAGGACATCTCGGGCCACAGATCTCCTTGGGGACCATGGGAAATGTGGGGAGAGGGGGGACAGGGAGGCGTGTTGAGGCTGACCACATCTTCAGGTGGAGGTGAAGTCCCTCTCGCAGGGTGGCCTGGGCAGCTGGGCCATTGCCAGCTCGCTGTCAGGCTACAAACACAGCTCATGTTTAAAACCACCCTCCCCTGCTCTGCCCGCTGTCTGTACACACAGGCGAGTACACAGAGATGCTGAATGAGATGTTTTACGGGCACAGCCAGAGCATCTGGATGCCCAGAGGACAGGAATATCCTTTGGACCAGCGTGAGCAAGACAAAGTTGCAAGAACAAAACAGGGGCTGCATGAAAATAAGGCTGGATGTGAGGAAATGTCATCCTGCAGACACAGCATCAGCTTTGCCCAGGGAGCCTGCCTGCCTTGTCAAATACCCGGGCACTGAGGTGTTTAGCAGAGGCTTGCTGCCTCTCCGGTGCTCCCCCCATGGGATCCAAAAGGAGCCCACAAAGAAGCAGTTTCATGAGCAGCAGAACCAGGCAGTCCAGTTTCCCATGGGTTTGTGTTTTGAAAAGTCATGGGTGGGTTCTCTGATGTCCAAGACAATGTGATGCATCAGCATCCCCCTCAGCAGGGAGATTTCAGGGCTTCTGTCCCCTCCCTAATCACATATTTTCACTTGTGGCAATTTGAAATACCCCCTTTAATGAACTAAGATAGGAATTGCCCATAAGCTCTGCAGTTGTTAAAGGAGACATGAGACAGGCAGATGCACATACACCAGCTTAGGACCTCAGGTTAAAGATAAATAAATCATAAACCCTTGTCCCTTCATGTTCTCTTGATTTCCCAGGTGCCCAGGCTGAAAGACTGATGCAAGCTTGCAGCAAAAGCTCATGGTGCAGAGAAACTATGAATTTAGTTACTTCAAGAGTTTTTCTTTGCATATGACACATGGTATGCTGTGACAGAGGCAGGAGCATGGAGACAGCCAGGTCTGCCTGGCAGTTTCCCAACAGAATACTTAGGTTTTTTAACCTGAAACAGGGATCAAAAACAATCATCTTAATTAAAATCAACAACTAATCTTCCCTCTAACATTTTTGAAAAGAAAAAAAGTTACATGAAACAAACAGAAAGCAGATTTTTACATTTGGATTTTTTTAAAAAAATCTTTCAATAATAAAAAGATAAAATAATTAGCTTTAAAGCTTTTCAGTATTTTAATGACTGAGTTTGGTTGTCTTGCTTGCCAAACCTGGAGATTTTGACATTTCAGCAAGAAAAAACCCCATAGAACCCAGGAAAAAAAAAAGTTTGCAACCAAAAAAAATTTTCCTCCATAGAAGCTTGGAGCTGTTGCATCCCTAAAGCCACAGAGACCATAGCTTCCCCCACTCCTGCTTGCAGGGACCCTCCCAGCCTGTGTATTGCACCTCATTTTCCCACTCTTCCCCAAGGGTTGTCCCTATTCCTGGGGCAGGTCAACCTCCTCCAAAGACCCACATAAGAGCCAGCACAGCTCCACCAAGTGCTGAACCACCCTGATAGAATATAAATTCCTCCACCTCCTGCCCTACTCCTCAAACCCCCTTTTATCCCCACAGCACCTACAGAGGTGAGGTGGGGTCCAGATCTGGAAGGTCCCTCCCCTCCTAACCTGGGACACCTGGGACCATTTGGACCCTATTTATTTTAGTTGGCTTCAAATCCTCCCTTCAGCAGAATAAAGCACAGCAATCCAGTGTGCTCCTGCACTGCTCATTTCTTAGATAAGACAGATGTGTCAGAGTTGTTAGCTATTTCAGTATGGGCTTTTTCTTTCTGTTGACAACCTCCAGTCCCTAAATATTCATGTAGGTTTCAATTCAGCTTTGAAGTTGGTGGGAGGCAGGTGCTTGAATGGGAACAAAGCACCTAAAGGGTTTTGTGGGACTGGGTCCTAGCCAGGATGCAGTGCTTTACTGGGAGCAGAGTCAGTCCTGAGCTGGACCCCAAGCTCCTGAGACCTGGCAAGGCTGGAAGAGCTCCTATGCAAAAGCAGGTTAGTTTTATTGCTATAAAGGTGTATGTTGTAAAGAGGAAAGCACTGGTTGGGAGAAACTGGAAGGGGGCTGCTCATAGGAAGCTTCCTAAGTCAATCCATGTGTCTGAGGGGTCACCCCAAGGAGCTTGTGGTGGCCCTAATGTTGGGGGAAGGAGGCCCTGGAGCAGCCTTGCCTTGGGGAATGAAGTCTAAGAGCAGAGAGGTGACAGCAATTTGAGTCGTGTGGCTTTCCTC
The DNA here is from genome assembly GCF_028858705.1 of Grus americana. Lineage (NCBI taxonomy): Eukaryota > Metazoa > Chordata > Aves > Gruiformes > Gruidae > Grus > Grus americana. Next base: position 10,694,974 of record NC_072868.1, read on the forward strand.
CTCACAGGTGCAGGAGGAGGCAGAAAACCAAGGAGGTCAGGAGAAAGAACGTGAGCACTGGGAGATGTGAGGAATGACTAAGAGCGCTAAATTTACAGAGTCTGGGAAAAAGAAGGCTCAGGGGCAGCATGGTCACAGGCTAAAAATACCTTCAAGGTAACAATATAAATGAAGAAAGGGAATTGTGGTTGGTCTCAAAGGAGGCTAGGGCAAGAGCCAGAGCTGGAGGCTAATGAAGGAAGCACAGAGAGTAGATGGGGAAGGAGACCTGGTTGGTGGGGAGTTTTCCCAGGGAAGGGGCTGAGCAGGGTGACCACAAGGTGCTAGGGGAAATGGGACGGGTGCCAGTCCCCACATGACCAAGGGGCTTATTTTCATATTTGTGGATGCTCTGAGCGTAACCCAGTTTAGTTCAACAGAATTCACTCTAAATTTGCTTTTCCCCGTTGCTTCTTGTTCCACATGCCCAGCCAAGTAGCTGCTCCTTCCAGCAACTGGTTTTCTTTATAGTTAGGTCTACAAAGCGCAAATGAATATTTAGACCTCAACAATTTTAATCACCCTTAGAAAGGAGAAACGTAAACTTTCTAGTTGAGAAAGGAGTGCATGTGTCTCCCTTCTGGGTTAATTCAGTGCAACTTGGGGAGATTTTTGTTCATGCACTTAGATGTTTCCAGCTGCAACTCAAGCCAATCTCATATGGCGTGATTTGTCCTGGTTTTTGCTGGAGCAGCCTCCAATGAGAGAGGCGCTGTCTAAGAACAGGACAGGAAGATGGATGGTGACACAGAAATTTTGCATCCAGTAAATATGTAATATAAAATAAGTAGCTCTGTCAGCACTAAGAGGAAGGAAGCCTGGCTTTTTATCAGTGTGTTGGTTGCAAATTCTGATTGAAGTGTTTTAGTGGCTGGGAGGGGTGGTGTCCTCATGGGCACCTTCTCTGGTGTCTGCTAAAGAGGAGATCACACTTCAGGATCCCCTTGGGAGGAGAAAGGAGGAGGCAGTAGGGAGCCTCTGCCTCTCTCTAGGATTCTTGTTTTCATAAAATTGACACAAATTTAATTAGCCTTGAGGCTGTCAGATTTGATTGAAACTGGACAACTAGCTGGTGTATCTTCATTTTAGGCTGGTAAAAAAAAAAAATCAGCGGTGATATTGTGTTTGAGAGTGCCAAGAAAGGCCTTTGTTCTTTGCCCAGTGCCCAATTTGAAGACCTGTCACTCTCAAGGTGGTCCGTCCACACCAGTGTCTTCATCTCTGCTCTTGGTTGCTGTGGCCCCAATGTTTGGAGTTACCATCCCCTCGGGTGGCAGCAGGAGGCTCAGGCTGAGTCATAGGTAGCTTCAGGAAGGAGATTTTCAGATCAGTGAGATAACGCTACTGCACCTGCTCTTAACCCTGTGTCCTTAGCAACTCCAGATTTATAATGTGCTTTTAATCCCTTCCTCAATCTCATAAACAGGGCATGGGTCCTCAATCTAATTTAAGCTTATTCAGCCAATATCTGTCTCTCACCAAAGCCCCATTTTCTTATGGCTCAAGTAGCAGTGGTGATAAGCAAGTTCCCTTCAGTTTACTTTACCATACACACATCTAAACACTGCCTTCACCACCCTACAAGTTCTCTGCAGCTGTGCCCAAATCTCCCCATCCCAAATGATGAAGCCTTTGCTGAGCACTCGCTTATGTTCTAGCCAGAAGTATGCAACCCCTTGTCATGCTCATCTTTCTCCTTTGGAAATCTGCAGATTTCTCCATTTATGCACAAGAATTTCTTTCTTCAGCATTTTCCCCTATGGGCTCAAACTCTAACACTGGAGAAGCATCACTTTCCAGGCTGAACGTACCAACATTTCTCTTAGGTCAGGGGTCCTGGTTTCAAAACCAAAGATGGTTTGGCATGTGTTGGAAAGAGTCCCTGTTAGCCAAGCAGTGAAAACATGTCTAACTAATAAACGTGGGTCCTAGGAGCTGTTTGCTGCTCAGAGAACAGGATGAGGTGGTGAGAGGTGAGGGGTAGCTGAAGCAGAGGAGGGAGATGGGTGGACACTGGGTGCAGAAAGACTGAGCTGTTTGTGCCTTTGCTCTTGACGGGTTAGTTTTGCTTGGATGGTGTAGCATCCCATACAAAGGGAGATAAAGCCATCTGCTTTAGATTTTGAAAATAGCTCTGGAAAAAAGCTGTGAGTGACAAAACCCAGGCACAGTTCATGCAAACCACCAGCTGGGTGGGCATGGAGAAAGGGCTCTGGTTCAGTGTTTCCGACAGAAATATAACCCTGAAGTCATTTTACATATTTCACACCAGTCATTTGTCACTATGTCTCAAAAATTGCCAAGGGACAGAGCATGGACTTTCTGTATCTTAACATAGTTTGATAGAATTCATCTTACCTTCAGAGTCTAAGCTATCTGCCACGGTATTCGTGTTGTAAAGCCATCAGTAGTGTTGAAAGCAAAGAACTGACTCAGTAATTCTGTTTGTTTGTGGAGACATAATGTCCTTGGATCAGATAAAAGCACCTTCCCAGTACTGCATTTATAAACCTCATTAATTTGCCCAGTGTTAGTGGCTGTGTCTTTTATTCCGCCCCCAGCAGAAGTAGCAACACAACCAACTTCATCTTTGAAACGACCTGCTGCAGACTCTGTGGCAGGACATCATAGCTTAATCAGTGTTTATATTCCAGTTGTTCCCAAGAGATTGCTGTTCCTCTCAGGGCTGCAACTTGCCAGGCACTGTGCAGACCAGATCAAGGGAGAGCTCCTGGGAGCTGCCGGGATGGCATGCTGGGGAGCGAGGAGGAACATGGGAAGTGATGTGCTGTGGATTTCAGAGCGATTTGGTGGAGGGACCCCAGACCTGCTCTCCTGCCGCCCGAGGCAAAGCCCTCTCCACTCAGCCATGCTGCTTCTGAACACACGACTACAACTTGCAGTGCCAACCCATGAAATATCTGTAGAGAAGGAGTTAGAGATGCCCTAAGAGCTGAAGGTGAAGAGAATGAAGGGGTGAGGCTAGAGTGGGTCTTCATCCACACTTTTAGGCCTTTTCCAGGTCCCAAGGATTCTTCTGTTTATGTAAGGAGACCACTCTTGGTGCCACTTACTCACAAGGACTTGCTTGTCTTTGAGGCTTTACCTCCCTCACAAGTGAAGCAACAAGCCCTGACAGCCACTGCAACCACATCGTGTCTGTCCTCAGCCCATCCATGGCTTGGGAAGGATGAAATCCCATCCCCTCCCTTGGACCACTCCTGGTTTTGGTGGTCTTGGAGATACACAATAGCCAAAGCTGTGCTGCAGTGTGACACCGCAAATGACCAACTAATTAGGCAAAGAGGAGTGTGATGAATTTAGATTCTTCTTTAGGGCTCACAGACTATTAGTAATCTTGATTTTGTTAATTGAAAATTGCTTCCTCTGTTTGTTGTTGGCCTTTTTGTGGAGGGGGATATTTCCTGCTTTTGGACTGCGTTGCTGGATCTATAATAATGCACTTTGTACATTAGTGCCAGGCACATTTGTAATTGGCTACCCTATTAAAGAACACTAATGATCTTACAAGTGTTCACAAATAATGAATAGAACGGCCCCTCGCTGAATTGAGTAATTTATTCACTGACATACTTGCAGATCTGTTTTTCCATTATTTAACCCAGCTTTAGTTTTCTGCCTGCCTTGCAGAGATGACTTCTCTCTTAGCCATGCGTCGGAGAGAATATGGGTCACAGGAAACATACTGTTCAGAAAAATGTAGGGCTGCTCCATGCTGGCTCTTCTCTTAACATCCATGGTAGGATTTGGAGAGTAAGCAGCAACAATTTTAGTCTCAATGCTCCTGTTGTTCATTAGTTGTTGGGATTCTCCTGAGGCATAAAGAGAGGAACAAAAGGCCAGGATTTGGGAAATGCACTCTGGAAGGTTATGTTGATTTTTTCTTTTAAATATGAAATTCAGGAATAGCCTATCAATAATAGAGTGGCAGGACTGGCTTTCCAACTGCTGCCCCTCACAAGAGAGGGAATTGAAACACAGCCCTGCGTGGTTGCTGCACACCATGAAACTTTGGGCAACCATTTTGCTGATTCCCTACTAACAGCTTTTTTGTGACAAGGTACTTTGTGTTGAAAGCAGCAGCTCATCTGAGCTTGCAATTTTATTTACATACAAAAAGCCTTGCACTAAAGCATTGTTTACTCACAACAACAAGCAGAAGTGTGCAGTTCACAGATCATCCATGACTACTTGGGTTGTAAGGGATAGAAAATTCACTGCAGTAGCAGTTGATGGTCCTGGGCTTGATTTTGTTTGGTTGCAGGTCTTCCCATTGCACTACAATGACCCTTTTCTATGGAGAATAATCATGTGGGGCAGGTACCTCTGCCTTATCTCAGGCTTCTGCAGCCTACATGTCTTCTCCAGAGTCTTGTGAAGGTGTGTCAAGAGAAGCAGCCGCCGGCCATGGTCTGTGGGGGGAAATGGTAATGCTGGACCATAACCAATAGGGTGTGTTAAAGAGCTGATTTGAGTGAGCACATCTGGAGATGGACTGATGCTGAGACCTTGGTCTCCGTCCAGCTTGGTGACCATGTCATGGTGGAGTTTCAGTGTGTGAAGTAAGCTGCATTTGGGCTTCCAAGCCTTAAGAGGGCGGGTTGGACCTTGGGGAAGAGTGGACTAAGGGAATGGCTTTGCACAGGGGATCCGTGGTGAGGTTAAGCAGGTCTGGTGGCCGAGTGGACGTGTGGCAATGGAGCATGGACTTGGGTCCTTCCTGTGAACCTGTGGCACTGCCAGGGGGATCATGTCGAAGCCACAGGGATGGGCATCCCATTGCAGGCTGTTACCCTGCCCTTCTCATGGGGCCTTTGCAGAAGAAACCCACCCGTGGTGATTCTGTGAGGGGATGCCAGAGGGGACACTGGACCCTGACCTGGGGCCAGGGGCAAGATGCCAGACCTTGATTTTAGAGCAGGATGCTGGTGCCTTCTTGGGAGGGGATGATGCCAGATCCTGGGGTTTTTTGGGGGAAGAGGCCAGAGCCTGCTTTTTTTTTCTTTCGGATGTGGGGAGAGTGGCAAACCCGGCTTTTTCGGGGTGGGGGGAGTGAGACAGCCTGATGCTGGAGGGGGACGCCGAGGGAGGCCAAGGGTTAAGGGGGCGGGCGGCGGCGGGCGGGGCCGCGCTGGCGGAGCAGATTGCAGCCGGCTCCTGCGGCTTCGCCTGCGCCGGGCGCGGAGCAGCGGCGGGGAGCGCGGGCGGAGCCCCCCGCCGAGCCCCCGGCCCCGCCGCTCCCCCCCCTCCCCGGCCGCCACCATGGTGCAGAAATCCCGCAACGGAGGCGTCTACCCAGGGCCCGCAGCTGAGAAGAAGCTCAAGGTGGGCTTCGTGGGGCTGGACCCGGGCGCCCCGGACTCCAGCCGGGACGGGGCGCTCCTCATCGCCGGCTCCGAGAGCACCAAGCGGGGCAGCATCCTCAGCAAGCCCCGCTCCGGGGTCTCGGGCAGCGGGAAGCCCCCCAAAAGGAATGCTTTTTACCGCAAGCTGCAGAATTTCCTCTACAATGTACTGGAGAGACCGCGGGGCTGGGCTTTCATTTACCACGCATACGTGTGAGTAAAAGGGTGACGGGCAAACCCGACGGGAGAGACCCCCCACCCCCCAACTCGGTCCGGATCTGCCCTTGCTAGCACCCTCCTTCCACCCCCACCCCCCTTTCCCCATCCCTGCCCCCGAAATGCATGCCGAAGAGGAAGGATGCTCCAGCTGCAGAGCGGGTGCAGGGAGGGGGTGCCGGGTGCCAGGGCTGGCTGGGGACCCCCGGGAGGATGCTGCGGGGTGGCGAAGGCTGAGCCGCCCACCCCTCGGAGCAGCCGGGCCGCCGCTGCATCCTCGCCCTGGCCCAGTCGGTGCCCGGTGCAGGGCGGCACGGTGCCCAGGCACACCGCGCCCGGCGACGGGCTGTGTGGCGATGCCGGGCGGGGGTCGGTGGTGAAGGAATCCGGGGCGGGGGTTGGGGAGAGAGAAGCTGCCCCTGCAGAGGTGGAGAGTTCCCGCCGTCACCTTCCCCCCCCCCCCCCGGAGAGGTGCAATGCACCGGCCCCCTGTCCCCCCCTGCCCGCTCCTGCTTGCGGGGGAAGGGGATGCTCATGCGGTCGGTGCAGGGGGCTGGAGCAGCGGGAGTGATGGGTAGGGACTGCTCCTCCGTCTTGCTTGAAATCACCATAGCAATGCTGTGAGCAGAGGAACAAAAAGCTCAGCTCAGGCACTGTCTCTCCTTCCCTCCTCCCCTCCTCCCCCCCCACCCCCCCAGCTCTCCTTCTTCCCCGGCCCCATCTTTGACTGCTGTGTGGCTGCGAAGGGTTTGGGGCCAGTTTTGTGGCTCTGCATTGGGTTCTGGAGGTATTTCTTGTCCCCCTGTGGGAAGCGGCTGAATTGGAGATGTGTCTAGAAAGAAATGCTAATCAGTGTCTGGGGCTTCCTCACTGCACAGCAATGGAGCGGTAAACAAAGGAGCAGTCCCAGGGTGCGCATTTCCCCCCTGCCACCCTGTTTTTTTAGCCAGAAATTGCCACATCTGACCCGCCGTTTGGCAGAAAGATGTCCATATCTGAAGGCATTGCTGCACAGGGAGAGCAGATGACTTCCCGTTGTTCAGAGGATTGCAAAGGGAGGGTCAAGATAAATTGCTGTGTTACTGCAACTCCCTTCCCTCTGGGACTTTCCACAGTCCCACCAGGCTCTTCTGCAGGCCTGGGCTCAGGCTGGGGTGCTCATTGCCTTGGCGCCCATGGTTGGTTTTTTTTTTTTTTTTGTTTGTGTGTTTTTCATCATGGCTAGGGGTTCTGTGAGCCCCGACAAGAGGATTTTTTGGGCCTTTTGTGTTTGTTTTTTTCTTTCTTTCGTGTCCTTTTGTTGTTAATGCTATTCTCACATAAGGTGTTGGGATATGCTTTTTGGTCCTCAGCCATTTTGTACATTGAGGCCTTCTAGGGAGATGTTGGTGAGTCCAGTCGGAGAGTCGGTGAAATGCTGACTGGGTGGAAGGGGGAGCTTTACCATGCACTGCAGCTAGTTGGGGTCCTTGCGGGAAGTGGGAGAGGAGAAGAGGGAGCATCTGTGGAGCTCAGTTGCAGGTATGATGAGCAGCGTGAAGTCCAATGCTGGGAGTCCTGAGCATCCTCTGTGCTCAGGGCCATCCTCTGGAGTTGTAGGTGGTTTGTGTTGCAAAATCTTCCAGAATCGTGTGGAGGGTCCGAGCGTTCACGTTGTGAGCTGGGTGCTTGCCTGTGTGTGCGCCGAGGATGGGGGATGTTATGTGCAACGTGTACTGTATGCTATTAAATACAGGTGAGACCCCAGCTTGGGGGTGCTGGGGTGACAATGACAGAGTTGGAAGGGGCTGAAAGCCAAATGGCAAGTGGCAGGGGTAGCCCTGACTGCGAGGGCTTTATAAGCATCTTTGGCTTAAAGACCGCTGCTCTGTCTTAACTTCTGACTCGTTTGGCTGCGGTGGCATTTGCTTGGGCAACCCGTAATCCTCACAGGGCAGGAGTGGGGGCATCCCAGACGGACCTCCTGCCAGGGTTTGCTTTCCCACATCCCCAGTGTCAGACTGGGATGCCCCTTGTTCTCACCATGTAGCCGCATCCCCCCAGGCACCTCTCACCCCCCAGCCCAAGCAGCTGCATTTCTTGTGGGCTCATAACTCCACTTGTACCTGCCGTGACACCCGCATGGAGTCGTGCCCTCCGATGAGAAACTGCTGGCCTGGGATGTGCTGGGAGCTGGGCAGCCTCCCTGGCTCACCTTGGGGCAGATGCCTGAGCAGCTGGGAGATGGAACCACTGCAAAACCATCCTCTGACCCCCATCCATGCACCCATCAGGAAATGGAGGCTGAATTCAAGGCTGAGGTGGTAATTGCACCAATGTCTGTGAAGCATCATTGATATAATTAGTTTTTGACAGTATATTGGGAAGTTATATGGACTCCAGTCTTCTGAGCTATGTGTATGATGGGTTTAGCCTTGGCAGTCTGCTAATATATTACTTAAAGTGCTGAAGGATATGGTAAGCATCGTACAAAGTCACCAGGATAAGCCCATGCACCAGTTATTGCTCTTTGCTGCCCAGGTGAGCCTGGCATGGCCCGTGCCGGATCTGTATGTGTTTGGGGTGGGGAGGGGGTTTCCTGGGCTTCTGTACCTAGAAGTCTGTAATCCAGACAGACAGGACAGATAAAAAAGCTGAGTGGCTGCTTATTCAAAGATATGGGAGGATGAAGAGACTGGCTCAAGGTCATAAATTTTGTATGGGAGAGCTGGAACTACCCCTGATGTCCCGATGGCTGATGCAGTGCTGTACTCACGCTATTGGGGTCACACTGTCTCCTCCTACCCAAAACCCCATTTTGTGCCAAAGCCTTCTGCACAAAAGCACCTTTAGCCTTTGTACCGCAGGAGTGGGGGAGTGGGAACCCTGTCCTGCTGCTGTCTCAGGCTGTGCACTGCTCAGCCCCTCCACCCCGACCCCATCTGCCAGCACCCCTATTTCTCTGCTCCTGCTACTCGCAGGGACTTTGTTGCACAAAGATTTGGAACCTGTTTCCAGTGTGAATGAGTTTGTGACCCTGCAAGGTTGTATTTTAGCTTGTAGAGATGCTTATAGACCCAGTTGCATTTCAAGGTGTGGGGCTGCTCCAGGGCTGCTGTGTGGCTCAGGCAGCCTCCCTGCACCCAAATGCCAAGACACAAACTATAGAGACTCTTCCAGCATGGAGATGTTTTAATAAATATGAGAGGTGCCTCTGTGAAAGTACTTCTGATAAATGCCTTTCTGCAGAGGCCCATCTCCCAGGCTGGTATTGCACCAAGTGATTGATGCTCTGCCTTGAGATGCCCATGCAAGTTGCATTGATTTCCAATGCTGTATCCTAGATCCAATCCATCTGATTTCTTTCCCCACCTCTTCTTCCTGTTGTCACTTATTCCCCTTTGCAACATTTCATGCATAAGAAACCAGGGAAATTCAGAGCAACTCCCCTCTCCCCCCCAGCCCCAAACTCATTAATGTGGTCTCATCTCAGATGTTGCCTCTGTGAAAGTGCTATGACCTCTGTGAGCAAAAGCACTATTTCATATTTCTGTGTTGTGATTCATTTTTATACTTAATAGCTCTTCCTACACTGACACAACTGGGTGACCTGTTCATGGGAGCTGTGTGTGTATACAGGTTATATAGAATATATATATTTTGCACAGCCCCATAGGCAGCTGAGCCTGATGGGTCCCATTTTTGAGTGTGGCTGGAGGTGGAGTCTGGCTCCTGGACGTCTGAGCCTCCCCTATTTCTCATCTTCTCCCAGTTTTTCTCTTTGCATCTTTTCTATTTTCCCCCTTTTTCCTCTTCCTTTTTTCTTTCTTTTTTTTTTTTTTTTGACAGAGCCGTAGCAATGCAGCATGTGGCCTCATTCTGTTCAAGGTTGAGCTGAAACTTGAAAAGTTGAGCTGTGTCTAAATAGCAGGCCAGGCTTTTTGAGAGAGGCAGTAGCACTTTGATCTTGAGGTAGTTCTCTGCACAGGGAGGCATTTTCCTTCCAGAATTCTTCCATTTTATTTCTTTCAATAGTTTAAGTACCTCCGTTATTGTAACCTGTCCTGTGCTCTGTGGTGCTGAGTTTGAAGGGCTGTAATACTTGAAAGTGATTTTTGTCCCTACCTGCCATCTTATTTCAGCAGAGATCACTGTGTTCTGTGCCAGTGTAAGTAAGGTACTGGCACTGGGCACCCCCGTAGCCTGATGCGTCTGGAGACGCATTTGCTGATCCCCTGGGTGAGTTGCTCATGGTTTAGTCCCTGAGCTGAAGAGGCGGGGGCTGGATTTGGGGCCGGAGCAAGAAAACAGCCTGTATTCAGAGACTATTAAGGCTGTGTTCCCAGGGCCAACATAATTCTTGTATTTTCTACTTTGAATTTACAACCTCAATGCGTCTTTTTAATTGCGTTAGAAATAGTTTGGGTGCATTTTTCATCCGCATACTGTGCACCATACATTCAGTTAATTAAGCAAGTGCACGGACTTAAATTATAATAAAGAACATTTCCTCCCTGTCTAATTCTAATAAAATTTCCTTGTGTCATCCCCATCCCGTTTGTTCTTCCCTTTTAACCCCGCCAGAAGCCACCTCTTTCTCTGGAAAGTCTCCTCTCTGCACTGCCCGCATCCTGGCATGGCCACGGCTGGCACGCTGGGAGGATGGAGAGTTGATGGCAATTGCTTCCTGAAGGTCTAAGATTTCTCAGGTGGCCTCTTTCATGACTCCTTCCACTGATGGACTGGGACTGATGAAAACACAGTTATTTCATGTAGATCCTTTCCCAGATAATCTTTTGCATCAGATTGAACGACTTTGGGAACCCCCAGCAATGTTTCTGCTGCCTGCATTGGGTGTTTAGGCAGCTCTCGTGTTTTGCTTTGTTTCCTACTTACATTTTTTTTATACTTGTTTTATGGCATTTGTTAATTAGGCGTAAATTTAGTTTAACAGTCTCATTTATCCATCCCCAAGCACTGAAGGACGGTGGTTCATGGCAAACCCTCACCTGCAGTCAGGGATATTGCTGGCAGGTACGATGCCACCAAACTCAGCCCATCCACCTGTGACATGAAGGGAACTCCTGGGTTCTCCTCCCCATGTCCTAGTGAGTAAGTGGAATGAAGGGACCAATACAGATCTCCTGTAAGTGCCGAGTTTAATGGACCTGCTGGGCTTTGACCTCCTGCAGTGGTGCTCTCAGCTGCGTGGCTGTGTCTGTCCTGGGGACCAGGGAGACCTCCATGGTGTGATGTCTCACGAGCTGCTCTCCAGCTGCTTAGTCAGAGCTTGGTGGGAGCAACCTGATTTCAGTCGCTTTAATGTGTCACGTTCCAATCATCACGCTCGCCCCACACTGACATTAAGGAAATGAAAAACAAGCTGATCCTCCGGATGACCTCCTTTTTGTGCTGCAACGCACCCCAACCAGACGAGTCTTCCTATGGCTCCACTTTTTCTAAGAGGGAATAACCCCAAAAGCAAGCCCTAAATCCTATACTAAAGGGAAGATAGGCATTGCTTAAAGAGATGCAGTTAGCAAGAATCAGATTTCTTGATTTTTTTTTTTTTTGCATTGCAGCAGAGGGAGGGGATGCTAGCAGGGTGAGACACTGTGCAATTTGTTTGGTGGGGCAGGGTGAGCGGGCAGAGGGTTTGTCTGTCAGGCATCAGTGAGGCTTACCAGGATAAAAAGCACATAAGTTTGGTGTTTGGTTTCTGGGATTTAAGCAACAAATGCTTAGCCCTGCATAATCCCTTTTAAGGTAGCCCAAATGCTTAGCTGGTTTCTTAGTTTGTGAGGGACAGATTGCTCTTTAAATTGTGGTTGCAGGGAGATGTGCCAGGCCCCTTTCCTGCTATGTAATCTCCTGTAGAGTAGATATAGGAGAGCTGAGAAAGATGGAGACTGATTCCTACCAAGGATTAAGTTTTGTCCATGGTGTGCTTCTCAGGCGAACGTGAGCCTGTCCCTGTTTGTGTGAAACATCCCCAGTTCCCAATTCATCAAAGAGAGAGGAGGTCTCCAGCACTGACACAGACGTTTCTACAGGATGATGCAATGGTTTTTAGCCCCCAGTAGTCAAAAAGGAACCACATTTTAAAACGAGTTTATTGTGGTGGTTTAAACTGAGTTTCATGAATGTATTTAGATGGGAGCTGTCTTGCAAGGTGATTTGACGAGTGAGCACACGATGGCAAAACCAGGAAGTGCAGAAGGACACTGGGCACAGTGGTTTGGCTGGTGCAGCCGAGTCCTTCACTACCAGACGTTTCAGTGGCTCCTAATCGGGTTGCAAGCCAAAACCACTCTGGCTACTCTGCCACTCACTTATGGCAAAAGATGGCCCCACCAGGACTGCAGGAGTAGGTATTCAAATGTGGTCCCTTGGTGGGTGTGCCCATCCACCCAGATTAAAAGAAAAATGTCGTTTTTCTCCCGTAAGAATAAGTTGTGTGATATTTGATCTTACTCAGCTCACTGAAGCTGCGGGTGCCCTCAGTTCTCCTGGCCTTGTCCTGGATAAACTGCGAATGCAGCCTCCTATGGCACTTACATTGAAGGTGTTTTGGGGGGCGGGGGTCATGTGTGTTTATTCTAAAGCACTGAATTAATTACATATAGTGTTGTTTGGTACAGCGTATCTCACGCAAGTCACTGGCCGGGATGGCAAGAGCTGCTTTATTGCAGCCTTGGGGCTTCTTGACTGTCTAACTGCCAATAAAAGAGGGAAACTGGAGCGTTCCTCCCGATCTCTCTGATCTGTCTTTGGTATCACTCCAGCCTCTTAACATGCTTTTCAGATGTGTGGAAAGCTTTGGTGTCAGTAAACATCCATCCAGCGACTTTTTTTGAGTGGATTGGATGTCAGGGCAGCCTTTTCCAAGGCATGAGGAGCAGAAGGCCTGCAAGATCTTCTCGCCTCTTGCTCTTGCTGCTGTAGGGAGGTGATTTAAAGCTGCATCAGGGTCGCTGGGACTGCTGGGTGCAGGAGCAGCCTTGTCTGTGCAAGCCCTGTGACTGAGCAGTCACCTGATATTTTCAGGATGTGCAATGTCCAGACATTGCAGGTGGAGTGGGCTTTCAGCTCAAATTTGGTGATGCTCAGATAGCTGCTGGGTTCCTCGCAGAAATCCCGTAGGACACTCAGTGCAGACCTTAGGTGGGCAGGTCTGGCTTCTGGAGATGCCCGTTTCTCTCTGTTGATGCTAGAGGGACCTGAAATTCCCTTGCGTACCTTTGGTGAAAATTGGGTAGGATTAGTCCAGGCAATGAGGAGAGAAGACAGAGCCTGGCACAATTTGCAAACTGAAAACTGGAGTGAGTTGAGGCATCTCCCATCTCCTGACACAACCTATGAGAACTGTGATGTTCAGAACCAGAACTACCCTGTGGACATCCTGCCAGGTAAGGTCAAGATGAGAGATGGGGCTGATCCGCATTGAAATGGGATGACCAGGTTCTGAGATCCACATTTATTCAGTAATATTTGAGAAATGATTTTGAGAAAGGAACCTTTATAGCAAACCCTGATCGACTCATGGACTTGCAAACGAAGACACAGGGGAAATCAGAAGATAATCAAGCCTTATTAATACTGATTACAGTTCATCAGCAGCTACAGTTGTGTTTATGCCCAGTGGTCAGTATTCATTCAGAGATCCTCCTTTTTTAATGCCTCCCCTGGGAGGCAAAGAAACATGGGGACAGGCAAGGTGAGAAGGAACAACTGCCCAGCTTGGGTTAGAGGCAACCGCTCTCCATCTGAGGATCCCAGCAGTCCGTCGTGGCTGGCACTTGTCTCTTCAGGATGAGATTGAAAGAGGCAGAGATTTTTTTGCCTTCTGGAGGGTCTTTCCCAGGGATTCACAAATGCCTCATTAGTAAACAAACCTTGATCTGCCTGGAAGTCCTGCTTTCTCCTTTAGAGCTCTGCCAGCCTGGGGAGGTGACAGTGTCGAAGCAAAACACGGCTGGGGTGATAGCTGAGCTGCTGTAGCACGCTGCAAAGGATGAGCGCAGCAGGGCAGGCAATCCTAATGCAGCTTCCACAGGTATGCTGTCACTCTCTATAAAATTATTATGATGCCCAGCAAAAAAACCCAAAACAACCTAGGAGAAATCCTGACTCAAAGGTGACTCACATACATTCTTCTCTGTCTCTTATGTGAGTGCAGTAGCTTGTGTCTGGGTGCCTGCTGTGTGTGTGTGTTGCAACTTTGGTTTGGTATGGTGGGAAAGACTAATACGCGGTGCAAAAGAAAAACTTCAGTCAAATAGCAGTTAAAATGAATACCAAGGGGAAAACAATACTATATTAATATTAGAGCAGTGTGCAAGCACCCCTGGTGGAAATAGAAGTCTACAAGCTTCTGTTCTGTACGTTGAGCCAAAAAGAGCCAGTCGCTGCCGTAAGGACTTATTGTATTAAACAGACAAGACAGATGAAAGGCATAAAGTAGTTGTCGGGGGACTGCTGGTAAATGTTATCTTTGCTCCATTTTTCTTTTTACGATATTTGCCTGGTTTCTTTCTTGCTTTTGAATTAGTGGGTTGGTTTCCATTCGTGCTCCTTGAGCGTGCAAAAGAAAGCGGGGGGGTGGCTTTGGCTAGAGCAGGCTGTCAGAGACATGGGCCAGCCTGTCGTAGTGGGAAATCACACAGCCTGAGGAGCTCAGGAGAGTTAACTTTGGGCTGGGAGGATGAAGGCACATCTTCCCTGGGAGATGGATCGCCCATACTGGGGCAGTTTGTGGTGATCTTGCTGTGCACTACAAATGCAGCGCGTACGGGGCTGTGAATTGGGCTTATCGGCTTTCTCACTGTTCGAGTGTTATATGTGGCAGCAAAATGACAGCGCTGGGAGACTTTTTCTCCTGCATGTTTATGGGCTTTTGCACAATTCAGAGTCTCGAAGTGGCCATTAATTGAGTTTATGCTTGCCTAGAGATTCGTTACCTGATCTGAAGAATGTAATAAGGGATGTAAGAGCACTCCATTTCTCACTCAAGAGGAGAGCAAAGGAGTTAAATATAAATATCTGTATATTATAGCTGGACAAACAGGGAGTGAGGCCATGTTGCCTCCTGCCACTTCAAGCCATATGGTGGTTAAGCCTGAGTGCTTCCAGGAGGGGCAGTGACAAACAAACCCTGTCCCCAATAACAAGGACTACTCGTTGCTCTTGAAGCAGGTAGGCTGCGCGAAGGGCTTAGGCTGGTGCAGCTGTTGCTTCAGTGTTGGACATTGGTTTAATTCTGTGGTTATTCATCCTTCCTCTTCCTCTATGTCTGGCAAGGCTGGAAATACCATGTCTTGTCCAGTTAACCTCTTGCTAGGCCTTCCTCCAAGTTTTCTGGGGTTTATTAGCAATGATTCGTGCCTTAAGGACTAGTGAGATTCCTGAGTCATCTCCTTAGGCAGGGAGCTATTTATTTCAGTGTGTGTGTTACACTCCCTGGGAGTGGGTGTCTCTCTTCCGCTTTTGGATCCTGCCCTGACTCTATATAAAGACTCCAGGCTTGAATGAGCAGCAAAAGCAACCCTCAAACTGGCTCCATCGTTTGGAAGATTCGTGCTGCTGATCCCATCTCTCCTGGCTGAAGGAACATGGCTGTTTGGAGCATGGGTAGGAGTTTGCATGGGACGTTCGTCCGTCTCGGGATTGCCTAACAGCTAGAACAGCTCGTAGGGACACAGTGTACTGTGTCCATGTCCAGGAGCAAGTCTTGCTCTACAGTGGCTCATGACCAAGCGAGAAGCATGATTTGTACCTCTTTCTCCCCTGAGGTTCATTTGCTGATGCTGTTGGGTTTTTCGTCAGTGGGATTTTTCTTATTTAGGAGAGATGAGGTATTTCTGAGTGGCCGTAATTCTCCGTTGGTATCAGAGCAGGGACTGGAGGTGCCATGGGCAAATGCAGACGGGCTCCTCTGAGACATTGCCAGTGCAGGAGCTGCCAGGTTTGGAGGAATTTCACTGTGTCGTTTCTCCTGGAACGGCCCTTTTCAGACAAATCCCCTGCTTGCTTGGAGGCCTTGCAGAAAGCCGCCTTGCTGCATATGAGTTTGGGGATGCAAGGAGAACCCCTTGCATAACAGGTCTCTGGGGAGCTGCAAAGAAGCCAGCATGCTAATGGCAACGTTCATCCAAAAGCTGACTTCACGCCCAGTTAAGCGTCACCCTGAACCAGAGGGACAAGTCCTCATGTCGTTATGACTTGAACTAAATTGCTGGCACTTCATGAGGGCTCTGTCTCCGTAGCCTGAGGGACGGATGCGTTTAATCTGTATCAGCACTAAAGAAACTTTGTTAATGTGACCTCGTGGTTTGGTCCTTGTGGCCACTGGATGCACGTCGCTGTGGTTGTCTTTTTCTTAGTTATGGCTATTCCTGTAAGGAAGAAAAAAGACCTAGAGAAAGGAGAATTTACTGAGCTCTCTGTAATTTGTCAGGTATGACATGCAGTCACGGAATTTTGCGCTGAATTTTTCTTCATTTCCATGTTTTTCCCTTTAACATCGAGATGTTTTTAATGCTATTTTTATTTAGCAGCTTCTCTCTTACTGTACCAGCTAATGAGGTAGGAGGAATTTCTGCATTGACCTTTTGTTGCTGATGATATTTTTCTTTTCCGCAACAGAAATCAGATATAATTTGAAACCTTCTCTGAGCTGCCCCCCCAGGCCCTGAGCCTGCACTCCCCGTGATGCACGTTTGCGGGTGGTGGGAGCATCTCGAGTCGTGCTAAATGGCACAGGGCGAGCTGCTGAGGCTTAGTCTGTGAATCAGTAGATTTCACATCTGAGCCCGGGATAAATAACACAATGTAGGTCTGAAACTTGGGTTTAAGTTGGTGATGGATTAAACTGCCTTAGTATGGGGGGAGTGATTTGAGGTATTGAGTATAGGGAAAGGTAATGCATGTGCCTGAATAGGGCAAGTGAATGGGACTCTAAAGATGTCTGTCCCACTGTTTCTACCAGGAGATGGGGATGTAGACGTCTACAGGTAGGTGAGACATATCTCAACCTCTGGTCTCCACCCTGTGCTTTGGAATAGCCAAATCTGGGAGACCTGCTAGTAGGACAGGGCTTGACGTTGCCTGGGCTTGACCCATCCATATGCAAGAACTTGGGCACCTGGGGAGCACCTCCATTGAATTTGCCATTTTTGCCACCCCTCTTTGCAAACTCTGCAGAGCAAATAAGCCTGCCGTGGGTGTGTGCTTGGCATTGAGCACCTGCCCAAGCCCCAGCGGGGAAATGGGCTGAACCTCCAAAACAAATTCCAGTCCTACCTAGCCTTGCTCTTTTGGCCCTTCTCCACATGGGAGCCGATAGCTATTAAAAACCCCAGAGAAATTCATTAAGCTAATGGATTGCCATCCCCCCATCTGTGGCTGGGGAGGACCATCTACCCTGCAGCCACATCCCCATGGGACATAAGTTGGGAAGAGTGGCCAGAGCCAAGCCCAGCCGTACGACGACATTCCCTGCCGGCTGCAGTGGGCTGGTGGGATGTGCACCTGGTGTGTGAAACACAGGGTCTGGTAGAGAAGCCCAGGGAGGTATCACAGACCTGATGGAGTGGCTTACTTATTTTTCATTTGTTAAAAGCAGAGCAGAAATTAAATGAAGATTAATTAAACCATTAAACCTTTTTTTTTTTTCTCCTCTCTCCTGCTTCTTCTTGCTCTTTGCTGTTTCTAGGGAAGACTGAAAACATGTGATAGAGAGGAAGCTAAACTCTGAGCATCCTTTCATGAATGCAGCATACAGCTCCCATGGGACTGCAGGGAAAGGCCCTGTAATTATGGGGAACGTCCTGTGAGGTTGGGTTACACAACCAGGACAGACAGCTGCTCTTGCTTCACTTCAGCAGCAGGCTCATGATGCTGTAACTCAAAATACTACCTGGCTATTATCCATTCATTGCTTTTATCACTGTTGGTGTCCTCAACGCACAGCACAGACCACTCACGAGGCTCTGAGCCAAGGAGGTGGGAAGGAGCACGCAGGATCATAAAAGGGCCATTTGATATTTACAGTGCCGTGTGACATAATTCCCAGACAGCCCAAGCATATCTCAGAGCCGGCTGATGAGTCGCCGGAAAGATCTTGCTATGATGCCACCAAGTGAAGGTGACTCCTTCCCAGCTCTGGCAGGAGCAGGATGCCCTGATGGAGAAGTCGTGCTGCGGCGTCTGCTCGTGGGCTCCGCACCGGCTGCTGCCACCTGGGTCAAGAGCCAAGTTAGTGGCTGGGAAAGGGATTTAGGACGGTAGCAACTGCCTCGAGATGTCATATAGGGCAGGCCTAACACCTTGGCAGTGGTGCTGGGCATGTCCTGGTGTCATGTGCTGGAGGACGTTGCTCTTGGATGCGCCCGGGTGGCTTTGTGCTGTCACTTAAGATGCTGTTGTTGGCTCTGGTCCATGTGAGCCTTGGTTTCTGGTGTGCTTTGCAGTGTTTTTGTGCCAGGCTTTATTCTACTCTAGAAGGATTTATTGGTTACTGAGGGCCATGGGCATGTCTTGAGCTATGTGTGGGGTTAACGTCCACTGTGCCTGTATGCTGGGGCGGAATCACTACCCCCATTTTCCAGTTTGGGAGCTGAGGTATGGAGGAATTCAGTGACATGGGATGCCGGCGGTATAATCCAGCATCCCATGCTGTAACCATAGCCTCTCCCTCCTCCAGCAGTAATAAACATTTCCCATACAGACAAGGAGACTTCAGCATGTATACTTGTCCCGTCAGGCCTTCCTAGGCTTTGAATTATTAAATATTGTCTCTGATCTCCATTATAAAGGTTGTTAGAGCACAGCTACTTATCAGAATAGAAAATATTGCGTTTCCGCACTTTTAACAGTTGGCTTCATCTGCTTGTGGGATTTACAATAAATGAGAAGAGTTAAAAAAAAAAAAGGGGGGGGCAAAAAAATCATGAGAGGCTGAGGTTGGAAGTAAACACAGAGAAGTAATATCTTTGCAAGAGGATGTCCAGTTTTCTGTCCTAGTACCCATGTGGTCGCTGGTCTGTATATCTTCAGTCTAGAGCAAAGTCACATGCAAATTCATTAGCATTGATAGGCTGGATTGCCTATCAATTGCTGTGATTTCCACGATGCTGGACTACAGATTGCGCTCTGGGGGTGCCCCTTCCCACACCCCCATCGCCTTCTCCTCCATCATCTGGCAGAGACCCCAGCACACACCGACCTGGCCTGTTTCTGAGCAATGAGACTGTACATTCGGCATAGAGGGAGCAACAAGAAGGGGCAGATGCAAAGGAGGAGACCTGGGGCCAGCTGCAGACTCCAGCCAGCTGCCGAGCTCGGCGATGGGTTTATCCTTGTTTCTGAGAGACTGAAGCCCTGGCTGCTGTTTGCTGTACTTTCCAAGGTCAGACTTTTGCTTGCTACTGCTAAGGAATTGGGTGGTACCTGCTGCTTTGCAAAAGGCTGAGTTTGAGCAGCAGTGACCCAGGCTGTGGTCCTGCTGTTTGTTATTCTCTTGCTCTAGAAGTGTCTTGCCCCACAGCTGGGTACATCCGTGCCCAGCCAGGCACTGCCTGTACTGTGCATCTGCAGCATCCCTGAGCAGAGCTGCTTGATGTGACCCAGGCAGGTGATCCCCTGTATCTCCCAGGGAATGAAACATGGAAACTGGCTTGAGAGTGAGCTGGAAATTGGAAGCAGGGTCAAGGTGCTGTCAGGCTGGGTCTGGTTTCCTCCACACCCCGTGGGAGAGGCACCGTCCCCTCGTCACGCTCCTGAGTTAAGGTGCGACAGCTCTCCCAGGCAGCAGCCAGGCAGCAGTACTGCACGATGCCGCGGGGCTGGGGGACTTGCCAGGGGACTTGGATCGTGCATGAGAAAAGGGGGTTAAAAGCAGGTTTTTGCAAGCCTTTGCCTGCCATTTTAAACGGGAGGGATGTTTCCCTGGCAACGAGATGGATGCTTCCCAGCAGAGCATATGGCTTCCATCGACTTTGATTTACCGGCGTGTTGAAATGGCAGCTAGATAATCTCTTTTCAGCTTTAATGTGTCCATGCTCTGTGTCCCTGTTACTTGTGAGCTTTAAAAGGCCGTGGGTCTGGCCCTTGTGGTGCTGGCCTTGTTCCCAGCCCGTCCCAGGGCTGGAGCTGGCAGGGTCCCATGTCAGCGCTGGGTCTGGGGACCTTCGCAAAGACAGACCCACAAAGAGGACCTGAGCATCACCCAGAGCAAGGAGCTGCAGGGTGGTCAGGAAAAAAGCCTTCCCTGCCTCTGCTGCCTTTCACCAGCCGAACAGCTCCTCCTCCTTGGAGAATATAATCCGCAGCCCTCTCTTCCTATTCTCCTCCCTGCTTTAAATCATTTTTAGATGTTTTCCACCTTTCACCACACAATCATCTGCCTCCTGCAGCTTGCTATTTATTGTTGTGTTTACTGGCGCGGGGAAATAAGGAGAGGGAACAAACCTGTCATTTGCTGAGCGGGGGAGCTGGTTTCTGCGAGCTCGTGGCTCTCCCAGGCTCAGCTGACCCCCCCTGAGCTCACACGGCAGCCTCCTCCGAGGGGCAAAACCAGGGTGTTCTCCTCCTCGTTGCTGCCCATCGCCGACTCTCTGTGTTGTGGCAGATTTGATTAAAATTGGCCAACAGGTCTGAATATTAGGTAGGGACAGTGAGGCAGCCAGACAGGGCAATCGCATGAGCCTCATTGCCTTAGGAACCCGGAGAGCCGGAGGGGTTCATCACGCACCCGAGCGGTGCTGGGGCTGGTTCCCAGCTGCCCGTGCCTGGCCGGTTCGTAGCTGTGAGCACAGGGAACCGGCTGGGTAGCGTGGCCTTAAAGGAGATTAAAGTGTGGTGCTGGCCTGCGAATGGCGGGACTGCAGGGACTGCGGGGACACTCATCATTCCTCCCCTCTTCCACTGATGGAGGTTTTTGGGGACCTGTGGATGAGGCAGTGCCTCCTTCTTTGCAAGTATCCAGGTGTGCTGGCTCTCACACCGCAGCCTTGACTGCAACAAGCCCCCCGAAGCTGCCCAGCCTGAAAGGCTTTAAAAAGGAGGCCCCCTTGTAACAGAGGCTGCTTTTATTTCTTCCAGCAGGACCATCGCTTTCCCCTCCCCTCCGGGCAGCCTCTCCCCTCGCAAAGGGCTCTCGATGATGGGGGGCTGCCCCCTGCTTCCCCCGGTGCTCGGGGCTGAGCCGTGCTCAGCTGCTCTCCCATCTGCACCTGGCCACCCGCTTGCTGCATTCGAGTTACGCAGTAAGATATAATAGAAATAATAGCAAGAGATAATAGAAATGATTAATTGCCTGTTGGTGCTGGGGATTAATTTATCAGGTGCAAGGAGAGGCTGCACCCTGGCAGACCTGGTGCTGTCTGTGCTGGTGGGGCTGCCCTGCTCCCATCGGGGCTGGTGTCATGAGCTGGCTGTTCTCTGCCAGGAGCAAAGGAGACACCGACGTGGGTGGTGGCAGGAGGATCTCCCCATTGCTCCTGGGGAGCAGCATGGCTGGGGCAAATCTGGCTACAGCTCAGGGAAACTTTACTGCTGTAGAGGAGAGATTGGTAGAAAAGGACTTTGAATTCAGAGTTGCAGCTCCTGGAAGACCCAAAATAGTTATTTCAGTGGTGAAGTTAAACGGAGCTTGACTGGAAGCTGTTGTGATGCTCTCTCCTCCCTGTGGCATAACTGGCTGTTTCAGCAAATTTTGAGGGCTAAAGAGCACTGCCTTTTTAAGCCTGAGCTCTGTGGAGATCTGGGCTTGTTTTGCATCCCTTCACCCTGAGCAGCTCCTCTGGGCCTGCCTGTCCGCATGGCCACGGCGCTGTTCCCAGCAGAAATGTTCCCATCCCAACAGGAGCAGCTTCACAGACATGAAAAGCCTCAGGGTTGTATTCTGCCACCCTTGCTGTGGAGGAGCATGCTGTCCTACTGATGTGGGGAAGGGATGCAGGGCTCTAAAACCAGCCACTGGCCTTTTATTTCTTGTTGTTGGACCTTTTCCTGCGTTTTGCTCCGTGCCAGACTGGGGTGTCCCTCAGGCACCACGGGGTTCGGACTTTGCTGAGCCGGACCCTTTCTCATGGCAGTGCAGCCCCCTTGGCTTTCGGGAGGTTATTCCTGATTTGCACCAGCATGAGTGGGGGACAGTTGCAGAGAGGGAACGTGGTCCTGCTGATTGCAGCAATCCTGGTACTCCACTGGGTGCACTTTTTTACCCATTTTGGGGGTCATCATCTTCTGGGGACTAAAATGAGAAGGCTGTGAACCAGCTCTCCTGCTACGTGGCTCTGAGCTCCTTCCTAATCACTAGCAGTGACAAGAGAAGTAAAATTAAACAGATGGTGAAATTACCAACTCTAAGACATATTATATGGGCAGTTTGCAAATACTTCTTTCTTTTCCCTGAGACTCAGTTAATTAAACTGATGAGCAAATGAAATTAGCAGTGCTTTGGTAATGCTTGTGTTTTACGCTTTGGTGTTATCCGTTAGCCTCTGGCTCAGAGAAGCCACATTCTTGTCTTCTGATCATCGAGGCACGAAGCTGGGGATGGACCCCAGGAAGTGGCTGGGGCATCCGTGTGCCTTCGACACTTGCCGAAATCTCAGCTGTCCTTCTTCGCTGTTAGCTGGGAGGGAGCCTGAGAGCACAGCTCTGGGGTCCTGCCTTTACAGAAGCATAAACCATGGGCTGAGGCATGGGGAAAGTGAGATTTTTTTATTTTTTTTTTCAAGTCAACACAAGGATTTTGAGCCATTTAGTTGCCAGCTGTGGGTCTGAGATGGTTCACGAGGCTGATGAGAGCTGCTGCGCCTCTGTGTCGGCAACTCCCTGCGGATGCTCTCAGTGAGGATGCTCGTTGTAGAGGTGCTGTAATTCTTGGTGCCATAAAACTAGTGCAAAGTCAGAGATGGGGAAGCAAAGCTTAAGGAGCTCAGCCAGACAGAGCTTGTCCTTCGTGGGCAGGAAACCTCGGGCTCCAGCTGAATCGCTGCTTCTGGGACAGGCGTTTGAAAAACCGGCTACTATTCCTGTCTGCAGCGGGAACCAGCCCTGCACATTTTGAGACAATCTTCCTATCTGCAATTAGACCAGAGCCTATTTTTGTATATCCCATTCCCTCAAGGAGTGTTTAGATGAGATGCGGCATTACATTTTACAGGGACATCTTGCTTTTAACCCAGTTTTAGAGCTCACTTAAGTTAGGTCAAGTGACTTCCCAGGTCAGTCAAAGGAGCTTGACCTCGGCAGGAAGATTTCCTCATGCTCCAACCATGCAGCATAGCCCTGGGCTTCTTAAATTTATTTAATTTATTTTTCTCGAGGAGTTGCAGAAACGCAGGGCTTTGTCCTTAAGAAACAGAAATTACTTGATCTTCATATGCAGATAAAGGTTAGATTAGGAAGGCTTGTATTCCTGTACTCACTAGTAATCATTTCTCAGAGGTAGGGAGGAATTGGAGGCTCTTTTGGGGGAATACCTTGTGGGATGAAACAGCGGCAGTGCTCAGATTTCAATCTGAATAATACGGGTATTGCATGAGACAGCAACTTTCCCTCACATTAAAATCAATGAACGTGCTCTGAGTAAATGCCTGCGCAGACGTTTTAAGAATTACTTAAATGTCCAATATTTTATACTCTTAATTTACCTCCCAATGCACCGTGATTGCACCGTGGTCTTTAGGATTCTCCCGTGAACCGTTTCTGCAGCTGCATGAATATACTTCTTCCCACCAAGTTTTTAGAAGAAAACCTCAGCCCGGCAGCACTGAATCGCAGCAGAGACAGACCCTTCTGGCAGGTGCATGGGCTTGATTAATACTTTGGGTTTTCCTCCAGACATCTGGCTCCTCTGAGGCTGCGTGCGCAGGCCCGGGAGAGTACACAGACAAGCACTTCCCAGTGATTCATGTTCGATGAGGACAGAGAGGAACATTTGAGCTAGAACTTTGCATGCGGTGATTATTATTAATAAGGCTTTTACTCTGAGTTGAGTAAGTTAAATGATTAGAGCCAGCCTGTAAAACAAACAACCGATTCCTTAAATTTAACCCCTTTCCCACTGTAAATGTTCAGATCTTGATCTCCATTCCCCATCCTTTCCAGACGGCTTTTGTTCTTTGAGGCTGCAGTCCAGGAAAGCTCTTAAGCTCCCTGTTGCTTCTAAGTGTGGAGATACACAATCCTTTGCCAGACTGGGGACAAGATATGTCATGCAAAACTCATTTCTGCTCAAATTCCTGCAGTTTGTGGGTTCCGGTCAGGGCTCTGGCTACTCAGGGTGGATGATGCTGTTAGCGCTCCATGACTCCGTTATAAACAAGAGGGAAGGGCTGGAGGAGCTCTTGGAGTGGGAGCTGATTTCAAAAGTAGTGGGTGTTGAAGGAGAAAATATATGTGAATCCATATCCTGCACTTTTTCTAACTGGGAGATGTGCTGCCTAAATAGAGGGAAGGCAGGGGAAGAGGAGTTTTATGACTTGTGCCCGTACAGTAAAACTATGGACACCTATTCCTTTTGCCTTAGTTTGCTGTGATGGATTTGTGAATAAACCAGAAAGCAACCTTCCCCAAAAACCTGATGCAAAGGAAATCTCATCCCTCCCTACTTCCCTGGGATGTAAATGTGCGGGTGTGTTTCAATAGCTGCGAGGGGAGCGGAAGCCCAGAGCAGGGTGCTGTGCTGAGCCAGCGATGCTCCCGCTCCCAGCCACGTGTCCGGGGAAAACCCCAGAAAGCCTGACCTGCTGGAAAACCCATTTTTGCCACGTTGCTGTCACATGGCAAGGAGAGCAGGTTTGCTGCATCCGTGCACAGGGGCCGAGGGACGTGTCCTGGGGGCTTGCAGGTGGTGGTGGTGCAATAGGGCGGATCAGGAAAGCAAACCCTCTCATTTTCCTTACCATCCCAGTGCCACCGCTATAACACGGTTTGGGGTCTCTAAGACCTGCTTCTCTGTAACCTAATTAATTCCCTGTATTATTACCCATCTTCTGGAGCATCGTTTAATGCAACCTTGCTGTCCACACTGCAGTGTCCTCCGCCGTGCTGCTGTGGTCCTCTGGAGATGCTCCATTTCTCCATTTACACCACCATCCTTAGTACACTTCATGGCTTTGTATGGACAGGGTGCTTCTTATCGGGGCTGTTCAGCCATCATCTCCGTGCACAGAGAAGGCACAGGAGCTATTAACGTTGTCCCAGAGAGGCCTTTGCTAAAGATTTATTAAAAAGTTTATAAACATGAGAATCCCTGCCTTGGGGCCAGCCTGTGTGTTGCCTGTAAACAATGTTTTCTACTCACATGGGTGCCTGGGGAGCCTCCAGGCTCCTCTGAGGAGCAAGATCTCAGGTGAGAGGACAGGGCTGGACATGGCTGAACCTGTGGGGAATGAGACACCATCAGGAGCTATTTTTGGAAAGGAGAGCATTTATTAAGACACAGGACCGAAAGGCAGGACTCCCTACTTCTATTTTCAGCTCTGCTAGTGACAGAAGTCGCCTTGGGAGATGATTTTGGCTGAGACTGAGCGATGTGGAAACCCGGAGTGAGGTATTTAGGCTTGTGTTTAGCCTTGTAAATGAATAGCTGGGTTGCAAATCACAGTGGGATTGCTTACGTGAGTAAAGATGATGGATGCTCCTAGCTAAGGGTAGGCGCAATACGATGACGTTTCTACCCCTAGAAAAGTCATGGTGGTATCAGTGTTATGATTCTGATTCACTGAAGATTTAAACTGAGCTGTAAATAGTTCTGATTATGAGGCGCTCTGAGTGTTAAAAGGCATTTGGCAATCTCTGTTTCTCTTCGGTATGGACGTTCTTTCACCTTGGTTTATTGTCATTGCTGCATTTTCATGGCCTTGGATTTACATTGAAGTTTTAGGATCTCAAACACCAGCATTTTACAAAGACCACAGCAAGTGGATTGCTGGGATTACAGATGGATCGCCCATAAGCATTTTGGTTTTGTTTTAGCACAATTATCAATGCCATGTTTACATCCCCAAAGTAATTTTTAAGTGTTTTGAATGTTTGAAGTTGTTTTCCATTGTGCAGCTCTCAAATGCCTGTAGTAAAATACTTCCTTCCTTTCCAGCTTTGCTCTTTCCAATTAAATAATAATTTCCCTTTCCCAATTCCAGAGAAAGCCAGTAAAGCGTGTAACAAGCACAATGGCTTATTTTACACGCTTGTACCACCTCCTTGTATTGTATCCGTCTCCATCGCATCCAGGAATCCGGTCACTAATTATTGGTGCCCCATCAGAGGAAGCCCAATGTTTTTGCATGTCAGCAAATGTTATTTGAATACAAGTATTTCAGGAATAAATTTAAAGGTGCGGGTTTTTTTTTTTCCTTTTAATTCTTATGTAAATGGCTGTGTAGATTCCAAGGGGGTTTCTTTTGGAAGGCAAATTAGATGATTAACCTGAAAAGCTGTATGATGATTCTGTCATATGCTTTTACTGAGGAAAAAAAAACGACAATCTTTCCTGTTTCAAGTCATTTTAAGTATTTTTTTCTGAGAGGGAGTTCAGTCATTTCTTTTTCTATTGCTAACATGAAGCACAGTGGATATGAAATCTGGATATGCAGATTTTGTGCTGGGGTTTATAAATTCTAATAAGAAGCTTGCACGGGTGTTTTAAGTTAACATAACCTTTGGATGTAAAGCCAGACTTTGGAGGACTTTGGATTTATTAGTATTAGCAGCAGATAGATTTGCACAGCTGAGTCTTGGCTGAGCTTAAAGGTCTGAGCAACAGATGTGGGGGGCGCTGGAACAGCAAAAGGTGCTGGGTGCCCGTTGGAATGAGTGGTGGGTGAGAAGGTGCAGTGACATGAGGTGTCCTTCTCCAGTGGCTCCAGGAGGCTGGACCCAGCTTCCTCTGTGCCATCGCTCTGTGGAAGAGACAGTGGTCCAAAACCACACGCTGCCTTTGGCATCCTGGCCTGGGTTTGAGAGAGGCCGGTGCTGGCTCCAGCTGTGCATTGCGTAGGACCCAGGTCCTGTCTGCTTGGGAGGAGGATATTGTCTTCTCCAAAGCTCTAAGCAGAATTGGCATCTTTAATGTAAGAATCATTAGACGAGACATAATTAACGTTCCTTATTGCACATTAACATTACCCAGAGTCAGGCTGCAGACAGAATTTGCTTTGATTAGATATGTAGCTTTAAAAATTAGATTCATCCCAACCTCTACACTATTTATTGGCCTGTTTCCCTTTCACTAGCTATCCATTATTATCTGGAGCCCTTTCCTGTGCTGTCTGGGTAGATTAGGTGAAATTAAAGCAGAGTCGACCTTCCTGTTCCCCATTGCCCTCCCTCCGTGGGAGCTCAGAGGATACACACCTTCTCCGGTGTGGACATACCTGAGCTTGCTTCTTCCACCTCTTATTCATGAGGGGTCTACAGATCCTTCGAAGCCTCTCAGGAGCCATACACACCCAAACTCCCTGAATTCAGTTTCCTTGCAGAAAGGTTTCATTGTATTAGTCTCCTTTTACAGCCTCCCAGAGGTTTGTGGACCGCAGGGTCAAGCAGAGCAGCTGTGCATCACCATGGAACTATTTTGGGATGCTTGTGCAGCTCACCCTGTGATGAGCCAGTGCCTGCATCCATTGCTGGCAGGACTGTTCCCTACCCAGTGGCTGAACGTCCCCATCAGGACTGAGATGGAGGGGGTAGATTTTGGTCCACATGGGATTTGGCCATGGAGCTCCCATGCTTCACTGAGGAAGCTGGCACCTTCCCCGTTGCCTCCCATGCTCGGCAGTGCCGTAATTACTGCTGGCCCTGCGAGTGGGATCTGCATCAGGTATCCCTGGCAATGAGAGCCCTCGAGAGTGCAGAGCCAAAATTACAGCAGCACCGAGCTGGCCCTGGAGAGATGAGGGGAATGGAGAGACTGGGGACGAGGCTGCAGTGATGTGCTGGGGAAGGGAAGAAGCAGCACCCCGACGTCCCACAGCACCCAGATGTCCCACTGCCCCAGCAGCACCCAGAGCTGCCCTGGCTCTCACCACATAACCACTGCTTGCTCAATCCACCCTTGGGATTCAAAGTGATTCTTTTCCTTTCTTTTTTCTGCCTCATCAATATATGTCTAGTGACAAACTTAACATACAGGAGTCCTCTTTCTCGTGGTGTTTGTGCCTGCCAGGACTCATCTTTTGAGCATGGCTTCATTCTGGATCCATCCAAGGTGGTCACCTTCCCCAACATAGTGTGCAAGTCTGTGTTGATATTGGCACTTTGCTTTCAGCACCTGCCCAGGCATTTTATTGTGAAGTTTGGTTATAAAAATACAACCCACATTCTACTTCTTTAATCAGAAAATGTAGGATCATCTTTTCCCCTGATCCCTTTCCATTATCTTTTTTGTTTTCCTCTTCTCTTTCTTCTTTCATTGATTATTCATTTGTTTCTCGCTCCAACACAGAAGTTTGCAGCAAAATCTGGGCCACCTTGGGAGCGAAGCTGCCTGACCCAGTTGCAGCTCCTTCCCTCCAGCGGTACAGAGCTCTGCTCCCCCCTGGCACGGTGTGGGCAGCAGCAGGGTCCCGTCTCCAGCTCCCAGGGCTTGGCCCAGGCAACCTGGAGGAGGTAGGGATGGATGGAGTCCATCTGGCTGCAGGGCAGGTTGTGCCTGGCATTTTTATGGCATGGGTTTTAAAAGACCAACTTGGGGAGAAAAAACATTTGAAGTGAGACCCAGAGGAGACATTAAGGAACATCACGAGTGGGATTGCAAGGGACGTTTTCTTACTCTCTTGAGGTTGTTTCAAGTCTCTGGGTACCAGATCTGGTGTGAGAAGAGGAAATTTGCAGTGAGAAATCAGACAATTGTCCTCATCTGGTCTGCGCTGAATTCATCTTGCTGCTCACAAAGCTCAGCCTTCTCTGAGATGGCTCTGAAGATCCCTTAACTCCAGCCAGCAGGGACGTTTCAGCCTGTGGTTCGAGTAAATAGTACAAGTCCCCCTATTTTTACTTGTTACTGTGACATTAATGGTCATTGCAAAGCCACAAGCATGACCTGGTGGTGTGAAACTCCTTTTCTTTATACAACAAAAAGGAACAGCACCCACCAGCTGAACCGTACCTTATAAATATTCAATATGCAGTTTGTAGGAATGTGAGACAAAGCCAGACACATGAATTATTTAATGCTTTTAAAGAATGTAGCTTTTAGTTTCTCCCTGCACTGGCCTACTTTATTGTATCAGTAAATCGATCTTTAGTAAATTAATTTCCTTCCTTTCGTTTGAGCGAGCAGTGGGCATCGTGGGCTGGTGGACACCTTCTCCATCCATGAGCTGATGCCAGGACGCCTCCGTAGCTGCGGACTCAGGCGTTGAGTGTCAGAAGAGAGTCAAGCTCCTGTCATTCATTTTGCGCCTTTTGATTTGCATGAGTACATCCAGCGGTCACGAAAAGCGCAGGGCGGTTGTGATGGGACAGATGTGAATGATGGGGTGGTGGGGCACTCCTGAGGCTGCGCTTGGGACAGCACGTGGCAGTAGATGTCAATGAGACCTGGATGCATAGTAAGGAGATTTCGAGAATCTCCCCTATTTCATGGTAAATAAGAGACAGAGAGCTGATATAGAAGCTGGGTCCCCCCCAGCTCCTGGCTGGCTGGGGCTCCTTCGTGTCCCTGCAGGGCTGGGACAGAGAGGCCAGCCCAGCTCCCTGCCCGATGGCAGGGTGTCTCTGGCTTCATACTAAGGTACTAACAGCACCAAGATCACGTTCCTTGGACTGGATGAAACCCCTGCTGTGTCCCGTGTCTGGCCACAGAAGAGCAGAGTAACAACCATCGGCCTCCACCGATAGAACAAATCTAAAAAGTCGCAAGTGTTTCCAGGCAGTGAGGAGTTAATCTGGAGTACCTGCCTAAGAAAGGAACATTAAATCCACCCAAAAATGTCCTACCCTGGCAAGGATGGGAAATGCAGTCCCAACCCTGTGTAAGCTTTTGTGGGTGCAAATGCATAAGCAGAGCATCAGTGGAGTTTTCTTTGGGTTGGTGCTCAGCCTGCGCTCCTGCTCATCAGCAGGTCTGGTCACCTCTTATCACATTAATAAATTTCCCTGCTTGTTTGCATGCTTGTTGAAAGCATGTTGCACTGAGAGCTGACAGTTCCTTGGGGAAATAATGTCAGAAGTGATCAGAGCAGGGAGCTGGATTGACACTGGCCAAACTGGGAATGGTCCACTGGGTCCATCCACACATAACTAAAACCAGGGACTGCACTTTCCCTTTTTATGTGGTGTTGTAGTAGCGGCACAGTAAATACTCCTAGAGAAATATGTCCAAAAATGCTCTCTGGACTAGTATGATGAAATGTGAAAAGTTCCTGCTCTGAAGACTGACATTCTCTCTCTCTCTCTTTTTTTTTTCTTTATTTCTTTCTTTATTTATTTTATGTTATATAGTTTTCTACTAGTTTTCTCCTGCCTGGTGCTGTCTGTCTTTTCAACCATCGATGAGTACCAGAACAGCTCAGAAGGAGCCCTTTACATCCTGGTAAGTGGGGGGGTTGCAAATGAAACTATCAGTGGGACATTAAAACAAAGTCAAAACCACACAAAATACTGAAGTTGGGGGTGTTTAACTGGGGCAAGAATTTAAACCGTCGCTTGTGAGAAGGGAACCACTGGGACCTACAGGTAAGATATAGGAAAAATGTGAAAAGGAGAAATCTGTATCAGGATTTTTAAGGATCCTTTAAACCCTTCTTCCTAAACTTTTTATTTTTTTCTGCATTTATCTTCAATTGCAAAACACAGTAGCAAGACTGATCCCAACTGAAAAGCAGTTTGATGTCCCACAGCTCCCAATATTTAAAGCTGCGGATGCGGTGTGTAGGGAGCAGCCCGTGTAGCTGCCTCCTCTCCCACACTATAACATCCCTGCAACTATTTGATCCGACATCAAGCTGCAGAGTTTTGTTCCTTAAATAGCCTGGCATCCCTCGCACTGACAATGTGGCTTCTGCCGTGAAGAGCCTGCACACACCGCCACGTCGCAGGGCTGCCGGGTTCACGCATCTCCTTTCCTATTGCCTTTCTTCCTCTTCCCCAGTCCCTGTCCCACATTGACATCAAAAGGTGCTGCAGACTAATTAGGGCTTCGTCAGGTTTGGCACATGAGGAAGCTGAGGCAAGTGCCGCTAGTAGAGGAATTGGAGGGAAACAAGTGTGTGCAGCTTATTCGGGTGGCGATGGAAAGAACTGTGATGCACAGCATCGGCGTCCTCGCTTGGCATCAAGGGATAAAGCATCTCCATCCCTCAGCACCAGATAGCCCAGCACGCAGAGACAACCAGTCCGGTTTTCTAGGGAAAAACTCAAATCCTCTGTGAAGAGTCCTAGGATGGAGTAGCTGGTTATTCCCATCTCTAGTTTTCCCCGAGCTGCTCGGCATTATCCTAGTCAAGTCCTGGAGACTGATGGCGGGGAGATAAGCAGGTATTAATCCATCCTGTGATGGGAGACACCGACACAATACCAGAAAGTGTAAAACTCTAGTTCACAGGCTACGATGTGCAGAACATCTCACCAGCCCAGGGAGGGTGAGGGAGGGAAGACACAACAGCAAAGATCCGACAATGTTTCCAGCCTGGGCTCTCCATCCTGGTGCAGACAGCTCTGCAGTGTATTTTCTGAGGTGTGCAGAGTTTAGGTTATGGCTTTGTATTTGATTCTGGAGCGTGCTCCCCATCACACTTCTTTCTCGACTAACAGTGTTGTCTCCCTCGCAGGAAATCGTCACCATCGTGGTGTTTGGGGTCGAATACTTTGTGAGGATCTGGGCGGCCGGCTGCTGCTGCCGATACCGGGGCTGGAGGGGAAGGTTAAAATTTGCTCGCAAGCCTTTCTGCGTCATCGGTAAGACCTGCTTTCCTGCATGGGATTTTCCAAACCAAAATGGCCATTGCAAGCTCTTGCTTGCACAGTGCTCCGGTTTCTTGCATGCATTTTGGGGGTTGATCCTCAGCTGCTTCGTGATCACCTTGAGAAAGGGAAGAGCACAAGGGCAAAAGTCCTAATCCATGGATAAGCTTTTTGTTATTCTGCATGAGGTCCAGGCTGTCTTCTGCAGACCTGGGAGCCATCCCGTTGCCCTGCGTACTCCAGGCATCGCTGACAACTGCCCGCAGCCACAGAAAGGGGGTTTAGCCAGGAGAAGCTGAACGTAGGAGCTGGGATCCTGCGATCCTGTGTCCAACCTCGACACTGAATTACTCACAAGTCATTGAAATTCTCTGTGTCTCACTTTGCCTTCCCTGGTGCTGATGAGCTGCCTCACAAGGGAGTTATGAGACTTAATTAATTCTTGTTTGTAAAGTACTCGGCGATCCTCTTGTGAAAGGGGCCATCTGTGCACAGCAGTTATTTTTAACGGGGTAAGGAGTGGGCAGAGAGGCCGTGCCATTCGCTATGGAGCCTGCTTTCAAATGCCCGGGAGCTGGCAATGGTCATATGAAGGATTTTGGCTTATTCCACAGAAAAGCACTCCGATAAAATTTGCATAGAAAACAGGGAAGAGGGCGGTTTTCAGGATCCTTAAATTTTGAATATATAAAGTAAGGATTTTTTCCTTGGCCTGCCTTTGTTTGTGAGCACCTTTGGATTGCTATGGTGGACCTCTAGGTTTTCATGCCCAATTTAGATGGGGAGCTCACACCTCTGGACAGTGCTGTGTAACAGGCGGCTGTGGCTGATTGAAAAAGGGCATGCATTTTGCAAGGATTTAGTGCAGTTTAGCGTGTTAACACTGCTATCATATCAGAATTCAGGCGTTACCATATTTGACACATTTTCTATGGGAAGGATGAGTGTGGAGAAGGAAACTAGGACACTTCCACAAGGTATGTAGTGGCTCCTTTCATCCAGGTTAAGATTTCTGCTGTGTCCTTCCGGCACAAGATACAACTGATACAAGACCCCTTTCATGCACAACCTTCTGCTGCCAGTGGCGGTGGGAGTGCCATCCCACTTGGTAGTGGGTCAGCAGCATTTCTTCAGCTTTCAATGCCCTCTGTTCGCGCAGACATCATGGTGCTGATCGCCTCCATCGCCGTGCTGGCAGCAGGGTCCCAAGGGAACGTCTTTGCCACCTCGGCGCTCAGGAGTTTGCGGTTCCTTCAGATCCTGCGCATGATCCGCATGGACCGGCGGGGCGGCACCTGGAAGCTCCTGGGCTCTGTGGTCTATGCACACAGTAAGGTGAGCAAGCCCCAAGCAAGGATGTTGAGTCACTGTTTGTGTTCCCCCCTCCAGAGATACCACTTTGGTTCAATTCTCCACCCCAAAGATCTCCCAGGCCTGGGGAGGTTGGAAAGACACCATACGATAACACGGGGAGCAATGCAAAGTCAGAGACACAAGGTCCGATGGAGCCCTCCAACCAGGAGCGGAGAGAAACGAGGGATGTTTAGATGTTTGCAGGGAATATCTTGCACACAGTGACCACCTGCATACTGACACAGCTCATTTCAAAGAGTTAGCAATTAGCCAAGCAGCCTCGTTAAGCATAGGTGTTGCTGTGAGTTCTTTGTCTAGGGTGCATCTCCAAAGCGGATGCATTTCTGAAGGTGCGCCCTGCGAGCAGCAGCCTCTCGCAGGCGTGATTATTGCGCCGAGTTCCTCTTCCCAACGTGAGATCACGGACCAGTCACAGAACCGATCCCTGGTGTAAGGCGCTTTGGCTGTTCTCCTGTTTGGGAAGAGTTTGTTGGTAATTTTTATTTTGTTTCCTGCTGCTAAATTTTTGAATTTAACATTTTTTCCTCTTTCCTGTGCTTTTCCCCTGAAAAACTTAGTCAGCTTATCCAGAACTATGTAAAAATCATAGGGAATTTGTGCATCTCTTTGTCCATACTTGTATTAACTTCATGCAAAAATAATCACTCCTGTGAATTCTGAATTAAAACTTCCCTGAAATTGGGGTGTTGTATCCAGACCCCAGCTTTGTAGCTCCTCCCCAGGAGGCGACCTGCCCTAAGCAGAGTCCCCAGGGATTTGGGGGTTCCCATTTCAGTTTTAATCCTGCTTCCTTGTGTTGACTGGGGAAATAGGTCTTTTTATTTTAGTCTCAGTTCCACATCTTGAATTAGTGGAGCTATTAACACTCCCTTTCCTTCTCCATTTACTGTATGTGTTTAGATGATGGGGTCTTCAGGATGGGGATTGTCCTGTGTACGTGGCAGGGCCACCACTGACATGTGGTCCCATCTCAAAAAGTGGCACTACTGATCTCCAACCGAAGCCCCAAAGCCTAAACAAATGCAGGAAAAGTTCAGATCTGAGGCCAACCGCAAGCAACTCAGCTTTTGGAGATGCAAACCGGGATTGCAATTATTCTCTTCTGTCCCTCAATGATCTTGCAGGAGCTGATTACTGCCTGGTATATTGGCTTCCTGTGCCTCATTCTGGCCTCTTTCCTGGTATACTTGGCCGAGAAAGGAGAAAATGAGCACTTTGATACATACGCGGATGCACTCTGGTGGGGTCTGGTAAGTAATTTTCCTAGAACAGCTGCTGGTTATTAAAATAAAATGTCCATTAACCCTCCATCTCCTATCACTTACGTGAGGAATCGACTGACGGAGTGCTTAGTTAACATTTTTATTAAATGGCTTTGGGCTACTCTGTTTAGCTCCTTTTCTTAAATAAAGCTTGTAGAAAATGTGGAGGGATCGCATTTCTTGAATTAGCTGGAGCTGCAAGGAAAATGGGAACTCACATGCTCTCAATTTTGGGATTTAGCTCCATCGTGACAGTAGAAGCAGGTCAGATTAAAAGACCCCATGCTACGGGGTGCTTTGATCATCATTTTGACAGGTATTGCCACCTTTTAATTATTTAAAATCGTACTTAGGCAATGCGCTGTTAGACACGCTGGAATAAATTTTATAAAATTAATAGGGCCTAAGTACTAGAAAGACTTGAGTGCTGAAAGCACTCCTCTTTCACATCTTCGCTGACAAAGGAGGAAAGGGCAGTACTTGTAGTTTGCTCTGCGTGTGCATGTGAATTATTGGATTACCCGATTAACAAAGAAGGAATTAATGACGTTCTAATCTTCTTGCATTATTGTTCTTCTGCTCTGACACTGTGGCGCTAGTTTGGCCTTGATTACAAAGCATGTAATGAAAATCCTAGATCTGATCAAATCCCAATAACAGGCTTGGGGAGGAATCGGCTGATCAAGCAGCTCCTCTGTTCCAACAAAGGGAAAGAAGCACTAAATTGCTTTTCAAGCCCCTTGGTTATGACAGAAAATAAAAACAAAGCCCAATTTGACATAAGTAGAAAATAAACAATGAGGAAGAAGTGACAGCCCAGATTAGAGCTCAGTCTCGGGAAAACCATGTGCAGATTTATCCCTCCTGCTTCCCAGGCTGTGAGAACCTTTGGCCAAGGATCACCCCTTCCCTTTTTCAGGACATGGAGGTGCACCAGACTGCTTTGCCACTGAGAAGCTCAGAGTAAAATTTGAGCTTCATTAAAATAAATAGGTTTTGTCATTGTCCAACTCCTGGGTCCAGTACAGATGTGTTAAGAGATGGACAAAATAAATCAAATTTCAGGTTCAGAAACTCATCCCTTGGTCTGATCGTAGTGGTTCCAATCCTTGTAGCGTTCTATCTAAATTATAAAAACTTGTAAACCAACTTTGCAGTGATTATGTAGAGAGCATTACTTCGACTTTGTGTTTCAGTAAGGAATAGCCATGCAGATGCATTTTCTAACCGCTTTGTCAGAGTGGCATCTAATTGATAGGGCTTTTAGTGGGTCCAATTAAACAGCGCTTTGGGATCGTACTTCCATTTGTGTAAAAGTGATTTTATTCTAACGCGTGAGGTTTCCAAAGCCACATCAGCACGGTGTCAGCTCCCGTCCCTGGGGCCAGCTCTGTCTGTGGACGCTGCAGGACAGGGACGACTTTCCCCTTGGTGCAGGGACTGTTGGGGTCCATTGAGCAGAAGTCTTGAAGATGATGTTCCCAATCAGACCATCTCTCCCTGCCTTGCCCTGCCAGTCCCAGGCTCTTCAGACCCTCTCGGAAGCCTTGGGGGATACCCAATATTTCCCACTAGTGAGGTCTGTGGACTGAAGTGGGAAAATGCATCTTTTCCTGCAGTTTGGAGTTCAGGAGATTCTTTGTCTCCAAAAAATCTCTCTGCTTCTTTCCCAAAACACGTGCAGCAGCTTGCCAGCACTCTCTTGGTGCATTGCAATAATACTGGGGAGGGGAAAAACATCCCTAAATTAGGTTGTATGAAGCAGCCATAATTCATCCTGGCCGGCTAATGTGCTGGTTTTAAATAGGAAGGGAGACCAGCTAATAGGCACTGCTGGGAAGATTAGGAATAAACAGCATCAGTTCTTTATGCATGCAGATAGCCCTGCCTGCTTTCGTGAGATGCCGAAAGGGAGTTTGGGGGAACTGTGCCGGTTCGCTTCCCCTGCCGAAGGCGCAACCCCGTCTCCCGGGGGAGGCTCCGAGTTGCCGCAAGCCTCTGCACCAGATGGCAGCTCTCTCTGTGTCAGCTAACGGCAAGAAAATGCTCCTGACTGGTGTGAAAACTCCGTGTGTCGAGCAGGGAGGGTGGCAGTGCTGTGCTGGGTGTCGGGGCATCGCTGCTTCCCACGGAGATGCCCATCCCAAGAAGACGGGGTCCTCCCGGGTGCCCGAGCTGCACCTCGACTTGGTCCCTCATGTCCCTCTTCAGTGTTGCGGAAGTTTTGGCCGTGTTGTTTTAGTTTTAAGTCTGTCTGATCGAGGTCTGTGCAATGATCTCCTCCTTGCAGATTACTCTCACCACCATCGGCTACGGGGACAAGTACCCGCAGACCTGGAACGGGCGGCTGCTGGCGGCTACGTTCACGCTCATCGGTGTCTCCTTCTTCGCCCTTCCTGCCGTAAGCAGAGGCGTCAGTGGCTGGCTGGGAGGGGGGCTGAGCTCTGCTGTGCTTTGTCCCCGGCCCCTGGAGCTGGTGGCAACATCCAGTGGTGTGATGCAACCAGAGACTTCCCGACTGCGATTGCTCCATGGTTTTTGAGTCAAAAAAAAAAAGGGGGGGGAGAAGAGGGGGAACCCTGTCTGAATGTCCGCAGCTCGGGCACTATGTGTATGAGTGAACGGGATGGAAACTGTAGCTTTGGCTCTACACAGAGCCAAA
This sequence comes from Grus americana, assembly GCF_028858705.1. Classification (NCBI taxonomy): domain Eukaryota; kingdom Metazoa; phylum Chordata; class Aves; order Gruiformes; family Gruidae; genus Grus; species Grus americana. Next base: position 10,731,795 of record NC_072868.1, read on the forward strand.
CCATTTTTTCATGCAAAGGGCTGTTCCTAGGGGTGATTACACCATTTCAGCAAATTACCCCCGTCCTTTTTACAGCGCATTTCAGTGTGTTGCATGGATCTGATTTTCTCCTATGGGGATAATTTGCTGGATGCCAGCGTGGTGGGGTTATTTTGGTTTTATCAGCCAGCTGGAGGTAGTTTGGTAAAAGCAGCAATTCCAGTAAGCGCCAGCAAAGTCTGCTGCCCCTTCACAGGGAGCGTGTCTGCCAGGGCTGCCTCGCACGGAGGCTCCTCCTTCCTCCCCCTGTACGTTTGAAGCAAAAAATGAGCCAGAACAAACCTTTGGAGGGAAAGTTGGCTGCAATTTTTAAGTGAAAGCTTAGCTAACACCCTGCTAACTGCAAATTTTTGTTCTCTTCGCCAGGGCATCTTGGGTTCGGGTTTTGCTCTGAAGGTTCAAGAACAGCATCGACAAAAACACTTTGAGAAGAGGCGAAACCCAGCAGCGGGCCTGATTCAGGTGAGGATTGCATCCAAGGAGCCTTGGGGTTACATCATCCCGATTTTGGGGGTCTTAATAGACTTTTAGAGGCAGAGGAGAAGACAGGAGGAAGGTGAAAAATAGGGCCGTGTGAGTAGGGTGCGAGACAGCAGCTGGTGACTGGTCTTGTCTAGGAATAAATGCCAGGAAACCAGCCATGGGAAAATAGCATATGTGGTAGGCAATCTGGGGGAGAAAAGGAACGAAATCCAGCCCAGCAAGACAAATGCATTAGGACAGTCTGTTTTCACCAAACTTTTTTTTTTTCCCCCTCAAAGAGAATATTTATACTGATATAAAGTTACAGTTGGGAGCATTTTATTCATGATAACAGATGTCTGTGCAGAAGGCTGGCCTTGGTGATTTGAAATTAGTCATTTGACATTCCCCTGCTCCTCACTCTCCCAAATTTTTTGACTCCCTAATGTGCAACAACACCCATTTGATACCTGACCTGACGCTGGCACCGAGTGCCAGGTACCCACAGCACGTTTAGCTGGGCTTATGTGGTCGGAGCATCATGGTAGCACGCCAAATTTGTCATGTATCAAATCAAGGAAGAGGCAAAATGTCGGACCCATCCCACAGAAAACAGAGGGAGGACTCGGTGTTGGCCAAGGTTTATTAAACTGAGGGTGGTGCTGGCTGTGCCCGAGTCCATCATCCCACCGTGTCTCCTCTGCAGGCGGCTTGGAGATTTTATGCCACCAACCTGTCCCGGACGGACCTGCACTCCACCTGGCAGTACTACGAACGCACCGTCACCGTCCCCATGTACAGGTACCTCCTCCTCCACCTCCCTCTTCCACTGTCACCTTCGTGATGCCACTGTCTCCATATTTATTTTTGTTATCTGGATATACAGATTTTTTTATTTACTTTTTTTAATTTGAAAAAGTTGATTTCAAGAGCTCGTAAGGGCTGGTATATGCTTTTTTTTTCTTTTGGAGGTTTTTTGCTTTGTTTTTTGTGTGTTTATTTTTGACTTGATTTTAATTTTCCTGTTGTTTTTTTTTTCTTTTCTTTTTCTTTTTGTGTCTGTGTGTGTACGTGCTCTTCTTTTCACCTTTATTTCTCCACGCCTGCTGGTAGTTGCATTGTGTTGTGACAGTTGCCGTGCCCAGGTGTGAAGACCTCCCTCCCGAGCTGCCCTGGATCGTAGGTAAACGCCACCCTCCTTGCGCCCTTGCTTGGGCTCTCCTTGCTACTCCAGCTGGTCTCTGATGGTCCTTCTGCCTTTCAGCAAACTTCCGTCCCTCCCTTGACTGGCCCGGCACTCTCCCCAGGTGTATTTACCCTGGGTTCCCCTTTCCTTTCCTTTTTTATTTCCTCTAAGAAGAGGAAAAACAAATCAGGATTCAGTGAGCATTTTCCAATTTCTTGCATTTCATTTACCCATCACGATCTGTTGACACGAGTAGGGAAGGACGGCGGAGCCGTGACGGATGACACTGATAAAGCACTGCTGTGTTTTAGCAGCATCCATCTGGCTTGTTTTAAGGAGAGGTAACTCGTCATCATAGCCAGGCAGCTCTTGCAGCTGAAACGACACAGGTCATAGCAGGGCTGCGGGGATTCGCAGCCTCTTGGGACTTGGAGCCTCATGTTGATGGGAACAGAGGCCCCCGCCATGCCTCGCTGCCCCCCGGGACGTGGGGAAGCACCGCGTCCCCTGTGCCGCTCTCGGGGTTGGTGACATTGAGGAGGAGGCTTCCCCAGAAGCTAAACTGCAAGACGCTGCTGTTCATTTTCCACTCCACGCTGCGCTGCGTCCCAGGCAGCGCCATGCATCCCTTTCTGGCGTGTTTTTAGGGGTAGCCAGATGTCTTGGTTTGTAGAGGACTCGGATGTGTTTGTTAGATATTCTTTTTGCTTCGTGGGGTTTTGTCGGGTGTGATGGGGCTCCCTGTGCCCCATCTCTGTGCTCCCAAGCAGGGCTGTGGTCCAGCACCGAGTTGTGCCATTGCAGGTGTGAATCCCTTTGTTTTCCCATGTTACTGGTGCCTTTTAGCCCTTGGGCAGACGTTCTGGATATATTTCCTAGGGTAAGCATTAGCCTGTATCTGAAACGCGGCGGCCAGCCTGTTAATCCATCTTAAAAACCTATTGGAAGTCACGTTGTCATGGTCAGTAAGTTTTCATTGGATTCATTCCCAGTGTGTGTCTGATCGGTTGCTTTTTCCCTAGAGATTTATGAACTGACTTCAAGATTTTGCTTAAAAAACCCCCAAAACAGCAACCCAACAAAACAGAAAAAACCTGTTTTCCAATAGCATTAAACCCACCCATCGAAACTCTCCCTCCCAGTATTTGACCTTCTTGCTGTGCATTTGCAGCACTGGCTGAGATCAGCTACTGGAGAGGATGAGGACCAGATCCTGGTCCAAAGTCCACTGCAAAATGCAGAAAGCCAGGGGCTGATTTCAGTGGACTTTGGCAGGTTTTACTGCTCTTTGAAAGACTGAACTTACTACGCAGCCAGACGTACAGTGACACCCTTTTGCATGAGGACATACTGAGGTAATTACCTGCTACTTAATCTGCTTCTTAAAACCTGTATTTCCCATGGAGCCAGTATGCAGGAAGAAAGCTAAGCTAAAGAGCTCCAGAAGAGGCTAAATAAAAACTTTGGGGAGCAGAAAGTGCGAAAAATGTAGTTTAGTGAAGAACCCAGGTATCTGGAATAAAAAAAACAGGACAAAGTTGTAGCAGGGTCATAGCAGTTTTGCTGGCTGATGCTGTGGGTGCTGGTCCCAACGTCAGCCCCAAGCAGGAGTGTCACCCTGGGCTTCTCTAGCCACAGGTTTCTGCTCTCCCAGCTTCACCCTTAAATCCCAACTCCTGTTTGTGCGCAGGCGAAGTGAACATCACCTGGGAGAGTGAGCTGTGGGTGCACCGATGCATTCAACTCTTAGTCAAATTGGATTTTTTTACCAAGAAATCAGTGAACCTCTTTTGAGTATATTTTGGATGCAGATAAATTAATTGAAAAATAAAAATAATTTAAAAAAAAGGGGGTAACTGTACGTTCTGGCTGCAGCTTCCATCACTCACTGTCCATCTATCCTCGTCTGCCCATTTTGCTAAGCCAGCTGGCAGGTGCTGGCAGCCCTGCGCTGGTGCAGCCTTAGCGGCACGTCAAGCCCAGCGCCGCATTAAGGCGATGGCTGCTGACATGCGGCTGCGACGCACAGCGTGGTTAGGAAGTGGGTTGGAGGAACACGATATCCCAGTCTCCCTCGTGGGTGCCTGGGGGTGATGATCTGCAGTTACCGCTACCTTGGCACCCTTTCTGCTGAACATCGGGCTGCTTATTCCTCATAGCAGGAGCCCAGTGATTTGAGCTTGCCTGTCTTCCCAAGGCATCTCCGAAAAGACTGGCTGCCTGATATGAGAAAATTGTTACACATGCCTTGGAGGAGTTCACGTGTCTCCAGAACATCACTCAAATCACTGCAGTAGAGCTAGTCTCACTCGTTTGGGGAAAATGTGGTGGCCTCTGAGAGTATCTCAGATTTCATCTTGAAGTTCAAAATGTTGTAGAACCAAATTTGAAATATGCACAAGGCTCCTGTGTAGGTACGGTTCGGGCTTGTAATGCACGTGTAGCTGGTGCGTCTGGACATCATAACCTGTTAGGCATCAGCCATTGGATTTGCTGAAAACAAATCTGCTCTTTATTGTCACTTGTAAGAACGAGGCCTCGATCTCATCTATGTTCATATATTGGTCTTTGCTAAAAAAAAAACCGCCGCCAGCACATCATGCCCGAGTTAGCCGAGAAATCCCTGGCTGATGGGACCGAGGGCTGTGTATGTCTCACCTAAGGTCTCTCTGAGGCCCCCCCACTTTCCCCACTCTGTGGTGCCCATTTGCTTTCGGAGCAAGGTCCAGCTGCCTGTCCCCGAGGGTGACACGGGTCCGCAGTGGTTTCTGAGCCGGCTGCAGTGGGAGCGAGCTCAGCCCACGCTCACCTGTAAGCCTGGTCACAGCGCATCTGCTCCCGGGGATACACTTCGTTCATATGCTAATTTTCTCTATTCTGTTTCTTTTCCCCTTTCCTCCACCCCACCTTTCCCCCCTGTTTTTCTTTCTCTTATCCCTTTGGTTTTCTTTGGTGAAAACACTTGAAAAGCACGCAAACGCAAACGTACGGTGCCTCCAGGTATGAAGTGCATGTGACTCTGAAACTGTGTGTCATGTCACTCCTTGTTCTTCGTTTGGGACTGTAACATGCAAAGCCTTTAATTAAAAAAAAAAAAAAAAGAAAAAAAGAAAAAAAGAAACCTCTGAAGATCAGTTTTTTCAAAGGAATGAGTGAAAGCCCAAACCAGACTCCCCATCCTGCTGCCTACAGACTAATTCCATGCACCTCCATGTACATTTTAGCTATTGGTACACACAAGTGTTGGGAAACTGTCGGCCAAAATGATGATTTAAGGAAGGAGAATGGGAGAGCGCTTGATACGCTTGCTTTTTTAAGGATGATTTCTTGATAGTCTTACCAACCTCCTCCAATTCATACAACACTTAACAAGAAAACTTCCCCGTTCATACTTCCATTTTCTCTCTGCCATCACTCCTGTGTGTTCCCCTCTCTCCAGCCCTCTTTGCCCACCTTTCATTGTACCATTTCTCTCACTTCATGCTTTAGGAGCTGCGCCCACTAGGTAACACTAAGGTTTGCTGGATTTGCTGGTGTGGTGGCACCATGGGACGCATCAGTGGTAGCACAGAATAAAACCACAGCAGCGGCCATGCCTGCGTTTGAGGACAGTGTCTGGAGGAGGGAGATCTGGAATGCTAAACTGAAATGATCATTCAGGATTTCCCCTAGTAATCCAGTCTGATTTTTGGAAAAGGGATGTCCCACCGCAGCAGGACTTTTCCATTTCAGTTTTTTTCTTCCAAGACTGACCTAGAACCAAGCAATTATTAGCCCCAGTTATTCAATCCGGGACTTAGCCTTCTGGGATGAATCCAAATGAAAAAACCTGTATGTGGCTGCATAAGATTTAGTATAAATAATATTATCTCAGTTTCTGCATAAAAAAGCAGATTTTCAAATCACAGGCATATTTTATGAGGTGGGCATCTGAAGGTGTAGTCAAGTCAATATTTTAAGATGGGGAATAAATGGCTTGCATTTCAAGACTGTGGGCTCTGTTCTTAGAGCAGTTTAAATTCTCACTAGATGCATTAATGCCATTAGAGCTGATGTGATTTAGTGCCTGAATTCCAAACCTGGTTCCAGTTTTCACAGATGCAAGTTTTACAGCCTTAGTAAATCACACTTACCACTTTGGTTAATTTACAGCAAATCGCTTCAATGAATTGCAAGTACAATATTATGAATGCATTTTCCTGTTGTCCTGAATGACAGCCTGGTTTGAGAATCAGACATTTTTCTGCTGCTGGAAGTGAAGTAAGAATGTGCCACTTCCATCTCATTTCTTATAATAAAACATTTTATAAGTTTCATAAATTTTCTCACTTAAGAAAAATAGCTTAGGCTGGAGACATCAAGTCATGGTTGGGGTAATAATTGGTTCCTCATAGGAACCCCAACACAGCATGGAGACTCATTTACATCCCCATCCTATTCCAGCATCCATCTCCTTGTCACCCTCTTCCTAATCGCTCATACTGGGGCTGTTCAAACAAATCATCATCGTCTCTGTGTGCGTGTGTCGTGGTGTGTGCGCATTTTTGTGTACGCTCCCACCCACTGTTGTTGGTGTGCTGCTGCCCTCCTTGTGTTGTGGGTTTTTGATGATGTCCTGGCCGGAGGCATGATAACCCTACTGTCCCCAGATGCTTGAACGTTATCTGTGCTACCAGGAATAGCAAATTTACCTTCCCTTAGGATGGGGGGAGCCAGCACCTGGAGTTAGGGTGGCGTTTCTCTCTGCTCTACTGGGGGGGGGATGGGAAGCAGCTGCAGGTACCGCTGGGTCCCCTGCAGCAGCCGTTGACTTGGAAGTGTTGCTGTGGTGGGTAGCATGAGCTGTGTGTGTTCCCGTGGCGTGCAGAACATCTCAGCTAGCTCCCCCTTAACCGAAACATGCTTCCCTTGCTAACAAGTGACACACGGACCAGGAGGAGAGAGAGAAAACGTGAGACGCCCCAGCCGGAGGTCCTTTCTCCACGTCTCTGGAGGATACAGTGGCACCTGCGTCACCTGTCCCCTGGGCACACACACCAGTGCAGGGTGCCCTCCATCCAGCGTTTTATAGCAAAGCTCAGTTAAAGTGCTATACAGAGCCCTGCCTTTTCTTTGACGTTCTGGTGAAATCGTGCATTGCAGTAGCTGTTCCCCAAGCAGCTCTTGTAATGACAGGTTAGGCTGAGCATTCAATTCAGATTAAATTTCAAGTCAAGTACACAGCTAAGTTTACACCCATTTTTAATAATTATCAGTAAAATATTATTTTTTCCACCATACATGTAATTGGGCCCATCACCCTACCACAGAAACGGTGAATTTCTGTGTTTGCTTTTGTGTCTTTACCGTTGCATGGAAGCATCTGTGGTGGCCCCAGAGATTGCCACCTTCAGCACAGTGTGAACCTCGTGTTATGGGCTAATTCAAAGGAAGGAGCTCCTTTTGGGATCCTGAATCCTTCAGTCCAGTGAGCTTACGAGCCCTTCAGCTCAGAGAGTTGCATCAGCGGGAGCCCTGGATTTCTGATCCTAGCTGGAGAAAGCAGAGCTGTTGTGCTGTGTTCTGCTGAGTATGAATCTCCCCGAGACACTAACTCACCAAAGGAGAACAGTTGTGTGCCCTTCATTAACTGCTAAGTACACTTTGTGCTTGATTTTATGCACCACCTTCTCCCATCTTAGAACAAATCTGCAAACCCTACGGTGGGTTTAAACAGAGGTGACAGCCCAGCACTCATGCACTGCTCCACTGCACCAAGGTCAGCTTCGTCCTGACGTCTTGAGTGAAGAGGATCATTAATTCATCAGATCAAGATGTGCTCTTCTCTGGATGGAAGTGAACAGAGCTGGACTGGGGAGCCGAGCCAAAATTTTCAGGCCTATTTTTATTCTTTTCTCCATACTTAGGATTGGAAAATTTTCTGATTGCCTCAATCTTGTGAACACCAAATCTGCTCTGCTGAACAACTGTGCTTTTGAGGATGAATTTTGTGCATGCAGAAGAGAGGCTTTTCCAGTTTTGGGGTTTTTTTTCAGTTAGAGGAATCTATTGATTTCATACTGGCTGAAAAATTGTGGGCATAAATATCTCTGCCTTTATTTTACAGTAAGCAACAGCCCCATTTCTTACAGCACCTCAGCCGAGACTACTCTGTTAGGGGAGTGCAAGCACTTGCACCCCTTTCCTTCCAGTCCTAAGTTGCAATTTTGGGAGAGTTTGAGTAGGTCCTTCTCACTTTCATTAAAACCAATGTGGCTCGTTTTCCAGCAAAGCCATAAGTATACGCTGCCTTGGGGTTGTGGCTCCGTGGGCTGTGGCCCCAACCGCACAGACTCGGGCAGCTGCAGGCAGCCTGTCCCCAGCAGCCCCCGTCCTCCCCTTCACCCCTGCCATGATGCACCCTTCCTCTTCTTGTCACAAGCGTGACCGGAGGCGGCTGCTGTGCTGACTTCGCACCGTCTGGGCACTTTGACAGTTTGACAAGGGCACGCTGGTGGCCCAGAAAGGAGTTTGCAGCAGGAAGCCATTGGTTGAGCCCCATTGGCCTTGACCCCAAATGCAGAGTCCCCAAGCGAGCTCTCAAGTAGATGCTGCTCTTCCCAACCGTATGCAGCGTTCTCCATCCTCTTCCCGACAGCTCCAGCTGACATCTTTCTTGGTTGAAAACCTGACTGTGAATGTCAACGTTAAATATTTATGGAGCAAGGCCCAGTCTCCCAGGGTCTGAGGGAAGAAAGCAAAAGTGGATGTGAGAGCTAATTCAATGGCTTTTAGCACAAAAGCAGGATAGGCAACAGAGTGTTCACTGGGTTTTTTTAATTATTAACCGGGATTCCCATTGTCAGGTTCTTTTTCTTCCTGAGAAAGGAAGGAAACCCATGGTTCCTAGGAGGTAGCGATACATGATTTTGCCTCATTTTGGGGTCAAAACCTGACATGGACAGTAGGGAATTGGTTAAACTTGACCCTGGAGCTCACTGCTGTTTCTCCTGGGATGCTCCCTAGCCTCGTGTCCCTATTTCCTCTGCCCCATAAGCTGCTTCTTCCCATGCCTCCCCACATTCCCAAGAGGAGCAGGGTCGAGTTTTCCCATTTGCCTCCAAAACTGGAGCTTCTCTCCACCTAATACACAGCCGAAGCCCTGACCCCCAAACATAGCAATGCCAACCGCTAGACAGGTGGTGAAACAGCTCTCCTGCCAAAACACCGCCGTGCTGCTCAGAAACCCTGGCAGCCGCTTGTTTTTTGGGAGGTTCAAAATCTGGTGGTGCAGACAAGTTTCTCTCTCTCTCTTGCTGTCGCTCTCTCTCTCTTCCCCCACCGCTCTGCCTTAGGACGCTGTTGGAAGCAGCAGCCAAACCCCCCCTCCTTCCTTGCCAAGCTGTCCCCCCAGTTGCAGTTGGTGGCACAAAGCTGGTTCTAGTTGAAGGGATGGGGCAGCGGGGGAAGTTTCCGAGACAGGAGGCTCTGAAATTAGCTCTGCGTGGATATTAATGGTCTTTATTTTCTCCCTGTAGACTCATCCCTCCTCTGAACCAGCTGGAGCTCCTGAGGAACCTGAAGAGCAAATCGGGACTGACATTCAGGTTAGCAGCAGAGTTAAGAGAGCTTGGAAAGCACACACTTTGCAACCTTTTTCTTTTTGTTTTGGGTTGTTTTTTTTTCTTTCTTTTCTTTTGTTTATTTCCTTCCTGCCTTTTGCATATGGACGGCCTTGAAGATGTGAGAGGTTTTGGCAGCTGGTGCCCCATGGGTTGTTCAGTGACCTCCTCCCCATCCCTCTCCCATGTTGTACATTAATTTCTTCAGCCTAACTTGGCTCTGGAGTAATGTTACAATGCTTAGCTGAAAATGCAGAGTTGTATTTTCAAAGGGTCTGATTGAGGTAGTGTTCCCAGTTTTCCTCTGACCACCCTCAGAGGAGATTCAGGCCCACGATGTGTTAATTAATTCCTCATTCCCTCCAGCCTTCCCTCACCTTCCCTGAAAGCAGGCAAGGTCGTCGTAGTGAGAAATTTTTGCTAAATTTGCTGTGGCGAGGTATACGTGATTGCCCCAGAAAACCAGGAGTCCTGCAGCTTAAATGTTTGCTCAGGAGGGGTAATTCTTGGGTTTTTAAGCAGGCAAGGTTGCCCCGTTTGCTGAATGGGGAGTGTGCAGACCCCGGGAGGGATGGAGAGATGCTGGCTGTGCCAGTGGGCATCAGGGGCAGCTGGGGAGGTGTGGGGTGGGACCTGCCCTGGGCTGTGTCTCTGCAGAGAGTAGAGAACTGTAGACCCATGGGTCAGACTGCAAACTTTAAAATGTATTTGAGCTAGTAATTAAGGCTGGGCTTCAAGTTCGTCTGAGCAAGGAGCAGAGGGTGGAGGGGTATTTTTTTTAGTCTCTCCAGGCTGCTGCCTTCAGCCTAAGGGAGAGGGATCGGGGTCTGTGCAGATCTCAGCGGTCACTGCTGGGTGGAGGCAGGACCAGGGCTGGTACAGCATCACGCTCAGAGGGAATCGAGCTCCTCCTGCCCAGGTCTTCTCGCAGTCCGGTTTGTCCCTTAGACTATCTGGTTTTAGGAGAGGCAGACCCGTATCTGCTGAGAAACAGTCTTCTCCCTCTCTTGTGGGGCTGCAGGGGCAAGGCTGCATCAGGGCCCCAGATTAAATGTGATTAAATGTGAAGAAGCTGTGAATCAGAGTAGTTGAAGGCAGAGCAGGTTTTCCTCATTGCTGGAGGGAAATGCCACCCAGATGCCTGGTCAGCGAAGGTGAGATTTTTTTTCGGTGTGGCCTTAGCTTGGCTTGCAGTGTTATGCCTACCCTTCTGCAGGTGTTCAACTCACTTTGTCCTCAGTGTCAATGATTTTTCAGGGCAAGCAAGTGGTTTGGGATCTCAGTAGGAAACCACATACAAAAATTGTGGCATTCCACTCCCTCCATGTAGCCTTAGCCAACTAGTTGGCAAAGTAGCTGCCAAAGGCTTTGGAGGCAGAAATCCCACCTGGGGTGTCAGGACGTTAGGGCAGGGGTCCATGCTCCTTCCCACCAATGTCCCCCTCCCAGCACCATGCGTTAGCACTGCGGAGTGAAGCCATGCATCAAGGGATCTGACATTAGCTCTGTCCCAATGGCCAGGAAGGAAAAACAAATGCACCAGGGTCACAGGAGCCGTTCAAATCCTTCCCTATCTGCAGAAACAACTCAGAGCGGTGCATTTCCAAATGAAGGGGGCCGCTCTCTGAGCCCACAGAAGTCCTCCTGTGCTCACACAAATCACACGACCTTCAGGTGTCTCAGTCATGCGTAGGCACACGGATGGGTTGGGATAAACTCTTCAACCCTGTGCGTTGTATGTGTCTTCTCAGAGGTTGTGTGAGTCTCCAGTGATCTTCTGTCCAGGCCAGAAACTCCAGGAATTAAATGCTCCTTTCCCTTTCTTCTGTCCACAACTTCCACTTAGTTGTACTGTTTGGTATTGTCCTTTCGTTATGTTTTAACAGTGAAGCAGCAACATCTTTTGCCACCTGACACCATGCTAATGTACTATTGCTTCTGTTTAAAGGAAAGAGCAGCAGCCCGAACCATCGCCAAGGTCTGTATCACTGCCAACACGCCATCCCCATGCATTACCTGTAGATTTCTATGTACGTGTGTGCGTGTGTGTACCATGTCGTGGCGCCATCGAGGGAAGCATTCTAGGTATTAACGTGCTTTTTCTGTGCTGTGGCAGTCCAATGTATCTACGTGTATGCTGGACCTTAAATCATATCTTCCTTCCAGTCTGCCTCGGGCCGTAGCTGCGAGGATAGCGAGGCTGTGGGGGCTAGAGAGAGTGGTGGGCAGCACGGGCAGAGCTGGCAGACACTTATCCGGGGTGACGGCAGGGCTTTGGTTTATGCTGCTTTTTTTTTTTTCTTTTTGTTGCTGGAGTCGTAGCTGAAACAGTATAACGCAGGCTCAATGAGTGCCGATGGGTAGGTGATGCTTTGCCTATGTCTCCATCACCCAACACCATGCCAGGCGGAGGTGACATGGAAACACGAAGCCATCACCATGTCACCGAGTTAGCAACTTCTCCTGAGCTCCTCTCGCTGCAGGGTGCTGCACGGGGCTGCGTGGACCTGCTGCTCTGTGGGACACAGGAGGGCTCTCTGACCCGGCACGACGTTGCATGGCAGAGACACCCTTTCTCCACCCCCTTCCTTTTGGCCTCACAACCTCTGGATGAAGCACAGTCCCTGCTCCGTCTTCCCTCCACGCCTCGAGGCCACCATACAGAGTGTGCTCAGCCGGGCGCCCTCTGAGACGTGGCGAGCATCTTCCAAGGCCAGCTGTAAATCTCACCTACAGGAGAGCTTTTCTGTAATCACATGTCCCGGGGAAAGCAACAGGGCTGGTATTTGGGATCCTTTTAGGATACTTTTCATCCCCTTAGAAGTATTTAGTATTTAGTTCTGGGATTTTTTCCCCCCCTATTTTCCCAGTTCTTTTAAGAAGTAACTGTGGTACTGAATCTCATTTTATTTTCTTGGGAGGCAAGATGCAGAGCTGATGATCTGTGGAGATCATCCGCTTGGCTTTCAGATCTTCCATCTCGTATCTCAAGACATAGATTGCAGCCTAAATATTGTAAACGCTTAATATGTTTTTCAGAAGTATAACTAGAGCCTAGCATTTTGCAGATGTAACTTTCTGCTGTGCCTTTTAGCTTGTAAGAGGCCAGAAATGAATTTTTCCTTGGCATAAAATCCAACCAAAGATATCTGGGTAGATATGGTACTGACTAAAGGGAGGAAAATTTCATCTTTCCTTCCTTTTCCCTCCCACCCCCTCTTTTTTCTGTCTTTCATTTGAGCTTTTTTTTTTGCAAGCAAAACCTCCGTAGCACTCCATCCTCTTTCCTGCCAAATAAACCATATCTCCAAGATCATGTTTCAACTATCCAGATTTCTTTTTTCCCCTAGTTAGGGTCTCAGCCTGTGTAGCTAGAGCGAAGACAGCCTCCATCCAGCTTTGTTAAAGCAGGGAGCATTATGTGGGAAGTGCTCTCTGGGAGCAGACCAAGGCTGAAATCTTGGCCACCCACCCGTGGCATCACGAGGGTCAGCGTTTCATCCCTGGGGCCTGGGTGCTCTGCTGCCCTGTCTTGGCCAGTGACATATTTTGGATGCATCAAAGGGTAAATCCACATTTCTCACAGGCAATTGACTGTGCAATGAGACGAAATCTCTGTTCAACCTGATCAGCTCCATAGCCGAGGAAATCTGAGGACTGACGGTCCCTGGTAGGGTCGCACCAGCCAGCAACCCTGCAACTGCAGGCACTAATCTTATTTCTGAGGCACTAGCCTTATTTCTTATTTTTGAATCTCAGTCCTGTCTCGCAGGGTTCATTTTCACCAGTGAAAACACTAGGTTGGATATATTTCTTCATAGAGGTTGCAGGTTTTGCCCTGTTCATTTTCTACATTGCTTCCTTAATCTTATGTCACAGAAAGAAGTAAAAATAGCCTTTCACTGCCCTTTTCCAGAGTATTTTTTACTATATAGAGCTCCTTCATCAGGGTCATTTCCAAATGCTGCTTGCCTGCTCCTGTAGTGTATCTGTCTCTTCTGACACTGGTTGGTTTTGTTGCTCTCTCTCATAAGATGCTAAACCTGGACCCAGGAATGCTTCAGCTGAGGGTCTGCGGCTGCCGTGTATGTGGCATTCGAGTACTTCCCATATTGTTTAGTTCAGCTGCCGTAGCAGAACCAAAGGTCTTTCCTTCTGTGTTTTGTTAGAGCAATGTCAATTCTACCTGCTTCCCCTGCCCTTTTCCGTTTGATAATGTCTCAGACCTCAGGAAGGAATTTTGCACACTAGTCCCTATATTCAGGGGGCCCCAAATCACCTGTTTTTCCAAATAAAAGTTTCTGGATCTTTTACATTCACATCCCAAATCTGCCACCCACTTTAATTTCCAACAGCCTCCCAGCGATGCTCAGCGTGTCATGCTGCCCTTAGAGGAGAAAACTCATCCTGTTTCTCAGCCCACCCGACAGTTAATCAGCCAGACGTGGTCTGTCGCTGATGACTCTTTCCTTAGGAAACTCCTCAGGATGAATCGTCTCTCATAGCAGACCCCAGCACCACACTTTTACTGCTTCAGCTGGTAAAGGATTTGCCACTTTCCATTTCTATCGATGTAAGCAAACAGTCTCTCATCTGGAGATAGCTGGATCTTCCTCCCGTTGTAGTTATGTGTAAGGAGTGGCTGATTTCCTATATCCCTCTTTCCATAACTGATACACCACAAAGTCCTTACAGCAAACAGAACAGAAGCAGCTTTTTCACTATTTTGCATCTTCATATATTTTAAGTTAGAGATGGGAAGCTGGCACGGCTCGTGGGAATGCGCTGTGCAAGACAAACATCACCTTGCAAGGTCAGGGAGCATCCCAAATGCCTCTCCAGTGCGTGGGGCAGCTGTCGGGGTCTTGCCCATGCACTGGAGGCGGTGCTGCCCTCTGACTCCGGTGCTGCTGTTGCCGTACCGATTTCTGCTGAGACAGCACTCAGAGAGCTGCTGCCGGGGGGTGGGAGGACATGGGGAGGTGATGGGGTTAACGTGGCAGAGGCTCGGGGTCGCTGGAATTGCTCGGGTAGCTTTTAATTTGGTCTTGGCATAAAATGGGACAGCCGATCTGAGAGACAGGTTATGTCCTTTATCATTTCTGTTTTCCCACTGCGAGCTTGTCCGCATCCATCTATGACCGTGTGCCAGGAAAGCTATGTGCTGACCGGCTTGGGGGGACAAGGACCTCACCTCCCTGTGACGTGGAGCCCAGGCTGTGATGAGCAGAAAAGATGCTAGCTTTTTTCTACATGCTACATACCTCTTCCCCCTTTTTATTTTCCTCCCTTTTAAAAAAACCTGCTTACAGAGCCTCCTCTGTTGCCCACCCTACCATCTACCTCGGCCAGGAGAAGTGGGCACCTGCCCTTCCCCAGGCTGGCTGCTGCTGCAGGAGCAGTTAGCGCTGCTCACGCCTCCGAGACCACGCTGCTCTCACTCAGGGGCCAAATATGAGTCCTGTCTGCCTCGTAACGCCAGGGAAGGAGGGCTGCTCTGTGGTGGGGCTTTTCTCACCCCTCCTGCTGCAGAAAGCAGCCAAATCAGAGTGGTAACGGGGTTTGATTACTCCTATGTTAACCAGGCTGGAAATTCGCTGTGGCATCTTGTCTCTGTTTGTTTTGTCTTCTGATTGTAATGTCAAAAAGACAAACATATGGTTAGCCAGGACTATGGAGGCTTTTATATGAAATGTGTGCTTCAGATGCTCTTTAACAGATGGTTTGAGAAACATCTGAAGGCATCCATGACCACATTTCTTCCTCTTGTATTTTCCAAAATATAATTGGGTGAAAAGCTAAAAATTAATGAACCAAGTGATGATAATAATACATGAATATCAGAGAAAAAGAAACAGAAGGATTCTGGGGAACTGGGAAGCTGAAACTCAGATTACTTTGTCCAGCATGAGTTCAGTCTTGTAGGTGATGCGAGGAACCTCTTTGGAAGGTTGTGCTCAGCTGTGGTTTGTCCTTGACCCTAATGAACTCAGCAAGACCTTGGCCGTTATATTGAGTGAATGCTGGACTGGGCCACCTTGTAATGTGTATGTATATCTGTGCGTATATCTATCTATATATCAATGTATGTATATGTCTGTCTGAGATACACACAACGTTAATATCTCTGTTCAGGGGTGTGATTAAGGCTTTTGTACGCACTGGAGGATGCCTTTGGTTGACTCAGTGGGCCCCTGCTCATCCAGCCCAGGGTATCCGAGGTTGGCATTTGACCTTCTAACCAATTAAACTGGTGTCAGAGACTCATGCTGGGACTGACAGTAATCTGGAAATAATCGGTTGCCTTTAGGGGAGCGGATTATTTGCACAGAAGGGACTGCATCTTTCTGTAGGGACTGCAGAGGAGACTAAGAGGAGAGTAACCCATGTGTCTCCCTGACGCTCTGCATGCTGAATATCCCACTCCCACGCCGCAATGCTCAGACCCCAGCTCCAGAACAGCCCCGGTAGCACCACTGGTCCCCGGGGCTCCCTGGAGATGTGGGGTCCCGTTGTGGGCACCTGAGGAGTCCCCAGGATGGAGAAGGTGGTGTCGGCTGAGCTTGCATGGGATGCCACGAAGCAGAAGGAATTCCTGCAAATTCCTTCTGTGTGTGCCCGTGAGCTCCTCCGATTGCCGAGTTCAAGTGTGAAACAAGATTGGGATTTTATGCCCTTCAGCTTTTTCAGCCTGTCCATGAACTCAGCAAGTGATGCCCGCTGGTGGCCAGGTGGGGTGATGGGGGCCATCATTACCCTTCCGCAGGTAGAGGGCTGCTCCATGGCGTGGAGAACCCCAGTGGTGGTGGCGATCTCCTGGCAGGGCAGTGCCTGAGCAGCGATTTGGGATGAGCTCCTGGGAGCTGTGGTGGTGCCTCAGCAAAGCCAGTAACTCCCCAGAAGTGGTAGGGCCCGTCTAAAAAGCGTTACGAAAAACAGATGTGTGAACACAGAGATTCAAGTCCCTTCCTATAAGGGACTGCACCACACCCTGGTTTTTATCCTTTTTTTTTTTTTTTTTAATGCCAGGCTTAATATAATGCTATTTCCTATACGAGAAGTGCAAATAATTCACAGATTAACTAGCTCTCTTTGTGAATTTTTTTTGGAAAAAAAAAAAAAAAAAAAAGAAGAAATTTGAACCTTTTTGGATGTTGTTGTTGGACAAAGTAAGTTAAAGTTTTGGCTCTCCATGGCTTAGACAATTAAAAAAATGTCTTTTTTATCTGTTCAGAGGAAGAAAAGAGTACTTTTTGTTTCCAAAGCAGATGAAAAAACCTTCCTGCAGGACTCAGTCAATTGTAGATAAACTGATGCCACCAATTCAATGCAGAATGCGTCATTTCTAATAATAACATTTATTGACCACAGTGAGACAAATTTCAGAAACCCTCTTGATTTTTTTTATTTTTTTCCATTTAACGCTCAAACAGAAAAATCCTGTCATGAACCCGGCCCTCAAAACACCTGTCTTTTAAACCTAGAGTCAGTAATCAAAAGTTTCCTGTCTGGCATTTGCTTCCAGGTCTAATTTTTACTCTCCCCTCATTTCCAGTAAAAGCAAACCGTGCAGAGAGTCACTATGCGGATGCTGCTCAGGAAACTCTAGGTACCACGGGAAATGCGTCGCACGGAACTAATCAAAAGCTGCACGGCTCATTCTCCCTCTACCCTGCTACCACCCGTTCTGATCACTACTCTGCTTAATAGAGGTACTAGATGAGTAAAAAAAGGTGAAAGAGCCTCCCCATTGCCCGCTCAGAAATTAGAGGCTTCCTTGTCTGCTAATCATGCAGAACATGTGAATCAAAGAGACGAGGATGGGGAATTTGGTCTGAGCTAGCAGGCCAGTGTCTGCTCATCAATGAAGGAGGCCAGGAACTGAAGTTTAAGAAATGATGGAAAATTTAAAAAAAATTAAAAATGAAAAAAATATTTTTTTTTTTAAAAAACCACTCCTTCCTCCCTATCGCTCCATCCCTCCTCAAGGTCCAGGAAATCCTTGCAAATTGAATTGCACTGTACAGCAATGTCAAGTTAGTAGCATGAGAAATACCAGCTTCGTACCTCTGCTCAATCACTGTTCCTTTGGCTCTCTGAACACTACAAATTGACCTTTCCTAGTCTTGTGGCCTTTGGAAGCCATGGCTTGCCTATCTAGCACCTCTACTACGCAGCTAGAGAAGGACTAATCTCAGCCTGTCCCACCAGACGTAGGGGATACGGGTTCCCCTTAGCGTTGACATTGGCATTGTGAATGGGTCTGTTTCTAGATCCTGTGGGGAACAGATAGCTAGAGCAGAGGGCTTTGTACGAGCAGTGTTTTCATCTCTTTCAAGTTGACAGTTGTTAGGCGGCTTCAGAGAATTCCCAATGAGCATCCCTTAATGCACCCGTCTAACATCCGTAAGGGTACACAGATACATATATCTTATTTTACTTATGCATAAATATGTCTACTTCCACACTTGCACTGGAAGAGTCTCTTCCCTCGCCCCAGACACTGCTTCTCAGCAGCAAACGTGCACCTTCTTGAATTACCAATGCCCAGAGTTTGCATGCTGTGAATGCTGGTAGGTGAATCCCATCAGCTCTTCCCCCCGCAGCCAGGCAGGTGGAGCGCCCAGGAGTGGCAGGGCACTGAGTGATGCCGCATGTTTGTGAAATCGGATTTTTGCATGCTCTTTTTTGGAGTCCGTTTTAATTCTTAAAATCACCAGTCTCTGTCTCCCTCAGAAAGCCAACAAACTACAGTTTTAAAAGTATATGTATCTCTGATTTTCTCCATTAATTGTTCCAACTTGTATCTTTTCTTTTCTTGCTATTTTTTTTCCCTGCTGGCTATTTTTATTATCTGTCAGTCTAGAGGCCAGGACTCATGCCTGAGAGTTGCGTGTATCAGAAGCTCAGAAGTGGTGCGGTAAATCCCATCTCTGAATGGGTAACAAAGAGGAAGGGGGCATGATCTAGATTTTGTAATAAGCAGTTCTCCATGGTAGGAAATTCCCTGTATCTGGATAAATAGCCTGAATCTTTGAATTAGCCTCCTGATATGTGTTTTGACAGTACTGTGGCCTTCCTTGAAGTTTATCCTTGAAAGGACTGGTTTAAATATTGGGCGATCATCAGTTGCACAGATAGCATTTCAATACATTTCCAAATGGAAAAGATTTGGTCTACAGTTTGGCTGAAAAAATTATCATGATTTCTGTAGTGTTTCTATTTGCCAGGTGAGGCTGTTTTATTCTTGGAGGCAGAGGCGTAGTGCAAGCAGGGACTCCTCCCCAGAGAAAGGTGCCTTGGTTTTGGCAGTGACGAAAACAAGCGGTGATATTTGTAATGCTGTCCTCCCACCTGTCCATGTCCAGTTCTGTTTTCTGGAAAATCAGCCACTCTGATCTTAATGTCTTCCTTGCATGTCTTCCTAGGCATGATTTTTTAATTGGTAAAGCCAGTATAATTTTTTTTTTATTTTCTACTTCCTTCCCACTGTGGTCCTCATTTCATCTCCCCCATCTCGAGTTCTGCAAGGAAAAGGGAGAATGAAACAAATTATTATCTCAAGATCTTCTTAATCCATTGGAGACCCTGAGAAGGAGGGTTGCAGACTGTGGTTCTTCCAGTCAAAAAGGAATCTTGAACTTTGGAGTAGCTACAAGAGCATCTTTGTTACCTGCATCCATTCTGAATGTAGTGTTTTACATGCTGTGCTTTAGTAAAACTATAGGTTAACCTTGAAGGGACATAAAAATAATTCAAATGTCTTGTTTTCCTGGACCCTTGGGCTGCCTGCCTGCAGTCCCCCACTGCACAAACTCTTAGGGGCAGATGCCAGCACTTTGATGCATCTAAAGCTGAGTGCTAAAAGCCTTCATCTAGGATGCATATAACAAAATAACAGAAAATGATGAGGCAATCATGGGAAACTCAATGTAGGCAAATTAATAGAAAACTCCTTAGAAGCCGTGGTTTCTTAATGTACTAACCAATGATCTCTAGTCAATAAATGCAATAACGCACACATTTTTAGGCGGTAATGTAACTATACCAAGCCAGATTATCAGGTCTATCATATTCTGCTTTGTAAGAGATTTTCCTGGCATCTACTCAGAGATATGAAGGCACCACAGAGACCTGACAGTGGGAAGAGATGGCACACAGACCAGTGAAGGAAAAGTGTTTGCAGAGCCCTTGACTGGCCTGAGGATCTGGGTGTAGAATATTTCTTAAAGTTTGTTTAGGAATGATCAGCCAGCTTGAAGATGCAATCTAGCATTTTGCTTTGTTCCTGAAATGCAAAACAGCTGAGCTGGCAAATAGGAAGAGGTTGCTAGAAGATGCAGGATATGTGTGGTGTGGTGTTTGACAGCGCTCAACATCAGTTTGGGAAAAAAAGGCTGTATGTTAGGAAGAGAGGGGTGACAGTATATCAGCAATGCTGCAAAATACCAAAGGCCAAGGTTAAGGACATGTGTCAGGCTCCAGGGTCCCTTCACTCACCCGAGGCCCCATGCTCAGCCAGGTTTATGTGGTGGCTGTGAGGATGGTGCAACTGTGGTCTTTCCCGTTATGATTTCAGTGATTGTTCAACCCAAGTCTAACACCGTGGTTGTGGACAAGGAAGAGGAGAGGGATTACTCACCATGACATTGATCATTGGCTCACCTTTTGTTTTCCTTATGCCCAGGTTGCTCTACTTCTAGAAACTCCATTCTCTGGGCTGAATTCACCTTTGCGATGGCTTTTCTGAAATCACTGGGGGCAAACCAGGCTTGAGCCTGGTCCTCTCTTGGTTTCTGCTCTAGTCATGGCAAGTGTTGCACACACGGATGTGTTTTCCTTTCCTTCATGTCTCCAGTAATTGGTTTCTGCCTCTTAGTCACATCTATGACCAGTCTGGAGCCCAGTGATAGCCACAAAGGTGATCATTCACTCCTGGCACTCCTGCCTGGTTTTAACAAGCTGTTCTCATATGCCATGAGCTCAGCACAAACTCTAGATTAAAAAACAGCCTCATTTCCCAACAGGAGATAGCCCATTCCTCCTGGACCTAGCTTTTCAGAAGAATGAACGCTGTTACTGGTGGAGTTGGTATGCAGAGGTGGATCTGAGTCCATGTTAGTCTAACTTGGTTTGGCTAATGTTTGCTGCCTACAAAATGAAGGGAGAAAATGAAACAATTGCTCAAACATAGTCTAAAATCAATGACAAGAAGTTACAGGTGATACTTTTTATTGATCAAAAATTACTGCTAATGTAATGAGTCCGCATTTTTTAAAAGTGCTGATTTAATACTATGGAGGGCCGTGGGATGAACCCCAAACCAGAGCATTTCAAACGGGAGTTCAAACCCCCAGCATCCTAAAGAGGCTGATGGCAGCTCGTTTGAAGGTTAGTTCAGAGACGTGCTGCTGAGTGCTGGGCTGTTGGACCTAAATGAATCTAAAGGCAAAGCCCACTAATGCAGTGAGCATCTTTCTGTCAGCTGTGTGACCATGGATCAGTCTTTATGTGTTCATCCAGCATGGACTCTCAGTTTTTTGACTGGCAGCAGAGAAATCAACTTAGTTTCTATCCTTTGTTAAATTCAAGTTAAAAGCTGAATGTTTTGTAAACCTTCCCAAAGTCAGCCTGGAAACATTATAATTTTTTGTTATCGAATATGTTTTTAATAGATGCCAACTGAAAGTAATTATGAAGACCTAGGAACTAAAGCACGCCCTGTCATGCTGTTGTGGCTTCCCATAATCTTTGTCTCTGGTTACAAAGCCACATTTTTCTTTCCCTTCCCCCTGGCATGAGCAGGGCACCTGCCCCGTGCTCGCGCTGCTCTTAGCTATCGTGATTGCAAGCTTCGGTTCATGTTGTTGTCTGTGGCTGGGTTACGGCTTTCCTCATGTTCGTGTCACCAACACGTATGCTTTCCACTGAACTGAGGCTCATTTACCATCTACTTGAGTGACATCTAAATACCACTTCTCCGAGGCACTCTGCGTCACTCTGCATGACTTTCTGGTTGAATGAGAACATGATCTTGGATTAGCTGACAACATATATCTCTATATATGTCTGTATTTTTTTTGGACTCTTTCCTACCAGCTCCTGCAGACCCCAACAGTATTCTCCTCTGCAGGGATTGTACTTGCATGTGATTCCAGGTGTCATTTCCAATGAGAGAATTGCATGGCAGAAGGAAAAATGCAATTAATTGTTCATGTTGTCTTGTGTCGTCTATGTGAAAATAAAGAAGTTACATCAGATGTTGGGTTTTATTCTGAGTAGCAAGTACTCAGGAACAAAACCCACCCAGATCTTAATTGTTCATCAAATTTCTACAAGATTGTTTTAATGTCTAGAAGTGTTGCACCTCATGCTATCAGGCTTGAAACTCTTCACTCATATTCCTCACTGAGTTCAACGCTTTCTTTATTGCCTTTAGTGATTCTTGCAAACATTTGCAGCGCATTTATTGTGGGAATGCAAAAGGGGCCCCAAAGAAAAGGCCCCACTTTGCTCAGCGATAGGCAACGGGTTTTATGCTGAGATCGGTGATGGGAGCAGCTCAGCAGAGGATGAGGCACAAAGAGATTGCTTTGAATTCTGAACATTGGTGTGTTGCTGATTCAGTTCTATAAAACTTAGTTTTAAAAAAGACCAGGTAGTTCAAAGTATTAGTACAGTGGATTCCAGGAATATTCTTCTGTAAAATCAACTAAAATAAGAAAGAAAAATCCAATTGGCCTATTTAGGATCAAATGGCAAATATAAAATGTCAATCTGGTTTCTAATCCAAGAAACACGGAATGACAATTGCTTTTAAACATTTGGCTCATTACGTATGATGATTTTGGTAGCATTAGTGACTAAGGCTTACATCCAGAAAGGTGTTTAGGCACATGCTTGTTCCTAGATTCCTGTGTGGATTTGTACTTCTGATCTGATTTTCAGCTGCGCTGAATATCTGTTGGTCCCGTAGCTTTCAGACAGACCCTGCACGTGAACAGCACACTGGACATCAAATCTCCAGTACTTATCTGAATTAAAAATGCATCATTAGTTGGATTCATGCTGCCTTTTCTAACTTGGTTACGAACAAATTTTATTTTCTCTCAAGTGTATCTTTCAGTGTGAAATTGTTGCCCAGCCAATGGCCACAGATAACCCTGCCCCGCAGCCCAGGAGATGTTCTCCCCGTTCCCCGGGCGTTGTATCAGGGCAGCGATGCCTCCCTGGGATCACGCTGTGAGACTCTGGAAAATGCTGCCTAAGCACCTTTCTCTCCCTGTAAACGTTCAACATCTCGCAATGTAAAGTGACTTTGTAAAAATAGCACCTTCTTACTCAACAGATCTGCTCCCTGTGTGTCTTTGAGTCACGTCTTCTTCCTTTACTGACAAAAATGAATGTCTGCTCCCGTCAGCACAGGACAGCTGATATGGCTGGGGAAAAGGGAGCTGCATTTTGCTTTGCTTCAAATATTAGCAGCTAAGTTCTGTCTGAAGAACCTCGTGCCAGTTTTGAAGGCAAAGGAGGACTGTTTGGCTCTGAGTTTTAAGGTGGCATTGCTGAGAGACAGAAAAAAACCAGGTCTTTGGTTGGTGACCTGGAAATCTGATGTGGAAATGAAAATTCCTGCAATGTTCTTCCCGCAAATTAAATCAGAGCATTTGCAGCAAAAAAATAAGTTGCTACTGCAGTGGTACAGGGTATTGGGAATTACATCTGTGGTTTTACTCAGTTTTGCTTTGCTTATATATAAAATATTAGCTACCTGTGGAAGTACCTTGCACTGGTTGTCTAACCTCTATAATCATATTTTAATAATCACTTACTATTCAGGAAATATCAAATTATCCAAAACTATTTGCAGTTTGGCTTCCCCAATGCTGTCTCTAAAAAGTTTGCCCTATCATAAAGATTCACAAAATCTTTTTTGTTTTGCAATTTTCATGTGAAAATTCATCATCTTCATTTGGGTGAAAGTTTTTAATTACAAATTTTGGAATTTGGAAAATAATTAGAGCTGGGTCAGCAGCCTATTTCTCAGTGAGATCATCTCTGTTTCTGGAGACATTTTACTTTCAAACCGCAATTACAAGGTTTTAAAGAAATGAGATTCTAATAGAAAAACAGCAGTGAAATGCCATATTCTGAAGTTGTAAAATTTTGCTTTACAAGTTTATGATACCCGTAGAGACCTGCAGATAGATGTTAGCTAGCTTTGAGATTGAATTTTATAGGATACAAAGGAGTTGCACATGTAAGTGTTCATATTTAAGTATTTAAATATATGGCTGAAAAAAGAGGAACTCTTTGGAATATATAAAAGGGGCAGATCATGTTTTAAAAGGGAGGAAATAGAGGAGCTGAAGAAAGGGAAAGGACAAGTCTGAGCACCAGAAGTGAAGGATTTCCAAGAAAGTTAAAAGTTCAAGATAAAGGCTTTTTTAAATGGTATTTTCTTATTAGATATAGGTTTTTGGAAGGTAGTTGTGAAAGAAAAGCTTCCTCACTCGTGATCGGAGCCGATCAGTGATTTAAGGAATCATAACCTCATTGTTTAACGTCATTCTGTCCCGCCAGCCCTGGCATCCCACGAGGGGCTTCTGTTTAAGTCCTCATTATTTTCTCTCTCTTAATAATCATTCTCATTTCACTCATGGCGGAAACATTTCTACAATGCTTTCTTTAAAAAAAAAAAAAAAAGGAAAGAAAATAAATACATATTTAAAAAAAAAAAAGCCAACAGCAAAACTACATCTCATTGCTGCTTGGAAGTGCTCTTGGTTTCTAATGGCTGGTGGGGAAGGACTGCGTGGTTTCCAGAATGACTCCTCCTGCTGTCTCCTTTTTGTCTTTGTTTCAACGTGTTTCTCTGAACAGTCAGAAGGTCAGTTTGAAAGATCGTGTCTTCTCCAGTCCCCGCGGTGCTGGCACCAAAGGGAAAGGCTCTCCACAGGCTCAGGGCATCCGGAGGTCCCCCAGCGCTGACCAGAGCATCGAGGACAGCCCAAGCAAAGTGCCCAAGAGCTGGAGCTTTGGAGACCGCAGCCGAGCCCGGCAAGCTTTCCGCATCAAGGGAGCGGCGTCGCGGCAAAACTCAGAAGGTGAGGGTTTGGGGCACCAGGTGCGACCTCAAAGCCCCGTGCGACCCCAACATCCTCTCCCTCCCCACCTAAGAAGGGCAGAGCTGCAAGCCAGGCTGCTTACGTAGGTCTCCTTACCCTTCCAGTCCTTTAGCTTGGAGTATAATAAGAGATAAGAAAACCTCTGCTGACGCCCACGATAACACATATATTTATGTATATGGGGTGGGGAAAGGAGGAAGAGTCAGGCATCTAGAGATGGATGAGAGCTGCAGTTGGCATCGCTGGATGTCACCTTAACACATCCTGGGAAATGCTCTCATTTGGATGCTCAGCAAAGACATCTCTGGTGCTTCCCCCGGGGTTGCTGTTTGCGATCTGACTCGTCTTTCCTTGCGTGGCAACAGCACAGGAAATAGTAACACGTTGTCTTTATTCCTCCCTCTCCCAAATCCAGAAGCAAGCCTTCCTGGAGAAGACATTCCCGATGAGAACAAAAGCTGCAACTGCGAGTTTGTGACGGAAGATTTGACGCCAGGACTGAAAGTCAGCATCAGGGCAGTGTGGTAAGAGAGGAAGAAGGGCAAAGCGGTCTAGAAAAATAAATAATAGAAAAAAAAAAAAGAAATTTAAAGTCCAAGCAGAGGTGGCAAATGCTGAAATGTCTGTGCTGCAGGCTGTTTTTCCCCTGGGTGGCCTGCCCTCCTTTACAGAAAATTCTGCCAGAAAGGGCAATTTTTGCTGAGGGAAGGAATAAATGGAGAAACAGGAAAATCCCCTGCAGGGATGCATCCAAATGATCATTCTCACCAGCTTTGAGATTTAATGCTGGCATTTGCAAAAGCAGTGCAGAGAGGACACTTGCACAGCTGATAGTCCAAGAGGCATCAGGGACCCCCCGTCGCAGACAAGGCTTCAGCCACGAGCCCCCGCAATCCCCTTCCCCTCTCCTATTGCTGCATCCTCTCCCAACCCCACAGGGTTGGGATTTATTCCATTTTCCTTCCAAAGCAGCTCCCTGCAATGTTTTTTATTTGCTATTAAGCAGGTCGGGCTGCAGCCCAGAGACTATTTTTTCCCTTTCCTTTCCATCTCCTGCAGCATTATGAGATTTCTCGTCTCCAAGCGCAAGTTTAAGGAGAGCCTTCGGCCCTACGACGTGATGGATGTCATCGAGCAGTATTCAGCCGGTCACCTGGACATGCTCTCCCGGATTAAAAACCTTCAGGCCAGGCAAGCGACCCATCCCTTTGCTTCATTTTTTTCACTGTTTTTTGTTCATCGTGGGGGTACTGCCAGGAGAGAGACGCTTTCCTTTTCAGCTACAACTTAGTCTTTTTCTTCCTAAGAGAAAACCTCAAGGAAAACACCGGTGTTTGTGGCTGGAATCCACGGGGATGAGCAGGACAGGGACTGCAAACAAGGGTGTTATGCCACTAAAACTGCCTTACTGCCCACCCCAGGACATACACACACGAAACACAGCTCATCCTCCTCCAGGCTTTACTTTAAGAGTTTCTGTCATTGTGGTATATCCCATAGGTAACACAGGTGCTTATCTCTGCTCCTCCTGGCAGGATAGCAAAGGTTTGGTGCCCCAGTCTGAAGGCTAATCTGGCTAATTTGGTACCTTTCTGGGAGTGATACAAAATGAAATCTGGGATGCTGGTTGTGACCCTGCTGCTATGGGCAGCGGCTTCCTCCAGCTGTTGGGATGCTAAGCTGTTTTAGGAGGAATCCCTCCTTGTATGGCACAGTCTGCCAAAAATACGTGCAGATGGGGATTTCCCATCTGAGCCCACTGATGTAGGTGTGGTTAAGCTAAGCTGCATTTCAGCCTCTGCTCAAATTTTAGGGGGAGATGAGTTAGTTTTAATAGGGGAAGAAATGTGAAAAAGGGACAAATTGAACCGAGAAGGGCATTTAAAATTTTATTTTCCATTACTATCACTCAATTATTTCTCCTGCAAAAAACCCCAGATTAATTTGGTCCCCTGAACACAGGATGTGAGCTGAACCTTTTTGTCTGATTACTCCTCCCTTAGCCCTGATGTCCCACATTGACAATGAGACCCCAAATCCTCAACACCCCCCAGCTGTGTCATTTCAGCAGAAGTAGGCTCAGTTCTGCTGAGCTCAAAGGACACCCAGAATGGAGGCAGGGCTTGTCCATGGGCTATCTCCAGTCAAAATAATATACCATTTACTTTTACGCTTGGTGAATGAAAGTATTTCCCTTGATGGCTGTGGTAGCCCAGCTTCCTCTAGAAGCCTTTTCAGAAGTTTTGCTTTCATTTCAAACCCATCTAGGTGCCTGGTACAGTCAGCAAATGCACGTAGAAATGTACTTGAATATGCAAACAGCTAATATGAACCCCAAGAATGTCTTCTGGGGTGGTTGGGGTAAGGAATTGCAGCTTTCAAAGACCAAACTGAATTCACCTCTTAGCTGTACCCGTGAGACTGCAAGGCTGAAGTTGCTGAGGCTGGACTAGGCTAGGGCTGCCATCCTCCCCATTGCAGGGAAGTCTGGAGGACCAGGAGCTGCTGTGAAGTACCTGGATTTGGGATCCAGGGCTATCAGGCAACTTCACTGGTTTCACTGTCCCCACCGAGCAGGAGATCAGTGATGGCGACAACAGCAGACCCCCTTGGGGTCATTCTTTGAAGCACATCATCATAGCCAGATGGGCACCAAGAGCTCCCATGGCTGGTCACCTGCTCAGTACAACTGGAAGGGGCACCCCGTAGACAAGGTGTGTGTCTGGGGTGGCCATGGCCAACGTTGGGCCATGACCAGCTGGCGCTAGAAGTACAGTGCACCCATACGGTGGAGCCCAGGGAGGTTGTCACAGGGCAGCTCAGAGGAGAACAGGTATTTTTCTTTCCCTTTCCTTCAGCAATCAAAGCGCTGAGTTCTCCCTGCCACCTCAGCTCGGCAGGGCTGGCTGTGACCTCCCATAGCCAGGGCTTTGGTGAATTAAAGCTGCATTCAAGCAAATTTCTGGGGTGTTTACATGCACTTTCCTCTTTAATCATTAATGCCTCTGTCACTGTGATGTGTCTGTAACGTGCTCTTTTCAGTGTTGTGTTCACACTGTCTCATGTCTCATCCTGACACCCTGCCAACCATGGATGTCTCCCATTCATTGAGTTATTCAATCCCACAGCGTATCTCACCGACTCCAACGGCTCATGCTTTTCTGAACTAGCTGAGGATGTGTTATCTAGCACTGGAACTGAAAGGAGAATGAATATATGTTGTTTCGTATCCAACCACCTCAATGGGATATTGCTACACATATGCAAATACATTCCAGAGGGTAAAGCATGTTGCCGATTATATCTGGGGTGGGGGGATCTCCTAATGATGTTTCAGTGGTACCTAAATCTCCAAATCTTACCCTGGGGTGGGTAAGACTCTGACTTTCACCAACAACCAGGTGGTAGGACAGAGCCTCCTGTTTCCAGAGGAATATATTTTCAACTTCTCTCTCTTTCTCTCTCTGTCGTTCTGTTTTTCAGTTGTTTCTTTCTGCAACTTTTCTGACCAACTTTTCTCTACATGTTGCTTCATTATGCATTTTGCTGGTGTCTTTTTTCTTATTTACTTTGCCAGGATAGATATGATTGTGGGTCCCCCGCCCCCTTCAACTCCCCGGCATAAGAAGTATCCAACCAAAGGACCCATGTATTCTTCCAAAGAATCTCCCCAATATTCGCCTAGGTTAGGATTCACCAAAATGACGCTTTCTCTGGATTTTTCATTTGCTTAATGTCAAACCCCTTTCATGCCAGTTATATGACGGCATTTATCACTTAGCAGTGCAGCTTGCTAAATCATGACTCAGAAGGGCTTGCTACTCTGGATATGCTCTGATTTGCTTTCAGTAATGAGCTTTCACACTAGGCAAGCCAAAGGGAAAAAAAGAAGGGACATTCATACGGTCTTCAATAACCATCAGTTTCTTCAGCTAGCGTATTTTCTATTTTCAGCCTTCTTCTAGGTGTTAGAAAGCAAAAATGTATCTTTTAAAAATCTCGTATTTTATAAGACTTTCTTCAAATGTAAAGGGTGGAATATTTACCCACAAAGCCAATATAAACAATCTACTTTCTAAAAGATTAAACACTACACACACAAGTGAAGGAGCCTCTGCAGCTCTTCGTACTATGAAATGAGTTTATTTCAGTGGGCAAAGTAAGAATGAAGTGTTTCATACCCAATGAACACAGTGGTCTCTTTTTCTTGCTGATGCAACTCTGCCGACCACAGAGGGAAAAAAACATGTTAAAATATTACAACCATGGAACTCATGTTAAAAAAAATTTAAAAAAAATCCTGATTTTGCAAGCAAAAAGAAGAGCAGGAGTCAAACCCAGCCCTCAGTCATGCAGCGAGATTTTTCTCATTGCCCTTATTAAGTTCTCTCCTTAGGTAAAACTGTACCTGAAGCTGATGCCACGAGGAACACATTCTCACTGAAGTTCCCATTTTGAGGGCATTCTGAGGTCTGGTCAGCAGGGCCATGAGCTGAGCTCTATTTTCACCTTGTATTGAGACCACTGGAGCCCAAGGCAGGTATAAATATTTGCAGAAAGTAATTTTCCATGCACAAATAGTAGCATTTTAAATGCAGCAAGCTTAGCCTCAAATATTTTCTTTTCTAAATATACTCGCCCTCCCTAAGAGCTAATACGTGACAAATCTCTTTGATTTTTATTTAAGCTGCTCTGAGTAATCTTCACTAGAGGAATGTGTGTAAAAGGAATATTGAAAGCTTACCTTTTCCCACTCAGCTAGCTCAAAGATTAAAAAAAATAAGAGAATTTTCCAGAAGCCCCAAGCTTTATGCTTAGAAAAAAAGATGCTCTCAGAAAAGCATTTTTCCCCTTTCTCCTCCCCGCCAAATGAGGAGGCCCAAAACTAGTCTTTAAAAATTAAATAGCTCTCTTATCTGCAGAAACATTTTAATTTTAAAATAAAAATACATATTAAAACATATTTTGTTGTATTAAACCTATAAGACTAGGTGTGCAACAAGCCTTCACTAGAGGCAAGATTTTCATGTGAAGGCTTGTGCCTCGCACACAGAAAAGGTGATCAATGGATACTAGGGGAGGAGCCCCATCACCTCACACTGGGATATTTATTTTATTCAATCCAAGTCTGTTGCTATTTCAGCTTAATCTTAATGACTTCCCCCCCCCGGTTTTTACGGTTTCTAATACTGATGGTCAGATTAAAAATCTGTTTGCACATGCCCACTAGGCTCCTGGGACATTAAGCTTTTTTTTAAAATAATTGCTCCCTTTTTTAATGAATTTTCTCATTTCTTCGCTATTGAGCTGTGGCTGAGAGGTTCCAGAAAGCAACAGAGTACAGAAGGCTGCTGAAATCTCTGCTCCCACCCATTCAAAAGCTTATGCTGTGCTTAATTTTCGGCAGCTGCATCCTCCCACAGGCACCAGTGGGACTTGTGTGGTGCTCGAGGTGCCGGATGGATGGGAACCAGAGCTCTGAGCAGCCTCAAGCCCAAATCAAAAAACTGTGGGTCAGGCTCTGCTGCTGCCATGGTCTTCATCATCTCAGCACCATGTGGGTCCATGCTGTGGGGACACGTGCTGTGGGGTCCCCATGGAAAGGCTGCACCAGCCTTTCCTTTTTAGCCTGCACACCGATATTTTAGCCAAATACTGCCCAAAACCGAATGATGTCCCACGAGCTATCGTGACCTCATCGACTGCATTGTGGTGCTCTAGTGACAAGGGCTCAGTTCAGCAAGTAGCTCCCAGCAAAGGCAGAGGGTACTAGTGGACATCCACGGCTGTGGTTTGGCTGAAGGTGTTTGCTCCATGCCGTACACACAGACAATTTGGATTAAATTCCCCTTGATCAACTGATTTAACAGAGAATAGGTGCAACCTCAGCTGTAATTTTTAGACAACAGATATTGGTCAAAATATATCTAGAGCAAACTTTATTGCCAAATGAGGAGGTAAGTAGCCAGTCCTGTGACATGGGTGAAGGGGGTTTGGCTTCAATGCCTGGATTGTGTAAAAAAAATTAAAAGAGATAAAGAAAAAAAAAGAAAATAATTTAATATATATTCCCAAACACTTCATTTTTATCTCATTTGAGCCGTTTGACCTTTTGATGTCTGCTTCTGGCCCGAGGGTGACATATTACACCTCTTTGCATGCACTGTTAGCATGAAGCATAATGAAGCATGAGAAAACCTGCACTGTGGCTGATGCAAGGCTTTACATTTTTTTTGTATCATTAGAAAGAAGGAAAGATATCAAAGTTCACTTTAAAGAGCAACCCCCTTTCTCTGTCCCTCCCAAACTAAGACCCAGCAGAGCCTATCAAGGACAGCAGATGGCACAGTTTGTCATGCATCGTTAGAAATCTCTGAATCCTCTTCTGCCATGAAGGGGAAAATACAGGGCTGATTCTTCCAAAGCCTCAGCTGAATTCTTCCCTCCACACGTGTATTCAACACAGCCAAGATAAGCGTTGGGAAGGCACAAGGCTCCCCGCAGGATGTACTGTGGACGTGGGGTTTGGCATCTCAGAAGATTCACGGTCCCTTGTCATGCAGTAGACACATACACTATCCCCCTCTGCTTGTAAAGGTAGAATATGTTCTCTCTTCTTCATCTTTTGAGGTTTGCTGCCTAGTTCGGACAAAACCTCAAACTCTTTTATAATGGCTAAAAGGACCTTCTGTTCTTTGCAGTGCTGAGCTAGGCACAGGTGGGTTGGGAGCTCACGAGGAAATTCCTCTCTTGTATCACACAAGGCACAAATGAAATCTCTGCGCTTTGCTGAGAGTACGAGCACTTTTTCCTGGTCTAACTTCTGCCATGGCAAGCAAAGAGGTGGGAGACCTCGAGCCTGGTTTCTCCCATCAAGAAGAAGGACTTGGTTGACCTCCTTCTCCCCTCTCTGCACTGAAGTCAGTGGCCCACAGCTGCCCATCACACCATCCTTGGTGCAGACCTTGCCTCCAATGTGAGCTCTGGCGCTCTGGTTTCTCAGAGCTGTGGAAGATGGCCACCTCCAGAGTCAGGACTATGTTAAAGTATAGACACAAAGGGAATTAGTCAAGTAGGAATTCTCCTGGGCTCTGGTATCAATGGTATATGGGCAAGGGCTTCTGCTTTATGAATGAGCTCTATGAAGTGCTTCAGTCCTCCTTTTAAATCACAGCAGGTCTACAGGCATATCCAGCCTGAAGGTGATGGAAGAAGTCAGTGCTTTTCTATATGAAACTAGTGAGCACTCCATCTGTGAAGTGCCAGCTGGCCTCCTGTGCTTCACATGGGTCATGGGAGGTTCATTTAATGGATAACTTCTCTTAAGGACATGGAAGAGAGAAGTCCTTCCTCGAACTCTGCAAGATTAGAAATAAGGTTGCACAAGACTATCTCTGCTATTATGATACTCCGTAGCATGCCAATGTTCAGTTTTCCTCTCTGTGTTACAGTCTGTCCTGCCTCCCTGCTCTACTCAGCAACTGTTGAAGGACGTCTCATTTCCATTAGTGGACACGTTTCAGTGTTAGTGCCGTGCTAGATGGGACACGAGGACAGAACACCCTGACTGTTCTTGGCATTCCGCAATATTCAGTAGCGTTTAGACTTTGGGCCTCTTTAAACGCATGTTCATTGTTTTACTAGTCTACTTGCTTGTGCATACAGGAGAGGAGTTCGTACAGTGGCTGTACTACGCCTTGACTTGTGATTCCAAACCGAGGTAGCCCGAGGTATCCAATTTAATACCTCTTTGCTTACATGGTAACAACATTGTCGTAGGATTTCTTGTGCTGTATGTTATGTCAGTAATTGCATCCCTTGTGGGGAGTTCCTGTACATGTCAATAATTTGCTTCTCCCATTACAAGAGAGAAATAAGGCATGCGTATTCCTCACACTTGTAATTATGGCACTTGGTGCTCCTTGTACTCCTGCGCTTATATTGCTAAGCAAAGGATCAAACATGACTTTTTAAACAGAACGGTATTCTGTCGCATCACTGCCCAAATGAAGTATCTTCTGGGATCAAAGTTATACTCTAAAATAATTGTTGGCTTATATGTTCTGTCTTTGGTGTGATGTGCTCATCCACTTCATCTCTTTGAGCCAGATCTTCTGGTGCTGTAAACTGCTGTAGCTCTAATATAAGCCAAGGGAGCCACGCTGGTCCATACTCACTGATATCTGTCCCTTAATGTCAACAGCCAACATACATACATGACAAGTCCCTGTCAAATATAAAGAAAACAGATGGCTCTTGTGTTGGAAATAGCCTCACATCTCATTCCTTTCCTTGGTTTTTGTTTGTTTGTTTATTTTCCCCTGTCTGTCTGTGTTCAGCTCCTTCCTTTTCCTCCTCCTGGTGCATGGACCCATGGCCCACACGGCAGAACTGCGTAAGAAGCATTTTGAGTTTTCCGCTCAAGATACCTCAACTTGGTTTCAGTCAGATAAATTAACCCTTCTTTTCCCCTGCCACCCTTACGTTTGGTGCATTATGCAAGAGTAAAGTTTGCCTGGCGCAGAATTAGGTTATAAACCAGGCTGCCATTAAGAAGCTATTCCAAAACTGAGTTGCTCCCCTGACTTCTGAGGGATCAAGAAGCTCTGGTGTTTACTTTCTAGAAAATTTATATTTGATGCCTCAAATAAAATTGACTTCCAGCTTCCACACTGGCTCTGCCCTCCTTCTTCCTCTGCCTACAGAACTGTATATCAACCCCGGTGTTTCTGTACTGGGAACGAGGAGTTGCAAATGTAACGTGTGTAAAGAAGTTATTGCCAAACAACGTGCCCAGTAGCTTTAGCTGCTGATTTGGCAGGAGTGTCCTCTGCTGTTACTGGTTTGGAGCCCTGCTAATAGAAAACATCTAATGATACAGGTGTGAATTGCAGTAGCATTGAGATGAAGACAATTTGGGAATCTTTGGTGAGTTATGACCAAATTCAGCCTTGATGTAATTCCACTAAAACAGTCAGCACTACACCTGTTTGTCTGGATCTTAGGACAAGTGGCTCATTTTCACGGACGTGAAAATTACACACTTACATTTGCATTGAGGAGAGGAGAGGAAACTGCTGCAAAGACTGAAAAAAATCCCATTGACATATGCTAAACAGAAAACTTGATCTTCCCCCAAAATAATGATTTCTCAGTACAAATAAGAAGTTAATTGACTTGGAAGAAAGCCAGTTAAAGAAATTCTTTGCAGTGGGTAAATTTACTGTGCATAATGTGCCAGGTTTTATCTGTATAAACAGAAATGGATAATTTCAAACTCTGCTAATACTGCTCTGAATTTTGCATCTGAATTAACACGTCAGTGCCACTGCGTGTCTGTGAGTAATTGGGAGTGTTAGTTGGGAGAGAGGCTGTTGCTTTGTCCCACAGAGGCGCGACAAGCAGAGCCCTCCTCGCCTGCTGCCTCCAACTGACTCCAGGTCCTTTTCCGGGGGCGGGGGAATTTTCTGATCCTGGTAGAGTTGACCAGATCGTTGGGAGAGGATCCTCCATGACCGACAAGGATCGAACCAAAGGGCCAGCGGAGGGAGAGCTGCCTGAAGACCCTAGCATGATGGGCAGGCTTGGAAAAGTTGAAAAACAGGTATATTGGGTCAGGAGGGAGTTCTTATCAGAGCGTGTTGCATGCATTGTGTTGGTTTTTTATTGCCTTGTTTTTCCCCAGGGGGTCATTACCATTTAGAAAAAAAAGTAAGAGCTTGGAAGTACTTTCAAAACATGCACTTTGGAGTGTGTGACATACACACTTTCTTTTTTGGTGAGTCTACCTAAAGTCTACATTATTTTTGAAAACTGCACATTGGTTTCTTTGCCACCATACTAGACATGTTTCAAATGAGCCCATGAGCCTGGCTGCTGTAGCTGCTGGCCTCACTGAAGATGAAAATCTTCCTAGAAGATAAGGCTCAGAAATCCCCATGGCCATCTGCGCCCAGGCAAGTGCCAAATGCAGTAAGGAGCTGAAAGCCACTGGAAGGATGTGAGTGTTCTCCAGCTTTCCTGGAATTGGATGCATGTCAAAAAGATTACAGGAGCTTAAGGAAAACCCCATAAAAAGGTGGAAAATTAAGGGGTTTTTTTCCCGAATAGGACAATTAAATATTTACTAAAAGTTTCAGTTTGGTGTAGGTCAGTGTAGGCAGAGGTCACCTATGAAGTCAAGGCCCACACTTATGCCTAGGTGGGTTGGAAGTTGCTTGTACTCGGGATGTTAATTTGCTTCAGCCTGCGTGCAGTGTGTAGCACTGTAACTGTGGTGTTCCGCAGGTTCAGTCAATGGAAAAGAAGCTGGACTTCCTGGTGAACATTTACATGCAGCGGATGGGCATCCCACCAACAGAGACGGAGGCTTATTTTGGGTCCAAAGAACCAGACCCAGCACCTCCCTACCACAGCCCCGAAGACAGCAGGGAACACATTGACAAGAACGGCTGCATCATCAAGATCATCAGGTCCACCAGCTCCATGGGTCAGAAGAACTTCTCTGCCCCGCCAGCCCCGACCAACACATGCCCGCCCTCGACGTCATGCCAGCAGCAGGTCTACCAGCGGCAAAGCCATGGCTCCTCGCCCGTCGGAGACCCCGGCTCGCTGGTCCGCATCCCACCTCCACCCTCCCACGAGCGTTCCTTGTCAGCGTACAGCGGTGGGCACAGGGCGAGTGCAGAGTACCTGAGGAACGAAGACATTACAACCAAACACCACGAGAGTGCCATGAGAGACAGCGACACGTCCATCTCCATCCCCTCGGTAGACCATGAGGAACTGGAGCGCTCTTTCAGTGGCTTTAGCATCTCCCAGTCCAAAGAGAATTTGGACATCCTTAACAACGGTTGCTATGCAGCCGTGGCCAAAATCAGACCCTACATTGCAGAAGGGGAATCAGACACTGATTCTGACCTCTGCACGCCCTGCGGTCCTCCTCCCAGGTCGGCCACAGGTGAGGGACCCTTCAGTGACATGGGCTGGTCAGCCCCCAGGCAGTGAAGCCTTCTCGCAGCCGCCGAGCCACGTCCAAGTGTTGGCAGCTGCCCGCTCCAGCTGTCCACGCGTTGAACTTCTCAAGGAGATTGACAGCTAAGGTTTTCCTCCATCTAGGACATCCTTAGCTGGAGGATACTTTCTTGCAGCTTACTCTGGGGGGGGTGGAATGAGCAGGTCCGAGCCTGCATTTATGGAAGAGGTCACGGTGGTGAGCAAACTGGAGCTGTGAAGTCCAGATTTCTTTCATACTCTCTTTCTAAGATCATTAGGTGAAATTATTTCATGGTGCAGGGTAGGTAATTTGCATTTCTTGGGAATCTTGAGAAGTGCAGGGCAGGAATAAATCACCTGGCCAGGGCTTTTGGAGGTCACAGTAATTGGTGACTGACAAGTGTTACGTCGGCATTGCCACACCATGGCACCGGTGATTACACCATTAGGTGTTCTGGAGTCACAGAATGAACACATGTCTGTCTCTGGCTTAGATTTCAGGTCACATGTAATTACGGGGGGTTGTTACTCTGGTTCCTCATGAACTGTCAGGAAGGTGGCATAATTCCAATATAATACATGGAAATGTTGCGTAGGCCCCTGGGGGAAAGGGATGGTGGCTGGAGTATTTGCATGAACAGAAGACATGGCCTCAGAGTGGGACAGGTTAGGATACTGCTCTGAACCAGAATGGTTTGGAAATTATCCCATGTTAGGGAATTGAAAAACCGAGAAATATGAGCTTGAGTGCAAGAAGAGAAACAACCCAGAGGGCAGAGAAATGAGACAGAGGAGGACAAGAGACTGTAGGGCTGAAATTTTATGTTTTAAACCATGTATTATATTTAATTATCTCTCCTTCTGTTGACAACGGGCCTGGAGATGCTTTGGAAGCAAAGGCAAACCAAAGCAACCCCTCCGGAGGGCTGTCATGGTGTGAAGCCGTTCTCGTGGCCAACAGTGCTGTTGTGGAGTCACAGCCACACCAGGCCAAAGGGAGAGGGTGCATATGCAACATGCTGTGGTCCCCGTGTTGCTGCGAGTTAAGTGCTGAGCTCCGTCCTTTTGCAGCCCTGTTGGTCAGAGTGGGCACTTTTCTTACAGTTTGCATTGTGCCTGAACACTTTTGCACACACTATGCCCTGTGAAAATCTTCCCTTTCTTCTTCTACCCTGCCAAGAATCTCACACCCATGTTCCCAGGACATCCTTCGGGTTTTTTTGGATCCCTCAAGCGGAGTTAAGAGGTGATTCTTTTCTTCATGGTCTTTCAGAAGCCTCTTACCTGTGCTTGCCCGCAAGTTGTGCCAATCCAAGTCTGACCCATTTCGTTGTTGTTAAAGTACTTTCTCTTGGAAGGATCTTTGTGTCATTACCGGGAACCTCAGCAGCGCATTCAAGCTGGGGGAAAGCAAGGGGAAAAGTGATGCTCAAAGTTTCTTTTGGGACCAAAATGAAGTCACAAAGTGATCCTTTACATGGATAGGTTGTTTGATTTTTTTTTTTTTTTTGCAAGGGGGTGGATCATGAAAAGTGTGTTTGGGATCCATCTCCAGAGTTGGGACACCATGGCTGGCGTTGTGCCTCTGAACCCTCCCATGCATCTACAGCCCAAATCCTGTACGTGTTTTCTGCTGGGGCTGTCTGTGATTTCAAACCCTGTCTCTCCACATTTTCCCCATCTTGTATCAAGAGCCTGTTAAGGATATTTAGGTGACAACTTCATTTCTGTGTGGCCTTCAAGAGGTTGAACATTGACTTGCTTGGGGTGATGGGAGAATCACGGCCTTTTTCTCTCCTCCTGTTTGCTTGACCAGAGGCAGCAAGCAGGAGAGACCCAGGACTATTTTGGCCTTAGGGAAGATGTGGGTGCAGTCTGAGAGCTTGCAGACAGGAAATAAAACCATCCTTTTGCTAGTGCTCAGGACCAACACGAGGTCTTCACATGGGATTGAGGAGTGAGGAAAGGCTCTGCACAATTTTTCCTGCCATTTTTCACCATTCAGGAGAGGAAAACATTTTTCTTAAAGGGAATGTAAGCTTCCAGCCACGCTGATTCCTTTCTTTCCCATTTGATCAATTTTTTTTATTACCTCCCACAATTTTCCCTCTCTGCTTGTGCTCCCAAACTCCTTTTGGCTCCAGATTTCTTTGTGGAAAGTGAACCCAGTGACGCCCTTGACTCTGATTCAGAGAAATCTTTGAGTGCAAAATGGCTGCAAATTGTGCAGACTTGCCCCTGGCATGTTGCAAAATGAGATGCCTTTGGGTAGAGAAAGAAATGTCAGCAGGTCCCAAATCAGACTTGGCATGTGTTTTCCAGTGACTACAAGAATGGAAATTGCAGTGGGTGAGGCAAAACCTGACACTGCTCCAGCCAGCTGTTCGCTGCAAATTTTGTCCAAGTCAGAGATAACAAGGATTTATTATCTTATTTGTTTGCAATTGCTTTTCAAGGCCTGCTGGAAATTTGGCACAGAAGGGTGTGATGCAAAGGCAGGAACTCCGGATGAGGATGATGTCATGTGGTCCTATTGCAGCATAGGTACATGACTGGTCTTTAATATAGGAAGCAAAGTCAACAGGACTTCAAGGCACAATTTTTTGCAGGATGTAACTTTCGTCATGTCTTAATTTTGAAGCCCTATTAGTTCTATTTTCAATGTCCATTTCCTAGTTCTTATTGCAAAATCCCTTTCTCCTGTCCAGATGATGTTACACCCATGAAAACAGATACTGCCAGTGTGTCTCAAGGAGATGCAGTTCCACTGTGTCCTCTTGAGTTTTCCACAGGTTGAAATCTGCAGTCTTTTACCTCCTTTAGGGACTGCATAGGAAGAGCTGTGTTTTCCATCTTCAGGTTACTGCATTAGAATTTGTAAAGATCTTCTGACTTGTAGCATTAAAAGGTGTTGGATTTGTCCCACAATCACTGATTACAGAAAATTGGTTTTATATATATGCAGCACAGATTGTATCTTGCTGCCACAAATTTCACATAGAATTTTTTTTTGGAAGGTGTAAAAAATATTCCACCTTTATCTGTGGCATCATTTCAAAGAAATTCTGGCACATGCTTCCATCCACAGCCATGCCATAAATCATCACTTCTCATTCATCCAGGCAAAAAGGCCTGGATTTTTGGGTTAACTTGCACCAGAATTATCTTCAAATGCTCCTTATTTCCATGAAATGACTTATGCCTACATAATTGATAACAGAGCCTGCTTGTTGCTTATCAGTATCAATAATTTCATTCCTGTCCTAAATCACAGTCCAATACTCTCTGCAAAGTCTTTGCTTTCAATCCCTTAATTCCTCTATGCCTGTATCACACACTCCTGGTGGTAATCTCACACAAGAAGTCTTAACCACTAGATTAAAAGAAAATAAATTTATTTTGTTTTGCTAATAAGGCAGTCTCAATGATAAAGACCTTTAAAACGATGGACAGGCAAACTTTGTCCCTCTGCTGAGCCTCTCTCGAGCTGGTCTTTGCTCCCCTTTTCCTCCCAAGTCTGGTTCTGTATTTTTTGGAGGACAGAAACAAGTTTTAGACAATGCCAAGTGTGGACAGAGGAGACCAAGGAGAGCTGAAGAGGATGTGAAAGTCAAATTTCCAGCAGGCCATCCTGAACTGCTCCGGAGGTGCCTGTGCCTACGTATGGTTCTGTGCACAGAGCCTGGTTTCAAGGTGCATCTGTGCCGAATATGAAGCCATGGCCGTGGTCCCAGGCTCTGGTCTCCAAGAAACTTTATGCCTTTTTTCTTTTTTTTCTTTTTTTTTCTTTTTTTTTTTCTTTTTCTTTTTTTTTTTTCAGAATCTGGATCTAGGTCTGGAGAGAAATACTGCAAATGGCCCCACCTGCGGGATGGAGCAATCCCTAAGACTGGGACCTGAAGCCACAGTCAGTTTTTGGGTGCTTCAGGTCCAAGCGTGAGTTCAAGTTGCCTGAGGAGTTCATGTCTCTGAACAGGAGACGTGGCTGGAGATCTTGCAATCTCTGTGCAGGTGGCCTTCCATAATGTGACCCCAAGACATAGGAACAGATCACTAGCCATAAGTCGAAATTCCCAATATTTGGGAAGGGACTTTAATGTTACTCAAGTGCAGATTTTGTATGTGAATTTCCTTGTTGACTCATTTTCTTATAATAATTTTTAAAACAAAAATGTCAAGGAACTCACTGAAAACAAACCTCTTGTCCAGCTCAGAAAGCCATTATATTTCTTTAGACAGACTATGTGATAGATCAGATTTTCTAAAACTGTATTTTCTTTCAAATGCTGCTTAATAGATCCAAATAAATTCTGCAGGATCATTGCTATTTACAGATAAATAGGTATATTTTTACATTTTAATTGATTTTTAAGATTTTAAATTATGTGAATTTTTAGAACAAGTTTGTATAATCTACCTGAGAAGCCAGAGCATCACCTCCGATACATATGCTCCCCTTCCTAAGTTACCCAAGAGAAAAGAAAACCACATTTACTCATATTTTTCTCAAGAGGGAGCTACTGCAAACCTCATTTCCCTTATGTCCTCAGACCACTACAGTCACAGCAACATTATTGCTAAAAACAAAATGTAAGGATTAATAGAGAAACTGAAATTCCTAAGGAATTTCCCCAAGAATTATCCCATATAAAGACCCTTAACAGTGAGTATATTATTGGGAATGTTAAAAAGCCCAGGAGCAGCTAAGGATTTCTGTTTCTCCATCCACGCTCGTGTGAACCGTCAGGTTGAGCGAGCCCTGAGCCTCCACCCCTTCCCAGCACGCCTGTGGTCCTCCAACCCACGCCCGCACGCCCACATCCTCTCTCAACCCGCTCTCCATCATGGGTCAGCATCTTCTGTTTTCATCAGCTTCCTTTTCATGAACCAGAAACAAGGAAATCAGATACAAAAGCTCCTTCACCTGCAAGTAACATGGAGGCTGCGATGCGGAGGGCCGTGGCACAGGGGTGAGGGCAGGAGCCCCCTCCGAGCCCCGTGCGGGTCACTGCTGCTCAGCAGGGTAGAAGCAAACTCTTGCTTTTAGCACACAAACACCCTGACTTTTCTGCGTCACAGAGCAAAATCGGCTTAGAGCAAGGGTGTGGGTTGTTGGGTTTTTAACAATAACAATAGTTGGGGTTTTTTTTAATAATAAGGATAATAATAATGCATAGGAATCTTCTTTAGTATATCTTAGTGTCTGATGCCCCAGTGACACAATACTGCTTGCCTTATATTAGTGTCTAGAGGGAGAGGGATTACACACCTTTTGATACAGTATTAATCACACTTATAATTTAGGTAGCAGCAAGGAGCGGCTGCTGCAGGAGGAGCAGCCGGGTCCTTTTTAACATATGAATGTGCTT
This sequence comes from Grus americana, assembly GCF_028858705.1. Lineage (NCBI taxonomy): Eukaryota > Metazoa > Chordata > Aves > Gruiformes > Gruidae > Grus > Grus americana. Next base: position 10,772,575 of record NC_072868.1, read on the forward strand.
TCCAGACTATCTCACGTGACTGTACTCTCAATTTTGCCTGCTACTGCATGCAGCCTGAGATGAGTAGACAGCAATATGCTCCAGCTGTATCTGCACTCCCAGATTGCTGTAGTACCTGATGAGGTAACCTTGCCAAAAGCATCATTTTTGGGAGAGACCGTCCTCCCAGTGACCCATCACGTAGGATGCTGCGGTGCTTCTGTAGGTAACACTGATATACCAAGTGTCTTTCATGCTGCGACTGATCGTTGCCCCTTCCCTCTGATACAGCATGCACAAACTCCACTTCTACTGCTTGTAACTAAGGGGTAAAGCCCCACGTTTGTACCTGTGGTTCCTTGAAACGTGTACAGGGGGAGGAAAAAGTACGAATTGTGTTGGCTGTGTATAACAACCTCCTTTCCATCCAGATGCCTCTGAAGAAGAGCATCCTGGATACCCCTTTCTGAGGGTTTGGAGGAGCAGGCAGAACAAGGCAGGCAGTGCCAAGGAGGGAGGCCTGGTCTTTACTTAGGAGATGCCGTGTGAACGCACATGTTTGGGACTTGCCATATGTCTCTTTTAATTCCCATAGGGTTCTTTCGCCTGCATCCAACTCTGGTGTACATGTGCATTTGTGCATTTGTGCCTGCAGCCCAGCCCGAGGGGCAGGGGGGGAATGTGGCTCCCAAACTTTGGAAACCCCTCTTTGGAAATTTCATCCACCCTTGTCTACAGCCCATGGGGTCTCGGGGACCCTGCAGCTGTGCCATATCCATTCCTTGTGGAAGCATCTCTTACTCTCCTTACAGAGGGGCACCGAGCTACCTTCCTATCTCCCTAAATGTTTTGCCACAGTTCTCCCCGCTGTAATACCAGACTGTCATGAGGCACCCAGGGTTTGCCAACCTTGCTGGTGTTTGCAGACTCTCATATCTCTTAGCACTGCTGCCATAATCTAGTTTGACATTGGTCCCGTATCCTCACCTTCCTTCTCCAGACTCTATACAACTGAAGATTTAATGCCAGATCTCTGCTCTGAGACTTGCTTCTGACCTGGCAGCACTAGATGCACCAAGGATCCTTCATGTTTTTGTTAGCGTGGCAGTTTTGCTTTTTATTGGCAATTTATTTGCTTCCTCATTGAGCCATTGTGGCCTCAACACATCCCTGGTTTGTTCTGCTGGAGCCTTTCGGCACAGGGATGGAGTCTGTTTTGCCCCTCTGTACAGCACCCTGTAAGGGTTTGTCCCCTTGGCTTTAGCTGAGTGTGGTGAGACAGGGATGAGGGTTCAGTTCTGGTTTTCTTGTCAAGCTGAATGTCTCAGAGAAGAGCTTACAGACTCTTAACACCCTTAATGCTTTTGCTCCCTAAAGCAAGAGCTGCTTCTGAGACCCCAGTCCCCTTCAGCAATCCATGCATGCGGCTTTGCCTGCCAGGATCCAGCTTGATAATGGGGAGAAATGGAAAGCAGCTAGTCCAAGCTGTGCTATTTCCAAAGCTGCCAGTGAACCTGGAAGCATCTTACCCTCTCCTAATTCCTGTAAATACAGCTGCAGATGAATTGTTCAAGCAGCCGCCGTTTGCCTAGTCCTGAGAAACTTGAGCTAACCGCAACCACAAAGCTTTCCAAAACCCAGTGCCAAGCTCAGGCTAGATTTCACCTGCAGCTACGCTTATCATTTTAGGGCAGGGTTAATGGTTTCGGGTAGAGGTCATGCCAAACTCTCCAGTTTGGATGGTTCTGGCCCAAAACCAAGGTTGAATGTCACACTGCCGGTGAAGCTTCCTCTGGAATTTCAGCTTCATTTGACACTGATGACTGTGGACCTGGGGAGATGCTCTTTCCTTCCCACTGCACACAAGAAAAGGTTGGCATAAGCCTTGCAAGCCAAGACAAGAAAATGCCTCCTTATTTTAGCATGCCATAGGCACCTCCCGTTAAAAGTAGAAGCAGCATTTCATGGTAAATCCTTAAACCTGACCAACAGTGTCCATGACCCAGTATTTCACATATGCAGTGATGCTCGTGAAAGGGATTTATTACAGATGTGGATATAGAGGGCTCAGTCCTTTAGCATATCTGTAGACACCGTATTCAGCCTTGCTGATGACCTGAGGAGAAGTCATCGAAGCTGGTGACAGGTCTTTTCTGTCCTGCCTGTTTATTCATGCTGGTCCAACATCTTCCCTGGAGCTGAAGATATCCCGTGCTCCTGTGAGCAGGCAGGATGGGGACCCTTCTGTGTTGGTTATTCTTCCCCACCACCCAAACTCAAACCCTAAAATTTGAAGTTTCTTCACTTTTTCTGAAAAAAATCATGCACAGGGTAGAGAACCTGCAACTGATAAAGCTGATAAATTACAGATTTTGTTCTGGGGTTTTTTATTATTTAAATTGAAAGAGGGAGGAAATTCTTCACTATGAGGGTGGTGAGGCACTGAACAGGTTGCCCAGAGAAGCTGTGGCTGCCCCTGGATCCCTGGCAGTGTTCAAGGCCAGGGTGGATGGGGCTTTGGGCAACCTGGGCTAACGGAGGGTGTCCCTGCCCATGGCAGGGGGTTGGAATTAGATGGGCTTTAACATCCCTTCCAACCCAAACAATTCTGTGATTCTATGATTTTAAATCAAGGGCAGATTTTAAACCTAGTTGCAGTCGCTGCGTGGTATATCAAATGCTTTAGGAGATTCAATAAATTATTCTTATAAATGTTTTATTCTTTTATCAGTAATTCGTATAGGTGGGTGCCACTGTTCTTATACAGCAATGCTCCACACACTAAAACTATATTCTTGTTTCTCCAGTATAGACATTGTATTTATGAAATTTATCTTGCTTAGTGTCACCTTGGCACACTATCCACATATACTGCACACAGATTGCACATTACATGCCAAATGCTGATAGGTATCACTACATGTAATAAGTGTACATGTGTTGAACAGACACCGAACAAAGTGTTACCTGCCTCGTTTGTGAAGTGACTCAACATAATTGGGAAAAGAGGAAAACAAAGATCTTGTTTTGTTAAGAAATCCACTGCATTCAAATGCTACTTCAAACAGATTTTACCAGTAAGCTAAAATAAGTGAGATGATTGCTTCTGCAATGTTACTTAAAAAATACCTGAACAAAACAAACACACAGAGCCCAGAAATCCTTAAAAATTACTGTATTTCTATATAATCTTCATTGCTATTCATCTGAGCTGTAAATTCTGTACAGATTGAATGAAGTTCACGGTTTATCTTTGTCATAACCTGCAAGATAAAAGGACAACACAACTTTGGCTGTAAGTGCGTGTGCATGCTGTATGCATACATGCATATACATATTGCTGTATGTGCATGTGTATACAGATGCATGCACACATGCGCTTTAAAGCAGAAAAAAGCTGCATCTGAGATGCACGAGGCGGGGGGGGGAAGTTCTTTCTTGAAGGTGGGAGAGTGGGTAAAACCAAAACAAAAGACTATTTTGATAACATACTTCTATCAAAAAGGAAGATTTGCAAAGGGGATTGATGTGTAACTGCCATCCCAAGGAGAAATCCCACTTCTGAAGGCAGTGCTGGCCATGGAGCAGAGTGATGCGGTTGCTTTAAATGACATATTGTTTGGCTTTCTTTAAAACGAACTAACAAAAGAATATAGCGGCCGGTGCCAATTCCAAGTTCAACCCATTCCTAGGATGTGTGGCCAAACAGTTGTCCTATGCCATCGGAGAGCCGAGGGCAAAGGCTCTGCTCACTGGGACAGGTAAAGTGGTGCTGGCTGATGGGCAGTGCCACGGTCTCCCCCAAACCCGGCACTGCATCCCCTTCAGTACGGGCTGCTGCCCGGGCAGAGATCCTGCTGCCCTGTCTGTCCTGCTCTTACCTTTGCCTCTGTATTTAAAAAGCCCCTAGTTAAGAGTCATTGAAGAAAAGTGAGATAAATAGTCATCAAAAGCCCATTTTGATCTTAGAGTTATGAAAGAAATGACAAAGTTATAATCAATAAAGCCGATATTCCAAGCTGGTCCACCTCCAAACTCTGATTGCCCCTATACAGAGATTTCACCAATCTCATCAAATGAATCGTCCTCTAGGATTTAATTTTGCCCATATTTTCACCAATATAAGATCTATATTGGGTAGAACTTATCCTTCAGTGTTTAATCTAAATCAAGCAAAGGCACAAAGATCTAAATTTTCCAGTTAAATGCTACTGGATGACATTGAAAAAATAGTAAGCAGATTTTTGCATTGGCCTGAAATTCATCTCTAGATCTGAAGTTATCAATTGTAAGAGCCACTTCATTCCCAAATGTGTTTCTAAGCAAAGGGTACATCCATCGCTTATGTTGCCATTTCCCTGCTATACCATGAAGCTATCACGGTTTATAACGGGATCTGGCTTATTTGGCCTTAACTAGGCTAAAACTGGTTCATGCATTTGCCCTGCCGGTGAGCTAAGAGGTGAATTTCACTCTGGGACGGGCCGTTCTCTCTTGGCGCCAGTGCAGGTGCTGCACGCCCTCGCCTCCCACTCGTAAAAATCTGGGGCTCAGCGGAGCATGAAAGTTTGGTTGTCCTTTAGAAAGCAAAGACAGCTGCTGCTTTGCTTCCTTTAATTTGCTCTGTTGCCTTGGCTTTTTTGCACTTTCGTTTCATCTCCAAAGAATCTCTCATAATGCCTTTGGTACTTACGTACAATTTTAAAACATTTTGTATGTATTGAATGGTACACACTTTCTCTTGTAAAATAGCAATGGGACTTTATTTTTTTTTTTTTTTTTTTTTGGTGAATGTGTAACTTCCTCTGTACATTTCAATCATGACTTTGTGCAATGTACATTTTATAGGGACAGATGCCAAGGGAATGACCTGTAGTTTTCTAAGGGAATAGCTAGAAGCTGAACGACACAGTCACAGATGGTTTTACATTAGCACCGCGGAAGAGCGACGTAGCCCAGACTTTTACACCGAAGCGTTGAGCGTGATACAGTGTGTACCTTCACATGAATGACTGTGGCAGCTGCAAAACTGTATATGTGTGATATTAAAAACAACAGCGATGGTTGCAATTGGAAGGGAAATGGAGGAAAATTGAATAACCACAATCATTAATTTAAGCCTGAAAGCATCAGAATGGAAAATTGCATTCAGTAAAAATACCAGAGATTTAACCTTCATGAGATGAAATACACATTTATTTTTCTTTGCACTTCTTCTGTTCACTTTGTTTGTTTATTTCTGGTGATTTCTTGGTGCTTTGGGGACATATTTAATGGCTGATGAAGAGGAGCGAGATGGTGGCTGAGGGCCTGACCTTTCCTGGTGTTAAACCTTCACACCTTCCTTCCTTATTTCTAATGTTAGATGACATTTTTCTTTCTGATGTATAAAATCAAGCTCAGAAATCTCATGTGCCTTCAGTTACAAGGACACTGTCCCTTCAGGGTCCTTAACAATATTTATTTTCTTAAGGTTAGACGTCAGCCCCATCCTGACGGATAAAGGACGGTTATGGAAGCTCTTCGCCCCCTGTGCCGGCTCCTTATCTCCATGCTAAAAATTGAGGCTGGTGTCACTGAAGTGGGCTCAGAGCCAAGGAATGGCACTGGAAAGGGACCTTTATCTGTCCCACGAGTTATCTTGCTTACCAGGCATCCGTCCTAAATTAAGAAAGCGCATTCTGGGTTTTGGAGAGCTCTCTAGGAGTGAAGTGGATGGACTGGCAGTATTTTCCATAGCAAGGTTGGCTGATGAAACAGCAGTTCCATTTTGCAAGAGAAACGGAAAAAGTAAAATCCCTCCCTCCACACTGATATTTTTTTCTAGAAAGATGAAGTACGAGAATCTAGACGAACCAGTGCCTGGATTTTAAAAAGCCTGCCAGTCATTTGGACAAGGCAGTGAAAGAGGCTTGGCAGAATGAACAGCTTGCTTCAGGCGCAGCAGCCCCCTGGTTGTACCAGATGACTTGGCTCAAAGCCTTCAGCAGCTCCCGTCCTCCCCAAAGCTATGAAAGAAGGCCAGGTGCAAGCATTTCCCAATGGATACAGCACATTAAGGTGCACTTCAATAACATTGTTATATTTTATCTCATTATGTTTCACACCAGTGAGATAAGCAGGAAAATTCTCAGCTCGCTAAATCACATTCCCCTGTCACCTGAGCAGGCTCGGGTGTTGGCGTGTGCTGCATCCAAATGCTGTCCTGCAGCTGCCCCTGCCACCCAAGCAGGGATGCTGCTGGAGCCAGATGTGGTACCTGCTGTGTCGGAGCAGAGTCAGCTGCCCAGCAGACCTGGAGTCCTTGCTCACACGATCACCAAGCCAACAGGAGAGACCATGCAGGAGGAGGCATTGCTTTCTCTTGGCAGTTGGCTCCAGGGCCCTGATAGTCTGGTCCAGAGGAAAAATCAGGACACTTTTCCCTGCAGTGGTAAATGTCCCTTTTTGTGGAGCAGAAGTAAATGCTGGAGCTGTAGAAGAAATTCATATGAATACAAAGCATCTAGAAATGGATCTAAATTCCTTAGGACTGCAGTTTCCCTGGCTATCATAGGAACATATCTACCTGGTCTTCTCACAGCTAAAGCTCCCCAAGGCAAAATTGTTCTCATTCATATTCTTTGGGCAGGGATATTTCACCCTCTGCTTTTTACCACATGATCTATCAGGATGCCAGGAACTGGGTCCTGAGGAGGGGTGATAACAACATTGCCGTAACTTGGGGACATTCCTGTGCAAGTTTACAACCAGCTGGCTCTAACTAAGCAAAAGCAGCTGGTTTAAGAAGTTAAGTAAAAGTTGTTTTCCTGAATGAGCTCAGTTATTTGGGATTGTATATGCAGTGACAGGGTATGAACTTCTGCAGGATTAATTCATTGCCAAAAACTCTGCCAAGCTCTGTTCCTAAGCAGAATCCCAGTCTGGGTATCTGTGCCTTGTTCACTAATTAAACCATATACTATCCTTGAAAATTAAAGAAACATTTCTTCCTTATTCACTGGAGGGGTAAGCAGGAGTTGTTACAAGAGGAGGACTCAGGTTGTAAAATCTCAGTGCTACTTTTGGGGACCCCATTTGAGACACCTGGAACTTCTCAGTCCAAGGTGAAAAAAAGCCAACTCCAGCTTTCGATCCAAATAACGCCTGACTCCAGCATTTGGGTTTCCTTTTTGCTTTTCAAAACTGTGCAATAACTCAATGGCAGAACCGTGAATGAAATCTCTCTGATCCATTTAACACTCCTCCAGCACTGCTCTGGGATATAATTTACCCTTATTACATTCTTGGCAGCTCTCTCCTGTTTCCATCAATAGTAACCTAATGGTGGTTTTGGGCATAAAGTATCTTTCTGGAAAGAGAAACCTTTTTCAGCAAGGTGGTCACTCTTTTTCTGTAAGGAAGTTAATAATACATAGCTAAACAGACAGACATAAAGTGAAGTGGAAGGAAGAGGAAGAGGGCATGGGACACAGTTTAAAAGTTTATAGTTTGGCATGGATAAGGAATTCGGTGAATAATGGAACATGAGATTTTTCACACAAAACTCATGAGCAAATTTTTTTTATCTCCTTGTCCTTGAAGGACTGTTAACAGGGGGCAAGTCAGAGAGAGAGAGAGAGGAGATTTTTGGATACAACTGAAAAGCCAGTAAGGTTACTCTTTAAACCATTGAATTTAGATGCTAAATAAAACAAACAAATGCATCCAAACTCCTTTTTCCACTTTGGCTTTCAGGGATTTCTCAGCTTCTGTAGAATCAATCCCATGTACTCCCCCACGACCAGACCTATCAATTACACATTTTCTGATGATTTATTGAACAAATGTTTTAGCTGCACTGACACACTGTATCACTCCAACTTAGTACCAAAAATGAGTACAAATCCTTGCTGTTTCTTTTTCTCCCTCTGCCGCTGGTCAGCACTGATGGGAGGTTTTTGTTGATCTGGCATTTCTTTAATTTTTTGTAGTTTTCTGCTCAATTCCTTTTTCATCCCAAAAGCAGTGCACAGGTTTGGGGATGGTCCTCCACACTAAGATACAAACACAGTCTCCGTGTCTTTTCAGGTCTTGATTTCTTTACAAGAGAAACGCTGAAATGTGATTTTATTCTTTGCCTTCTTCTGACTCAGCTGAAGCTTTTACTGAAATCAGAGCATGAAGGAGCCAACGAATATAAATCAATTAAGACAGTTTTAATTAAGTGGTTAAACCAAATGGCAGCACACACCGAGGCATGATAGATTAACTAGGAGAGCTGGTGCACCATGTAATCCCAGCTCCCTGCTATGCACAGATGGGGCTTCACTGGAGCAAACACATGAAGGCACATTTTCCTTGGGTTGAAAGGGTTTGAATAGTAGAAAAAAAAAAGTAATCTCAGACAAAACAGCTCCTGCTCAGTAGTGACATGACGAAGGAGGTGGCAATACCTCCAGATCGCCCTGTCCCAGTGAGCCAGGCAGTGGCACCACGTCAAAACCACCTGCGTTAACTCATCCCTGAGCAGCACACTGGTGCACGCGTGTATGGAACGCATTGCATGAAGTCCCCCCAGAAGGGCTCAAAGCTGAAATTTGCTCTCCAGTCCATCCTGCAGAAAAGTCAGAGCTCCTCTTCGTGAGGAAAGCAGGCTTGCTGGAGGAGTGCAGCCCGCCGCGGAGCCTGGACCCTAGATGGCAGAGCGAACACGCTGCTGAGCACCGCGCTGGAAACACGCCTGCTGCTGCAGAGCATCACCTAAATGGGAACAGACTAACCTGTTCCCTTTTCCAGCTGAACTTCTGGGTCCTTCAGAGTCCGGACAGACACCTACCTGCTTGGTAATTATAGTTAAGCACCAATTGGACAAACAGTGGATTTTCTGGGGACCCCCAGGAGAGCATCTCTTATGACCAGCCACTTCAGAGATGTTTTTTCTGGGGAGAAGCAGATTTCTCCCAGAACTGAGCACACACACAGGCTGTGCCCCCATCCCCTGCTCAGCAGTGCGAAGCATCTGGATTTCATTTTCCTAAATAAGGGAAGAACACAGGCAAAGTTTGGGGTCTTCCCCGGTTTCAGAGGTTTCCCTTTGGATGTGTCACCCTTGCTGTCTGTAGAGTGGAAACAGCATTATTGGCAAAAATAAAGGGATTCAGTGAGACTGGTTTCCTAAATGGGGCAAAAGATGTATTCTAGTAACAGATGGGGCATTCTGTGAAGCGTGCAAAGCTGCTGGGTGGGCAACTGCCGAAGACTCGAGTATTAATGTCTCCTGGCCTCTTGCCCTTGAAGCTGGGGGTGGTAGCAGAAGTAAAACATTTTGGTTTTATTCCATCATTTATTGATAGCATTGAATATATTATTCAAAGCTTCCTTCTCATCTGGGGTCTGCAGGCTTTCTAGTTCAGCATGGCAGGAAAGGCTGGGGTGGGGGCAGCTCCTGTCTCATCTGCCCCAGATGAGTTTCATACCTGGCTTTGCTGTGGGTGCCTCTATGCCCCTGATCATGCTGCAGCTCCTGTAGTTACAACTGCACATCCATCAGCGAACTGGGGGGTGCACCAGTTGAAGGAGGGGGTACCAGAGCAGGGACTCAGGTCTGGGGTATGCAGACCCTGCCAGGGCAGCTCAGCCACATCCCTGCTGGTATTTCCCTGGTAAAATAAGCACGTTTAGATTAATCTCCTGTGAAAGGGCAGTGTCCGACCAGGACAGTGTTGACAAGCCAGGCTGTGCAGCCACAACCCTCTCCCCAGCAGAGGGTGCAGGAGCTTCATTTCCAGAGTCGATGGTAGTGCATCACTTCGCTAATTTGGGATATTTATTACTGCAGTGATGGTAATCTGGTCCTACCTTCTCACTTGCATTGAGATTACCGGGGCTGTGCTCATCTCTTCTGTATCAAAAGACCTGTGACAATGTCCTGTGAAAAGGGAATGAAGCTTCCATATAGATTCAGTTGTATTTCAGATGGAGGAAAACGTGTACTCTTTTTCCCCATCTTGCACTATTGCTTGCTTTCCTGTGTTGAGCAGTGCTATTTAGCTAATGGACATACAGCTCTTTGAAGATGTATGGCACTTTGTAAAGTCTTAGTATGATTACTCTGCATTACTCAGAAAAGGCAATGGTGCAATTCATCTTCCACTACAGCATGGGAGCCTTTGGGACCAGCCAGAGAGCTGATTTACTTCGCCTCTTCCTAATGGAGGGAGGGTTGGGAGGCTGAAGCTGGTCTTTGAAGGAGATGCTATGTGATGGATATCGATAGGATGTTTGATATAGAAATGGGATGGCTGAGAGTGGAAAAGAGGTAGGCTTTTTGCATATCAAATTTCTGCAGGTTTCTAGGGTACAAAGTGGGCAATGTGGTTTTATACAAAATGCCAGAGAAGCTGTTTTAACAGGTTGGAGTTTTGCAAAGGCGGGAGTAAATAGCACTGCCTGTGCAGAAATATGAGCTCTTCAGGAATCCCATTTCCCCACTGCATCTCAGACTGCCTCCTCCAACGGCAGAGCACCTCGTGCCCTCGCACCGAGGCACAGGGACACACGGGGACATGGGGAATGCTCCTACTGCTGCCCGGCAGCTGAGGCTTATCTTGGAGAAGGGGGAAACAAAGCAAAGCACTGGATCGCTAGCGCAAAGTTCAGCAGCATTTGGGAATTTTATATGCCACATTATGTTGTGGGGTTTTTTTTAAGAGTAAATCTTAAATAGGGTCTTTACCACGTTGCCTGCAAAATGGGAAGTTTGATCAAACAGGTTCAGTCTCAGAACTGCACGTCAATCATAGCGGGTCAATGAGGCAGGGGGGAAAGAAAAAAAGAAAGCAAGAACCTTTCCCATTCCTTTCATTTCCAAGATTTCCAGTAACCAGAAACCACCTGTTCCAGCTGGTGGGATGAAAGCTCAGTCCTGTGCTGGGCAAGGAGAAAATTCCTTTGAAATATAGGGGAATGGATGTGCCAGGTGCTGAGCTTTATTCACCACTCACTCTCTTGCTGTACTGGGAAGAAATGAGAGACACTGAAAGGAAGGAGTCGGCTGAAGAATAAAAGAGAAGCCAACCTTGGCCTGTGATGATAAATCCTGCTTCTTAATAAAACACTGCTGGGGAGCATCATGTTCTTGCCCTGCTTCCAAGCAGGTAAGGTTTGCTTCCCAAAGTTTGTTTTCTCCTTCAATCTTCACAGATATTGATCTGTTTAAAAATGGATTTTAGAAAAAGGAGGGGAGAAAACAGCCCCATGACCTTCACATAACAGTCAGAGTCACTTGAAAAATATCTTGATTATAGCCTGGCAATTTTCTCTGGCTGCTCTGGAGCAGAAAGGCAGGACAGCTGATGTAGGCAGGAGGGCAACACAAGCAGCAGAACTTGCCTCTGTAATCTGAAGACAGACTTATTCCAGAGGGCATGCAGTGATTTCTTTGTCCTCTTCAGCCCTTTGGACAAAGAGTTCAGATCACTGTTTTTATCTGAACATGGTTCTCAGTTGTGTGCTGGCCAAGGGTGCACCTCCATTGGAGCGGTTTGCATTTATCAGAGCTGATGAGGTCCCCCATTACCCCTGCCCATGTGTGTTCTTCTAATCCACATCATGTGGGATGCCCAGCATCCTCCTCAGGAGCCACACAGCTGGGCTTTGCCCAGGGACACTGTCTTCAATGCCACATGTGGCTTGTGGGACAGCAACCAAGATGCTCCCAAGCACTGGTCACATCCCATTAAGCAAACCAGGTAAATCCTTAGTAGGTAGTGGTACATGAAGGGCATCACAAGACACGTGCATGGACTGGTGAGCTGGTGACCATGGCTGAGCATAAACACAGTTTGTGGGCACATGTCATAGATGTGGTGGCTGATGAGAGTAGTATCTGATTTCTGGAAATTCTTGTTCTTGTGAATCCTTGCATTCTGGTTTTCATTTTTGTGCAAAGCATTATTTGTGCTAAGCAAAGAGAGAAATTTCTACAGAAGAAAAAAGAGGTTCGGGTCTCTTGCCTTTGGCGAGACTATCTTTCGTAATTTTGGCAAAAAAGAAGAAAAAACCCAAGCTTTGTTTTTCATGGACAGGTGGGCAGACAGCCAGGGCTTGTGAAGAAAGCTCCAAACTGACTCATGACCTCTCCCTCCTAGGCACTGAGATTTTCCTCTTGGATGGGGGTTGTTACAAGAACCCGCTTTCTTTGCAAGGGTTTTTAAAAGCATTTAATGAGTTCCCTGTTCAGAAATCAAAAGCCAACAGAACAGCATCACAGCCTGCTCTTCACCTCTGAAGGATACCACCTCCAGTGTATCTCCCTTTTTGGAGCAGTAAAGGGGGGGCACAGAAAGTAAATAAATATCCTAAATATCTGTTATTCCTAGTAGTCCCAGCCACCAGCTGTGTGCACAGTCGAGCAAGCTTTCCTTGGAGTCTACACAGGGACAACCGCAGAAAAATACTTTGCTGGAGACTCATTAATTCCTCATATAGACAAGATATAGAGAAACTCTGATAGCTTCTTCAGAAGTTGAGAGCTCCAGTTTTGTGCCCTCTGTAGAGCTGCAGATGCAGAGCCGTGGCCGATCTCTCTCATGCTATTTGCTGAGTGAATTTAAAGTCTGTGCTTATCGTGAGCACACAAAACAAGTGTTATCTCTGTAATTAGACTGTTAAACCACAGCACAAGCTACAATTTCTCATGGTAATAAAATAGTGCATTAGCATAAGTCAATCGAGAGCAGATTTTAAAAGTAATTGGTTTAGATTTTGAGCTAACATCTGCTTTGGTTATTAGCTCTTGGACACTTTGTTTTTAATTGGACAATTTAAAGAAAATGTTCTCCAGTGCCTCCGGTCTTTCTTCAATAGAAAATTTCTTTTTAAAGAAGAGTTCTGTGAAAGTTTGCCTTTCTGTAAAGAAATGTGTGTGGGTAAAAATGTATGCAATAACAACAGTTACAGACATTATTAACCGTAATGGTGGCCAAGGTACGAAACTAAAAGAAACAGAAACTGAGTAGCAATTTTAAAAGGTTTAATTCCCATCCTCCAGATCTGAGCATGGTGTCTTGGAGGAACCAAGCATCTTGCTTCTCGTAGTTCCTTTGTGTGCTGGAGATGGTGTTCTGCTTGGGGTTGTATGTTTTAAAGTGGCACCCAGGGACCTCCGTCGGGGTCCCAGCCCACGTGCTCAGTGCAGCTGCTATGCAGCAGCCCATGCCGATGGCCCGTGCTGGCAGAGGAAAACCTGTCATCTCCTGCCCAGCCAGGAAACAGAGGGACAGGGAGACAGAGGGAGCTGCTAGAAATGGCCTGTGAAGTTTTCTGTTACAGAAAATGGATCACATGGACAGAACTTCAATTTAGAGAGCTGGAAATACACACCAGATGGAAGAGACCCGTTTGTGCCAGAGCAGAACTTGGCAAGTGACGGCTGAAACTGTTGAGATAACATCAGCTTCTGTTTCATCTGAAAGCTGTGTGTATTTTTCCTTTTAACCTGAAATCCTGTTGCAAAAAAATTGAGAGCAGAACAGATTTTACAGCACGTGAGGAGAAGTATCAGGTCACAGGCTGAGCCAAGACCCTTGAACCTTCCTCTTCAAAAGCAGCGTGAATCCTGGACCATCCCTGGTGCTTGTCCTCTTGTTTTTCAATATGCAGCCTTCCAGCATTGCCAGACATCTTCTCTTCTGCTACTGTTTTTCAGCAAGTCTGTAGCCAGTTCTCAAATCATACTGTCTCAGTTATTACTGTTGCCATAAGCTTGGACCATCCTCTGTCCACTTCTGCCATTGCAGTCCTGCTTTGGGACCCCCTTTCCTCCCAGGCTCCCCGCAGAGGTCTCTCTTGGGAAGTCAGAGCTACCCAGGTCACTGCTCCCGTGGAAATGATTACAGACCCTTTCCAGACAGCTTTTCTCTTCCCAGCCCAGATTTCTGGAAATAGCAGCCTGCCCACATTTGGACACCTTTCCTGAGTTGAGGCAGATGAAGCCTGTAAAACTCTTTCCCTGACATTCAGAGCTGCTAATTTTTAATGCAAACTGTTGCCTTGGTATTTGCATTTGAAATGAGTTTGCATTTCCTTAACTCTCTTGCCACCCCCTCTGCAGCTATATAGACTGTCATTTTACAGGAGATTTCGAGACAGCAGGTTGTCCCTGGGAGCTTTGCCCATGTCCCCAGGATGTGCAGTTCTTGAAACACCTCAGTAAAAGGATGCTGCTGCCCTCCTGAGCGCTGCCAAGTTTCATCCAAACAAGACAAGCCCAGTCCTCGTAAACCAGTGGCTGGGCAAAAGGACCATTTCTGGCATGCTCCGTATTCCTAATATCTTTTTTTTTTTTTTTTTTTTTTGGTTTTGTGGCTTGGGAGCTGTAATCAAACCACTTTGTTTTCTCAAAGGCGTGTAAGAACAGCTGGTCATTCAACATGAATTAGCTTCTACCAAGCATTATATTCTGCAGTAAGAATGAGATATAACATAGATGATCAAAGGGATGTAGTCTCCTTTGCTTGAAAACAGAACACCATGACAATAAAGCAGAAATGAAAGGTGATACATTTGGTCTTCTTCATATCAGATTCTTTTGACATTTTTTAAAAAAATTGGAATTTTAATCAAATTAGTGATGTGTTAAGGAGGGTGAGTGCTGCTATCAGCTAATATAAATGTATGTATGCTGAAAACTCTCATGAGTTTGGGAAGGTTAGGTTAAATCTAGCCAAAAAAGTAGGGAGTCATACACAGTTCAGTGTGGGAAAATCCTGGAGTGTGAAGTTTTCAAAGGGACAACCTGTCTCCAGATTTATATACACTAGCATTTGCCTGAAAGCAGAATTCAGTTTACATGTGAAAATTAGGATTTGATTGCACATAGCCTACCATGTTTGCTCATAGTATGATGATAGATTTGCAAGATGAAAAGCTAAAGGGTATTTCATTATTCTCTTTTGTAAGGGTAGTTACTGCAATAACTCATTGTAGGTACCAGATCCCTCTGTTACTACAAACCTGCACAGAAACTCATGTAAAAAAAAAAAGTTGGAAAAAAATCCAACTTTTGCATGTGGGTGTTCAGTGCGAATTGAAAGAGAAGTGAAAGGATTTAGTGCCAAGCGTGAGCACATTTCTCATGAAAATGAATCAATTCCAATATACTCAGGGTGAAGAAGGAATTTCATGCTTTGATAACTTTTCCTGACATTGTAATTTATATGGGCCCTGTCTGTGTAACCACTGATGTGCTGAAACGAGTGTTTTTCCTGAGGAAAACACAGCTCACTTCCCCCGTGTGACACCACACAGGGTTGCTGAAGCTGGAGGAAACCTCTGAGTGCCTCCAGCTCCCCTCCCGAGCAGGGAGGGCTACAGCGTTAGACCTGCCTTTGAAGTCAGACCAGGTTGCTCAGACCCTTTTGCAATTATTTTTCAAATGTCTCTGGGGATGGAGACTTCACAGCCTCCCTGGGCAGCCTGAGGGCTCTGCAGGAGAAACCTGCAGCTGAACAGCAGAAGGGTAGACATGAAGTTGACTCTCTGCTGATGACCTGGTGGTGGCTGTTCTTATCAAAATAGAGACAGCACTCAGTTATCCGAATGGCATAGACCTATACGCAAGTGCTATACTGTCCCTTTTCAGTTTTTCTGCCAAGTCACATAAACACATAATCAAAGGAAATCAAGTTATGGCATGACAAGTTTAAGCTCACCAGATGAGCAGAGTAGAAAACCTTATACAAGCTTTTATCCCTTTGGATGGCGAAATGTGTTTGCTTAAGCTTCTCTCATTAAGTCAATCTAATGTGATCATATTAGCTGGTAGCCTGGGCCGGTCCATGCCGATGTAGAGGCTAAGATTATGGAAACAAATCAGAGTTCTCCCCTCAGTCCTTCCCTTTTCCTCCCTACACGACATGAGACAGGGCAAATAATGCAAAAGCAAATGCAGTTTTGTCAGGTGTCGGGATGACAGGAAAAGTCAGTGCTATTCCCATTTACAGGGTGATCAGCGCTGAATACGGCAGTAGGAGATAGATAGTCTGTGAGCAGTATCAGTAGTTTGGGAGGTTTAATTTAGCACTTTTTGCAACAGCACAATCCGATACAGAATGATAGCATCTGGACACAAATAATATAATCCAGCCAGACAGCTAGGGGAAGGAGATACTTTTACTGTCCTGAGGACCACAATATGGTGTGATTTCAGGCTATGATAATGAGCATACCGTTATTTTGTCACACCAAGAGTGATTGCACTCAAGTCCTTTTACAGCATTACAGCTGACAGATCTGGTCTCACTGGGAATCCCAAGGAACTGAGTCAAAAGCCAAAATTCAGTCCCTGTGGGTAGAAAAGAAAAGCTTTTGACAGACAAAAAAATTTACCTTGATAATATCTAGCCCTAAAATGTCCAAATATCACCAATGCACTGACATATCAGCCCTGCAGGCACTGGCTGCTGGAATTGACACAGCATCCACAGCGTTACAGCTGACCAAAAGAGTCCAAAAACGTCTTCTTAGATCCTGATTTTTCAGCCTAAAATGCAATGTTGCGACCTCTTCTGCTAACTCAGAACCCTAGACTTAATTTTGAAATTAAAAGAGGAGGCTGTCTAGCCTCCATCTATGAGCTTGTCCCTTGTGAGCTTTCTGGTGCATCCATCCATCCATCCATCCATCCATCCAGTCTTTTCAGACCTTTTAAACAGTACCTTCAGGTGTCAGGTTGCAGAGCTGATTTACAACAGATTAAACAGCAAGGATATTTCTTCCAACGCAGTTCAGACATGAATCTCAGGAGACATAGGTTTATTCACCTAACTGCTCTGTATTAAAACTAGTGAAATTCAGAGTGTGCTTACTTTATTAGTAATTATCACATTATAGTAGTGTTGGCTGGAAAGGGGTTCTGGAAGCGTCTAATCCAACCTCCAGCTTGAAGCAGGACTATTGCCAACACTTGATCAGGCCAGCCATGGCCCAAAATCCCTGACCTCATGGGTTTTATCCCTGCCCTTCACATTGTCCTATTTTCCCATATTTTTCTCTGTTGGTTAGTATTTGTATTATTCCGCATCCAAGAACCCCTAACTGATATCATGCGCCACTGTGCAAAAAGATGCACACATACATAATAGATGTGATTTGCTTGAAAACTAAGTAAGCAAGAACTAGCACTATCTTTATTTTGCAGTTGGAGACACATGGAGGTACAGATCCATACATTATATGCCTTAGGGCAGATGAAGGGCAGAAGGGACACAAAAAGAAGGAAAACTGTGACAAACAGGGGACTGAGCTTGTGTCTCAGGATGCAGACACAGACCCACTGGTGGGTGTGATGGATGGGGAGTGGGCACAGCAAAGTCTCAAGACCTTGGTATCCTGATGCCTGGACCAAGTTGGCTCATCAGAGTTCAAAACGATTGGTGCTGCCCAAGAGTCATTGCTTGCTATCCTTTGTGTTCTAGACTCCAGCCCAACTTTAATCCAAAGCAAGAAAATCTCACTGGTGTCCTACTCATTTCCCACCACAAGAGCATCCTCAGCAGGGGCAGCTCTTGCTGTTCTTCAGATTTCTGTCATCCTGCAGCAGTTCACGATATTCTGCAATGATTTACTCACCAAGAATATCTCAAAATCAGTAGTTGCAGGACCTGGGCTTGTAATCTATTCTGGGTAAGGAATCCATCTTCATTAACTCTGTAAGCAGCCATGCGCATCCAAAGTCCTACGTTAATAATAACCGGTCCCACACTTGATTAAAATGGAGGCACAAGTCCAATGCTCATTAAATGCAAAGGCCCAAATCCCATAAACATTTCTGGTGCCTTAATTACAATAGAACAGAGAATAGATAGCAGATAGTCATGTACTTTTTGACAGACAGTTGCTTTGTATTACAAGGGCATAGGGAATACAAACCTTATTGGAATGCATCAAGAAACAGCAGCCCTCAGAAAAGCCTGAAGAAAATGTCTACCATATTTTAATTATTTTTTCCAGCTAATTTTCCACTTAAACAAGGAAGCAGTATCAGTTCACAATCAGCTGAGACTCTGACTCTAGCTCCCAGTGCTTCCTTATCACATTTACAAGTGCTGTTTCATATGGCTTGGTTGGAATTAGCATTCAGGACCAGCAGCAGTGCAGGCTCCCGAGCCAAGCACCTGTATACGATAGGAAATTAAAATCAGGAGCCAGAACTGAAAGCCAGATCTTGCATACAAGCAACCCAAATCTCCAGAGATGTAGTATAGACTGGAGGATTACATGCTGCATTGAGCATGAATGTAGCCTGATTTCTAAGTCCAAATCTGTTCTTATTAAAGGTATACAGAGCAAGAATAATGCACAAGGTAGGATTCGGGGTTGGGGACTCCGCTTTGCCACGGATTAATCTTGATGAAGCACTTTGCTTCTCTGTCCCTCAGTTCCCTGTAAAATGAAAATGGCAGTTTTTCTCCATCCACTATTCAGACTGTGAGATGCTGAGATCTTCTGGGTGGGAGAGGGCAGAGGAAGCAGGCAGCAGAGTTGCTTGGGTAAGCTGTCCAAATATCAAATACTTATTTGAGTGGAAATTACAAAAATCCCACCAAAAAAAAGGGCAAAAAGCACAGATTCCCTCCTTCACCCATTAAAATGCAAGTTTATGGAAGAGAAAACCTGCTCGCATTGTAAGTCACTGGCTGCGATCTCTGCTTTCTCTGTTTCTGAATGTGCGTTAAGTTACCTGAATACAAAGCCTCTACGCTTATCCTTTAAGCTTTGTCTGGTCACGCAGAGCAATCTAGCAGAACAGTTATCTGTTGCAGACAGGCAGCTCATGACAGCTCCCAGGTCTTTGTGCCTGTTCCTCCCTCTATTTGGAGGAACGATGCTGATCTTGATCAAGCCTCTGGTCACCAACAGCTCCTGTCAACAGCAGCTCCCCCACTGGGGCTCCACTATCACCAGGCTCTAGTTGCAGTTGGTGCCTCTCCATCCTTCCCACCTACAGTGTCCCACCTCAGACACCTGGCTGCTGCCACCACCTTGTAGGCCTTTCCTTAAGCACATGATGAAAACCACAAAAAACCATGGGTTTCTTCATTCACAGCCACTTTTGCAGAGTCATGGGCTATGAAAAAAAATGAAGATCATCTCCACCTTGTAAACAAGTCCAAGGGCAAGGTACCTGCCTTGTTGCACTCTGTCCTGACCCAGGGCGGCTTTCTCTCCTTTTAAAGATAGGGATCACCTGTTCCCAGTGTTTTAGCTGGGCACATCCCTCTGGAAGAGGGGTAGGCTGCAGCTTGTCTCCCAAGGGGGCCAAATCGCTGAGCTGTGGTTTGCTCTGTGCTCTGACAAAGGATCTCACAGGACTTTGTCCAGACAATGTCTTCTTTTTGGCATGCTGTTTTTCTAACCTGACATTACATGCTGTAATAGTAGAGGTTTTCTGTTGAAACCCAGGTCCTAGACAGCAGAGCCTTGCTGGGGAGAAGTTACCTTGCGGATTTGGGCTGTACATCTGAGGTCCCTGCTTCCACCACGCTCACCGCAAACAACAGGAAAGAGGATGGGGCGTGCCTATTGCATTCAAGGCATGGTACTTGCATCCTGACCACTCAAGTTGGCCCAAAGGAAGCCTGCGATGAGCTGGTGGAGGTCAGACTTTCAGATGCTCACAGGTTGCAGTCACTCACTGAGTCGGGAAGCATTTTGTAGCACAAAGACCCAAACCCTGTCTTGGAAAAGTGAGGCACAACCCACCTTAGTGCTGAAAAACAGATGTATTAATCTCCTTCTCACACCTTCCCAAGCAGGGTTGAAATGTTTGCCAATCCTTAGTTTATAAGAGGTAGATAAGAGTCTGGAAAAACAAGATTATATTCGCTGAACACTTCAAAGAGAAGTGGCAATATTTTCATGCAGCAAAACCATCTCTGCGTTCCCTGCGTGTGCAGCCAGAGCCCATCGGGAGGGGAAGCGAGATCTGCCTCAACTGAAAGCATCAAAGGGACTGTCCCCATCCTGAATCTCAGGACAGCCCCGCCTGGCAGTCCCTGCTACTGCACACTCAGCCACCTCCACGAGGCACACTGCAAGCAGCTTTCTCCTTCAGAAATATGAAATATGCATTTCACTTCTCCCTGGCATTTTCTTTTCATTCCAGATGGCACGTGATTAGAATCCTAATTGGCTATTAGCTTATCAACACCTTCCCTAAGTACTGACCAACCCATAATAAGAAAAAGCAAAAGCAAAAAAAAAAAAAAAAAAAAAAGTTTAGTGGATTGGATCATTTAGCTTATAAGGGTTTGCATGAAACAATTAACTGGAATCGTCTTGATTGATATTTTGTATGAAGGATGCCCCTATTGACACCTTGGAGGAAAAATAATTGTGTTAAGGGGAGTTATAATGTGAGGGGAAAAAGTATTGAAAAGAATTTGGGTTCATTCTTTCATCTTAAGCAAAGAAAACAAAGAAAAAGTAAAATTTTATTTGCGCCCAACCGCTATTCCCACCTCCACAGGTTCTGAGTCACTCTGACGTGCACAATCTACGGTGTATCAAAACCTCATTTGGCTCCAGCAAGATCTCTCAGTCTCATCCACAGATTGTCAAAAAGCAGCTGAATTTCATCGTTTTCACTGGAATGATGCTGATTTGTATCCTTTTGATGATCTGGCCTTACCTATGCCACGCATGACACAGAGAAGGGTTGGAGCAATTGAGGTGATCAAAATGATACTTCAAGAAAACTGGAAGCCAGCTAAAGACAGCAAAATACAATGAGAAGCTAATGAAGCATTTAGGGAGAGAGAGGAGAGGGAGAGCATCCTATCCTGAAGGGATACAAAAGAAGGAGCTGAATTACAGAGCTGAAATACAGATATAATCCTGTTTTGGATGTGCCTCATTCAGCACGG
Source organism: Grus americana (assembly GCF_028858705.1). Classification (NCBI taxonomy): domain Eukaryota; kingdom Metazoa; phylum Chordata; class Aves; order Gruiformes; family Gruidae; genus Grus; species Grus americana. The sequence goes on from NC_072868.1 coordinate 10,793,463, forward strand.
GGAAAAACCATCCCATTAAAACAAAATGTAGAAACTTCCTCAATGCTTAGAGCAAGGAGCACCACTGAGCACATGGCATTGGTTATGGTGAGCAGGGCTCCGTCCCCCAAATGTTGCACTGAAGCTAAATTCAGGACTGAGCTCTAGAGACCTTCCAGAAATGGGAACAACCTGCCTTGAGCTATACTTAGCTTGGGAAGTGAAATGGAGAAAATATTCCTCTTTTTTTCATCATGGGTTTGTCCCTTCTTCTCCACCCCACTGTAAATTTGGGACAGTTTGTGTTCCTGAATGTGCTGCAGACTTTTCCCTTGCTCTGCTGCTCCATTGATGTGCTCCAGTGTGACAGTGCTGTGTGTGCCAACACACAGGTTCTCCTTTCTGGAGGCAACTCTGCATGGATAAATACTTTCCCTTACCAATTATTTCCTCCTCATTACAACTTGGAAATTGCTAAATTGTCTATCTTCAGCCAGGCTACATTTAGAATCACTCCCTGCCGCCCTTTCCTAAATATAAAATCACTCCTGCTATAGTTAGAAATGTATTTAATTTTCCTGTATTACAGGAACTAATCTAAAATTCAGTGCAATCTGAGGATTCACCCTATGTCTCCTCTTGCTGGCTCTTGTTAAAATAAAAAAAGAAAGTAAGCCAAATCTCAGGCTACTTTTGAAAGAGATAATTGATTCATGTAACCTAAGTCCTTTGAAGCACCAATGGAAGCTCTTTATTATGCATAGCTGACTGGTTTGTCGGTGTGTCAGACAAATCAGATCAGGCTCCAAAGGTAGAATGAATGTATTCATGTGATATTTTATTCATACATGGCTGCACAGATGCAGCACTGGTAACATGGCATCGCTCAGCAGGCGCCGAAGACGCGGGAGATGACACTGCTCAGCTTAGGTCCCTCTGACAACGTCCGGGGGGGTCAGACTTTTGCACAGCCCCTTCTGGGCAGGCTCTGCCCTCAGCCCTGACCAGGCAGGGTTCACGTTCCATTTTCTACCAGAACAGTCCTATAAATAGGATCCTCGGCTAACCTTTCAGATGATCCTGACCTCTTTCCCAGCCTCTGTAACTGCCCGAGCATCTCTAGATTAGAAATTGGTACTAGCCTGTCCCTGAAGGATGTTGTTGGGCTGGTTTTTCCAGGATAGAAAGTTTAGGGTTGGAGCTATGAGATCTTCCACATTTTGGACAGCCTGGGAAGCTGGTTTCCTCACTCTAGTCTGCTTATTACATGTGATTATATTTATAATGCTGAATTACTTGTAATTAAGAAGAAGGGCAGCGAGGTAGCAAAGTGACTTGCCTTCCCCTGCCCCATTGCCCATGGTCCTTTCAAAGGACAATCTGACACGTCTGCAGACAGAGGTTGTTGCCGCTATGGCTTGGGTTATTTACCCAAAACCAGCTGTTTGGAATTCGAAGGGAGGAGATGTTTGTGAATCTTCTGTGAAAGGAAGAAGACAGTCAAGGGACTGAGGAAGTTTAGCCAACTGTAAAACTTTTTTCTTTCCTAGAGAGAGGATGAAGACTTTCACACATGCTTAGAGTCGCCCCAGGTCTTCCTCTGCTGAAATCAAGAGGAATTGTTAGCACTAAATGGGAGCTTTTCCTGGGGAGGATTCCCTGCTTTTGGAAATCTATTTGGGTTTTTTTGTTTTTTTGGGGTTTTTTTAATTATTATTTTAAATAAAGGTAGTGAGAGATCCCAGTGAGGAACTATCCGAGCTGCTCGACAAGAAGAACTCGACAAAGGAGACTCTGCTCTGTGGGGGGGGTGGTGGTTGTTTGTTTGTTTTAATTATTAAACCTCAGGTGAAGGTCCATGTTTCTCATATTAACAAAACCTGGATTTTCCATCTTGCAGTAAACAGGTATTTAGTTTTGGCTAAGTGAACCGAAATGTCACCAAACCTCCCCCTTTTCCAAGTAACTTCATGGTGAAATTCCACACTGAGCCAATTCCCAGCTCAGTGTGCATTTTGTATTGACAACTCCTGTTAGCAAAAAAGGAGGAAAAAAGGAGTAATCTGAACTGAAACACTTTGTATGAGTCTATTAACATTTGATTGCTGGTGCCCAGGAAGAGGATGATAACAACGTATTATTGCTGAAGGCTCTACGCAGCCTGGAGAGGAGGACATCAGTATGACAACTAAAGTAGTGGGGCACAAGTGTGAGCACCAAAACCGGAGACAACTACCAGTATGTTTCCATCGTACCATTTACTCTTAAAACAAAGTTATGACAGGGACTGTGAAGGTACGTAGTACAACTTAACTTCATGTAGATGTGATGACCTCCTCTATTATGTGCATTTCCTTTACGGAAGGTGACATCTCCAGGGGTACCAAGCAATGCACTGCTATCCCCCATGACTACATTTACGTGTCTAATGCAAATATCACCTTCCAGAAAAGATGGCAAAAAAAACCCTCTCCAAAAAAAAAACCCTTCACAAGCTGGTTGTGTTTGTGATACTCGTTAAACAAGTATTAATGAGCAGGATGAGACAATCTAGCTCAGCCCACCTTGTAAATAAATCCACTCAACATGTCACTGCTACACCAGAAGGAAGTAAGTTTGGATGTTGTTGAGGATAAAGTGCCTGAGATTTCTTAAAAATATTCAGCGTATTTAAGTGTGTTTAATAACTGCCTGTGAAAACTAAAGTAAGAGACCATGAATCTTTCACTGGCTAAAAAGCTAACCAAAATATGAGATTCATTATAGACTTTTAAATGAGAACCACCCAAGGAAAAGCGTATGACCTTAAATTTAAAAATATGTCTAATCAGAGCTAGCTGCTAAGAAGGGCATTATTACACTCTATGAGAAACTGCCAATATCAGTGCATTTTTCTCTTCTCCAGCAAGACTGACAGTGCCTCTGGTCAATGCCATTAGACTAAGGCTCCTGGAAGTCTTTGAAACATTTTTCTTCCAGAATGAAAGGGAATGAGTCAGATCAAAGTTGAATAATGCAGGCTAAACAGCCCCTCTTTTCCTTTTCCACTTCCTAATTAAGATTAGTGTGTAATCTCCATGAAGACGGAGGTTCAGCAAAACCAAGAAATGGAAGTGCTGCAAATACAGGGCCAGAACCTTTCTTCGCTAATTGAAGCTTTTCAAGTCGCTTCCACAAGCCATGAAGAGACAAATTACCCTCTGGGACTGGGTGAGTAGGAAGAGGAGGATTGCTAAAGACAAAAGCAGGAGGAGGAGAAAGGGAAAAGAAAATATTCTGAATCATATTTTTGATGGGATTTCCAATTCCCTTTATCAGCCTGTACATACTTTCCAGCTCTGTGTGGCCCGAGATTGGTGACATTCACCCTAATCACCAGCTTGAACACCAAACCCAGCCATTTCCAGTGCGTGGCTTTAGAGCAGCCTTTAAAGGAAATAACACTGCCATTTTGGGACAGTTTAGGGGATTTGTATACGAATATGAAAATTTCTTCCAGAACAGACTCAGTGCTGTTAAAATTAAGCAGCTGAAGAGGCAGAAGGTCTTTGCTGCTGCCTTTTTTTTGCAGGCAAGATTTAGGGAGTGGAGGCAGTGTTGGGTGCTGCGATCCTGCCCGGCTCTGCCCGAAGGGTTTGCCTGTTTGCTTGCTCTCTTCTGGCTTGGCAGAACAACTTGGCACAGCAAACCAGAGCATCCCAGGGACTGCTCTAAGCTGTGCCAGGGTCAGCCTGGCCTCTGCCTGGCTCAGGGTACAGACAAGCAAGAAAACTGTGGTTTGCAATAGTTTACTTAAGTAGGGATTTAGTCCTTTTGTCCTGCTGTCTCAAATCATGGCTGCTGTGCCATATTGCATCCCTTGCACAAAACCTGACCCCGGCTCCTCTGGTCCTAGCATCTGGCCAGTATTAAACGGTGGCCTCGTGGAAGCGAGGTGAGCCAAGAGGATAAATAATTATCCTTTGGTGTGGTGAGACGGGCTGGGGGAAGGGGGGAAGAGATTAAAATAATCTTTTTTGGAAAATGGATCAAAAAGCTCTAAGAGGAGATTATCCACAACCCAAGCCAGGCCCAACGCTATACATTAAATAAATAAAAAAACCCAAACCACCACTATTAAAATGAAAAGTCAGAAGATTGACATAAACCCCACGGAAATTCACGGCTAGCTCACTCCCTGGCTGTTTAGACCTTGCAGACAGCAGAATGACAACAGACAGATTAGACTCAGCAGGGCGCCTTTTGAATCTGTTCTACTAATCGCCTCCTCCCACGGGCTTATTATTATCTTGTGTGGGTAAAATCAGCTTGTTCCCAGTATATCCCCATACAGGGCTACCAAGAAACTGTAGTAGGGCCTTTCCCCTTTTACCACTGGTGACAGATTAGGGCAATCCATCTTTAAAGGACGCAAAGAGCACAGAAGTTGCACAAAAGATAATGAGTAGATGATTTCGTGATTTTCAAATTCATGACAACAGGGGTTTCTGCTACTTCTTTTAATGTAAGAGAAGAAATCCAGGGAGAAAATGTGCAGTCACCAGCCCTTCTCTGTCTCCAGAACTGATACTGGGGAATCCCAGCAGAGCCAGCAAGTTGTGTGGGGACACAGAGATGGGCAGGGTGAATTTGTGGGACCAGGCAGAAGGTGAGAGGGCTTTTGTGTCACCAGGAACATCATCAGGGGAGACTCCCACACCCTTATCCTGCAAAGAAATCCCAATATCTGTAACGTGAGGCTGCACCTACCACTTCTGGTGACTCTTGAGCAGCTCTCTCATCCCAATGAGAGTGTAGGGGGCAGTTCAGAGACTTGGGGGTAGAAGAGAAACGCAAAAATGTTACATTTTGCCTTCAATTTCTAGTTTCCCCAAAAAAAGATAAATATTTCATGACTCCTTTTGCTTAAAATAAAATGCTGTGAGTCAGAGAGAAACTGGCAGCCAGTTCAAGTGGGCAATGTTGCAAGATGTAGCTGGTTGTCTTCAAGGTAAAGTTCCATGGCATAGAGTGGCTGATAAGGGATGCTGGAGTCAAGGTGGCAAGTGATCACTCAAGAACACTTGGCTGAAAGCTCAAAACACCCCAATTTCTTTTTATAATGGGATTATACTTCAAGTTACACAAAGGGAACGGGCCAGCCCCTAGGAACTTTTTTGCATGCATGTTGTGGGCAAGAGCAATAGAGGCTGTTTGTCATCTGGCCTCTGGTGCATCCAGGCAGAAGGAAACAAAGCCAAAAGTTTATTTTATGTTGTTAGATCATATCTCCTCCTTGTCATGTCCCTGCCTCGCTGCTGTTTTTGTTTGCTAGCATCAGATCGTCTTCTAGGCGCGGATTCAGTCCAAAGCCTGGGCGGCTCTTCTGCATCCCTCTCTCACTTGAGGAGTAAATACGGCCCTTCTCCCCCGGCAGTGCTGAGTCATTATTTTGGTATAAAGGACAGTCTGTTCTGCAAAAGGAAAATGGGTCTCAGAGGGGCATTTTTCTGTGCTTTGTCAGACGCAGAATTTGTATAGACACGCGTGTAAACAGAAAAGGCAGCGTACGTCCCAGCAGGGGTGAGGAGGGAGCAGAACAAAAGCTCAGACGTCAGAAAGGATTTAGAGTGATCGGGAAATGAAAGAAAGGACAATTTGAGGTGGGGAGAGGGAAGGGGAGGTGAGAGGAGGTGGCAAATGTCAGGAAAGATGGAAAAAAAGAAAAGGGAAGAGAGGGGAGGGCAGCCAGGAGAGAGAACACAAGATTGCAAAGTGATTAAGACCAAGCAGGCAAAAGGCTGTGTTGTGAGGGGTGAGAGGACCCAGACTTTCATCAGAGAGAGCCCAACAAGTACGTCTATGGACCCAGGGCAACAGCTATTTTTAATGACCTGTTTCAGGGCTCTGCATTGGGATGCAGAAGCCAGAGTTTAATTCCTACCTGCTTCCCTTTTCCCTACGGAAATCCACAGCCCTCTTGTCTTCCAAAACACCACCTCTGCCCAAAGCAGGGGTGCAGCAGGATGCCCTCCCTCCTTGGGGCTCACAGCAAGGCTGGAAGCAAACCCTTTGGGGCAGCTGAGCCCCCTCTGCCCTCAGAAGTGACGGGAGGCTTATTTTACACAGGACACTTTTTCCCTACATGTTTTCACATCTGTCTTTCATCTCTTGAGACATAAATAAATGGAGGTGTTTCTCCCTCACCTGCATGTTCCCAAGTACCCTGCAATAGCCTTACCACCTGCCTCAGCCCCCGTTACATTATGCAGTAGCACAAAGCTGTTATTTTGTACTGAATTAAAATGAGATTCCTGGTTTATGTATGAAAAGATATCTTAAAGGTAAGAGCCTGGACGAAGAGTGGGGGAACAGGGAAGGCTGTGCGCCACTCACAAGGCGAAGTGTTAGACTCAAGGTCAGTAAATCAATCACCATCCCGGAGACAGAAAAGAAATTGGACAACGCAGAGTCTCTCCGACATGCGGATCCTAAACACAGTCTTTTGGCATGGCTCCAGTGACATAAATAAAGGGTTTCATTCCCTGCGGCACCCTGGATGTTTCTCCTTTCAGTACCTGGGCAATTCTTCTTCCCACAGTCGAGACAGCTTTCATAATCCATCATTACACTTACTTGAACTTCTTGCCCATCCATCACACATGTCAGCACTCACAGTAACGTGGACCTCACACTTCACATCCCTCAAACGCGTCCTTCCCCTCACAGGGCTGACTTACCCTCAGGTTTCTGTCCACGGCATGTCAGCACCATAAATTATTAGTGCCGAACGAAAACTTGGGGCTGCTGAGATCACCCAGCAGCTCTGTCTTCCACCCTTTACCTTCAGCACTCTACAACTCTAACTTTCATCTGACAACTAAAAAAATAATAATCCGCTGCTGCCTTTTGTTTTTTGTCAAGACTAGAGTTGAAATATTTGATTGACATGAATTCTGTCTAACATATGTGTATTTATTTAAAATCCCAGCCTGCCTGCCCTCTGCTAAGAATAGCTGCCGTTGACATCAGCCACACTAATTCAATGTGCAAATGAATCCAAATATCACCAAAATATGTACAAAAATCATCAGGTACAGTGTTTGCAGGAATCTGTAGAGCCAGCCAGGTAAAGTACGTGGGGGATTTATTGTCCAAATGCATGTTGTTATATAAAACTGGTGCAACTCCTTCACATCTCGTGGGAACATGATTCATAAGACCATATCACTGCACCAAGGCTCAAACGTGTCATACAATTAAATGTGATTAACCATCTTCCCCAAACTGATTCAGTCATTTCAACTCATTTTAGCCATTTTTTTAAGTGTAACTGTTGAAAAAAAAAGTTATTTTAAGGAACAGCTAAGCATGGGGGAAGAGGAGGAAACATCTTCATTTGTTGTCCGAACAAATTAGCTGCCCAATAGATGGCAAAGACTCAACTGGGCATTGATGCTGTCTGACACCTGCGGTCAGGACACAGCCAACTCTCCGACTGCTGTGACCAAGTAGATTTTTGCTGGTCACACAGCAGCATTAGAGAAGGCAATGCCAACCTGCCATGAGTGTTGCTTGAAATAAAGCAAAGGGGGTCCTGCTCAGGCCGCTTCAGGGTTTGGTTGGGTTTTACCCTCTCCACTTCTCCTATTAAGTTCATTTCTTTCTGTCCAAAGAGCAAACCTTGTTATCCCACTGACGAGATCACACGTGCAAAGCTTGTGCCAGTCCAGATGACATGGAAAGACTGTTGTTCCAGCATACCCCATGCTGGTTTGCTGCTTCAGGGTGAGAGCCAGAGATTGGACCCAAAAAAATGAAAACTGCAACTGCATTTCCAGCTAGAACATCAGCTTGCTCTGCTTCCCTGTTTTGTTTGTCCTTGATCAAAGTCAAGCTCTTGTTAAGAAAAAAAATCTTGCCAACTGCTAAGACGTGAGTATCTGAGAGCTACCACAGACTTTATTTTCCAAGGTGAATAATGATAAGTGATGAATATTTGACCAGGGGACAACTTACTTCAGAATATCATTTTTTTTTTAAGCTATCAGTCAAAAAGTATAGCTTCACAATGCCCTCCTCTGCAATTCCAGGAGGGAAGCCCTGGAAAAATTTGTGCTGTTAGGTCTAAAAAAGTAACACAAGAGCAATATGAAAATAGGGATCCAGCAGTTCTCTGGGTGTGAGGGAAATCATAAGTGTTGCGGTGCGGAAAAAAAGCTCACTTCTCACCGAGAGCAGTTGCCTGTCCATTCACATGTGCAGATGCTCAGAGGAGCATGGGGGGAGATCGGGGACCTGCACATTGTAATGAAGAGCAGATTTAGGGTTGCTTCCTCATTCCCCATGCACATGCTTGTCTTCTCCATGCATCCCCAAGTGAATCCTTAAGCCTGCAGTAACTTGCCACTGCCCAAATACTGTTAGAAAAGTTTGGAAACAGATAACCCACTGCACTCCCTCCTCCTCTCATCCATTCCCGCACATCTTGAAAGACAACATGGCATAAATTGCAAGCAAAAGTAGCTTGGAGAGCGTGCAAGCCACATCTAATGACACCACTCAGCCCCTAAATGGTTGTCACTCCCGTTACAGAATTAGTCCTGACAAGGAGTCATTATCCCTGCAGTAAACACATGCAGAGCGTGCAGCAGACTGTCGGGGTGAGAGATGCTCCCAACTTTATTCCTTTGATGGTGCTGCTGAAAAGCAGGCTGATGCTTGTCACCTTGATGAGATGCAGTGAAAGCAATGGTATTTTTCCATTTGTGTGAGCAACCCCCCAATTCTAACTTCATGCTGAGCCGCAAGCACAGAGGTTCACAGTCTGTTCTTTCCTGCTGTAAATTCACCCATTTCTTTGAAGTATGACCTATGTTCTTTTGTGCACCCCATCTCTAGAAATTTCTCTGTGGTGCCTGTCCCTCCTCCAGGGCTTCAGGTTGTACTGACCCCACCAGAAAAAAGGCACCTGCAGTAAAGAAAAGGCAGAATCCTCTGACTAGGTACTATCAACTAGGGACTCAGAAAGGAGAAGACCCACAGTGTTATACTTCATCTTTTCATCTTTTTCCTGTCTTCACTTCATATCCTCAAAGCTGCTGTTCTCAATGAAATTTCCATTCTCCAGTTTTATCCTTTCTCTTTTTTTTTTCCTTAACTGAAAAATTAAGAGAAAGAGAATAGAACTAGGTCTAATAAGAAGCTCAGCTTGATCTTTTACCTGACACCTAATATACTGAGTAAAAGAAAATGAATCTATGTTAAGAAAAAATATTGGAGTTTTTAGCTGACATTTACCCTTGCTTATACAGACAGCTTTCCCTAACAGCAACTATTCCCTCCTCCAGCTACCTGTTTTATATTAACCCATGCTCGTTAGGTGTCTTCCTATAGGGGCTCAGTGCCCAGCATGCCTCTGCCCTTTTGCATTGTGCAGGACAAGTTCACCTGATCCTGGAGACATAGCTGTTGTTTTTCTGCCTTTTCCTACCTGGTGAGCGAACAACATTTCAATTATAATTTTTCTTCCTGGTTAACAATAAGAATGAAGTAATTTGATTGCTTCTTTCTTACCTCTGCCATTGAGGAATTAGCAGCCTTCCAGTACCTAAAGGGACTACAGGAAAGCTGGAGAGAGACTATTTAGAAGGGCATGTAGTGATAGGACAAGGGGTAATGGCTTTAAGCTGAAGGAGTGGAGATTTAGATTAGATATTAGGATGAAATTATTTATTATGAGGGTGGTGAGGCACTGGCACAGGGCGCCCAGAGAAGCTGTGGCTGCCCCTGGCTCCCTGGAAGTGTTCAAGGCCAGGTTGGATGGGGCTTTGGGCAACCTGGGCTAGTGGAGGGTGTCCCTGCCCATGGCAGAGGGGTGGAACTAGATGGGCTTTAACATCCCTTCCAACTCAAACCAGTCTGTGATATTTCATAGATGTTCTCTGAACCTGTATGGGTGCTGGGGAAACCTCTCCCTGCTGTAGGCGACTCTTCCTCCTAGTCTGTAGGCTGTGTGTTATTGCAATTTGTCTGTCTCCGCTCTTGTTCTGTGCCCTGTGCTCAGCATTGCTGGTATCGTAAAACCCCACTGCAATGCCCTGGCAGCTCCTGGGGCAGGTCTGGAGGGGCACCCTCAAGATCTCAGCATAGCTACCCCTGACTTCTCTGTGTCTGTGACTAGGTGTAATCAGAGCAGTGTACTTTGTATGTACAGAAGGCTTACATCAAACAAACCAAAATTCCAGTTAAACTTCAAGCATCCTGTCAAACACACAGCTGAGAAGTCCTGTCCAGACTTCAGTACTTACTTAAAAAGCCATGTCACAGACTGACCTAAAACTTGTTTTATAAGGTTAGAAGTGAGGCAGTCCCTGGAATAAAAATACATTATCTTAAAGGAGAGAAAAGGGTGGAAGCAACTCATTGCTGTGCTGTTGTTGCATGTGAGGAAATGGCTGATGAACTATGTAAAATGGCCCATTCCTGCAGGGCAAGGTTATCTCCCTGCTGCACTGACCCGCCAGCCTCAGCAAATTCATCTGCTAAAGGCAGAGCCAATGTACCACACAACAGGAGGAAGAACTAGGAATCTTTGGCTCAGCCTGAATGAGCAGCTCAAGTCTGAGTGTCGTCCTGTCTCTGAAATGCTCCAGGTTTTCCAAACAAATACTAACACGATGCAGAAATTAGTTCTCTGCTGCACAATAATCCCAACCACTTAGCTATTAGGGTTAATAACTCTAAAAAACTCATCCTCTTCACGCACATCTCTATAAGTGTATGAAGCTTTGTTAACCCTACTAACACAGACCTCATAGTTCACATAGGTTCAGTGAATTCCTTCCTGCTAAAGCCTTTCCAGTCTCCTGTTTCCACTTTAAAGAGGTGGAGACTTAGCCTGAAGCTCTGCTCTGCTGCAGATCCCGCACAGAGACGGTCCTCTTATGAGGAAGGTCCCACATTTCTCAAGACTCTAAATCCACTCCAGACTAAGTGTGGATGTGGGATTATTCAGGCAGATGCTGTCAAGTGCACCTGCTAATTATTGCCATTATTATTTGCTTAAGCATCTAGATTTGATACTTGCATCATGCTGCAAAAGTTGAGTAGGTTGGTCATACAGCTGTCAAGGAAGAAACCACCCATTGCTGGTCTCCATGTGCACATCCCGGTGTCCCTGTCCTGCCTGAGTACTTCTAGCTCACTGTACGTTGTATTTAAAAGTATCAAGATAAAGTATTTTCCTCTTCTACGTGGAGAGAGCAGATGACCTCTGTTGCAAGCTGAAAAATTTTCTTTTTGGAATATGTTCTTGGTCACTTGCAGTTTTAAATTTCATGAGGACGGGAGCAGATGAACCAGTTTTCATCCATCACCTGCTGGTTTTAGTGCTGAGCTTGTGGAACAGATCAACCAATCCATCAGAGCCAGCCTTAATCTATTGCTGGTAACTGATTGAAATTTAAGGCTTGGGCTCTGATAAACCATGGGTTAAACTGTTAGCTGTTTTGCAAAATACTGTTTGTGCTGGAATGTCAAAGGAGATTAGCTACAAGTGTGGTTAGCTGGTTTTAGGACCTGGGTTTGGCTATTGCTGCCCAAGTCCTGTTGAATATTCGGGCCGGGCTTTGATTTTTTTTTTTTCCTTGCTAAATCACAGCAAACAGATAATGGAAGCCTGACTTAAAGCCAAGCCTCCAGCAAAAACAAAACCTAATCCTTCATAGCAAGCATGAGGCTGATGAATGACACCTTATATTTCTATTGGGTTGTTCAATCTTTCCTAAGTGAGGGCTGGCATGGGTTACCTCATGCAATTATCTAAATAAATTGTTGAGACTTCTGTTGGGGAAGAAAAGAACAAAGCAATATGTTTATCTCTCTTTTTCACCCATACCAAATAAGCTGGGTGGGTAAAATGGGCTTCCAGTGCCAAAAAGCAACCCTAACAGATCTTAGACAGATTTAACAATTTTCCAGAAATGAAGTCTCCTTAAAGCTATCAGAGCATTCCAGGCTTCTGGAAATTACAGAAACATTAGCATAACACAGCATAGGTCACTTTTTTCCTTGTCTTTCTTCCCCCAGAATGTATGTTACACTGGGGTGCTTTCCAAAGCATGTCTCAATATGGGCAGAAGTCAAGAACTCCTGGGCTCGTAGCTGACTTATCAAGGGGAGTAAGCAACTGCTCTGCCACGATGCCATGATTTGCTAACAAGAGTTTATGCTTTCTTGTTGAGCGTTAAGCCTGTTTTTTATTTCTGGGGTCCAGTTAGTGTGCAATGATGTGCATTCACCATAGGGAAAGGCTAGGGATAATAGCAGGGTAGCTGATGGGTTTTGATGGAAGCCCTTTTCCCTGTGATCAAGCTGAAACGTTGCTGCCTTGTATCCAGTGGGATGTAAGACAATTGAAAGGGATGGAAGAGCTTCCTCGCTGTGAACAGGAGGCTGTGAAGATAGTCTGAGTGGTGAGGTGGGAATATACTTAAGGAGGAGTGGGAGTATGTTGTCTACACTTGAAAAAAAACAGCTGGGAAGCACCTGCTGTGTGGGCTGCATCCCTGGAACAGAGAGGAAGAAATGAACTTCCAGACCTTGGAAGATTGCTTCATCCATTCACCTACCCTAAGGCAAGATCAGTTCTGCTGAAACCATCTGCTTATAGTCCTGCTCATGCAGAGCTGGTAAGAGTCAAACCTCCTGAACAGGCACATACAAATACCCCAGAGTCCTGCTCAAAGCCAGCTTGCTTCATTTTTCTTTTCAAGCAATAGTGGAGCCTGCAAGAGTCTTTATGGACAGAACAAAAAAAAAAAGCCCATATTTTCAGAACAGGCAAAATAAGTAAAATGCACCTTCAAGCTCCTGGAGAATGGAGCAGAAGGGAAACAACAAACCCCAGTGTTCCCCATGGCATCCATTAAATAATGCAACAAACTCCTGAAAGGAGAAAGGGGGAAAATAAACAAACAAACAAGCAAGCAAAAAGCTAGAGTTCATGCAGCAAGGAGCATCTATTGCCAGCACAATTAAGGAGAGGGAACTTTGACTAGTGGTTGTGGAAAAGACAGGACAGCTAGGAGATGAACCTAGGTGAGGTGGTGGATGTGATAAGACTCTTTTGATACAACTCGAGGCAGGTAGTAGCAGTGGTTTGGTTAGTTTTATATGTACAGGACTTTCCACTGTTCTCAGCTGCACCAGGAGGAATCAGTCAGAGAATCTCTTGTTCCTGCCTGGCCAGATGGATGGTGCACAGCTGTAAGCAGCGTTTGGTTCTGGAGGCTCCATTTCCACTTACTGCACCCAAGTTGCAAGAAGAGGGATACTCACGTTATGGGAAGAGTCACCAGATTGTGCTCTCACACATGGTCATAGCAGGTCATTGTCTGCAAATGCTGTAGAAGAGGGCTGGCTTGCTAGTTTGAGCAGTCATGGGAGAAAACTGTTGTTTTGGGTTGCAGCAAAACAGTCACCCCTAAGACATGTAGATCATCCCTCACATGACTGCAAACAGTGGCACTGGATTAAACTGAGAAGTTGTCTCATCTGACCAGATGCATGCTCTGAGTCCATGGCCAAGCTAATTATATGGGATAATATATTTCACCAAGGGCTGGAGGCACATGTAGCTATTTGTTGGGCTTCACTTGGCTGGTGGCTTCTCAGACTGTTACAAACTGTAATTGCCTGATCATATTTGTTATCTCCCGAGACAGTTTCTGGACATGAAATGTGCTTTTGGTACTGGTCAGCTCAGCTTTACTATGGCTATCGTAGGAACCTATAACCAGCACTAAACAGGAATCATTCACCTAGTGCAGAAGAAACAAATTTTACACAGCTTTTGAAGACCTCACGTCATTGACTTCTAACAGGAAACTAGTGTGGGATAATCCAAACCTGTTCCTGTCAGATTGGGCTTTGCAAGCATCTGCAAAGCTGATTTGCACAAGCCAATGCAGGAGTTGTATTGCCTTCTTGAACTCCTCAGAAACCTCTCTAGAAGAGGTGGACTGGACTTCGAAGCTTGATTCCACTTCATTTGTCCCCTGTCCCATTTGGTACCTTTTAAAGGTTCCTCTCACTGTTCCTCAATGCTCAGGCTCCAGTGTCCCTCTCAGTCAGTGAAAATAAAAAATGTATGTATAAAAATATGAAAGTATATATGTGGTGTTTATATTTATATATATAAACATATAGATAAAGTATATTGTGTGCATATATACATATATGTATGCATGGTCTGTATATAAATATATGGGGGTTTTAAGTGAGGCTTTAGTTTCTACTGCCTGCTTAAAAATAAAAAATCTTCAGGGAAAATGCAAAACTATAATTTCTTATGACAGTAAAGTTATGTTTATTTAACCTATTTCCTGTGCTGGCTTTCAAGTCTTATCCTGGAGAAAATGTTATACCAATGCGTTATCATTTTTTCACAACTTGGACTTTAAAGAAAATGATCATCCGTGAGCTGGTTTTTTTTCAGATCTTCAGAAACTTTAAATAGCATTTTTCTGCCTTTATCACAAAACCAGTTAAGCACTAGCTGACTAAATGCATGAGCAGAAATATCTCATTTTGTTCAAGCTTTTAAACTCTCCTTGTCAACAAATGATTTGAGCATCTCTGCAAAGTGTACTGTCACTTTTCTGCCATCTGTCATATGTCACTCTTTCTCTCTTATTCCCCAAGGAGAAATGTCAATCGCTGATTTATATTTCATGTTTTCCTTTGCAAAGGAAAATCCTGTTAGGATACAAATGAATTTTGTGGCTCTTACTTGACTTCACAGAGGATATTAATTGTTCTCTTCCAGGCACGATGTAATTCCTTCCTACTAGCATATTCTGTTTGTGTCTCTCTCTTTTTTTCTTTTTTTTCCTTTTTTTTCCTTTTTTTCTTTTTTTCTTTTTTCTTTTTTTTTTTTTAAAGCCATACCTTCTGTTCATTTTAAAGTAAAGCAAGTGTAAACAAATTTCAGCAAAAGTACTACTTGTTTGTTGATACTGGTGGGAAGATGCTACTGTGGAATCAAAGAACTGTGGATAAGATTAAATTAGAGGGGAGAAACATTATTATAATTACTCAAGTCTAGGACTGCCTCAGACTCACAAGGTTTGCTTTTGGAAAAAAAATATTTTTAAATCATCCATGGCAAACTATTTTCAATTAGCTCTTCCCTTACTGTGGGGTAAGAGCTTGCATATAGGTAGACCAGAACAGCTGTCGTGTTCAGACAGAGCTAGACAGAATTAAGATACCCTTTAGATTTTTTAAATCTAAGGAAGAAGGGAGGGAAGATATCTTTTTACTGCTGCATATCCAGATTGATCCATTTATATAGCCACTGTCTGTCCAGCTAAGGACCTGATTTGTTCGCAGAAGAATAACTAGTAAAATGCTGGTTTTCTACCCATGGAAAATGATTATTAACGTTGAACCAGGGGACATCCTGTTTAGCAGTTTTTGGCTCAAGAAGCATGATAATGGTCTCTGACCTTCCCTTCTCCTTGGATGCTCCTGCTGAGCTTCCCATCATCTGGCTCAGAGCCTTGTGGGATGAGTGTGGCAGAGAAAGAGGCACCATGGTGCTAGAAGGGAAGCATCACAGTGGGTTGTACTGGAGAGGCAGAAAGAGGCCAAATTTAGAGAAATGGTTAGAAACCTGTTTGAAACTTTCCATGCTCTTATTTCCTTGTAAATATGTGGGCACTGGAGGAGTCTCAGATGGAGGCAATGCTTTTGCAGCAAGGGTACCCGACTGCAGTAACCATGGAGGAGGAAAGCAGGGCTGGTGGTGGCCACTGGACTTTCTCTCTTTTTTAGGGGAGGGGAAAAAAGTTTGGGAGCTTCCAGAAATTTTGGTCACAGTCTATACTTCACTCTCAAAGGAAGATTTATGCTTTTGAGAGAAGAAAGCTTTGACTCAGCAAGTAAAGAACCTAATTTGCAAATTTTAATAGTTGCCATGTGTTTATTTCTTTTCCATGTGCATTTGATCACTTCTGCTCTCAAGCTCTGGAGAGTCTTCAAGTGATGTCTAGTATTTTCACTTTAGCTTAGAAAAGATGATGGTTTCAAGATTTTAATTAAAGTAACACTCATTGATTTATGAAGTTTCCTTATTGCACATGGAAGTACCTGCACCAAACTGCTGATGCTGTTCCAGCTTTAGGAAGAGCCTTAACTTGGATCTGCAGCTCTGAATGTGGTTACGAGATGAAATGTGCAACCAGGAGCAATTACTTCCAGCCCTGCTCCCCTGCCCCAAATTTCTTCCTTTCTTGGAAAATTCTAATTAAGCTTCTGTTCGAAATACCATTAAGAGAAGCTCAGTCTGTGGGGAAGCAAACCAATAGCTGGGTAACCTTCAATTGGATGCCCTATGATGAGATTCACTAGCAAAGAGTCACCCAATGCCCCATGACCCTCTGCTGCCCCTCTGTAAACCAGGACTGAAACTCAAAGTAAATTGAGCAATAGGATTTTTGAGCTGAGCCTCTTCAGTGAAAACAGGCGCAATGCTAAGCTAAATAACAAATGAATAAATTTAACAGAAAAATGTAACACATTACCTAGAGGAGTCTTGATGATGTCATTACCTGATTTTCCCTATGCTTGTGATGATGTGCTGTTTCCAACAAAAGGTGAAAGACTAGTCACCCCTCTGGATTCCTGTACATTACAAATTAGATCCAGATGAAGCTGGCTTTGATTTAAACACCCTTGCAGTAAGAACATTGGCAAGCTGTGCTTCAGCTAATTAAACTTTCAGCAGTTCACCTTTGTGAGAGCTTAATTAGCTGAGATACTGCCTTCTCTATATTTATCTTGTGTGTCTTCCAGAGATGTATGTCGAAAGGAGGTTTGATTTGCGGGTTGTGTAACCACGAGTGTGCATAAGCTTTTCTGCTCTTCTCCCTGGAAGGATAGGTGCTGTGTAGGGGTCAATGACTAAGTATTTTTTACATAGAGCCTGAATATTCAAGGCACATGTGTGTTTTCAGAGACACGAGTCCCATAATGTTAACCAGAGATGCACGGTGAGATGTGTCAAACACTTTCAGTGATGAAATTGCAGAAGCAAAGCTGTTGCATGTGCAGAGCCTCATATATCACCTTTGCTGGTGTTTGGATTAGGAGCACAAAAACCAGCTTCGGTAAATGATCTTTACTTCCAGATCCCATCCCCTGTGTTTAAAATTAAGTACAAAAGTCACTGAAATCCCACCCCATCCTTCTGCACAGCACATACTCTGCAGCAACTTTCATTCTTGCCTAGATTTCTCGAGATGTTAAACTTCTCCGCCCTGCCTGTGTTGGTTGTTTAGTCTTTCTCATGTGGCAATGTGGGTTCTGGTTTCCAGTGCAGATGGAGCAGGTCCCGCCTTTACCGGGGGCAACATGTGATGCTGAGTGGGTGGGAGAGGGATGAATGACTTGTGCGTAGTGCCTTTTGTCCAAACCCATGTGTCAATTCCTCCAAAATCCTGAGAAAAGCTTAAAATCGTGAGGCTTTAAAGATTATGCTGAGATTTGTTATGTTTGACTTGCTTGTGATTTTCTAACCTCTTTTTTACTTTAGCTGCAAATATTAGATTTACAAATTTACATTAAAAGAAATATAAAGAAAATAGGATGTTTTTCTGGCTCCACAAGCTGTAATTTTAAAGGAAAGGCATTTCACAAGCAAGCCTCATGGAAGCTGGGCTCAGAAAGCTTTATTTATGTGTAACATTTCTCAGACAGGTATCACTAAAGACCTTCAAAACCCCATCTTGGTAGCCCAGACTAAACCCCAGCAACTCAGCTCTGCCTTCTCTCTTCTCATGGTTTGAGGGCCCATATCCCAAACATGTGAGCATCATTAAATCTGCAGCTGCTGTGACTGTGTGACGCATATCACTGTTTGACTTGCACGCCTCTGGCTCCAGAAACTTTTCCCTCCTCCTGAGATTGATGCGACCAGTAGCTTCCCTGAGCCTGCACGGAATGCCACACGCAGCCCAGGGTGCAAATAACACCTGGATTGCTCAATGGATCTTCAAACTATTGCAGAAATAGCAAGTGAACCACTATTTCTATTACGGTCAGGTCACCTTTCATATATATCCCCAAAAAAGTCATTGTCCTTCCCTGTAAAATTAAGAAAAGATATAGAAGTCATATTAATGCTACAGCACACAGCAATTCTGGAAAAGAATTGCTTTAAAAGTACATATATCACTGCCTTCCCCCCAAAACTACCAGTCCTCTTGGAGAATACCTGTGAACAGTCCCTAACAGGGCGATAAATATTCAGCAGGGCTTTGGTGGATGGCTTTGGAGGCTTCTAATTACCTCTGATTAGGCTTACAAAGCCTCCCTTGTGCACACTTAACTAATTCAGACTTTTCTGGTTGTCATTATTTCCCTCTCCTAAAGGCCAGCTCTCAGCTCTGTTCACACACAGCATCCTCACATGCAGCATCCTCCACTGGGAGAGCAGATCTGGGAAAGGGAGGTGGTAAATTAAAATGGGGTTCCGAGGGAAAGCGCCTGTCCTGCCAGAGGTGGGGGGTGAGTCTGAAGCCTGGGAAATGCAGGGAAATTAAGCTGCTTCCCAGCAGTGTGAGCTGGGAGGAGAGCATGGCCAGTACCATGTAGGTGCAGACCACAGCCTAAAAGCATGGATCCTCATAGAAATCATTGCCCTGCTTGGTGCTGGGTCTGCCAGGATTTGAGTACCCTGGGATTGATGCTGGCCACTTTCTGATTTTTGGATGGTGATTTGGTAGCAGCAGCATCCCAGCTTCCCCAGGAGATGCTGTCAGCCCTGGCTTTCCCAAGCATAGGCTCTTAGTAAGCCCCTCCATGCCATGGAGGACATGGCTTGCGTGGACTGTCTGTGCTCAGCCCATGATTTTTTTTTCTGATTTTTTGAGATCTTTGCACTGGAAAGTATTACCCCATATGGCAACTTGGCCTTTTTAGATGTGAGAAATTCCCCTGTACCTGGCTCTTCCCTATCCAAAGAAGGGCTGAAGTCAGAGTCAAGCATTGAGTCGAGCCTCATTAAGAAAGTCCATGGGTGGCAGTGTCACTCTGAGCACAGATGCTATGGGTAGGGGGTCTTTCCCTTGCTCCCAACTCCAAGCCACCTCCAGGCAACACCTGACCCAGAAATGCCCCTGTTCTTTGCACGGGCACATTGGGAACGTTCCCTGTGGAGCACTATTCTCCAAATTCTATGGCCCAATAAGCATCCCAGCTTCTCTGGGCTTTCTCACCACATCCACCACCATCACCAAACATGGAGCATTTCCCTGTTCCTTTGATTGGCTTTCATGCGGGGCAATTAGCCTCTCCATAGCTTTAATGTGCTGCAA